>NC_060068.1:183186187-183786187 GCF_922984935.1 Meles meles | reverse complement strand
ACCGCGCGCCACGGGCTGCAGCCTTCCCGCTCCTCTCACCGGCGCCGGCGGCCCAGCCCTCAGACGCGGCCCCACGGGCGGGCCTTGCCGGGAGCGGCACCTCCCGGACACAGTGCGGGGAGGGGTCGGGAGTCTTCATCAGATCTTGAAAATGGCCCATGACGCAAAAAGGTTAAAAACATCTCAAAAGAAGGTTATTTCTGAACACAGCGAACAACAGGGTACACGCATCTGGCGGACACTTGACCGCGCGGGACGCAGGGCGCGGGCCCCACAGCTGAACTCTGCGCGGTAACTCCCGAGCCCCGGGTTCCCCGGAGCGGCCGAGTGCTGACGCAGACACGGACGGACACGGACTCCGGCCTCCTGTGCGCCACGCCCGCCCTCCCACAATGGAGCCAAGGGCTGCGCGAGCAGAACAACGAGAGAAAGCGGAGTCCGGTGCCGCACCAGGGCAACGAGAGGGAACACCCCACACGGAAGTGGACGCGCACTCCTGAGAGCCACTCGAGGGTCAACCAGGTGGCTTGCGCGATTTCCGTGGAAGGAGCATAACTTTATCTCTTTTTTGTTGTTTGGATTTAAAAACCTAAGTCGATTGAAGAAAGGTGCTCGCCGCACAGAAGGACAGGCGTGGGAGCGAGGCCCTGCTCGTATAGCCTGCCGCTCGCGTCCGTGTTTCAGTCACGTGAATGCTGAAGACAATAAATGCCTAAAACCCAAATGTTTCAAAAGGAGGCAGAGAACAAAAGCCGAAGTCCTGGCACCCGAGCCTGGGAAAGCTCCGCAGGGCTCCCAGCTGCCTGAGCGTCACGCCGCCTGAGTCTCCACCAGCCGCGTTTGAGAAGAAACCACCGAGCCGAGGTGTGCAGGGGGCAGGGCGCAGCTGGAACCCTCGGGCGTGGTCTGCACGTGCCCGGGAACAGCGCACGGGGGGAGGCAATGTGGGATGCCAGCAGGAGCGTGGTCTGCCCGCCTCCCCGCGCTGCCCACAGGACTGTGACTGTCGCCATCCGGCAACCAGAGTGCAGATGTGTTCCGGGAGCAGGCGCCAGAGAAGGCCACCACGGTCTGGGCACCCTCTGCCACCCGAGCGGAAGGCGGCTGTCGTCCCCAGAGGGCTGTGACAGGGCAGTGGCGTGAGGGAGAGGCTCACCACTCAGGACACAGGACACCGTCCTCGACGACAACACATTCCCTCCTACGTTTTCCACTTCTACTCTGATCTCACAAAAACCTGGTCAGGCACTCCCTGTAGTGAGGACCAACGATTTTTAAAATACAGACTCTGTATTCCGTTTCAGATCAAACAAAGATCTAACGTGGAAAAAGTCCATTTCTTAGAGGTCAGCAGAACTTTACTTTCCTCCTGGACAATCACGAAAATTCGGTAAGCATAGCCCACTTCTACCTGGCACGCAGAGCAGCCAGTACACACGAGAACGGTCCTACGAAACAGTCCTGTGTCTCCGGTCTGAAAAGCACGTCTCGACCACTGTGAGGGACCGACTGTGGCCCATGCTCCTTACGCTGGACTCCAGCCACAGAACCTCAGAACGTGACTGTGTCCGGACACAGCGCCTTGAGGAGGTGGTAAGTCAGAGTGAGTCTTCCAGGACGGCCCTGACCCGTTCTGACCGGTGTCTTTAAAGGAAGCGGACAGCAGAACACAGACCCAGCAGGATGGCCACATGAGGACGCAGGAAACCACGGCGTCCACACGCCAAGGACAGGCCTTAGGAGAACCCAGCCTCCCCCGCGCCTGGCTCTCAGACCGCCAGTGCCCAGGGCCACCACACAGTAGTGCCTGGCCCTCCAGCCATCAGGCCCATGGGGCTTTGTTCTGGTGGCCCGAGCAGACCCGCGCAGCACGGAGCTGCGTCGTAACAAAGTCACGACATCCACGGGTCACGCGGACTCCCGTCCTCTATGCTGCAGCCCCAGTCGTCACGCTTCTGGTGCCAGCCGCCACCTGAGCTTCAAGGTCGGCCTGCCCCCCGCCCCAGGTTTAGGGGAGACCGCTCGGAGAGCTCGGCTGCTCAGACCTGCTGCTGGCGGCTGTGACCCCCACGCGCAGACAGAGACTGCCCACCGGACACTGGGGGACCGCCCCCGCCATGCCAGCCCTGCTCACCTCAGCGCACACTGCACGCCCGTCTCGTCTCCGTAGGCAGAGTAAAGTAGCTCGGTTTCGTCCGATTTCAAGTCGCCGAATACTGAATTGTGCGTCGACAGTGCAGTGGTGGCGCTGGACAAAAACGTCACTGAGAGCACAAGGGGGCGAGCACAGGCCGTGAGATGCCCCCCACACGAGAAGCGTCCCCAGGCTGTGCACCCCCTGCCCTGCCCCGCCACACCTTCGCTTCACAGCACAGGAAGCCGTCTGCGTTCTGCAGGGGCGTGGGCACTGGGCTGCCGTGCCACTGCAGACAGTGTGGGGGACGGAACCTGCAGAGGGACGCAGGCGCCCACCGAGGGCACGTCAAGGGGGTCAGAAGGTCCGCGTGCCCTGAGGGAGGCATTGATGGCACCCCCACGTGAAGTCAGGGCTTGAGAGGGGCGCTGCGGGGGAGCACTCCAGGCCTCTCCCCGCTCAGTGCCAGGACCACAGCGTGACCAGGAAAGACCCCAGACACGGCCGGCTGTCCCCTGGCAACGAAACGGCTGCTCGCCCCGACACACCCCAACCAGCAAGCTGGCCACCACCATCTGCCAGACAGAGGCAGACGCCCGCACCCCAGAGCCGTGTCCCTCCCCAACTATGCCCCCCCACGCCACCGTCGTTCCCTACACGCCCCCGCGTGCCCCTACCCCACGCCAGCACAGCAGCCACCCACTGGTTTTCACTCCTGTCTTCAGCTGACCCGACTTCGCTGCTCCCTCAGAGCCGGCGTGGAGCCCTAAGCACAGCGGAGTGGGAAGGTCTCGGGGAAGGACCCGGGGAGCACACCGCGACCCCTACCTGCCCCCGGGACTCACCTTTGCCCCTTCTCTCGTCTTTGAAGCCCAGCGTGGTGAAGCCGGGGAGCAGCTTGCTGGAGAGCGAGCTCAGGTCCACGGGGTGGGTCTCCTCCTCTGCGGGGGAACCAGGCTGTGAATGGGCAGCTCAGGGCTCCCGGCCCCCGAAGTGCCACATGAGGGCACGTGGCAGGGAGCACCGGGACTCTCCACAAAGACCCGCCAAAATCGAAATTACAGAAGCCGCTACAGGTCTCAAATCTTCACCTTCTCTCTCTAAGCTAGGAGTGACCGGCCCGTCCGTCCTCTTACAAATGATGCACTCATGTCAGCCAGCGGTGGCAGGTGGCTAGCGGGCACACAGGGTACCCGTCGGAGAAGGCTAAGAAAACTGGCCTCCCCAGCGCCGCACGAAAGAAGGCTGCCAGGTGCCCCAGGACGCTGGGAATAACGGAAAGTATTTCGTTCTCCTCCGTGTGTGAAAAAACATATCCCTGTGCAAGTGAGCTTGGCTTTTCTTCAAAGCACAACCCTTCGAGGCACTTTTCTGAGACGGAGGAGTGTGTCGGCGCCGCTGGGAACACGCACACGGACCGCACAGCTCAACAGGCCCACCTGCGTCTCCATCAAGGTCCTCCTCAACACGATTACCAAATGGGCTATTTCCTCTAAAGCTCCCTCATGCGGGGGACCGTCGGGCAAAAGAGCTCCGACCAGGACTTGTGCCCCCATGGACGATGGCCTGCTGTCCCTCTATCACGCACAGGTCACGTCAAGGGGTATGAACAGGAGCATGAAACCAGACGGCACCCGTTCCCTCGCTTTACCACTGGGGCCATGCTCCGCCAGGGAGACGCTCAGGCCACGAGGCTCTAAAACCCCCAGCAGTGCAGAGACCAAGAGCAGCGCGCGGCTCGGAGATGCCCAGCCCCGCAGGGGCCCACGCACCGTCGGCGTCCGGCTCGGCCGTGTTGACCACGCTGTAGAGCAGGCCGCCGTCCCCGTTCTTCCTCAGGTAGCCCATCTGCAAGAAAGCGCAGCTGAGCACCGCGCCAGCAGCAGCCCGCGGCTGTGGCTGCCACGGAAACGCCAACCAAATGAAGGCCTTCCAGCCCGACCCGACAGGGAGGATGCCTGAAGCCCGCGAAGGTCCTGGCCTCCCCACGGAAAGGCTCCGGAAGCCCATCTCCTCCCGCCCAGACGTCCTGTCAGACCCGACCCGTGTGCAGGATGAACTCAGGCTTCCTGGGATCCTTAAGGCGCCTCTGCGACCGGAGGCTGGACCCAGAGACGAGCGCTTTACGGGACATCACAACTGGAACCAGAGGAGCGGGAACGAGACCCTGGTCACCTGGGTCGCCAAGGGCTATGTCAGGGCACAGCCTGGAGACTCTAAACCACGAGGGGCTCAGTTCCACTTCAAGACCATGCGCCGAGCAAAAGCACTCCTCCTCTGCAGGCCGCCAGGGAGGTGCAGGAGGAGCGGCCCCTGCGTGTCTTGTGGGGAACGAGTGCAGGGCTGGAGGGAAGGGGAGGCGGGACGGGTCCGGCGCTGCTGACCGAGGAGCTGGCCAGGTGTCCCCTGTGCCGTTCCAACAGTGAAAGGGAGAAGAGCGGCGTGGACTAGAGCCAGGGGCACTGGCGGTGCGGCTGCGGACACGCACTTCCGGCCAGTACACACAGAGCAGCACGGGTCTTCCCAACCCCACGGAGGGCCCGGCCGGTGCCCAGGGCTCCTGGAGACCCCAGGGCTGGGCGCTACAGGACGCAGACCGGCGGGCCCAGCAGCACACCACCGCGAGCTACACACAGAACTCCAACCTCCGCACCGGAAAGGCTTAAGGCAGTACAGAAAAACTGCCCTCAACGGGTCTTATGTGACGTCAGCGCTCCGAGTTCCTTGTGGACCACTCAACGTGCATTTTAAAAACTCTGCGTGGGAAAAAGGACGTGCAGTCCTGACGGCTATTCAGGCATGATACGTGCTGACGTAAGACCGGACATGCCGGGTCAAGCAAGAGGTACCAGGATGACCGTCCCCTCTGCCCGTGGTATCACAACTACCCGGTTTGAAACTTCCCGCAGCACCGATGCCGTCTCTACTGGGCATGCCGGTCTGTTCCTGCCGCAGAGGGTGTTCAGAGGACGGCGAGACCCCGCCCTGAGGCCCAGCAGCTGCTGGGATGGCTCCCATGGCCCACGCAACCCCTGGGCACTGAGCGCCGTGGAGACGGGACACACCGGGAGAAGGTCCCTGCTGCAGCGCAGAAGCCCGGTGAGCCCAGCCTCCACCAGTGGCGATCATCCCACCAGAGGTGAGGCCGTCCACAGGTGTCCACACACAAAACACGGCTTCTGGGAGGGTCCTGCCTTCGAGACGCCCCTGGAGGCCCCCTCCCCCCAGGAGATGGAGCCAGCCAACGCGACCCTGTAATGCCCCCCCCCGTCAGCAGTTGTCCCCCCCCGGCCCTCCTGCCGCTACCTTGCCCCCTGGGAGCAGCCGGCTGATCCTGTCCCGAGCCTCGTCGGCCGCGTGCTCCACCAAGGCCAGCACATGCTCCTCGGCCGTGCTGTCCGTCAGGCTGCAGGCATTTCCTTCTGGCTCGAACATGCAGCTGCAAGGCAGGAACGGCGCACAAGTCACCAGGAGGCTGGGGTACGCACTGCCCCCACCTCCCTGGGGCCAGTCCCTCAGCCTCAAGGCCACCCAGGGCTGGCGGCACGAAGCACACCTTAACCCTGTCCTTTCGGCACGCCAGACGTGTCTGCTAAGAGCAAGACGAACCCAAATGGTCACGAGGCATTCCTCACCGGCAGTCACTCTAAGAGCCACTTGATGGGCGTCTTACTACCTGCTCAGAAGCGCACGGACCTACAGTGTCACTTGAGGCACCGTCAGAAAACGGGCAGAACTGTGGGGCGGGCACAGCACCCACACCCAGTGTGAGCGAGGGACATAGGCTGTGAGGCCCCAGGGACATCCCGAGCCTCCAGCACGTGGCCACGAGCCCCACATGAGGGAGCTCTGTACTTCAGTCAAGAGTTGCCGGGTGTCGCACACAAGAGTGGCCTCTCCTGTGGAAGGTTCTAGAAGCAAATGGATAGACCCCTTCTGGGCGCTGTGGGAGCGAACCCTGCCTGGGGACCCCGAGCGCACAAGGCGGCCCCCCCCCCCGGCCCGCGTGCACAGCTGCAGGAATGGGGGGCTGGGGGCGACGGAGAGCAGCTCCAGAGCCACATACACACGGCCTGCCCATGCAGCACAGCTAAGTCCCGAGCCAGGCACGGCCAGGCCATCCCGCCTCTAGCATGTCATGTCCCCCAGCCTGACAGCGACTCTCCCGCAGGACAAGTCCAAGCTGGTCCAGGCTGCCTACCGGCCACCTGGGAACACCTGAGGCGAGAGCTGGCCCCAGGCCCCGGGGACCGTGCACTCCCCCAGAGGCCGCGCCCGCTGCTCCAAGGCCATGGGCTCCGGCACGGGCTGCCCCTCGCCTGCCGTCCCGAGGCACGTGTCCCACGCGCCATACAGACACACTTCCCTTTACCTGATGACTTCTCTACTCGGCCTTTTGGATTTCCTGGCAGTTTCTACTTGTACGGGTGCCACTTCGGGAACAGGCTCCTCGACGGCTGTGTCTTCGCTGCCCAGAAGAGCTGCCTGCTGAGAAAAATCCATGTCCTGCATAAACGACATGCTGCGCTTCAAAGCTAGCAGCCGCTCCTGGAATCAGAAAGGACAGAGCGGCAGGGCTTTAGCTCCGCCTGCCGGCCAGGGCGCTGCCACGATGTGCAGGGGGCGGGGGAGGGGGCACAGCCTCACCTGGCCTGACGGCTGACTCCGCCGCGCTACCGTGGGGGGGTGGGGGGGCGGGGTCACACCACAGGTGCAGCCGACTGGCCGGGAGCGCCTGGGGGCCAAGGGGACAGGCCTGAGGGCACAGGGGCCGCGCCTCACCTATAGGCTCATCAGACACAAGGCACTGGGCCTAGATGCGTGACACATGCAACCTGGCTGGTGGGACAGAGCTGGGAAGCCACGCCGGACGGCCACCGTCCCGTCTGGACTCAGTGGGCAGCCGCGTGAAACAAATCACGGGCTGGCTGCAATCCAGTGAGACAAGACGCCCAGGCTCAGATCGACAGATCCAGAACTTTCCACCAACCCTCCAGGAGAGCTTACAGCTGGACTGTGAGCAGGAGCAGAGGGGGAGTGCCTGAGGGGAGGGTGGCCTGGGACATCTACGCTAGAGCAGAGGGGTCCACACCGCGGCCAGGGACGGACGGACAGAAGCGGGTCGTTCGATGGGGGTGAGGTTCTGTTCGGGCAGAAGAACACGGAGGACCACGCTCGTTTCTGCGGCTCCTCGCTCCAAAGGCTTCTTACTTTGCTCATCATCTTAAAGCCCGCGTGAAGGATCTTCTTGGCCGACTTGTAGTACACGGTGTCTGGCCTGTTGTAGGTCATGGCGTTGTCACACATCAGCTTGAAATCCGCCTGAAAGAGGGAAAACCACCCAATTCGAAACGCACCAAGACGTAAACCGGACTCCTGTCAAGAGGCTAAAAGTGAGGGCACCTGGGGGGTCGGGGTTAAGTCTCTGCCTTCGGCTCAGGTCGTGGTCTCGGGGTCCTGGGATCGAGGCCCGCATCGGGCTCTCTGCTCCGCGGGGAGCCTGCTTCCCCCTCTCTCTCTGCCTGCCTCTGTGCCTACTTGTGATCTCTGTCTGTCAAATAAAATCTTAAAAAAAAGAAAAAAGAGGCTAAAAGTGAGTGAAAACAACTAGATTAGGCTCTTTTTTACACCTTCAAAAACACGTTCCTAACTGTTCACTGGTCTTTCCCTGCAAACAGCGAGGAGCCGGCCAAGCCCCGCATCCTCCTGAGTGGGACACGCACGGGCCGCGAGGACAGGGTGGCTCCCGCTCTCCCATGCCCAGCCCTCCCACTTTGGGAGCAACTCGGATGCAAACGGGAACGACAACCGACAGCCAGGTTCTTCCGGTTAAGGCCAAGGGACGAGCTGAGACCGGAGCCCAGCCGGGTCCTCCGTCCCCGAGTTCTGCGCAGAGAGCAGCATCCTGCCTCCGGGAACTGCTCCAGAGGCGCCGGAGCAGACACTTCCGCCCCCACAGGGCGACCCTTAGCAAACTCCTGATACTGGAAGTGAAGTCTGGGAACGTCAGTGTTTTGTCACCAAACTACACTCGACATACTCCCGTCACAGATGCGTCAGCCATCGGGCCAGGCGATACAGTGCGGACTCTCCTAGCGCCGGCCCCACGCCAAGGTCTCCAGGGCTGGGCCCGAGGCCGTGAAGCCCCCCGTCCTTCGCTGGCCCCGAGGTACCAGTCATGAGGACGCAGGAGAGGGAGGGGGACGCTGCTCACATCCAGGATGGTCACTGGGCAGCAGACCGAACTGGGACCCGAGGTAGGGAAGTGGAGCGCTTGTGGGCTGCCGCAAGCCCTCTGCCCTGGGGGAAACCCCACCCACGCCACAGCCTGCATGGGCGCCTGCCACAGCTCGGCAAACCCTGGCACGACAGGACATGAGCGTTGAAGAGCCAAGCCTTCCAAATTTAACCAAAACTCGGCAACCCGATGCCCGGTCCTAAATGACGACTGCCAACGCTGTCAAACGCTCGCGTTCGCCACCCCTCCGTGTTTCACAGCCAAGACGCATGGCTACGTCAGAGGTGGTAGCAAGAAACAAGTTTAAGAGCTTCATAATCAGCTGTTGGAACAACTTATTATTCAAAAACAAACCACGTTCCCAGTGGCCGCAAAATAAAACTAAAAACCAGGAAAACTGCGTTTCTAGCCATGCCCACTCTGAACCAGACCAAATCGACACACTCCGGCCTGACCCAGCGTGTTCCTGTGGCCGCACATGGTCAGGCTTCCAGAAAACAGACAGGACGTTTCAGCCAGCCCATTCCCCCAGTGCGATGCGGGGGACCTCAGCCCAAACGCGCCAGTGCCCGCAGAACCTCCAACCGGAGAGCAGCGAAGGCGGACAGAGTGTTCACTGGGCATCGGCACACACAGCCTCACAGCGGCGTTGTCAGGAACTGAGACTGTTTACCTTGAATTCTGTGACCGACTTGTACTCGTTGGCCACAATCTTGTCCTTCATCGTGCCGAAGTCCATGGGGTGTTTTATTATCATGGAGTAACCCGGAGCAATTGCATCCGTGACAGGAAAAGCAAAAAACCCATGAGGATCTTTCCTGAAAACAAAAACAGCTTTATTCCAATTGGGAAAACCACAAATCTCGATTTCCAAGAGATACAAAACCCCGCACAACAGAAACGTCACACACCACTCCGAACTCTAAGCTGCTGTCTTGAAGGTAAAAAGCAAAACCTTCGCGTTCTAGAGCCGCGGTACTTCGGAGGACTGACAACTCCCCAGCCGCCGTCCTGCCTGCAGCCATGACACCTGTATCGGGGCGGCCTTGACCCGCCCGCCCCCCACACTGGGCGAGTGTGTGCTTCACAGCCGCGGGGGCAGAAGCACAGCTCAGGGGAAGACGCCCTCGAGCGACACTTTACCTCTGGAGCTGGCGCAGGAAGTGCTCTAGCAGCTGCTGGATAGGCGTGCTCTCGTGCTCAGCTGGCGACGCAAAAACAGAGAGAGACCAGTCGGGAGACTGCGGCGTCAGGTCACTGGAAGCTCCACCCCACTGTGCGTCTCCAGCGGCTCCACGTCTCACGGTGTTTCAAGTTCCAACAAGAACTGGGAACAAGGATCGACCAGACCCAGGCCCGGCCCCAGGAAGCCCAGCAGGGCGGGAAAGGACCTCGTCAGCCTCCGTCCCAGAAACCCCTCGGAGCACCAGCACCCTCAGCACAACAGGGCACGACCGTGCATCGGCCTGGACCGTCCCAGTCAACGCCGGGCCCGGCACATTCCAGACACAGCACAAAGACGAGAACTAAGGCTTGGGACACCCCTTATCCTCTGCAGAGTCCTAACGCCCTGGTCATGCCGGCTGCTCCCCTATGGTCCAGGCACAGCAGCACACAGGGCCCTGGGGTTCCCAGAAGCATGGCTGCCAACCGCGCCGCTCGTGGGCCCGCCGGGGGCAAACGCGGATTCCAACGAATGTAGTGAACCCCGATGCCTGCGTAGCTTTTGTTCTCTCGGCTGGGGCTACGCGTGGGATCTGCCTGCCACCCACCGACGGCCACACCCAGCCCCCAGCCCAAGAGCCAGGCTGCTCGAAGGAACCAGGGCTCCTTGGGAGACGGCTGGTCCCAGGCCTGAAGCACAGAGTGCAGACCTCAAGGGGTCCTCGACGGTGACAGTGACCAGGACGGATGTGAACATCCGCTCTTCAGGCAGGCGGGAAAAGCACTGCACGTGACCTCAAGCCAGCGGTCAGACTAAGCTCACGGGGCCCTGTGACTGTCCACATCCCGCAGATGCGTTCATCCAAGGAACGGTTTCAAGCCTGATCTCTCTGCGCCCCGCCATGCCTAGTGGCCCTGAGTCCCCCACGGCAATGACCTGCACAGGGGACGGGGCTTGCCAGAACACGGCAGCCCCCACGATGACTGCAGCACACGCCCACTCCCAAATCCCAGGTAGTCAACCCCAAAGTCAAGGAAAGAAACGCCTCAGAAACTACCTCCCATCAGCACCTCCTGACTGTGTGGGAGCCCGAGAGAAGTGACCGCATGGACCGGAGGGTCCCAAGCATTTCGGACCCGTTCCTTCGGTGGAGTGGCCGCTGGCCTGGCGGCTTGACAGCCCCATGAGCGCCAGCGTCCTCCCCTCCACACTGAGCTCGGGACGCTGAAGCGGAGCGGAACCGGAGCAGGAGCTGGAGCCGGCCAGGCCCTGCTCCAGGACCTCCAAGGGACCGTGAGAACTCGGGCCCAGCTCCGCTTCACGCTGAAGACACAGCGTCCCCGCCTCCCCGTGCTCCTCCCGAGAGGCCGCACGCCAGCACCAGTGCCGCAGCACGGGGGTAAGCGAGGCTCCGGGAAAGCCTCCCCAGCGTCACACTCACCGGCCTGGGTCCGGCAGGCGCGCATGGGCCTGTCCGGGGGCGGCTCCACCTCCACCTTCTTGCCGGGATCAAAGTCGTCGGCCTCGCCCTCCGTGTCCCCATGCTCCTTCTCCCGCTTCCGCTTCTTCTCCTCCTGGGAGGCAGAGTCAGGAGCGAGAGCAGCGCAAGCCGCTTCAGAGGGACCGGCCGGAACGGAGGGGAAACGCCCTCAGGCGCACTGCTTGCTTCGGCTCCCCCTTAAGCGGCCACCCCAGGGCTCAGGCCAGAAAGGAGCCCGGAGAACGGGAAACAAAGCACAGGACCTTCCGGTCGCGTTCCGCGGCCAAGAGAAGCCCCTCCCGCACCCCGCAGCGCTTGCCGCCTGCCGTCGGGGCCGGGCCAGCACGAGCCCACGACCCCCGCCCCACCTTCCTCTTCCTTCTCTCCTCGTCATCGAGGTGCTTCTCCTTCTCTGCTTTCTTCTTCTTCTTCTTCTTCTTCTCCCTGTGCCGCTCGCGCTCGTGGTCTGACCTGTCGTCGTAGTAGCTGGAGTCGTGCCCGGACCCCGAGAGCTCGGTCACTTCACTTCCTCCGACCTTGAGGACCAGCTTCAGGGGCTTCTCCAGGGGCTTGTCCGTGTAATCTGCGGACAGAGGCGTCCCTGCGTGCTCGGGCTGTGCAGACGTCCCCGCCTCCACCCGCTGGCCGCAGGGCCGCCCGCGCAGGTGGGGCCGGGAACGCGCAGGCCGCGGGAGGTGGCCGGACCGGCCGGACCACGGCAGCGGGCAGGGGAGGGCAGACCCGTCCAGGAGAGACGACGAGGACAGCCCGCCAGGCTACGTGCTCGCCCCCCGCACGGGCATCGGCCCCAGGGAGGCCTAGAGGAGAGCAGTTTGCCTCGCCCTGGCGGGAAGGACAAAGCGGGACTGGGACCCGAGCCCGAGGCCCCACCCCAAGCTGCCGGCGGGGCTCACCCCCTCGTGCCCTGCAGCAGCCGCCGCGGTCGCCCCCAGGAGCCCGCGGGCCGCGGGAGCAGAGACGCCACGACCGAACCCTCGGCGACCCGCGGGCCGCGGAGCTGCTCAGCCCCTTCCTTCCGGACACAGGACACAGCGGACGCCGCGGAGCCCTGCACCCCGTCTGGGGCCCCAGCCGCCGAGGTCAGGACCCCGGCCCGGCCCCGCCCGCCGGCCGGCCTGGCGTCACAAGGCGCGCCCGCCGCCTCACCCTCGTAGGACGAGCGCCACTCGGTCTTGTGCTTCTTGTGCTTCTTGCCCATGGCGGCGCGGGGCCGAGGGCAGCAGCGGGCCGAGCCGGAGCGTGGCCGCCGCCCCCGCGGCCCAGGCCTGCTGCCCGCCTCGCCCGGTGGAGGTCGCCGCGCCGCGCCGGAAGCAGGCGCCGCGGCCGGAAGTCGCCCCGCCCGGAAGTCGCCTCGCCCCGCCGCGCCGGCGCATAGCGCTTCCGGGTCAGGGGGCGGCGCGCGGCACTTTCGAGCGGGAGGCGGGAGCCTCCGGGGCGGCGGCGGCGGCGCGGGGCGCGAGGAGGCGGCGGCGGGCAGGCTCCGGCCGGGTCCCCGCGGCTCCCGGCGGCGGCGCCATGGACGAGGCCGTGGGCGACCTGAAGCAGGCGCTGCCGTGCGTGGCCGAGGCGCCGACCGTGCACGTGGAGGTGCACCAGCGCGGCGGCAGGTGAGCGCCGGGGCGGGGCCGGGGGCCGCGGGGGAGACCCTCCCCGAGCTGCCCGTCCCCGGGGCACCGTCCGGGGCGCCGGGGGTCCTGGAAGCCTCCGTGCGGCCCCGAGAGCCTCAGGGTTTCCCCAGGAGCGTCCCCGGCCTCGGGCTCCTGCGCCAGGACGTCCCGGGCTCTGGGCGGGTGCGTCCTCCGGCTCAGGGTCGTCAGAGCCCCAGTGCCGGCCCACCGTCCCCGCCTGGTCCCGAGTGCCCGCCTGCCGCCCGCCGGCCCAGCTGTGCCGACACCCCTCCAGGCCTGCTCCCGGCACTGGGAGTGCTGACGCACCTTCCGGGCCGCTGGTGGGCGGGAGCCGTTGCTGCCCCGGCCGAGCTGAGCACTCGTGTCCCCGTCCACTGCCCCCAGCACCGCGAAGGAGGAGGACATAAAGCAGAGCGTCAGGAAGCTGCTGAACAGGCATAACATCGTGTTTGGAGACTACACGTGGACCGAGTTCGACGAGCCTTTTCTGAGCAGAAACGTGCAGTCCGTGGCCGTCGTTGACACGGAGCTGAGGGCGAAAGACCCACAGGTACCTGGCGCACCGTGCGGAGGGCTCCCGGCGATCTCGGGCTCCTGGGGCGCCCCCGCCGCACGTTGGGAGTAGACCTTACCTCGGAGAAGGCAGGGACGCGAGGACGCATCGGGAGGGCGTGCTCGCTGCTTTGCCGGTCTGCTGTCAGGACCTGGCCGATTTGTCCGTCGGCTTGTCCCACGAGCACCGGCTCTGGGAAAGCCCAGGTGCTGGGAGTCGACGCGCCCCCGCGCCAGGGCGGCCGCAGCACAGCCGGGACAGGCGGCAGCAGAGGCTGCAGGCAGGGGGGTGCTGGGCTCTGCTGCCGAGAGCCCCCTGCCCGCTCCCTGTTCTTGAGGTCAGGGACTGCCTGGCGGCGCTCCGGGAGCGTAGGGCCATGGGAGGCACGGAGCTGCGGCTGCAGAGAGGGGCTTTCCTTCTAGAAGCCTTCCTCTGGCCCACCCTGTGGCCTGCCTCGCCACCAGCTCTGTGTGACAGGGTGGGTACGTCGGGGTGTCTGTGTCCCTTTGAGAACAACCCCAGCGTCTGTCTCGGGAAGACGCGTCTCCGGTGTCTCCGTGGTTCGTGTCTCATAAAGAGTCCGTTTGGAAGAAATGCTTTGGCACTGAAATTGTGCGCGCAAGGGGGGCCTCTCCGTTGGTACACTGGCCTGGTCAGCCTTGTCCGTCCTGCCTGGTTTCGGCCGGCCTGAAGGAAGCAGAAGAGCTTTCCGCAGACGGAGGAAGCACGGTTAACCAGAACTGTTA
Organism: Meles meles; assembly: GCF_922984935.1. Lineage (NCBI taxonomy): Eukaryota > Metazoa > Chordata > Mammalia > Carnivora > Mustelidae > Meles > Meles meles. Next base: position 183,772,222 of record NC_060068.1, on the reverse strand, counting down.
GGCATCTTAATGCTCTCAACTCGGACTCTGCAGGTTCTCGTAGGAGGATCTTAACAGCCGTTACATAATCCTATAGAGTAACGTGAGTGCTGTTTTACAGGGATCGTGAACAAAAGCCGGTGGTTTGGAACATCTTAGTTAACCATCGGTCAGACTTTGGCTAAGGGAGTGCTCCGTCCGCCCCATGCAGCAGGGCTGCGGGAAAGCACGCGCTAGGTTCCTGCTGCGGGCAGAAAACGTTTCCGAGCCCTACTGACGGGCCGGCGCACGCAGAGACCTGTGTGGCCCACTACGGGTGGCACGTCCTAGACCAAAACGTGGGTGAGGTCAGACGTGGGGGCTTTGGCGTGCTTCGTTCTGTTTTTTGTGTTTTTCTACAAGCGTGTGACTGTCATGTAACAAGTAACGATAAAGTCTTTTTCTGGATAGAGAGGGGGAGTGTTTAGGAAAGGGCTAATACCACACATGAGCACCATAGATTTTTGTACCTGATCTAGGAACTGGTTTCTGACGTTGTGCGTGTTTGATCTTTGTTTTGGATGTTACCATCTAACTTGGATGGCTAGAATCAGGAGCGAGTTGTTTGCGGTTTGTGGGGATTTATTTGGCGTCCCTTCTCGCCACAGCCCATCGACCTGGGTGCCTGCACAGTCGCGCTGCACGTGTTCCAGCTAAACGAGGGCGGTCCCAGCAGTGAGACGCTGGAGGAGGAGACGGAGAACATCACAGCGGCCAGCCACTGGGTCCTGCCTGCAGGTGCGTGACCGTGAGGGCGGGCGGGCCACACCCGAGACACAAGGGCAGACCTCAGCATGCGGCCCAGGCTTTCCAAGTCCGTTAGCTGAGGACTTTGTGTTGGCCCATTTGTTGTGGAGGCTTTCAGCATGTCTCATTTCTTGTGAGATGGAAAGCGTATCGCAAAAGAGGAACGTGGAGATCTCCGCGGTAGGACTGTGTTCCTTTGGGGGGCCGTCTGAGATGGTGCTCACTGAGAGGAAGAAGGTGGTGTTCTTTTCCTGCCCAGCTGCTCACCTGCTGCGCCACTCCTTCCTCCTGCCTTCTCTGCTTCTCCCAGGACTTTGCCATGTTCTAGCAGGCCGAGTCCTGGGGTGAAGCCAGTCCTTGGGTCCTGCCAGCTGGTCTAGATCTGGTGCTGCCCTGCCTTAGTGCTGGCCGGCGGGCAGAGTGGTGGTCAGGGTCTGTGCTCACGGCAGAAGCGTGGGTCCACAGAAGGTAATTACGTGTGGCAACGTGACGAGAAGCTGTCTCTGTAGTCTATTCAATCACCTGTCAGAAGTCACGTGACTGACAGTTACTTAGCATCTTTAATTTTAAGAAGAACTCAAATATAGGACCTGGGTGGCTCAGTGGGTTAAGCCTCTGCCTTCGACTCAGGTCATGATCTCGGTCCTGGGATCGAGCCCCACATCGGGCTCTCTGCTCAGCAGGGAGCCTGCTTCTCCCTCTGACCCTCCCCCCTTCGTGTTCCGTCTTTCTCTTTCATTCTCTCTCTCAAATAAGTGAATAAAATCTTAAAAAGTAATAATTAAAAGAATACGAGAAGATATTCAGCATCATGAGTCATCAGGGAAATGCAAATTAAAATGGCAATTATAGGGACGCCTGGGTGGCTTCGTGGGTTAAAACCTCTGCCTTTGGCTCAGGTCATGAATTCAAGGTCCTGGGTTGGAGCCCTGCATCAGGCTCTCTGCTCTACGGGGAGCCTGCGTCCCCCTCTCTCTGCCTGCCTTTCTGCCTACTTGTGATCTCTGTCAAATAAATAAACAAAACCTTAAAAAAAAAAAAAAACTCCAATATTAAGAAAAAAATTTAAGATTTAACCTGCCCGTAACGAGAGTCTGAGCCCCGTGTGGAGCCGTGGACGGTATCTGTGCCTCCGAGCAGACCTCCGGGCCAGTATAATGCCTGTTTTCCTAAGATCAGGTTTGTGTTTCGTTCTCTCCCAGCTGAATTCCACGGGCTTTGGGACAGCCTGGTGTATGATGTGGAAGTCAAATCTCATGTAAGTTGTGCCGTTTTCTAAGAGGGCCGCTTGTTGGAGGTGGGACCCGTACTGTCTTCCCCAGCATCTTGGAGCCCTCTGACTCAGATAAGCTTTGGGAACTCGAGCCCAGCAGCAGCCTGTGTCCTGCATACCTGTGCTCTAGGGTTGCTCCCCAGGAGAGCTGGTCCCTGGGGGGAGAAAGGTGCCCGGTGTGAGAGAAGTGTGATTGGACTGTGCTCTTAGGAACCCATCAGGCCTGGAGAGGCAGAGCCAGGGGTCAGATGGAGCAGGTGGGCGTCTGAGCAAGCACCAGCTCGTCGGATCCCCCTTCGAGGGGAAGGGTCCTGCGTGCTGCGGGGGACCCTGGAGGTCCGCCCCGCGGCCCCCCAGGCTGTGAGAACAGTCGTGGCCGCCGTCCAGGCTCAGTGCTGCTACTTGCCCCCCGCCGTGTTGTCCCCGAGGTACGAGACACTTAGCACATGCCGAGTCTTGGCCTTTTGTATGATCTTGACGCCTTTAGTGAGAGGGTCCTCGTGTCTGCCCCTTATTTTTACTTAAAGGTAGTAGCAGCCGGCCTGTCCTCACGTGAGTTTCTTAGGAGGCGTCCGCCCGCTGCGCTGCGGGCGGCTTCTGAGGGGCAGCGCAGGCTCCAGCAGCGCCTCCGCTGGGGGTCTCCGCCCCGTCAGCACCGGTGACTGCATCCGCCTGTCTTCTCGCAGCTCCTGGACTACGTGACGACAACTTTGCTGTTCTCGGACAAGAACGTCGACAGCAACCTCATCGCCTGGAACCGGGTGGTGCTGCTGCACGGTAAAGCGCGGGGGCCGCTCCTCAAACAAGACGCCCGTGAGCGGGGGCCTCTGTACGTGTCCCGCGGCCTTGAGGAGTCACCGTTGTGTTCTGATGCAGCCGGAGCTGTCCTAGAGTGTCCCTCCCCGGGAAGCCGGTACAGCTCACCTTACGCGTGGCCCTTCGCTCGGCTGCCCCCAGTCGCCGCCTTGTGACTTCTCTACGTTATCCTCTAGCTTGTCAAGTAACTGCCTGATGCCCAAGGGTTCCTACAAGCCTTAGGGCCGAAATCGCCTCACGCTTCTTTGTAGCATCTTTAGAGCTTTATGGCCGCAAAGCGTGACAACCACGCTTTATCGAATCCTCTGCAAAGAGGATTTGTCCTTAATGTCACCAGTTAGAAGGCAGTGGAGAGAGCCCCGCAGTGAAGCAGGGATGCGAAGTAGTTAGCTCCTTCCCCGGTGCCGCTGCAGGCCGCCCCCCCCCAGCCCCCCGCGCCCCGCAGCAGCAGACCTGCTCCGCACGCCACCGTCCTTGGTTCTGAGTAGGCGACCAGTAGTATTCACCCGGCGGAATGGCACGTTTTCTCCTCCGCCGTGGTTACGTGTTGTTTTAATTATCGAGAGTGTGCACAGAAAATCGGAGCGAAGGTGCCTGCGTGTCTGGACAGACGCGGCGGCGGCGCTGTGCCGAGTGGCCCACAGGGCAGGGGCCCTCACCCGCTGCCATCCTGGTGTAGTGTGGGCCCCGGGGAAGTGACTGTCGTGAGAGGCGTTGGACCTCTCGCAAGGCCTCAGTGGGTTTTATAGAGGACATGTGGGGTCGGCGAGGGTGTCGGTGAAGCTGCCGACCAGGAGATAGAGTGCTCGCTCAGGATGCCGAGGGGATCCCCGTGCCAGGAGGCGATGCTGCGTCGGGGGCGTGGGAGCTGAGACCAGACTAGGAGGAAAAGGGAAAGACCTGTGAAGCGTGTTGCTCGTGTTGGCCAACGTTCGTGCTGCGGGGGTCTTCGTGAGTCCGCAGCGCTCGGGGACCAGCGTCTGTAGCGCCGAGTCCTGCTGCCTGCCTTGTGTGCCGGCCGGAGCACGGCGGCCTGTTTGAAGACATCTTACCACGCTGGCTTAACATGTTCTCGGTTCTATTGCAGGTCCTCCGGGAACTGGGAAGACCTCCCTGTGTAAAGCCTTAGCCCAGAAGCTGACCATTAGGCTCTCGAGCAGGTAACGTCTGATAATCCAAGGAAGGAGAGCGGCAGGACCGATGGCTTCTCCTTTGTGGCCCAGAGGTGTTTTACTTTTTTTGCGATTTCCCTTGGCTCTGTACGGAGGTGAAGCCCCGGCTCTGTGCCCGGCAGTGCCGAGTTAGGGGCTCAGTCTTCTTGAGCTGGTGGCGCTTGCTTCACAGTGAGCACGTGGTCTTTCTGGTGACGCGTTTCTGCTCTCGGGGACAGGACACTCGGATGGCTGCTCGGGATGCTTGCCGCTCGTGCTGACGGTCGTTGCTCTGTTGCCTGGGAAAGGAGGGCCCGAGCCTCTCAGGGCGGGTCTGTCTCTTCTGGAGCGCAGGCTGGCTCCTCGCATTAAACGCCGCGTGGCTGGTGCTTCAGCCCCCACCCCCGCTTTCTGTGGACCCGTTTACGTGCACGTTCAATTGCCTGATGTTCCACAGGCCACTGATGGTGCTTTTTGGTCTTTCCTGGTCTAAAACCTGAATTCTAAAAATTTTCTGTTCCATTTTGAGCCATTTTCCGAAATATCTCTTTTTTTCTTTTTTAAAAGATTTTATTTATTTGGCAGAGAGACGCAGAGAGAGAGAGAGAACACAAGCAGGGGGAGTGGGAGAGGGAGAAGCAGGCTCCCCGCCAAGCAGGGAACCCTTGTGGGGCTCAATCCCAGGACCCTGACCTGACCCAAGGTGGACGCCCAACGACTGAGCCACCCAGGTGCCCCCTAATCTGCTTTTAGTTCTATCCAGCGACATCTTTCCGAGAATTGATCAACTGTTTCTCTTCTGAAGGTTCCGCTTGCTTCCTTTTATACTTTGTCGTTCTGACACCTTGCGCTTGCGGAAGCGCTCGAATGGGCGAGCAGACCCGGTGTCGCCGTCTTCCCTGCTAGTCCCACTGCTGTCCGTTCCGAGTCTCTGCTGCCGACGGCCTTGGGGTCCATTTCGGCTTCTCGTCCGGTCAGCGACGCTCCGGTTGAATGCAGACCTTGTTTCTGTTGGCTTGCGTTCTGTGGGCATTCAGTGACCCGGTGCGTTTTTAAGCCTCACTGGAGAGGACGCGGCACTGAAGGCGGAAGTGAGGCCCTTCCGGGACCTCCATGGAGCACCCCAGTCAGAGCGGGTCCTGTCCACTTGGGCCACTGGGAACGTGAACTTCCCAGCTGCAAACACCAGGAACCGTGCAGCTCACGGCTCTCCAGCCTCATGGGATTTCCGTTTTGTCACATGCCTGAGTGTTCAGTAAAGACCCAGAAGGAGCCTGAGATGGTCGCTGGAATTTTCTTCCTGCGTCTCTGCATCCCCTCGAGCTTACCCACAGCCTCCACTGCCTCAGGCTCCTTGAACTCGGGCCTCTGGGTCCAGGTTGGCGCAGGGGCTGCACACGTCTTGAGAACTGTGGTTGGAAGGGGCCACAGGCAGAGAGCCCGAGCAGCTGTAGGGCTCCGTCACATCCCGTGTGGGGTGACAGTCGTCCATGCCTGCCGGCCAGTCCCTTCAAACATCGCTGTGATTTCTGTCTCATTTTCTGGTTGATGCGGTGGGTTACTCGGTGCTTGTTGCTCAGTGTGACTTCAGAGGAGAGACTCAGTGAGGCACACGTTACTCTATCGCGCTGCTTTTCAGACGCGTCCCCTGGGGGCTTTCACGTTGGGAACTTGCTTGTGCATCTGTGCTTGGCAGCTGGGCTTGTCCGGACCTCCTGAAATGCACCCGTTTTAAAGATCTCTTGAGGCGGTTTCCTGAGACAGCGGAGGCGGAACGTGTTACTGCAAGAAGCGCCGCTTTCTAAAGCACGTCTGAAAACGCGCGTTTAGTTTTTGGCTTAGAAGTTGTGAAAGGAAACTGTAGCGAGCCTTCGGTGCTCATCTCGTCAAAAGGTTTAGAATTAAACTGTAATATTCAACCCAATCTTGATTTCGTTAGGTTGTCTCTCCCCTTCCCTCTTTTGGAAGAGTTAACAAACGGAAAGCCAGCTGTAGTGGTTTGAGCGTGATGATTTTCTCGTGCAGACTTCCGTTGTGCGGAGGACCTGGCTCGGCTTCCCTTCTGCCCCGGCCGCCTCCCGTGCGTGCAGGTTTCTGGCCGCGTGTGCTGAGCTTGCCTCAGGGGCGTCTGGGCACCCCCGGGCTCAGGACGTCGTTGTGTGCAGGGAAACAGATTGTCCCGCTCGTGGCGGTTTTAGAAAAGAAGGAGAGCGTGTTCGGCTCCAGCCAAAAGACTCGTGACCGTGATTTGATTTGCCTGCCTGGTTGCTGCTGGTGATGCTTCTCGCCGCGTTAGGGCTGTGGATTACGGGTAGGTTAGAAGTCAGAGAGTTTGCCCTCGCTCTGATTCAAACGAAGATGTTACTCAGAACCTGCATTCTCCTCGCTCGGGACCACCGGCTGCACGCCAGTAGGTTTTCATAATTACTTGAGCCTCACGTTGTCTGGCGGTAAGTCACGATTACCTGGAGCCCCGCTAGGTAGCGCGACTTAACCAGTGAGCGGGCCGTGCTGAAGAAGGAGCGGTTGCCCCGGGGGTACCCAATTTGCGAACCGACCGTCTTAACTCTGTTTGTCCTCCCAGGTACCGGTATGGCCAGCTGATTGAGATCAACAGCCACAGTCTCTTTTCCAAGTGGTTCTCGGAAGTGAGTATCGGCATGACTTCTGCTTCACAGACTCGCCAGCCGTGCGAGTGGACAGGCCCCCGTACAGGCCAACTTTCTCCTCCGAGAATGTGGGAAATAGGTCCCTCGTGACCGTGTGGTTGACTTCAGGGTCAGGGAAGTTCCGGGGCTAAGCGGTCCCCTGGGAATAGTGTGAGGCCTGAGAGGGTCCTCGGCTGGTCACAGCCATACTTTCTGGTGGGACAGACACTCACCTTTCCCTCGGGGAGGGAACCCTCGCTCTAGTGAGGGCCGCCGACTCCGCTGAGCACGCCCTCGGGGCCCTGAGCCTCCTTCCTGTCTTAGAAGTGCGCCGCTTGGCCCAAGTGACATTGTAGGTGCCCCTTGGCACAGAACGCCACCCGGGCCGCTCTGTCAGGACATCCGTCCGGTGGGCGGTGAGCCAGGACAGGGAGCAGTCTACGGCACGTGCTTGCTGGCTATGTGTTTGCGTCTGCAGAGTCTTGTTCCTGCTCGTGGGACAGCAGGGAAGGGGAAGGAGGAAGTATGCCAAGTGGGAGACGCCTGTGCAGGCAGCCCGGAGCTGAGCCGGTCCGGAGCTGAGCCGGTGCGGGTTCAGGCGCGCTGTCTCTGCACGTGGAGCAGGGCAAGGCGGCATGTGGGTCGGCCTCCTTCCGTGTGGCCCTGGCTTCCTGGGTTCAGGGTTTCTCCTGGGGCCGTCCGGAGACAGCGGGTCCGGACCATGGCTGGCCAGGGACCGCGGGTGCGTGTGAGCACCAGGCAGCCTGACGAGCGCAAGCTGCCACTAGAGGGGTGTTCTGCTTCCAGAGCGGCAAGCTGGTAACGAAGATGTTCCAGAAAATTCAGGACTTGATCGACGACAAGGATGCCCTGGTGTTTGTGCTGATTGACGAGGTATGTGCATCTGCCCATCACGCCTGTGACTGAAGCAAATCCCAGCCCTGGCTGAGCCTGCCTCCGCCCAGCACCCGGTCCCGTCACACGCTGTCCCTCGGCCTCCTGCCCGACCGGCTTCTGGCTCCGCGGGCTCACACACACCCCTTCACTTGCTCCCCGCGAGCTTGGTCGGTGCGGCTGCCGGCGGCCCGTGGGGCCAGGCGCTGCCCTGTCCCACCTGTTGTCCCACCCCCACAGGTGGAGAGCCTCACGGCTGCCCGCAACGCCTGCAGGGCCGGCACCGAGCCTTCGGACGCCATACGCGTGGTCAATGCCGTCCTGACCCAGATCGATCAGATCAAGAGGTAATGCCCACCCGGGGGCCTCGCGAAGCCATGCGAGGGTGGGAGGCGCCTGCACACGAGACCTTCCTTCCGGCTCCTCTGCCTGGAAGCTCGGCTGCCGCCAAGTCTGCTCTGCCTCGGCCCGTCTGAGGCAGTGTGCATGCCTGCTGCGACCCGTAGCAGCTCAGGAGTTGGAACTACTGAAGTCGTAGCGCAGAACCTGCTTGTGCCGGAAACTGGCGTGCCGCGGAGAAGCGCGGGACAGGGAGTGACACTCGGCCCGCGCAAGCTTGTTGGCGCTGAAGGGCAGCAATGGGCCGGTGGGCGTCACTTGCACGCCCTTCGTGGGGCCAGACTCCCTGTGGCGCAGCCCAGCCTTGCAGGTCCGGAGCCTGTGGTCGGTGTAGCCTCGGCCAGTCCCGCTTTGAGTGACTCCTAGTAAGCTGACTCATAAGGAAGCAGTGTCCAAATCAGAGCCCCCCTGCGTTCTCTGCAGCGTTCCGCTGGCCGCGCCACTGCTCACAGCTCTCACAGTCCATCGTGGGCTGCGGTCCTGCATCGAGGGTGCCGGACCCCAGGGCAGCGCTCGGAAGTGCGCTTGCTGCACGCGGACTCGCAGGGAACTGAATTTGCTAAGGGCCGTTCGCCCAGGCCTTCGGCGTAGGCTCGCCACAGAGAGGCTCTGACTTCCCTGGACACGGCTCTCAGGCTTGGCTGCAGGGCCCGCTTGCTCCCACCCTGCTGCCGGCGCTGCCCACGCTACTCCTGGTTTCCGCTCCGGCACCTTCACCGGCGGGCCGCGCGCTCTCCGGAGTTGTCTACAGCGTCTGACCCCTGGCGGTCCCTCCCCCGCCTGCACTCCCAGACCGCCTCAGTTTCTGCCGCTGGCCTCTCCTCTCATCTCTTCGGGCACCCTGGGCTGCCCGTGCCTGGCCTTCTCCCCTCTGTTGCTCACCCATCCGAGGCCTGCGGGGCCACCTGGACCAGGTGTCCAGCACACCCCGGAGCAGTTGTTCAGCTCCGAAGCCCCCATTTCCAGGGTTCCTGCTGCAGTGACGGCTTCGTCACGCAACCACTGCCCGAGCCCAACCCCTTCCAGTTGCCGGCAGCTGTGGGCTCAGGGGAGGGAGACATGTGGGCCTCTGGTTTCCCTCGTAGTTTCCTTTCCCCCTTCACGCTCCCTGTCTAGGCTCCTCAAAATGGCCTTTCCAGGCCTGCCTTTGTGTGGCTCTGACGCCCTGGGCTCCTAAGACCCCTGCACTCCCCAGCCCCCCCGGCTCACTCCTGCTCACCCTCTGCTGCGCACCTGTTGCCAGACACCAGGTAAAACTGGCCCTTCAGGGGCTCCCCAGCCAGGTAGCTCCCTGCGGCCTGCGTGTGCGCCCACCACGGGCCCCAGGGGAGCCCTGCTGCATCCCCGCGCCTGAGCCCCCTGCGCTGGGAAGCGTGTTCCCCAGGGTGCCTTGGGCCTGCTCTGTGCTGGTGCACATCAGTGAGCGGACGAGGCAGCCGCGTCTCTCGCACAGAGCTTAGAAGCTAAAGGGGAAAGCAGCTGGTGACCGGGATCAGCCGTTCAGCCCCACAGTGCACGGGGGCGCGAGAGCCACTTGCAGAGCAGTCACCGGGGCCGCCCCGGCAGGCTGATGTGGCCACCAGGACTCTGCACGCGAGTCAGAGTTACACCGCGCCACGGTCGAGGGAGGGGAGGGAACGAGGAAGTGGGAGTCTGGGAGAACTTTCTGGAAGGCTGAGGAGCACAGGGTCTGCTTGGTGCATTGTGTTGCAGCCCGGAGAGCCTGGTGGGAGTTGGGGATCCCACAGGCACTCAGCTGCGAGCTTTGGAAGACCTTGTAGCCGGCTAGGATGCTGGCCGGACGCTTGACGGGACAGAGAGCGTGAGGGAGTCACTGAGGCGGTCGGGGGCTGACACGCGCTCTTCTGCCTTTAGGCACTGCAACGTGGTGATTCTGACCACTTCCAACATCACGGAGAGGATCGACGTGGCCTTCGTGGACAGGGCTGACATCAGGCAGTACATCGGACCGCCCTCTGCGGCAGCCATCTTCAAGATCTACCTCTCCTGCTTGGAGGAGCTCATGAAGGTGCTGGGTGTCTCCTCACTCCCCTCGCCGCCGAGTTTTCCTGGTTTTGCCCTCCCTGACGCAGCTCGGGATAGCTCGCTGCGACGTGGAGGGGCCCCCGAGTGTGGCGCTACGGTCTTGGCCGAAAGCGGGAGCTGTTCGTTGAAACTGGCTGCCGACTCAGTATTCTCGTTTTTTCGGCACAAAACGATAATCATGACCGTTTGGTCTACCGATGTGCAAGGGATGAGTGGGGGGGCAGTACGGCTGTAGTAGCCTGCCCGCACGTGCGGCTCCACGGGGAAGCCTCCTGCCGGGTGGTCGTCGTTCGCAGGGAGGTCACCCGGGCTGGAGGTCGTAGTTGCTGGGAGATCCATCCCGAGGAGGTGGTCATTTACAGGCTGTCACCGGCTGTTAACGTCCCTTCGGTCCTCTTTTCTGACGGCGGCCGGGAGCAGAGTAACACGGTGGATCTCGTGGGAACGACTTCGGCGGGGTTGGGCCACGTGTCCAGGCACTGGGAGCTCTGGCACTGGGCACAGCGGTCTCAGGCAGACGGTACCTGCTGCGGGGTTCACGCTGCTCACACCGTGGAGTCCGGGAATCAGGGGGGGCGAGCCGGCCGGCCCGCGGGACACGCGTGGTGGTGGTGCTGGTGTCTCTGTAACCAGGAGGCGAGGGAGCGCCGCCGCCGGGCCTCGCGGAGCTCCCCGATGCCCTCAGCAAGGTGCCACAGCCTGTGGCAGGGGTGGGAGAGCCGAGCGTGGCGGCCACATCCCGGCCTGCTGCTCGGCGGTACGGAGAAAGGGAGGGGCCCCGTGGAGCTTTGACTCGGGGTCCCTAGAGAACTCCTGAAAGCATCACTGCCGAGAAGTTAGCGTGATGGGATCCCGCCGGCGGGCGTGCTCGCACTGGGCCTCGCATCCAGGGGACGTTCTCCCGTTTCCCCAAACGTCACAGACTTTCGGGGAGCTCAGCGTATGGAGTGGGGGGCGTTTCTTCGGTGGTTTACAGGAAATTCAGATGTCCGATGACGTAGTGGAGATCTGGCCAGTCCTGACGGCTGTCGCTCGTGACTGGCCCGCTCTCTGTCAGGACCTGGCAGTCCTGGTGTGTGCCTGGGTGGCCCGTGTCGCTGGGAGGCTGAGGGAGCGTCATTAGAAAGCTGAGAACGCTCCCACACAAACCCTGTCTTTTAAATTTACCCACAGCCTTCGCCAAACCTTCAGAATGTACGGAGAAAGCCGTTTGTTCCTTGTGTTCTTTCCTGGTTTCTGAGTCGAGAGAGTTCACATTCGAAGTCGTTTGGCAGCGGTCACTGAGCACCCTGACCTGTGAACACGGCCCCTTGGCAGAGTGTCCCACGTGCAGACACGCGGCCTGGGCGGGAACTCGGGGCCCAGATGCAGGTTCAGGCTGTGCCGTTGCCCCACACAACAGTCTGATCTTGAGAACATCAAGCGGAGACTGTCCTTGAAAGGCAGGCCAAGTCTGGTTCCTGCTCCACGGGGCTGTGCTGAGCCACTGAAACCCATTACCAGGCTGGCCTCGGCCCCTCCACGGCCCTCCCTTTCCTGACACGTGACGACACATCTTGACCGAGAACACGGAGAGGCCGGGTCGCTGCCCGTCTCTGAGATGTTTTGTCGTCTGCGTTCTTACGTGCGTTGGAGGGCGCAGGGGCGCGTGTATGAGCGAGAGGGAGCGGCCTGTGTCCGGGCCTTCCGTGCCTGCGTTTCTGTGAGAGGCTACGGCTGCCTGCCCTCTGGGGACTGTCCCCGTGGCTGACGGTGCGTCCTCTGCCCCGCGGGCCCGGCGCTGACGCCCTGTCTCTATCCCCAGCGTCAGATCATATATCCTCGCCAGCAGCTGCTGACCCTCCGGGAGCTGGAGATGATTGGCTTCATCGAAAACAACGTGTCCAAGTTGAGCCTCCTTCTGAGTGAAATTTCGAGGTGTGAATTGACTTCGTGTCTGTAACCAGAGACGCGCGTCTGTCGCGGTGATGGGCGGTTGTCGCTGACTGGACAGCCTGGGCCAGCGGTGCGGGGTCACAGACAGGCAATGGGTTCCGGAGGCGTGTGTCGCCTGCGTGCCGGGACGGCTTCGAGAGCCCTCCGCCACCCCGGCCCCGGGTTCCTGGCCAGAGTGTAGGGGGCAGCTGCCCTCCCAGAGGCGGCTTTAGGAAACAGAAAACAGTGCTGTGCTTCTCTCTGAAAAGATAGGACATTCGCGTTAAGGCTGTCTTGACGCACTGGTGATTTCTTAAATGGTCTTTGTTCAAGTTGTACAAACGCGCAGGAAGGAAAGAGTGGAAGCTTCTGTCTGAGTGCTGACCTCAGAGCGCTGTGCTTGGGGCTCCAGGGAGTAATGGAGGGCGCAGGGGCCCCGGCCCCGGGCGGCAGGAGGGCAGCCCCCGGCACCCTGGGGACGGCCGGAGGCGTGCAGGGGCCACAGCCCACAGCACTGTTGCCTGTCAGATGGCGTGGGCGCCCAGGAGCGTGGGGAGGGAGGTGGGGAGATGGAACAGAGCCTCCAAGGTCAGAGTTCGGATAAACGGGAGAGAGACGGGGTCGCCGCAGGGCCGTGTGGTGCAGGGGTCCCCGGCCGGGTCTTACCGCAGAGACCCGCAGGTGGCAGGCGGCCTCCAGGCGGCGTTCTGACCAGAGGCTTGGAACCTCGTTCTGCAGCTGTGAGGCTCGTGGAAGGTCTTGAACCTTCCGGATAGCCTAAAGAACTCCAGATTATTTTTTGGATAAACTGGTTGAGATGGGCAGGGAGGGCGGTTCAGACACTGACAGAAACTGATGCGGACCGGCCTGGTCCCTGGGGAGCCGCGCTGCAGGCCATGTGCCCACCACGTTCCGAGGCTAGGGGCGCACTAGGACAGCCACCGAAGACTGGGGGAGACCAGCCGTAGGGGAGGGGAGGGGACATTCAGAGATGAGGAAAACTGGCCTGAAACTGTCCCCAAACACGGCTCCGTTCACAGGAAGAGTGAGGGCCTCAGCGGCCGCGTCCTAAGAAAACTCCCTTTTCTGGCTCACGCACTGTTCGTCCAGGTGAGTCCCCGCAGCCCCCCACCTCCCACACTCCGCTGTCCCCGCCACTGCTCTGTGGGACAGGCTGTGGCCCCACGGGGAGCTGCACAGAATGTGGCTGGGAACCGACCTGTCTCCATGCCTAAGTGGTGGGCTCCTGGGTGGGAGCAGGATCTGGCCTGCTGGGGCCTCACACGGCCCCCGGGTCTTGCGGAGACCCCACCCCGGGCCCTTCCCACCCCCCCACAGCGGCGCCCTGCTTGCCTTGTGCTGGGGCCGCGCCCCTGCTGCCGCCCGCGCGGGGGGTGTTGTCAGCGGCCCCAGCGAAGCCAGACAGCCCACGTGCCCGTGTCTCACTCCAGGCCCCCAGCGTCACCATCGAGGGCTTCCTGCAGGCCCTGTCCCTGGCGGTGGACAAGCAGTTTGAAGAAAGGAAGAAGCTCTCGTCTTGCATTTGAGCCGAGCTCTCCGCCCGCGGCTTTCTGAGCACGACCAGCAAGTGACGCGTCCGCTCAGAGCAGCAGCTGCCAGGGGTCGCCAGCACCCCGCCCCGGTCTAAGGGCCGGAAGCCCACGAGGCTAGTGGTGTTCCAAGAAGTGTGCTGTATTTACATGTGGTCAAGACCAGCAGCCTGTCACTTCCACGGTGGGGAGGACGGTAATTCGCGTCCTGCTGTAAAGAACTGTCCCGATGCGCTCATTCTATCCCGTGTCTGGTCCGTTGGGCAGAGAATGCTGATAAATGCTTGAAAAGGGCAATTGCCGTAGGTAATTAAGAGACAAAAGGGAAACCGTATTGCCTTAAATGATAAGTAACCCTGGCATTGAGAACGTCGGCCTCACTGAAGACAAAGGCAGCTTTCTGACCTGACCTTGTTTTGCAGGGCGTACTGCACACGTTTCGGAGGCTAACGAATAAAGAAACCCTGTTCCTAAAAAAAAAAAAAAGAAACCCTGTTCCTGTGTTCTAGAAATTGAGAAAGGAATTCCAGGTAGAACCCTGTTCCCGATAATCGGTCGTGGTGCTATTTGTGAGAAAGGTGCAGCCTTGGCGTCCAGGTAACTGCGGGCCAGCACCCTGGCATCCGGCACAGGCCACAGCCCGTGGCACTTCTGCCCGTTGTTCTGCTGCTCCGGTGAGGTTCCTGCAGCGCGAGCGCGTGGTCACGGGAGCCGTGTACACTGGCTGATCGATGTCTCATGGGCTGTCGTCTTTGGGTTTGTCTGTTGCTAAGCTTCGATGTTCGTGGTTTATATACATTTTTCAGGAATATGTTATCTTTTGTTACAGAACTTCTTAAGTATTAAAACTTTTCCCTGAGAATTTTTTCATTTTGATTCTCTTATCCCTCCCCAGTGCTCTGAATTTTATTGAACCATTATTCCTACGATTGTTGAGGTTTTAGCGTGTTTCATGCTCTCGGGTGTAGGAAGGGACTGTCCCGTCCTGTGGGAATGACACCAAGAGCCAGATTCGGAACCTGGACCCACTCCTGTTGGAGACCAGAGCCTGAGTCTGGGATTTCCATGAGACCCTAAAGTGGAGGTGTAAGGGCAGCCTGCAGGCCCTAGGGCCGGGAGAAGGGGGTGCGCCACACTGCGGGACTGCAGGGCCCTGAGACAACGTCATCTTGTCAGTTTGCTGCAGAAACGCCCGATACCCAGGTGCCCAGAGAAGGAAGGGGCAGGGACCAGGCTGGTGCAGACAGTGGGAAAACAGGGTGAGGGAGACGGGCCGGGGGAGGAGAAGCCTGGAGGGACAGACTAGGTGGGGTGCGGCCCTAGAGCCAGGCCCTGCGGGCAGAGGACAAGCTCTAAGGGTGGGCAAGTCCACCACACCAAGACCCATTTCCCAGGAAGTTTGGGCGCCTCTGCAGCGTCTGCCCGTGGGCCACTAGAGGGCAGCAGTGGCCTGTACGGTGGGACAGGTGGGTTCCCCCCACCCCGGGGACAGACCTAGTGCCTAGCAGAGGCCGTCAACCCTGCCAGGCCCGGTGGCCCCTCCCTCCCTCCACCTCCCCGTGCGCCACGTGTGTCCAGGGGCATGTCTGTGCCTCGGGCTGTGCGTGGGGAGGGGCCACGGGAGCTCTGGTGCTCTCGGCCTGTCGTGCCTCCTCGGAGCCTAGTTCACTCTCCCACCCACCCACCTGGCCATCCCGAGGGGCCGCTGGAGACGGGTGGCCAGGGTGTGAGGAGGGGGTCACACCTGGGCCCCTGACAGGGGACACAGGCCCTGGGCTCCTCCCCAGCACAGGCTGTCGTGGGCACTTCGTGGGTGGTGGCTAACCCCCCCCCCCAGATGCTTCTCGCTGCGCGTGGCTAGGTGCTCCTGTGGGGGTGGGCGCAGGCTGGGAGGGGACTGTCCTGTGGCAGGCAGCCCACTCCTCACCAGTGAAACGGGCCGAGTGCCGGCCCCAGGAGCCCGCAGGGGCCACGAGAGTGAACGTGCGAGAGGGAGCACCGCACCGGCAAGGCAGAGTGTGTGTGACCACCTTCGGGGACTCTCCGGAGTCCTCCGAGTCAGGGCACGTGAGCCGTGGACCTGAGGCACCACGGACCGCTGTAGGCACGACGCCACGCCTGACAGCTGTGGGGACCAGGCCAGCGGGGCCACCACTTGGCCAAGCCTGAGGGAGTCCACGGTCACCGCAGGGTCTGGCCTTGAAAGGACCAGGCAGTGAGTGGACAGAGGGGATGGTCACTCCACTGTGCCCTTCCCTACCGCAGTGAACTGTCGGGTTGGGGGTCGAATCCGAGGTTTTCTCCAGCTCTCCCCATCGCGCAAGGGCCCCACGTCGAACCTGCTGCTTCGTTCCCAACGACACACACAGCTGGGAGATGCCGGCGGCTCCCGTGAGTGCCCGGCCCCTCCCGGCACAGGCCTGGAGCCCGCCCACCCCTTCCCCGGCTGCCGTGGCTCTTCGTGGCCCCGCTGGGCTTCTCCAGGCCTCTAAGGGCTCCGGCGTGGTGGGTTTGCTCATCCCTTGACTCTTTGCTGGGAGATCCAGCCCTGGGTCCCGGGGACGCACCGGAAGTCCTGAGTCACAGACCTGTCCTTGCCTCCGGCAACCCCGTGACGTCCAGAGTCTGGCCCACGGGCTCCCTCGGCAGGTCTCCAGCTGGCTTGGGCCGTTTCACCCTAATTCCGGGGCCACCGCTGCTGCCTCAGAAGGCCCGACGAGCCTGGGGAGTTTCAGTCGGGCCATTCACGCAGATGCGCTGTCCCGGGTCGTGGTCTGGGATCCCCGCAGGGCCCCGAACGTCGGTGTCTCAACAAAACACTCGGGTGAGTCCAGCTGCTCGACCACAGGCTTCTCCGCTCTGCCACGTGAGCTCTCCCGAGTGTCCAGACACCCTCCGGCCTCGGCTCCTTCGCGGCTGCTGTCGGCGCCCGGCTCTCCCGTCTGCCTGCAGGACACCCCACACCTTAGTAATGAGCCCCCCGTGCCGCTGTCCTTGCGTTTGTCATTCCTCTAAGCACTTCACGGACGGCTCCGGCCAGTGCATCGCACAGCTCAAGTGCAGGGGACACTCAGCCTCCTCTGTCCCTGCCGGCTGAGCGCCGTCCCCCACAGGCACGGGGCACCCCCACCAGGGAGGAAGCAGGACGGGGCGTGGGAACCTTCAGATGCCAAGAAGACGTGACGGTTTGGGCTTTGTCAGACAGTGGGGCCGCTGGAGCAAAGATGGCCCATTGGCAGACTCCCTGTCAGGAGAAAGGACTGGTCCCTTGAACCCCTGCGGGGTCAGTTAAGAGCAGACACGTTTCGTGGATGCTGGCGGGAAACTCAAGACTCCCAGGTGGGAGAGGGAGTCCCCGGCTCTCGAGGCACAGCAAGCGGCCTGAGCGCCATACCCCTTTGTCTCTCTTGTCCCTGCAGCCCGCAGGGCCGAGACCCACGACTTACCACAGATGTGACCTCTCTCCTGCGAGCTCTCACTTAGGGCCGGAAACCACCTCTGTCAAGTGAGGTCCCATTTGTGATTGGGAACCTGTGTTGTCTGTCATGTGCCACCATCGTTTGGCCGGGATTCTTCCGTCCCTCCACGAGTCGCCCGTAAGCGGACCGCTCTGTCGCTGTAGGCCGTCAGGGCAGCTGGCCTCCCGCTCCCGTCTCCTGAGTTTGCCCAGACCTACGACCCGCGACGGGAGACGGTGGCCAGTCACATGAGCTGCCGCTTCTGGAGCCTTTCTTCAGACTCGTCCTTGCTGTCACTTGGGTCCGGAGAACCCTCTGTGACCTTCGTTGTCATCTTCCGGGGAATTCTTTCTTCTCTGCCTCCTGACGGTCGTTTTCGAGGAGTTCCGCTGTCGTTTCCGCTCGGGTCTTTCCCTCCCCTCAGTGGCAGTTGGTGACTGATCGCCACCGAGGACTGAACACTCCTTTACCTGCTTACTGAATGCTCATTTCTGGAAACTTTTTTCCCTCTTTTCCAGAGTTGTCATTTTTGGCTGAACGTGTCCCCTCGGGATTGCTGGGTCAGAGTCCACGACTGGCTCCTTTCTGTCTCTACCCCCTGACTTATCCCCCGTGGTCAGACGCCCTCCTTCTTCCGTGATTTCTCATTTGTGCCCGGGAACCTTCCTTCTCTGTCACCTCCGTGAGACCAGGTCCCTGGGTCACGCTGCGGAGTCCCCTGGTTCCCGGAGCGTGGACTCGGTCTGCCCGCGACCCTAAAGAAAAGGAGACTCTCTCTCAACGCCTTGGGTCGGGGTTTGCCAGTGGCCAGGCACAGTTGGTGTTTTGTTTTCTTTTCGAGATTTTCGGAGACTCGGGGCCGTTTCCTTGTTGTCGTCAGTTTGCCGGGGGCAGTGCCCACAGCTGGCTGCGGCCGCGCCAGCTGGCCTGGGTCCTGGCACGTGTGAGCCCCGCGCTCTCCTGGTGCCGGGGGCGGGGGGACAGGAGCCCAGCCTCGCGTGCGCCCCGTTGCCAGGCTGTCTGCTCCCGGAGAGGCTGCGTCAGCCCTCGCAGGGACAGAGACGCACGATCGTAAGTCCACGGACCCCGGGGGCTGACCTCTCTGCTCCCAGTTGCCCGGAGCAGCAGAGCAGCCCTGGGAACGGCCAACCGGTCTGCTGCCCCTTTACGCTGGATTCAGTTCCCTAAGATGGCCACGGGCTGTGCCCTTCGCCTAGCTGTAGGGCCGCCCGTGCACCCAGCGGCCGAGGGCCAGAGACGGGAGGCACCTGAGCCGGTGCTGTCCCCGTCTCTGACCTTGGCTGCTGCACGGGACACCAGGACTAGGAGTGACGAGGGTGAAGGACGTCTGGACGGGCCTCCAGCCACTGGTCCTGCGGTCACGGACTCCCTCCCAGCCCTCCCCCTGCGCACCTTACAGAGCCGGGGGACCCTGGGACGGCAGATCCTCAGGCCTGGAGCGCAGGTGCTGCCGGTGTCTGTCCCTCCCCCACTTCTGTCCCCGTCGTGTCCCCTACCCCAGGTTCCTTTCCCAGGTGGCTGGAACGGGTTCACGTCTCTTGGGTCCGGGGTGGGTTCGCCGTCATGGGTGAGTCCAACAGAATGTTACTTTACAGTGATTTGTGAGCTTTAAAGACCCGAGCTTAAGACGGGCACCTGCTGTGAGCTATCTCCGTTGCTCCTGCCTCAGCCACCCAGACCCATATACCATGCACCCAAGCAAACAGAACCGGCTGCGTTGGAGCCCCTGAGAGTGGTGTACTGGGTCGCTCTCTGACGTCTGAGGCGGTGGTTTTTCCATCCACAGATGGTACCTTCATTGAGCCTGTGCCAATCTAGTGTTTGCATGTCAGACTTCCTGCAGGCTCCCAGGGGGCTGACGCCACGGACCTTCCCCTGGGAGCACCTTCCCCTGGGAGCACCTTCCCCTGGGAGCACCTTCCCCTGGGAGCTCGTTCCCCTGGGAGCTCGTTCCCCTGGGAGCACCTTCCCCCTGGGAGCACCTTCCCCTGGGAGCACCTTCCCCTGGGAGCACCTTCCCCCTGGGAGCACCTTCCCCTGGGAGCACCTTCCCCCTGGGAGCACCTTCCCCTGGGAGCACCTTCCCCCTGGGAGCACCTTCCCCTGGGAGCACCTTCCCCCTGGGAGCACCTTCCCCCTGGGAGCACCTTCCCCCTGGGAGCTCGTTCCCCTGGGAGCACCTTCCCCCTGGGAGCACCTTCCCCTGGGAGCACCTTCCCCCTGGGAGCACCTTCCCCTGGGAGCACCTTCCCCTGTGCTGGGGAAGAACCACAGTTTGAGCTGTTATGGCAAAGTGAGCCGGAGCAGAGCGCCTGGCAGGCTTGTTTTACTCTGTGCTTTGGGGACTTGCTGCTAACACTGGGTACATCAGGGCATGGGTGGTGGCCGGCCAGTCCCCTCTCCGGCTGTGCTGGGCAGAGCTGAGTGCCAGCGGGACCGGCCACCCCCGGTCGATAGCGGGTTGTATTTCCTGCTCTCTGTCGCTCTCAATAGACTTTTTAAATCTTGAAAGAAAATAGTGCATTATCTTCAAATATTAGCACCGGCCTTGCATTTCCAAAATCCTACATGGCCATGGTACGTGTTTTTTAAATATTTCGGGATTTCACTTCCCAATGTTTTATTAAGAACTTTTGTGTCTCTAGTAATAAGGGGCAGCCGGTTTCTTACCTCGTGAAGATGTCATGATCTGTGGAGTATTCCCTGTTCTACCTTCTGTAGAAGCTTAGGTAAAGCTGATGTAAATTTTTCCCTACAGGTGACCTAGAATCCAGCAACGCAGGCATCTGTGCCTGGGGATTCATTCTTTAGAAGGGTCCAGGCGGGCAGTTCTCTCGCTCTAACAGCCGGACTCGTCGCCAGGTTGTCCCCTGAGGCGGGCCAGGGTGGACGGAGGTTTTGTGAACTCGCAGCTCGCAGGGCTTCCGTCCGTCCCGCCGGGGTCTGGGAAGACCCCCGCCTCGGTCCGGGTAGTGGCCATTATCTTCTCCCCCTTTTTTTTGTCACTCTTGACTGACGTATGCTCCTTTTACTGACCTTTCCGATAACTTTCATTTCACTCATTTTTCTGCTTTTCCAGTCTCACTCTCTTCTCTTCGCTGTCTCCCTTCTCGCCGTCCTGCTCCGTTCCTTCCCCCGCCGGGTTCCTCGGGAAGGAGCTGACGTTATCCACATTACTTCGGCCGCTGCCGCACTCTCCATCCGGCTTGGTCGCGTCCCACAAGCTTTGACTTTGGCTCCCATCGCTTCGCATCCCCCTTTGAGGCGTCCCGCTGGGCTCCGCGGCTCACCCCCCGCCGGCTCACTTCCGGGAGCCTGGAGCCCTCCCGCTCCCGGGCCCTCGGAGCCCTTGTCTCAGCCGCCGAGGTCAGAGCACACGCGCGGGCGATCTGTGCCCCGGCTGTAGGCTCTGTTTTACAGCTCAGGGTGCCCCCTTCCCTGGGGAACGTTCGCGGAGCCGCGACACGGGTCACGTCCACTGCCGAGACCTGCATTACAGAGACGCCCCTTCTCCCCAGGGGGTTGGTGACGCTGTTCAATTATTTCTGTCTTTGCTGGTCTTCCTCCTCCTGCTGTCAGTTTGGGGAGCATCGAGGTCTCCAGCCGCAGCCGCAGGTGGTCTGTTTCCGTGGCCAGATGTCCTCTAGGTCCTGGGTCCTGGGTCTCGGGCCTTGCTTGTTCCGCTTGTCACAGCTCCTTGGTGAACTCACTCCTATGCTCTCTGCAGTCACTCAGCAAATCGGTTTTTTCGGCGGTTTCCTTTGTTCTGACTTTAACAGCCACTTCAGGCTTTATTAGTTTGCACTGTGTGTTCTGTCCCCAGGAAACCGGCCGCACTGTCCCTGTGTCTGGAAGCATGTCACGCCTGCGCCCTGTCCTGTCCCCTCTCCGCCACGCCTCCGTCTCTGTCCGCAGGCCCCGCACCCGACCGCCCCCAGAGCTGCACTGCGACTTGGCCGTTGGCTGGTGGAGCTGGGAAGCGGCTCTTGGGGACGGACCCCCGAGTGTTTGTGCGTTGCCTCTCTGCCTCTGTGTCGTCAGAGGGGCAGGACCACTGTGTGGGGATGTGGGCGTCAGTGGCGGACGAGAACAGGCTTAAGTGAGAAGGAAGATAGCAGTTTTCCTGGGGCCATGGGTCAGGTTCCACACTTGGGGGCTCGCTTCAGAAGCGCAGGGAGGAGATGAGCCCTACAGGATGGGGACTCCGGGTTCATTCAGGATTTTGGAGAAAGCACCCTGACGCAGTGCCGGGCAGCGGTTGCAAGGCTCTCAGCTTGTGGCCCGACGTGCCTGGTCTGCTTCGCTCCGGTCCTCCCTCCCTCCGAGAATGGCGCGGTTTGGTTGTAGGTTTTCCCCGAACCGTGGATGAACCGCGGTTTCCCTCACGGGCTCTTGGGGCCCTCCGTGTCCATCTCCCTGACCGCAGTGCTCTGCGTGCTCCGAAGAGGGATACTCGGACGGTCGTTGGACACCCTGCCTGCTCCATGCCTGGTCCCTGCCGTCGGGGGCAGGGGTGGGGGTCTCTCGTGTGTATGCGGCTCAGTGTTTCGGCCGTCCCTTGGCAGCGTGGGCCTTTTCTGAGCTGCTGGAGCCCCGGGGCTCTGGTGTGGGCTCCCACACGTCTCCTCCTCCCCGTTTCCGCATGGAGCCACAGCGTGACCGGGACCTACCTTTACAAGGGGCGTGACAGGGTCAGCGGCCTTCTTAGGGGCAATTGATTTTCCCACGACGTCCACCGAGAAGGCCATCTGCAATGTCCCTGCATGTCATGTATCACGTCTGTCCCCGCTCCCGACTCTCCTTTTGTCCACCCGTCTGCCCTGCTCTCCGCGCCCCCGTCTGGGCTGGGAGGCAGGTGTCGGTCCCCAGGGCACAGCTCCCTCGCTCTCCTCCCCGCCGGCTCCGGCTGGTCACCCTGTGCCTTGCGTGTCCGGCAAGTTTCGCAGCCTCTCGCCAGGTCCCACGCAGAAGCTGGCGGGGGCTGACCAGAGCGGCCGGGCCCGTGGGTCCTCGCGGGCAGGAGTTCGCCAGCCGGCCCGTCTCGCGCCCGTCGGCACTGGCGGTCCCGCCTGCAAGCCGGATCTGTGTGAGCGTCTCCGTGAAGTGCTGACATCGCGGTCAGGGCTCCCACTCGTCCCTTGTCAGGGCCACGCAGGTTTCCGGGTGTGCTCTGGGGAGCAGGAATGCAGCTGGTCTGGGGGGCCGTGCTTGCCTCCAACGTTCCTGCCACAGTCATTACATCGTAACGCGCGCGTGCTCTTCCGGGGTTCCCGCGTTCTCTCTGCTGTTTCTTCTGGATTTTGTTCATTCTCCCCCGATTTCTATGACTCCATGTTTGAATAATCTGCTTTTCCTTTCTCCTTCCAATCCTTACCCCTTATCTCTCCACCTTCCTCTGTCTCTGTCTCCATCTCCACGTCTCTGTCTGTCTCTGATTGTCTCTGCCTGTCTCTGTCTCTGTCTGTCTCCATCTCTCTCTCCTCTGTCTCTCTGTCCGTCCCTGTCTCTCTCACGAGCGACAGGGCGGCTGTTACGTGTCCCATCATGTTGAAGAGACGGTGTGTGGGAGGCGTTCTCTCCGGCTCGGGTCCCAGGGACGGTTTGGTGGTGTAACTGCTGAAGGCTTTCGAACAAGCCTCGTGTTCAGTCAAGGAAATGCCTTTCTATTCCGGGTTTGCCACGCACGCTCCCAGGCTGGGTCCTGCCGTGCTCGGGTGACCTTCCCCACCGCAGTCCCAGGCGGGGTCTTCTCTCCTGCGTCAGCACTGGCTCCGGGAAACGGGGATTCGGTGCGTCTGTCGGCGGCGGCGCGCCCCGAGCCAGGTGCCACTTACGGCACACCTCAGTCCCCTGGGCCCCCAGTGCTCCGGGCCTCCCCTCGGGACAGGGGGTCCATCCGGCGACCTGGGTGTCTGGGAGGATCTGGGATGGTCTGGCTGGGCCCAGGCTGGAGACAGTGACCAGAGGTCAGGGCGGCGGGCAGCGGGAGCCTCTGGGGGTCAAGGGGACAGTCTCTGCCTCAGGCCCGCTGTCCTGGCTCAGGACACGTCTGGAAGGTGGGGCCTCAAACCCGAGAAGCAGCCTTCGGCAGGAGGGCACCAGCAGGCTTTTTGGACTGGCCCATGGAGCCCCAGGGCCTTTGGGGCAACCGCACCCCAGCTCCCTGGCAGCTGAGCCCAGGCCCCACTCAGGGCTGAGACTCTGAGTGGAGGACATGGGAGGGCCGGTGCCCAGGGGGTGGGGTGGCTTTCTCTGAGCCGGTGACACACCCGGCTCCCAGTCCACCCCGGTTCTCTCCCCTCACTGGCACCCCGTGAGGGAGCACGTGTCCCTGAGACTGCGTAAACCGAGACACGCGGTCCTGGGATGCCCTCCGGCTGCTGGGCTAGGAGGGGCCCCCGGGCTCCCTGGAAGCCCCTCGCGAGGGCCACGTCCTCACAACACGTGAGAAGAGGCTGGGAAGTCCCTGATGACCGAAGGGCCTGCGCTGTGACATGGGGACCCAAGGACCCCACGGCTGCACGGGCGCCCCCACCCCGGGTCCGGAGCCACGACCTGGCCTTGTGGTCAGGCGCCACGACTTCCTGCGCGGGTGTGCCCGCAGTGGCCCGCCGTGGCCCGCCACACGCCAGCTCCCCACGCCCCGGGCGGCCCCCGTGCTGCGTCCGATGAGGCCCGGGCAGGAGCGGCTCTGACGGCTCGACCGTGTCCCACAGCGTCACCGCATGGCTCGCCTCAGCCCCATCGGCGGAGGGTGTCCACGGCAGCGGCTTCCAGTAGGCCCGGTGCAGGGCCCCCCTCGGCAGCCCCCGGAGCCCCCTTGGCCACGGGGACGCCTGTGCTTCACTGCGCTGGGAGCTGGAGGACGCCCCGGGGCCGGTCACTCCCGTGGGCCCGGGCGAGGCAACCGCACGTGGAGTAGCCAGCCTGACCGGATGACGGGCTTCGTCGTGCTCATCAGAGAGGAACAGGCAATGACCCAGTGGGTTTCTCCAGGAGTTCAAGGTCGGAGATTCCGCCCGTTAACAGGAGAAGCACCTGCTCTGGCAGGTATTTACAGGAAGCATCAGGAGAGGTCGGCGCCCGGGACAGACCTGCCGGCCGGCGGGACAGAGCGTGAGCGGCGCGGGCACCCACCGTGGGGGCCGGCAGCCGGGGTCCAGCTGGGGCCCGAGCGAGGAAAGGCCGTGGACACGGCAGAACCGGCGCTCCCAGGGGGCGGGGGAGAGGGTCCGCTCCGGCCTCACTTACCAGAACTGGCAGGTGCACCGGGCAAGGTCACGGGCACAGGGTCAGGATGAGAATCCCACCTCTGTGTCCGGCAGAAAGGCACGCACGTTTCCAAACACCGTGTTTTCAGCAGCACGGCTGCGGGATTAGACCCATAGAACCTCCGTGCTCGACCTCGATGTGGCCTCGCGGGGCCTGGTGGCTCAGCCGGTGAAGCCGTGGACTCGAGCGCAGCTCAGGTCTTGACCTCACGGCTGTGAGTCCGAGCCCCACACTGGGCTCCGCACTGGGCGTAGAGTCTGTATTTTAAAAAGAGAAGAAGATCCCGAGCCTGCAGGGGTGTGATCTAAGCAGACAGACTCTGATGGGAACCCCCGGGAGGGTTCCAGGCTCTGAAGATGGTCCTTCCTCAGGGAGGCCGTCGGGGGGTGGAGGCCGCTGGTGAAGGCGGCTCCAGAGAAGAGGGTGGACAGGGCTGGCTGGCTGGGCGAGGACGTCGGGCTCACGGTCCTCCAGGGACCTGGGATGCAGCTGCCAGGACGGAGGGCAGAGAGACGGGGTGGCAGATGCCTGTCCGCTAGGAAGGACAGATGGGGCACCAAGCCAGTCTGGGTCCTGTTCTCCCTGGACTGCGGCGTCTCTGGGCCCCATCAGTGCCCTTGGGACCACTCCCCACGCATGTCCCAGGGCCTCCTGCGCTTCGCAGACCCCTGCCCGGCTCTCACAGCCCGCAGAGAAGGCCAACCAGAATGGTGACACCCGCGTAGCTTCCCTCCTGCCTGCCACCCAGGGCCGGTGACGTCTGCCATCTGGCTGCTCCACGAGGTACCGGGGTGTGCGTGGGCTCCAGCAGGCGGCCACACGCCCCTGAGCACACGGTCCTGGTGCGTCGATCAGGACCCAGAAGACAGTCGCCCCCCCACCACCACCGCGGGCTTAGTGTGGCTGCTGCCCACCCCCCCCCCCGTGATGGCTCCAGACCCCTCCTGCGGTTTCCTCGGTCGGCCCCACGGGCAGGTGGGACACCAACACCCAGGGCAATGCACCAGGCAAACAGACGGACGACCTCTGAGCTCCCGCCCATCCCAGAGCTCGGGGCCGGCAGGGGGGCACACGCTTCTGTGGGAAGGCCTGCCCTCCCGGCGGGAGCCTGCCCCCACACGGCCCCATGGCTGGCCGAGCTCTCCCCCATGAGAACCTGGACCTCCAGACACCTCACAGTCAAACATCCCGCACCCTCGCCAGCGGGACCCCCAGCTGCGTCCCCACGGGCGTCCGTGCCGCGCGCGGGACCGAAGCTGGCTCCCGGTCCTTCCACACGGGAAGCCGTGAACACGGGCTCGTCCGTTCCAGCTCCTACATCCGCGGCAGCTGCCCCGTGGAGCACACGAGAGGTACGGGGTCCGCGCCCAGGATCTGACACCCCATAAGTGTGCGAATGTCCCCTTTGGGTCAGGTAGCGTTTGTCACTTGGCATCACATCGTGTTCTCAGGACTTGGCTGGGGCCGAGAGGTATTATTTCCTACCGGTTGGCCACGAGCTTGGCTCCAGGGAACCCGGCCCAGCTCACCTGTGGAGGCTCTGCCGGTGAAGGGGGACTCCAGGAACACACAGGCCCCAACGTCTGCACCCTCAGGGGCGCTGGAGGGACAGGCGGGTGGACAGGACGGAGGTGGGGGGTGGGAGGGGCAGCAGGGGCCTTGCCGGCCGCTCCCGTCCACAGCTGCCTTGGGTTAGGGCTAGGGTTCAGGTGAGCGTCCTACCGTGCCGGGGCCCCCTCGCCAAGCCCTGTGCCGACAAAGAAGAACTTCCAGACAGGGCTGACCAGTGAGGACAGAGTCCCCAGAGAGACTGTCGTCTCTGGAGACACGCGGAGGGCGTTGGCACAGCTCCAGGCCAGGGCACGGGTGCTCAGCAGCTCCCATTTTCACAGGCGGCGGGCCGGGGGCAGAGACGCCACCACCCCCGTGGTTCTGGTGTAGGTGCGTGGCAGCGCCCGGCGCAGGGGCTGACCCCATCCCCCACAGGATAGTCAGTCAACACTCCTGTTCTCGGTTTCCAAAGGCATTTGGGAGAAACTTAGTTGACAGCAAAGCCTTAAGCTGAGGTTTTCTAGAAAATCCCAAATGCGGAAGCTGATTTCTCTGAAGAGTGACGTTCAGTTAAAGCAGTTTCAACACCATTTGGCAAATTTGGGAAGCTCTCAGCGTGGACCCTGAGTTCCCGCGTGAGCTTGTCTGCGGACCCCGCAGCCCTTGCCCTGCGAGAGCAGGTCGGTCCCCGCACACGAGGCGCGGAGGAGGGACGAGGTCCGCATGCCCTTCCCCCCATGTGAAGCGTGGGCCGCTGCTGGGGTCCCAGGTCTCAGCCGGGAGCACGTGTATTTACTGACCAAGTTCGCCTGCTTCTTGGGCCCCGAAGCTTATTTACTGTCATTAAATTGCACTCGTTGTTTCTGAAGTTGATACTGTGGTCGGTGACTGCAAGGCCGTGGGAAGAGCCCCGGGCCCGTGCCACCCGCCGTGACTGTCCCCCGCGGCAGGACGGTGCTCCAGGTGCAGCAACACTACAGGCTGCGGTTTAGGACAAATTCTAACTTGCCCTCGAAGTTGGAGTCCAAAACGTCACTCACGGCGAGGAGAACGTTCACTCCACAATTTGAAACCAGAACCCGGGTCTTGTGTGCAGCCCGATGTTATTTCCACATGCGGGAGCGGAGCGGGACGGAGCCGGACGGAGACGCCGGAAGAGACTCTGCCCAGCGCCGTGCTGCCCGGGGCTCGGCTCTGGGGCTGCCTCCCCAACCCAGTGACGGCGCTCCGGGGCCCGCGCCCTCCTCTGCTGAGACCCAGCCTGGCAGACCTCGCCCTCTGGGTCCCCGGAAACCTGCGCGGGGGCCGATGCTAAGGCCCCGAGTACGGGGGCTGCTGGAGGGGCTTGGTGGTCCCACTGCCTCCGTCCGAGTGCGCCCGGGGCCGCAGGCGACAGTTGCTCCTGCTCCAAGCTGTCCCTCGTCCGCTTTCTGCAACACCTGCTGGGGGAGGGGCGGGGATCCTCCAGGCCCTGGGGCTCCAACAGGGAGGTGAAGCCCCCTCAGGGGGACCTGTCCTCAGAGGCCCTCGTGGGGAGGGAAGCAGGGGCTGCGATGTCTACTCGGCCCACGGGGTTGCCCCCACGCAGACCCCAGGACAGGCTTTCACACATGGGCACAGGTCTGGGAGGTGGCCCAGGAACCAGGCGTGGTCCACATCGCCCCAGCCATAGGCAGGAGGGCTGGGGTGCTGTCCCCCTCCCTGCCCCGAGGCCCCGAGGCTCCCTCTCCGGGGAGAGAGCTATTGCTGACTGGTGGGAAGCCAGCGTGTCCTGTAGCCACCCGGCGGTGGCGGAGGCAGCGCCAGGGACGAGACGTGGCATCTGCAGGGTCATTTCAGCATTTTTTGTGGGGGGAGGAGAGTGGTGGCCGCAGCCTGAAGTCCGAGGCCACGGCCTTTCTCCGGCTCCGTGCACGCTGGCGTCCCGGGGCTGCCCCTATAGCCCGCGATGTCCCGGCTCTGCCTCAGATCAATAAAATCCGTCTCCAGGGCTGGGGCCGGACACCCGTCTGCTTTGACGCCCCTTGGGCCATCCCACGGGCAGCTGGAGGACCCGCCACGTGCGGACCACAGCGCACGTCTGGTTGCCGCTGTGAGTGAGCCGCTCGGGGCACCAGGAGCCGGGTCCGCCGCAGACGTCAGCCCGGCCCGTCCCAGGCTCAGCCAGGAAAGAGCCACGTGTGTCCGTGTTTGCACATGCTCTGGAGACCGCTGTGTGTGTGTGTGTGTGTGTGTGCTCACGCGGGCCGAGGGGCACCTCCATCAGAGCAGCGGGGGGCACGGGGGCACAGGCAGCGCGTGACTGAAGAGCACCAGAGCAGGAACAGCCGCGCCGGCCCGGGAGTCGCACGCGCCCCGCAGCGGAGTCCAGTCGGGGGCGCCGGCAGACGGCGGGGGGGCCCCGGATCGTCCGAGTGCGGCAGGTGCGCAGCCTCGTCCGCGCTCTCGCGTGTGGCTTGGACCCCGGTGTTTGAGATGAAGTGGGGATCGGCGTCAGGCTCCCCCGTGTAGAAACCGCTGTCTCCTCACAGCGGGGCTGGGGGGCTCTTCCTGAGGACAGCGGGGCCCTGGGACCACCGTCTACCGCCGACTTGCCCGCGACCCTCGTGGTCCCCGCAGTCCGGGAGCTCCCGGCGAAAGCTGCTTTCTTCTCAGGACTCTCCTGGTTATGACCGAACTCCCTTTTCCAGCGAACTTGAGAACTGTTTTTTTACAGGTTTCCGCAAAGCTGCCCTGGGGACTTAAACTGTACACTAACCCTAACCCTGCCGTGCTCCGGGGTCCTCTCCTGCGAAGGGGGGTGCTCCGGGCTCCTCCAGAATGGGGCATCCCGACCAGAGATGGCGCGATGATGGGGTCCGGAGCTGCCCCGAAAGGGTCCGCAGGGAACTGCGGGGCCACGGCTCACCCCCATGGCGGCTTGTCCCACGCCTCGTGCCGGCGGGCGCCGTTCTGCCACGTCTCCATCTGCCAGGCGCCCCCGCCCCCAAAGGGCGCCCGGCCGAGTGGGTCTGCGGGGCTGGTGGGGCGCGGCCGGCGGTCCACGGGAGCGGGGAGCTAGGGGGGCCGCGCTGAAAGCCCGGAGCCGGCGCACGCTCGGACGGAGCAGAACCGCCACCGCCGCCATCCTGGCACAGCTCGCCGCGTCCCCCGTCCCCCCCTCCCAGGTCCCCCGCGTGGGTGCCTGGTGCATGCGACCCCTGTGGACGCCCGGCCCTGAGTGCTGGCGGCGGGGCCAGGGAGGCGCAGGGAAGTGTCAGTCCAAGCACGGTGCGGCCACTCTCTCCCCCCCCACCCCACCCTGCGCCTCCGCAGACCCCCAGGGGAGAGAGAGCCCCGAAGGTGAGCGTGCGGGGTGGTTGCCAGGGTGCAGAACGTCCACCGGCCGGGACCCCGAGCCCAGAGCCTAGCACGTCCCACCCTCGAGCCCGCGGAGTTGGGGGGATGCTGCCGCGGGGTGTCCGGGAGCTCGCAGGCCGCCCCACCCAGACCCCAGCCCGGCCTGGGGCCTGAGCCCTGAGCCCGGGGTGCGCGGAGCTCGGGAGGACGCGCTAGCGGCCGGGACGCGGCTCAGGCTCTGCTCGACGCGTCTCCTCCTTCCGCGGTGTTCCCCATGCGACTGCTCGCGGGGCCGCAGGGCACAGCTACGTGGTGTCCACGTTGGCGAGTGGCCTCCAAGGCACGGACGAGGCAGAGCGGAGCTCCAGCAGCAAGCAGGTAGGCCTGTGGGCCAGGGAGGCCGGCGCCGGTCCTGATGCCTGGCCAAGACCTGGGAGATGGCGCGCCAGAGGGATGGCGGCCGGACGCAGAGCCTGCCCTCCCCAGCCCGACTGTGGGTCTCGTGGCCATAAGCGTCGGTCTCCCAGGCTGGAGGCGTTGGTCGGACAGTGTGGGCCGCTCGCTGGCTTCCACTGTCAAGACGGTTGGGGCTGGAGGCCACCGTGTGTCCCATCTTCGGGCTGGGTGACCACCGGCCTACAGGGAGCTCCGGGTGAGCTGGCCGAGGGGCCTGGACGGCAGGTGCTGCGGTGTCTGGCTCAGGACACAGCTGACCCAGAGATGGGTCTGAAAGGTGACGGGTCTAGAAGCAGAGACCGGCCCGGCCTGGGTTCCAGAGGGACGTTGAGTGAACCAGACCCACACGTGCGTGCCAGGCGGGACCAGGGGGTCCTCACACGGTAATCGGCATCCGTGGAACTGAATCCGTGTGGACGGCTGAGACCCCCGCTCGCTCCCACTTGCCCCCTTCCGAGGGGCCGAGTGCAGCGGCTCACGGGGATGTCCGCTCCCTGTTCAGGACCCTCTTCTGGCCGTTGCTAAGGAGAAATGCCAAGTGTGTCTGCAGACGCTTGAGCAGCGTCCTGGGAAGGGCTCCGGCTCCTGCTTTCGGGGAGCGTGTGTCCCGGTGCACGCCCGGGAAGGAAGGTGTTTCTCAGTACCCCGTAGTGACGTTGGCCGGACGTGTGCTCCCCTGTGTGGGGACCAGGGCAGGACGGCCCAGGGAGCGGCCCGGGTCCAGCTCTCTGTCCTTTCCGCCTGTTTCCTTTGCGGGAGGGAAGGGGCATGTCGACGCAGGGATGGCGTCAGAGGCTCGGGTTTCCTGTGTGATCACGTCATCTGCCTGAGCCTTCACAGCGCGTGCTCAGGCCTGGGGTCCTGCGGGCATGTGGGGACGGGGCCCGGCACTGTGCGCTCCGTCCCGGGTGGGGTCTGGGCAGGTGTGTTCACTTGTTCAGGACGTGACCGTGACGCTCGAGGGGGTCCCAGCAGCACAGACCTACTGAAGTGGCCACTGGGGCCGGAGCGCGGTTCCAGGCCGACGGACGCCGCACTCTGGGGACGTCCTAGGAGTGCGCCAGGGTGTAGCTCGGGTCGCCCCCTTTCCGTTACGTCGTTGCTCCAGTCCGAGTGTTTGCGTTCTTCCAAAATTCATCACGTCCCCCCTTCGGTGACGGTGGGGGGAGGTGGGGACAGGCAGGTGGTCTGGGCGCGAGGGCAGGGCGCCCGCAGCTGCGTCACTGCCCGTACACGAGCGCCCAGACAGGCGGGGCCCTGCGCCGTCTGCCATGAGAGGACGCGCCGGAACATGCCGCCCAAGAATCAGGGGTGCCCCACCAGACACGGAGTCTGCCCTCACCGTGACCTCGGGCTCCGGCCTCTGAACTGTGGGAAAGAAAGAGCCGTGAGTCTAAGCCCCTGCCGTCCGAGCCGGCCAGGCTGATGCGGAACAAGGCACTTGTCACGGCTGCGGGAGGAGCGCCACCTTGGCACGCAGGGGCCTCCGGTAGGTACATTCCGGCTGGAAGACAGCAGCCCGGCTTGACCGTGTCTCCTGCATCCGGCTGCGGGGCTGCAGGCTGCGGCTGGGCACTGGCCCCGCGCTGACCTCCCGGCCCGGGTTCAGCACACACTGGCGTGGCTGCACACGTGTCCCTGAGCCACCGGGGGCGCTTCTTGCCCTGCTCCAGGCTCTGCCCCGGGAAACTGCTCAGTCGGGGACACTGGGGGTTTGGGTCGTCCGTCCCTCCTGCCCAGCATCCTGCAGCCTTCGCCGCGCATGGTGTCCCAGGCTGTGTCCTCCCCGGCGGTGCCCAGCAGAGGCGGCCGGAACGCGCAGCTAACCCGGAGGGCGGCCGTCCGCTCTGTGTCTCCAGGCGGACTTCGGTGCCCTGTGCTGCGCAGGACAGTGCCAGGTGACCTTGTGGAAATCACAAGCCGCCTGCCGTCAACTGTCTTCCTCTCCCCCCGAAGCAAAGGAAATGAGGTTGGATTTGCCTGGGACACTGGCTCCTGGTGCCGACTCGGTGCCTGGTGGAGACCCTCATCCGCATCGGCCCTTTCTCGGCGGGTGGGCTGCCTGCCTCAAGGTCCAGGGCACTGGTCCCTGCTGGTTCCGCATCAGGACCTGCATCACTTCCTTGCCACGTGCCCCTGGCAGGGTCAGGGTCGTGCCCGGGTGACGTGGGGCGCCGGCGGGTGCAGCATGGAGGGTCTCGGAAGGGGAGCGACGAGGTTGTGCACGCACGACACTGTGCGGAACGAGGGCAGCAGGGCCGCGGCTGCAGGTGGGGACGGCCTCGTCCTACGAACACGCTGTCCCCCTGCACGGCCGCTCACCACCTGCGGCGGAGCTGGGAGCCGGCAGGGAGGTCCGAGGGCAATTTTGCTGCGCATGAGCGCGTTCCCGGGAAGTGAGCTGAGAGGGAGTGTTGCAGCTCACGGAGCTCCGGAGGCGGCCTCTCTCTCGAGACTCCGCTGGGCCGTGGCCAAGACTGCCGCATGGGGCCTGCGAGCGGGCCTGGCGGATGTGGCTGTCGAGCCCCCAGGGTCTGGCCCTTCTGGGGCAGACCTCGGCCACAAGGACGCACACGCGTGGCTCCCGGAGAGACCGTCTGGCTCGCAGCACGCTTCCCCCAGCTGCAGCCAAGGGTTCCTCTGAAACCCGGGGGCTCAGCCCCAAGGCAAGGCACAGAGCGAGGTCTTCCTGGCGAGCATTCCCCGGAGCCGGGGCCAGGAACTGGGAGCCCGCGGGTGCCTGCCATGGGCTTCCTCCTCCCCCGCCCGGCTGCCCCTTGCTCAGCACAGAGGACCGGACAGCGGTCGGTCTGCACATCTCGGTTAGTGGAGCGGCTGCGGCTTCTTCCAGAAATTTCTGGGTGGTTCTTCCCACAGAGGCTGGCCGTGGTCAACACAGAGAGCTCAGTGTGGGGAGTAAACCACAGGCTTGCGGGACGCCTGGGAGAGGGCCGGCATGCGTCCCGAGACGAGCGTGCGGACGCCCCCAGGTTGGGCCATGGGTCTCATGGCAGGAGCGGGGCTGCCCGCATGACCCTCACAGGGATGGGGCTCGGGGCTCGGCGGGCCCACATTAGGTCGTCTGTTACCTGTGCCCTGGGGCTGCTGTGACCTCCTGGAGTCCGGGCCTGGATGGGGTGTCTGACATCTGGCCAGGAGCCCTCTGCTTTCCTTCAGGTGCCCACCGTGTGCCTGGCCCATGGGCACTAGCACCGTGGCTTGTCCTCCAACGTGGCCCTGCCACACGGCAAGGCGCCACAGACACGCGAGGGCCCAGCAGTCATTCTGAGGACCCAAGCTTCACCGAGCACCAGGGGACCCCTCCCCAGGGTCGGGTGGCATCAACCCCTCACCCCTACCCACGCTTCTGAAAGTGCCCGGGGCCCCAGTCTACCTAAGGATGAGCCCGTGATCCCAGCTAGTCCACGTCTGAGGAGCCACCGGAACGGACCCACGGACCCTGTGCAGGAGGCGGCTGCTCCGAGTGGTGTCGAGCGGTTCAGTGGCTCAAGGTCCATGTCCTAGCTTGGATGTGTGGATGGACAAGAGTCCGCAGGCAGGACTGTCCCGCAGAGGGAGTGCCACCACGCCCACGTGGCCATCCCCTGGGCGGGGGCGGGGTCTATAGCTGCAGCTGCTGCCATCAGACACGCCGGAGGGGCAGAGGGACACATGGAGGGACATGTGGACGCTCAATCGCCTTGTGCACCCCAGCCTGGCCTCAGTGGAGGGCAGTGGGGCTGCTGGGGGGCCACGCGGCCACCAGGGGGCGGTGTGTGCCCACTCTGGTGAGCTGCTGGCCGTGGCCGGGGCCAGTGGGTCTGTGGCAGGGGCTGGGGCGTGCCCAGGGGCTGCCCGGCACAGCCTCTCCCCCGTGCCAGGACAGTGGGCATGGCTGGCGTGCTGCGCCCCGGAGAAGCTCCCGGAAGCTGCTGGAGACAGTGCGTGCAGCCGCCGTCCTGGGGACCCTCCGTGTCCGCGGGTGCCCTCAGGCAGCTCCGGAGAAGCCCTGACACGGCGGGACAAGTGCGAACTTGGAGGAATTGGGAAGCACCGGGCGCGTCCGGACTCTGGGGACGCCGTCCTGGCGTCGCTCACACACAGAGCAAAGGACCCGCCATGTGCAGAGGCCTCTGGGGCCGCCCACACTGCCGGCCCCATTGCCAGTGACCCCACGGCTTCCGGAGGCAGAGCAGGCCCCTGTCGCCGGCCCCCGTCGTGGGTGTGATGAGCCACGTGTGCATGCGGGGCCACGGCCAAGTGCCCTGTCCCCCATCTCACCTCACTCTGCCGGCCCCGCCGTTGGACTAGCTCTGGGGGCTGCCGGTCGGGACCTGAGTCTTCCCCAGCCACGGCCTACCCCGCCTCGTTGACTTTCTCGGGGGCGTCCGTCCAACGCCAGAGCCGCAGACGCTCTGGGCCTCGGCGTCAGTGGGGACCTGCTGCCCCACTGGTGGGGGCCACTGTGCCGGGGAGGCCACGGGGCAGGCTGGGCCGGCGTCCCTGGGCCGGTGTGAGCGGGGACCGGTTCTTGTGGGGAGAGCAGGGCCCTGACGGGTCGACCGCCAGCACACCCGGGTTGCTTCCCTGAGCGTCGGGGTGCAGACCCCCGGGGGCCCCCAAGCGGCCGGGCTTCCTCGCACGCATCCTGTGGCCTTCGGGGGCCCGTTCCTCTCAGGGAAGACCCCTCAGCTTCCCCTGCCCCTCGGCTCGCTCTCCTGGTCCTTTTCCTAGGGTTTGTGAGGTCGGCTAGCTGACCGTCTCGGGCTTCACTGTCCTCCGGGTCTGCGGGGAGGGGCCAGCCACCACCGTAGGGTCCCTGGGTCCCCGAGTGAAACTCGGGGCGGGTCCTGACCTCCCTGAAGGAAGCTGAGCCCTTCCGTGTGCACCACGACCTGGTGCGTTTGATGGCACCTCTTTCTGGAGCCAATAACAGCGGGTCGGGGAACGCCTTCGAGTTGCGTCGTTGGAGACCGTCGTGTGGAAAAGGCCCCGGGCTGCAGAGCTGTTGCACACCACAGGGCCTCGAACCACAGACATTCGTCCCATCGGGACTCCAGAGGCCGCGGGTCCCAAGTCAAGGTGTCCTCGGGGCTGTGCTCATCCGGACGTCCCCAGAGGACGGTGCCTGCTCGGCTCTTCCAGCCCCTGGGCTGTGGCCGCCCCCGCCCGATCTCAGCCTGGGTGTACACGTGGCCTCTTCCCGTGTCTGTGTGTGTCCCCTCCTCTTCTCACAAGGTCACCAGCCGCAGGCTGGGGTCTGTCTGAATCCAGCACTGCCCACCCTCACGGATCACACGTGCAAAGACCCTATTTCCCAAATAAGGTCTCATTTGAGCTTCTGGGGAGGCGCGGGTTGTGGGAGGCGATATTCAGCCCTGTCCGTCACCAGGGACAGGCAGGGGCAGAACACCCTGTTTGCTGTGCCATGTGGCCTCCGAGGGATGAACAGCCCTGAGCCGTGACGCTCTCTGTGGGGCGAGGGCGGCGTGCACCCCGGCGCGCCGCGGAGGTCCTCACCCGGAGGCCGACCCAAGAACGTGCCGCCAAGCGACAGCGCAGATCCAGACACCGGCACGTTCGCACCCTCCGCTCTGGCTGCTGGGCATCGCTCAGCCCTGCGCGCAGGGAGGCGTCTGGTGTCAAGACGGGGTCTCCGCCGTGTGGGACACGAGGGCCGCGCTCCCTAGCCCCTGTTTGGCTCCCAGCTGCGGTTGGCCCCCCTCTGGGTCAGCTTCAATGTTCTTCCGTGGCCAGCCTGGGAGCGAGGGCGGCTGGCAGGGACACCTCCCACGGAGCCCCTCGGAGGCGGGATCGTGACACGGTGGCCTCGCACCGGGAACAGTTGTGACGAGCTCGGGACCAGGGCACTGAGTTCCCCAGCTGGACAGGAGGAGCGTCAGGAGTGCCCTGCGGACCGGGGGAGCCCCTGCACCGGGCAGAGCCTGAAGGGGTACGCATCAGCCACGCACGCCAGTGTGCCCCGATGTCCACCCGGACCGCCCTGCAGGATGACGCTCGCCCACTTCTCCGCATTAGCGTCAAGCCCTCTGTCCCCTGCCTGTCCCTCCCACATCCCCTTCCTCGGGAAACCACTCAACGGGGGCGTCTGGATGCTGCCGGCCTGATTCAGCCATCTCCACCCGCCGTCTCTTTTCTGAGTCAAGATCTTGGCTTAAGGATGAGGTGCTGGGTGTCCTCCAAGGGTGGGGGGGGCGGGGGGAGCAGAGGGCGGGGGCACGGTCTGGTCGGCACTGCTCCCCAGGGAGCCCACCCCTAGGGTTGCTTGTAAGCTGCTGCCTCCCAGACACTAGGAGGTCTTTCATAGGAGGGAACAGCGCTTGTCGCCTGTAGCCTCTCCCAGGGCAGTGCCGTCCTCCGGGCCTGGAGCTGTGACAGACGGGAGCAAGCCCCTCCTCCTTTCCCGCCAGTCTCTCCACCCCGGCTCGCACGTGCCCGCCACGCGGAGCCTTCTGAATGAAGGCAAACGCAGAACCCCGACAAACGGACTTAAAATGCACGGGCTCCTTATCGACTTCTGAATTCGTCCTCCTCTGCGGTGGAAACAGGCTCTGATACAAATGAGAGGGGAGACGTCCCGGGGCTCCCGGCAGATTTGGAGGGAGGGGCTGGATTCTGGGTCTGCACCTGGCTTCTGGTGGTTAAACCTTGTCTGCACAGGGCGGGGGCGGGGCATGGGGGTGGGCGGGGGAGGGGGGTCAACGGCCCAGGCCTTTGGGGGACGGGAGCCCTGTTTGTGTTCTGGGCCTCTGGGGCCAGCAAGCTCAGAAGACAGCAGCGGGATCGGGAAGGTCAGGCACGGCGAGTACCTGTCTCCAGGCATGTGGGGGTCCTGGCCCCCGGTGTCTGTGCCGGCTTCTCGCCGACGGCTGGTGAGGACGTCTTCCCCGACGTCTCGGGGGTGCACACACTAGTTCGGTACGGCGCCGCGGGGGGCTGCCGGGCTGCGTCTCCCACCGGTGTCCCGGGTGGGTGCTCCCGAGACCCGTGTTGCGGGTTTTTGGCCATTCCCAGCTCACGCTGGGCAGTCACCCCCCAGCATGGTCCACGTGAGCGGTCCTTGGGGACTCTCTCAGGGGTCAGGGTGTTTTGGGGGTGGAGTGGGTGTGTTACTCTCCATAGACCAGCGTAAGGGGGTTCGTAACACATCCGTGTCTCTCCTTAATCAAACAAGCCAAACCACGGCGAATCACGGCAAGGATGAGGCGGGGTGGGGAGGGGGTCCTTTCTGTTGCCCTGCCTCGTTCGGGAAGTAAGTTCCAGCAGAGTTCCGGTGTGTGGACTGAGGGACATGTGCATTTCAGGAGACCCTTTGATCCCCAAATTACTGCGTTTCCAGACTTAAATTCCAAACTGGGCGATCTCACCGTCTGATCAAACAGCCCTAACGGAGAAGCACCGACGGACGGAACCAGAAAGGCCCCCTCGGAGCCTGCAGCCTTGTGATTCCTCAAGAAGGAGCCAGAAGGCATCTGGGCCGCCTCCCCGGGGCTGTGGTCTCGGGCCCGGATGGCCACTTGCGGAGCCCGGGGGCCCTCGGGGCCGAGCGGCCGCTGGTTCAGCAAGTCGGAAACTGTGCAGCTGCGGAAACAGAGCCGCAGGCTTCCAAGCAGCACTGGCGGTTCCTCCGAGCCAGACTCCATCCCACAGCGCTCCCCCCGCCCCACCGCCTCCGTCTCCCCGGTTCCTTGTCCAAACGGACCTTGCGAGGAGCCCAGCCTCCTCGTCCTTCGTCCTTGGACTGTGGGGCAGAGGCGCCCTCAGCTCTTGACCTTGACCCGGCCGGCCCTGGCGCTCATCCTCACTCCTCGGGGGCCCCACCTTGCTCTTGTCCTGCCCCATGAGGTCGAGGTCTGCACGCTGACCCCCAATCCCCACCTGTGACCCACATCAACCCCACCCCACGTCCTGCACCCTGACAACCCAAGCAGGAGCCAAGCGCCCACCAAACTGCCCCCAAGTGGCCTTAGCCACCTGTAGCACAAGCCGCTGGGGAACCCCCCACTCTGGGCCTCTCCTCCGCAGCCCTCGGCCTCCTCTCTAAGACCCACAGGCCCTCACTTGCCCTGTCACTCCACCATCGCCTGCAGGCGGCTCCCTGCCGTGGCTTGCACCTGGCTCCCAGGGCTGAGCTTGTCCCCTGCTCCCCGCGCAGCAGCCCTTTGCTTCTGGGAGCTCCGAGGCTGGTCAGGCTGTTGTCGTGGCTCCTTGCGACCCAGCCACGCCACGCAGGCACACAGCCAGCAGCTGCACCCGTCATGACAGGGGGTTGAGGTTCGGCTACATGCCTGGACGTCAGAAAGCCGGCCAGGCCCGCGGGAAGCCCCGACAGGGAGGGCTGAGCAGCCGGCGGCAGAGCCGTGAACAGACGCTCCCCCGACTTCACGGGGACGCTGGCGAACGGCAGCTTCTGGGCAGCATCTGTGTTACAGGTTGAGGTTCCCAGAGGCCCAGGGGCTGTTAAGTCAAGAGCACTGGGTTCTGGAAAGTGGCCAGAACACCTGCCTGGGGGTGCTCCCCAGCTCCCCCCGCCTGCGCTCCCTGCCCCCCGACTACCTCCACCAGGGTCCCTCCCGCCTCCCTCCCTTTCCCCCTCGGTCTTCCTCCCCATCCCTGCCCCTGCTCCCCCCCCTTCTCCTCCCTTCCCCCATCTCTCCTTCCCTCCGCCCCTGCCTGGACTCCCTGCCCGACCCCAGCCCACCTCCTGTCCCAGGCCTGCCTCTTACATTCTAGTTCCTAGGGGTCCCAGGAGCTCCCGGTCATGAGGGGGCCGTGGCCCCCACTGCGTGGGCCATTCGGCAATTTTTCATGCAAAAGAAGGGGCAGTTCCCAGAGCAGCAGGGGCAAGTGTGGCTCCCCGGGGAGGGCAGGAGGCTTCCCCCAGGCGGGCAGCGCAGCTCTCCATGGGGACAGGACAGAATGTCCTTGGATCCTTGCTCCCGCCCCTCCCAACTCCGCACACAGAGCAGGTTTCCGGGCAGGAGTAAACATTCGCCCCGGGGAAAGCCGGATCCTCCGGGGTGCCCCTTAGAGTGTCTGGGAGCCATCTCCCCGTCATTGTGCTCTCACGGGGGAGGGGGTGCCTCCCCGTCGCACTCAGGACACTCTCAAGGGGCCTTGCGTTACTACGGACCGGACCAGGTGTCCAGTGTTAGTCTGCGGAGAGCGGGCTTCAAACCAGACGCTTTCGCGGGTTGGGCAGGAAGAGGCGTTAGGCCCGGGGCCACCCGGCTCTGCGATTTCCCTCGGGGTCTTCCCAGGAGCACAGGAAATGGGTTTCCAAGGAAAACAGGCCACTCTCAAGCGCAGGAGTGTTTCCTAAAACCGCAGGTGCAGGACGCCCAGGTTTGAAAGGCTCACTCTCTCTGGGGGTTGCTTGTGCCACAAAACGCTTTCCTTCCAGTGACCCCATCACCCCCACACCCACGTGGCCTTGGATAGGGCTGGTCCCCTGGATGGCCAGCGTTGCCGCAGTTCCGGGGCTGTGGGGGATCTCCAAGGGCCAGGGGCCGTGGCGTGGGGTCTGCAGGAACGTGCGGCTGGACCTTCTGGCTGCTCAGGGCAGACTCGGAGCTGAGTTCCCTCCCAAACTCCCAGCACCTGTGCCCCCACGGGCGGCTGAGAGCACCGGGCAGGCTCGCCGGGGCAATCCAGGCTCCTCTAGGACCCATCCAGGTGGGGGGCCCCTTGTAGGGAAAAGGAGGACCTCAGGTCTGTGCTGAGCTCAGTGGACGGTGGCCTCTGGGGGCCTCCGCTGAGAGGCCCTGCAGGGTGAGAGGAACGGGGATGGCACGGGGGACGGGTGGCCGAGGCCACAGCCTTCCACCTGTGACTTGTAAAGGATGAGCCGGGCAAGTGACACGTCAGGGTAGGCTCTGGTCCTGTCCCCGGCGGCCAGCAGTGCCTGGCTGGCGCCGGACAATGTGGGGTTGGCAGCCAGAGGCAGGAGCGGAGTCTGGGACAGAGCTTTCCTGGGGGTCGGCCGGAGACTGGCTAGCACTGGGTGGGCTGAACTGCCCCAGAGGCCCCTGTGGCAGGGCCAGAGCCGCTGCTGGTGACGGGAGCAAGGAGGAGCGTGCAGAGACCCTGTGCAGGGGCCAGCGGGCAGGGGTGGCCAAGGCAGACGGGAGCCGGGCAGGGGGGCAGGGGAAGCGGAGCAAGAGGTGGGGGAGGGGCTTCCTGTTTCTCTGCAGGAAACTGGGGCCCCTTGGCAGGAGCGAGGGGCCTGGGGCTGCTGCCCCGCTGGCTGGGGAGGCGGGTCCTCCGTCCCCCCCCACCCCCCGGGGCGGGGCAGGCAGCGGCCCGCCAGGGGCGGTGGGAGTTTCGATCCGGCCCAAAAAAGCTCTCAGCCCTCGGCGTACCGAAAGCAGCAGAGATGGAAGGTTTTGTGTCCCGTTTGACCCCCTCTGTGCTTCCGGGGCTCCCGTGTGCTCTGGCACGGGGGTGGGAGGAGCCGTCACGGAAGGGGGCCGAGCCGGTGTGGCCGCCCACGCCACGTTGCTGCCACCCCCACTGGCGACAGCCGCGTCCCTCCTGGGGTATGACCTTGTTCCCGCAGGAGACCGTCCGAGGGTCTGTGCTCGGCCTCTGGAGCCCACTGTGGGCTCCGGGGCAGCCGTGGAGGCGGCCTCGGGACTCTGGCTACCTCGTGGGGGGCATTAGTGCTTTCTGCAGAGTTGCTGTGCGCCCTGGGTCTGTCCCGTCCACGGGCATGGGTCCTGCTGTCCTCTTCACTTCCGGGAGTGTAGCAGGATGAGCGGAGGGCTGGGTCATGGCAGAAGCCTCCAGAATCCTGCCGGCTCTGAGCACGTGGACCCTTAGCCTGGCAGGGACCCTGGGGGACACGTGGAGCAGGATGGTCAGAGCCCCGGGGACCTTCCAGTGGGCAGGTTCCTGTCCACCCAGCTGGGTCCCACGGGGGAAGTCTGATGTGGCCTCAGCCAACCACCCTGTGTGACACGATTTCTGTGGACATAACCGTCCGGTGCCCGGTCCTTCCCCGGGGGAGGCCAGCCCCGCATGGGCCACGTCCCGGGATGCCCCACGCCCCCTCGCTTGTCACAGAGGCAGGGCCTCAGCCTCATGGCTTGCTCTGTCCTGCAGAAAAGGGTTAACCCCAAACCAGGCTTAGGGAAGTGGCTGGCATCTATCTTCACGTCCGCTGGGGCAGGAGCTCCGCCCCGTGCCGCAGGTGAGGCCAGGCCAGCCTTCTCGGACCCCCGGGACCCCTGTAGCGGCACAAGGGCCCCACGCGCTCTTGGAGTCCTCAGCACTGCAGCCAAAGCTCGTCCTGCGGGCTCGCCCGGTCCTGCCAGGGCCCACGCTTGAAGCACCCGGATGCTGCTCACGGCCCCGTGGCCTGTCAGCCCGGGGCAGGCTCTTTCCCGGCGGCCAGACGCGCCTGCCGTACACTTGCCCCTCGGCCCGCGGATGTCCCTCTGGGCCGCCCTCCCCGGAGACCCCCTTCTGCATGTGGAGGGGGGCGTCTGGGCTGGTCCTCCCCAAACCCAGGCCAGTGGGCACCCGGGGCGAAGGGGCCTCTGTTTCCCTGGGCCCAAGTATTCTCGGTGCGTTTCACGTTTCGCTTCAGCGCCTCCCGCTGAAGCCTGCACATGGGGGTGAACGTTCCAGGCTTTTTTGTGATTTTTGCTTTGTTCTTTGTTGGGCCTCGAACGCAGAACGCGGACGCTGCAGAGGCGGGACACCTTCCGTACTCTGGCCTCGCACACGGCCCGTGTCCCTTCTCCTCCTGCTGGTGGACACGGGCCACCCACGACGGCGTGGGTGGGAGGGTGCTGATCTCGCCGGGCGACCCGAGAGCGCGGCAGGGGCTGGGGACCCAGAACCTACGCACGTGCCTGTTCGCTCCCTGCGGAGCCTGGCACCTCAGGCTGGCGCCTGTGGTTCCCCGTGGGCCTGGGCCAGCGCGAGGAGGATGCCAGGCCACCCCTGGGGGCTCCAGATGCTTTGGCCACACCGCGAGGCACCGGGAACAAGGCTGCTTGGTGGCGGACGGTGGCCCCCGAGCTGCCCACACCCGACGTGCCTGGGGTTGTCGGCCAGCAGGTTGTTGCCCGGAGTGCCCCGTGGTAAGGCTTCTCACCCCGTCTGTTGGCAGCGGGAGGAGAGCGGGGTCCTGTGCCCTCCCCTGCCCATGGCCTGGGGTGGCAGTGGGTCCGTCGGGAACCTTCCACCGTCCCTTGCTAGGACCCTAACCAGGCTGTGGCAGGTGGAGGCCCACTCGGCCCCTGTTACTGCCGGGGGAGCCCGCACACCCGGGGGGTCGGGTGCCCTCCTTGGGGGGCGTCCCTGCGTTCCTCGCCAACTTGGACCCCAGGCTGGAGTCTGCGGCTCCGGAGACACGGGGTCCCGGGTGGCCCGTCAGCAGAAATGGCACAGCCGTAGGTTCCCGAGGACTCCAGCCGCGAGGCCAGGGGGCCCGTGTCCGCACACAGACGCGGCCTCCCCTTCCTCCCTCTGCCGGCAAGAGCCAGAGACGTCTGGGCAGCCCCGGGCACCTAGCCACCCGACAGCCGCCCTGGGAAGGGCTCTGCTTCCCGGGGTGGCCCGCGTCCCTGCCACCGAGGACCCTTTGATCCAAGGGGGCCTCCCTGATGGCACTGTTGCCGCTTCCTTCTCCACGTCGTCCACGACTGTGCATCATTTCGGAGACGGGGAACCTTCACTCTGCGGCTGCCCTCCCTAAACCACCCTCCGGACGGCAGGGATCCCTCCCATCTTCCCGGAGCTGGTCTAGAGGTGGGCTGAGGAGGCCAAGGAGCTTCTGCCTGGCAGGCAACCCCAGCCCTCGCCCCTGTTGTCGCGGGAGGCGCCGCGAGCGGCCGGGGGGCCTCTGGGGGCAGCCTGGCGTCTGCCCTGTGCTCGCTGCGCCCCACAGAGGCCGAGCCGCTCACCCCCCACATGCACGGCGCACGCAGCAGCTGCGTGGACACAGGCAGCCACGGGCCTGGACACGGCATTGCTCTGTGAGCTCTGAGGGGTTGGTGTACCTGGGCTGAGAGCGCCCGGCGGCCCAGGGGGCTGGAGTCTAGGGCCGCTGCCCGGGCTCCCACCGGGGTCGCTGAGCCTTCCGGTCTCACTGCCCTGTCCTCCCTGGAGGACCTGAAGAAGGGGCCCTTCTGGGAGGACCCGTGTCCCCTCGAGGGTGAGTCCTCCTCCCCAGACCTCAGAAACTGGCCGTGTCCAGAGCACATGCCCGGAAGCTGCCTTCAGACAAGCCGGGCCCTGCCGAGGGGGACCCCAGTCCTCCGCGCACCCCGCCACACCCACACCAGCGCGGGCACGGCACAGGCGCGTCTGGAAGGCGATGTGGTCCTAAAGGACGGGAGATAGGGTTCTCGTGGGGCTCCGGACACCAATTAGGGGATCTGAGGAGCCGGTGCCGGAGCCTCTGGAGTCCCGTGAGCCCGGGAACGCCAGTGGGTCGGGCTTCGTATGAGAGCCGCTCAGTGCCCCCCGCGTCAGGTGTGCGTGGCTGAGGGTCAGCGTGCGAACTGCCCCACGCGTGCGTCTGCGGGGCACTGGATGCCCCGTGCGGTGTGACGGGGGCGTGCGTGGTGCATGGGGCTGACCGGAAGGCCACCCTCCGGGCTCCGAGCCCCTCCCCGCCGGCCCCGGGCCCTGAGCCGGTTCCCCACTTCCACCGGGGTGAGCGCACGTCGGCACCTGCTGAGCTGGGCCAGGCCTGAGCTCCTGCCCCAGAAGAAACAGGCACTGGCCGTCCACCCATCCCCAGAGCTTGGGCACGAGGTGCTGCCCAGCGGACACGCACCACACGGACACGCCTCTGGGTCCTGGCGTCCAGGGGAAACTGGACCGTGCGGGTGGGGAGGGGGAGCAGGAAGAGGCAGTCGCCCTCGCAGAGGCCCCTCAGCCTGGGACTGGCCTGCCGGGGACCTTCTCACTCCGTGTGCCCGCGCGGCATGGCGCACCTGGCCCCCACACCTGGCCCCGGCTAGCCCGGCGGAGACTGCCGTGCCCGCGGCTCCGAAGGGTGGGCTCTCGGGTCAGGCCTCGGTGGAGGGGGTCAGAGGCTGGCCAGGCCTCTGTGGCTTTCTGGCCACACCTACCGCACCTGCTGCCGCGTCCCCGCATCCCCGCCTGGGCCCGGAAGGGATCCTTCCCAACCCTCTCCTCCCTCCTGCGGCGCTCCCCGCTGGGAAGGCTGAGAGCCGCGGGAGTCGGGACAGATCTTCGGCGCGATGGAGAGAGCAAGCAGGCAGGGCCCAGGAGAGATGGACGAGAGGCACCTCAGCTTCGACGTGGGTCTTCGCTCCAACCGGCCCTCGGGAAGCCGCGGGCGGCGGGGGCGGGCATGTCACCGTGGATTCAGTCAAAACTGGGCACCGTGACACCAGAGAAGTTGAGGTGCTTCCCGGGCGTGGGAAGGATACAGAAACCCGCCTGGAGCTGGGGGAAGGGCTGGTCTTCCGGGGTGGGGGGCAGGAAGGCCCCTGGACCCCGGGGTGACCCAGCCCGCCTCTGCGTCCCCGCAGGCGCTGCAGTGTGACATCCCCGTGGAGGAGGACAGCCACCAGGAGTGGACGTTCACGCTCTACAGCTTCGGCCACAGTGGCCAGGCCAGCAGGGAGGGACGTGCCCGCCACCCCTGGGCGGCCCCTGCTGCCCGTCTCTGGAGGGAAGGACAGGCCGGGGCCTCTCCCAGGAGGCAGGCGGTCCCAGGGGCCACTGTCCGTGCTTCTGACAGACCCGTCCAGGCCTCTGGCTCAGGACGGATTCCCCGGGGCGCGGCCTGTGCAGCACATGACGTCCGACCACTGAGGGCTCTGAACACTGATTCGGTTCCAATTTAAGCATCCTGAGATGGGATCCCAGTAAGAGCCCGGCTGTGCCCAGGACGCCTGGGGCGCGCGCACAGCCAGCTTCGGGGGGATGAAAGGTCGCTAAGACGGGTGTGGGGGGGCCGTCGCCCAGAGGCAGTGGAGGGCCCCCAGCCCAGGCCGCCTGTCAGTGATGTCGCGGCCGTCCTCAGGACCTGTCCAGCCTGTCGCACGCCATCCACCAGGCCGTCGACGCCCCCGCAAACCGCTCCTGCGGCCGCACCAAGACCCTCCGTGTGAAGCTGACCGTCAGCCCTGAGTCTTCCTGTTGGAGGAGGGAGAGTCGCCCCGCGGGCCGGGTGAAGGGCTCCCCCGCTCAGACACCCTGGCCGCCCCACCCTCACACCCTGTCCCCATGGCGCACACGCCCCGAGCCTCTGGTTACCAGTCCGGGCCCCGTCCCCCGAGGGCGAGATGTCCGTGTGGTCAGGGGTGG
The DNA here is from genome assembly GCF_922984935.1 of Meles meles. Taxonomy (NCBI): domain Eukaryota; kingdom Metazoa; phylum Chordata; class Mammalia; order Carnivora; family Mustelidae; genus Meles; species Meles meles. The sequence goes on along the minus strand of NC_060068.1, from coordinate 183,727,351 downwards.
GTGCGTGGATGCGCGCGGGCAACGCTGGGTCCCTCATTCTGACCGGGAGCCCCTTGCCACAGGCCGGAGGCTGAGCTCCCTGAGGACCCGAGGGGCCGACAGGAGGCCGTGCACACACGTCATGTGAGGGGCCAGGGTCCGGCTCCGTCCTCCGGCTTGTCCTCTGTGGGAGCAGCCCACCCGCCGCTTGCTGCCTGCAGGGCCTCAGGGCTGTGCCCTCAGAACAGAGCCCCAAGCTGGGCACCTGGGCGCGGAGATCAGGCTGCTGGCCGAGGGGTCAGGCACGGCCGGCCACTGGCATGAGGGCACCATCTCGGGACCTCTCTGGCCTGAGCCGTGTGTCCTCGGTGTCTGAGAGGTGGGCGAGGTTCAAAGGGCCGTGGTGGACTGGCCCCGAGACCCTCCATCGCCATGCTCTGGCACCCTGGGCATGTCACGGTAACTGGACAGTCTGGAGGGCCTGAGCTGACCCCGTCCTAGTGCGCTGACCCTCTCCCTGCTGCGCTGACCCTGTCCCCGCCGCAGGCAGTAACGCTGACGCTTGCAGGCACCCCTGATGGCGGTGCTGGGGTCTTGCTGGGGGCCCCGGGGCTGGCTGGGGGCTGTGCCATCCTAGATGGCCTCCCTCCTGTTCCCTCTGGGGCAGTGGGCGCTGGTTAAGGTCCCCGCCCAGGACCCCGAGACCGCCCACTGCAGGTGCCCCTTCAGCTCTGAGAGCCCGCTCTGGCCTCAGGCGGCAGCGAGAACTCAGGCCCCCATCCCTGCGCGACACACAGGAGGCCGGGCGCTGACCTCCAGCCCTGCTGCGAGCAGGGCACCTACCGCGCAGACGAGAACGCCGGGGAGAGAAATCACTACGGACCTGGCCAGAGTCGAGAACTACACGTCTGAGTTCGGCGCGGTGGGCACTGGAGACCGGCCCCGGGTCTGAGGCCGTCGGGAGCAGGAGCCCAGTCTGTGGACCCAGAAATGAACCCCGTTCAGGTGTGGGGTCGTACAGGCCCCGAGGTGAGAGGTCGGGAGCCTGAGCGGGTCTCACGGCACCCGGTCTCTGCAGGGTCCCCGCCGGCACACGGCAAGCGGGAGCACCCGGGCAAGGCCGCGCGCCCCCAGGGCGGATCCTGCTGGCGGGAGTCGGACACACACTGCACAGCGGCGCAGTCCGGGTGCTGGCCGGACACCCACTGGCCACACAGCACACTGCCGGGGCCCTGGACGTACAGCCCTGGCTGAAGGGGCAGGAGAAGTCGCTCCTCAGGGCCCCCAGGGACTCAGGACGGCCGCCCAGGGGCGCCCAGCAGAGGCCAGCCCGGGAGAAGCTCCGGCTACTTCCCGCCAGCTGCCCCACTCCGGGCTCCCCGGGACGGCCACCACCTCCCCTCCCAGCCTCCGCCGCAGCCCCAGGGCCACAAGCGGTCCCGGCAGAGGAGCAGGGAAGGGCACTGGCCCCTCAAGGCGCTGGAGCACCAGGCGGTGCGGGACCTGCGGGCTGTGCCGGTGGGGGAGGGCTAGCGGGCCCGAGGTCCACCAGCACCCACCCTAGCGCGGGTGCCATGGGCCGGCGGGGGCTCCTCGGCGGGGGCGGCTGTGGGGGGAGGGCCTTCTCCGTCCCTGTCCCCTCTGCGCTCCACATGGACGCGGGTCCAGAGGAACACGGGGACGTAACCGTTAAATCCTTACGTGAGTCTGGGAAACACCCAGTGTCTGCGTCTGTTGGATTCGGATGAGGCCGCGGCAGCGTGGAGGGGCCCCGCTCAGACGCGCTGCGTGCTCGGGGTGCACCGGGGGGCGAGGGCTCCCTGTTCGGCACCCCTCCCTGAGATTTATTCATTACGAGGTCAGAGGGGCTGGGCTCCGGGCCGCTGTCCCCCACACCCTGATGGACGGAGGGAGGGCAGCCCCGTGGGAGGCAGCCTCTGGACTGGGGTGCGCCTGGCATCTTTGGGGACACAGACGTGACAGCAGGCAGTCTTCTCATCTTGGGAGAGACAGACAGGGACGTGGAGATGCTCGGGCACAGCCTCGGTGAAGCTTCCCTTTGGGAAACCGGCATTTGCTCCGGGGCAGAGGAGGGGGCAGCAGACCGGCGGGGACCCGCAGGGAGCCCCGGGACACGAGCAGTGGCTGCTTCCTTGCTGCAGGGTCACAGCGACGGCCGGCAGCGGGCGGGTCTGTGTGGACACTTCTGGAGCTCTTGTGGGGAGGAGCGGACGCGGGAGCCCCCACCCCAGGCTCCTGCAAACGCGTCTGTGCCGTGTCGTGCCTGTGCCCCAACAAGCTGTCCGATGCGTCCGGTCCCCTGTGCCGCCGCGTGTGGCCCAGGTGTGCCGAGCAGGCCGCCCCACGGGTGTCGGCCCTCCGCACACACACGTGCACACTCCGTACTGAGGGATGGGCGTCCCCCGTTGTACTGCAGAAGCAGACAAGCAGCCCCAACACCCAAGCCCCAAACGGGGCTCATGGCAACGGGACACTGGGCGCCACATCTGGGGCCGCGCACGGCCAGGCCGACAGGGAGACGCGCACATCACGCCAGCAAGACGCCAGCTGCAGAGGCTGGAGCGGCACCTGCCGCGGGCCCCTCTTCCCGACAACCCCGGGCCGGGCTCTTGCAGAAGTCGTCGGGATTTCTGAGTCTCTGCTGTCTTCCCCAGGGCCTCCACACCGCCTCACCCCACACCGGCCCCCGCCCCTGGGAGACCCCACACCACCCCCCACCCCCTGGGACCATTCTCTGCTTCCTCCTTCCTGTCCCACACCTACACGTTCTCCTCACTTGGGGAGACGCGTGTCCGCAGCAGCAGTCGGCCTCACCCCTGCTGCCAGAACCTCGTTCCACCTGCTCCCGGGCACCGGCCTGCGAGCTTCCTTGTCCTCAGCCCCAGACACCTCAGCACACACAGGGGGAGCCCAGAGGGCCCCAGGGGGTGAGGGAACGAGGGCCCCAGAGCGCGTGCCTGTGAGAAGCCGCGCTCCAAGCTGAGCTCCCTCTGGCACCCGCGTGGGCTGCCGTGGGAAGGGTCCCCAGAAGCCAGGAGGACGGGGAGGACGGCCCAGGGGTCCAGGGAAGGTGGGAGGCACGGGCGCTGCTCGGGCGTGCGGGCAGGAGTAGGGGTGTCTCACCTGCCCCGCCCCGGGGGGTCGGGAACACGGGCACCCCTGTCCCGCAGAGCCGGGAGGGCGGGCAGTGTCGGGCATAGGCTGAGGGTTCCAAGCGGGGGCTGCGGGCAGGGGCGAGTGGACGCGGGCGGGGAGTGTCAGGAAGAGTGTGGGGCGCTGGGTGGCGTTTCGGCCAGAGGTTCTGGGAAGAGCCGTGGCTTTAGGAAGAAGGGGTCTCGGAGCACAAGAGGAGGGTCGGGCAGGCATCTGGGGAAGACAGAGGGCCGGGCCGCCCAGGATGAGCCCCAGATGCAGGACCGTCTCCCAGTCCGCCTGGGAGGAGGGGGAGGGCGGCGCTGCCCCAGGGAGGAGCACCATGGACAGGCCAGGCCCCGCAGCGCGCCTCGTCCCTAAGACCTGGGGTCACAGCCAGGCTGCGACTGGCGTCCCTAACAAACTCCCAGGCACCCTGATGCCATTGGTCCAGACCCATGACTCAGAACCACTGGAGACTCCGCACACGGCGAGTGACAGTGCCCACCGGACACCACAACCGTCCCCACACCTCCTGCCTGGGAGCACCAGAGTTGGGGCTGGCGTCTATGCAGGTGTTTCTGAGCCGACAGCCTTCCTGGGCACAGGCACCACCTGACCCATCTGGCCCAGAATGGAACACAAAGGCCGAGGAGGGTCGGATTCTCTCAGCTTGAGCTGGGGCGTCCCGGCTGCTCCCATGCACCCCGGAGCTCCAGGATCTCAGGACTCAGGCCTCGGAAAGCTGTGGCCTCCCGGCCGCGGGACCTCCTGGCTCACGGGACCCAGCTCCTGCATCTCCGTGGGCTACGGCGTCCGTTGCTCTGCCGAACCCTAACACGGAGACCACTCACGCCAGCCTCCCCCCCAGATGCCAGACGCCCAGATGGACAGGATCTCAGCACCGGCACCGCGAACTCTATCGGGAGTCATCTGGGAAAGATGGAAACGGAGGGGCGTGGCGTGGGCGTGGGAGGTCCATGCAGGCGGCTCGAGGCCGTAACTCAGTCCGGGGGAGAGCTCAGCCGGATTTCTGATCCCAAAATGCACAGGAACGCGAAGGGGGAGACGCTCGGCATGGTCCTTGGACCGCCAGGACACGCCGCGGCCACAGCAATGAACGTGGTGCACTGAGGCCAGGCAAAGCGAGTCCTGGAGAGGGACAGGAGGCCAGACACAGCCCCTAAACACAGCCACTGAATTTGTGGCCCTATGGAGGTCGGGCCGTATCTTCCCCCAAACGGGGATGGGACAAGTGGGTCCCCACAGAGAAACGGACACCTGACCGAAACCGATCCCCTCCGGCGAACACGCCACGTGCAGGAGAATCCAGGGGGCTGGCGGGTGGGTGTGCGCAGGCGCGAGGGCCAGGAAACGCCTGGAAGCGTGAGTGGGCTGCGGCGCCTAGCAGCTCCTCTCCTGGGGGTGTGTTCAGGGGCGTGCGTGTGCCCGTGGGGTCTCACACGGGGGCACCTACCGGAACAGAGATCCACACCATCCAGCACGCCTGCCGGGGCCCCTCCCTCCGGGCAGAGCCCCTGCGGCAGGTGGGGCCACTGGAGACCACCCAGCAAGCGCCCCGGAGCAGATGCGTGCCCCGAAGCAGACGCGTCTCACAGCCACGTGACCCCACCCACCTGTCAGTGACCCCGGGGGCAGACTGGGACCTCTTGGTTCCCGTTCCCCTCACCTCCACCCCCGCCCCTCCCTCGGGGCAGGGAAAGAAAAAACAAACAAAAAACGCAAAAAAAGCCAGAGGAGCCATCTCATCCCCTGAAGGCCTGTCAAGGTCCTGTCAAGCGTGGGGACTGCCTGGCCCCCAGCCCCCTGGGAGAGGCAGCGGCAGGGCCGGACCCCGGTGCCTGGGTGCAGGAGCTGAGGGACGGGCCCAGCAAGGACCGCACGTAGGGTCTGGCCCGGGGAGGAAGGGGCCCCAGAAGCCCCGGGCGTGGGGGATGCCCCCAGGCAGGTGGTGCCACCCAGCCCAGTCCTGCCAGGAGGGGACACCTGTCCGCCTGGGGTCCCCACGGCAGCCGAGCGTGCATCCTGGGTTCACGTGGGCCGGTGACCTCATGGTCTCCACGGAGGACACATGCTCCGCTGTGACGGTCCCCGCCTGGGAGGAGCGCTGGAAACCAGCACCGCGCAGCCCTCCTTACCCGCCCCCACCGCCCCGCAGACACAGCCACGTTCCCAGTGCCGCTGGCTGGGCCACATCCACTGTGCAGGCCAGCGTCCCCCGACCTGCCCTGGCCTCACGTCCCTCACGTCCTCCCGTCCCGCTAGCCTGGGACCACAGGTCGGAGGGGACAGCCTGCAGCAAGGGCCCTCAAGCCCCTCCAAGTTCCCAAGGCCCAGAGGCCCTGCCCCCCGATGCTGAAGTCTAGCCCCTCCCTGCCTCGTGCCCTGACCTGACCTGTTTCCAGCAGGGCCCCTGCCTCCTGCCGTGGGCACCACAGCCTCCAACGTCCACGTCCACACCGCAGGCGCGGCCTCCTGCTGCCTGGTGCCTCCCGCCTCCAAGCCCCTCCCACCTCAGGCTGTGCCTGCTCAAGGCCTTTGCACCCGCCCTTGCCTGTGCCCAGAGGCTCTGACCCTCTCTCTCCTCCGCCATCTGTCCCAGCTTCCCCACACCCGGGGGCTGGCTGAGGCTGCCTCCCCGAGCCTCAGGCTCACAGCTGTGCAGAAGGGTCTCGGTCACAACTTCAGGGCACGATGGCCACCCGGGCTCATGGGGGCTGTGATCCCTCTTGGCAATGACAGGGCTCGCCCACCTTGTCCCAGGCGCTGTCACACTCGGTCTGAAGCCCCAGGGCGGCCGCTCTGCTCTGCTGCACCCACTGCCCACTCCCGCAGCTACAGAACTGCCCAGGGGCACCGGGCACCGCAGGCGCAGCCGGAACCCCTGGACTCTTCGAGGGCCTCCCCTGCATCTCCACCAGCATCCCCCCAACCCCGCCATCTCTGTGCCTGAGACATCTGGGTCCCCGGCCACAAAGGCCAGGCCTCCACTCCAGGTCACACGTGTGGGTGCCCTGGGCCGGGCCAGGGCTCCCAGCAGGACTGAGGGAAGGTCCCTCCTCCAGGGTGCCGGGATCATTGTCCCCCCCCCCCCCCGTGGCACCCCTGCGCCCCCCGAAGCCGCCCCGTGCCCGCAGTCACCGGTTCCCCCTGCGCCCACGTGCCCCACCCAGGGGTGGTCACCAGCCTGCTTCTGGCCTGTCCACTCGGGCAGGCATCGCATGTAAATAGCACAGGACATGTGCCCCGAAGGGCTCGTTCCATGTGACCCCACGTCCGTGAGGCGGCTAGAACTTCATTGCCGGGACCGCACAGACCCCGTGGTTTCCCCCTCACCAGGGGTCGCTGCTAGGTGTCTGCGCGTCCTGGCTGCTGGGAACACGTGGGGACACCAGGTCTCCCGGCTGCGGCTCTGGGAGCGGGAAGGTGGGGTCGGGAGGGTCTCCCGGCTCAGGAACAGCGGCACCTGCACAGGCCCCCAGCTGCAAGGGTGGGCTCCGGGAGAGCGCGGTAAGGACTCACGCCTGGGCCTGGACGCTGGAACAAGGGGTCCCCTCCGGCGCCGGGTGTTGCCCGCGGAGCCCACCCTTCTGGGAGGTACGACCTCGGCACGTGGCTGCATCCCGTTCTCACACTGAACGTCCAGTTCTCGGACCTTCCCTCCTCTTGCACCAGCAACAACACCCGAGACAGCTGTGGTCAGACCGGAACGCCCACAGGCCAGAGACCCAGGCGCTGTCCCCGCCGGCCTGTCTACACGAGACCCGTCCACCAGCTCAGGTTTTGTACCATTTATTCTTGTAACAACAAATCATACAAAGCCAAGGCAGCTACGGAGCCCTGTGGGGCCCTGACCGCGCTCGCAGGCTTCCGAGGCTCAGCGTGGACAGGGGCGCATGTCGCTGAGCCCCCGCCCCCGCAGCCGCAGGAGGTCTACGTCGTGGGTACAGGGTAGGGGTCACAGGGTTCCGCGGGCCATGCCCCCGCCCCCGACACACGAGAGGGACCGAGGGCCAGGGAGGAGGGTTTTGCCACGGACCCCGAGCCCGGTGTGTTGGTCTGGTACACTCTGGCCATGGTCACTCTGACGCGACGTGGACCCTCCGTGCCACCCAATGGTGCCTCAGAAGCGTCTGGACACACGCTTAGCCTCCACCCAACCTGCAATCTACGGACCTGGCCGACTTCCCCAGGATGCGGCCATGGGCTCGTTCATGAACCAGTCTCTTCAGACACCCCGAATTATCCCTGGAGCCCCGCGGTGCTTTCGTAAGTAAGAGCACCGCACAGTGAGGCCCGGGCACAAGGACCATGACTGTCGACGGCCACGTACCGTCCCAACAGCCCCCAGTGCCCGTGTGACCGTGAGACATCCTGTGTGCTGGCCAGAGGGGACAGGCACGTGGGCTCCGGCTCAAGTCCCCCAGGACCTCGCGCAGCCCTGCAGCCCCTCCGCGGAGCCTGGTGCGTGGTGATGGAGGGCGACGGGCGTGTGCGTGCCAGTTGGGGAGCCGTGGGGTGAACGTGCAGAAGCCGGGCACGGCCGCCTGTGTAGGACGTGGCTCGTGTCCCAGCTGCATACCCAGCCTGGGCCCCTGTCCCCCACACAGCTTCCTGGAGCCGGAACTCCGAGAACATGCCCACCCGTGAGGACCACCCGTGTCCCTGAGGAACCGGGGCTCCCCCTGTAGACGCTCCTGCACCGGGCGGCTCTCCTCAGCCGTAACTTACAGGAACACAAACAGGCACTCACAGGGGCAGGTGCTGAGGAGGCTGACCGAGGACTGAGGCCCTCGGCCACCTTCCTGAGCAGACCCGTGGCCCAAGACCACCCTAAGTCTGAGCGGGGTTTCTCGTTGAGTGTCCCGGGTGGGGCAGAACTGAACTGTAACCACGGCAACCGGGTAGGTCCGGCCACAGAAACCACTTTGGAACCCATCTGAGCGTGTGGCCGGGGCTACTGGTCTTGTCTCGTGTCACCGCGAGCCTCCCTCGGGGGCACACGGCGTGCTGAGGGCATCCACGCTTCCCCTCCACACGAGGGAATCTTTGCAGCTGCGTGCTGGCTCTCGGCCTAGGGAGCAGAGCTGTGGGGCTATTCTGGAAACTTCTGTAGGAAGCCACATGCGGCAGGGTCCCCAGCCTGCCCAGTGTGCTCCTCGGGGCGCCGAGTGTCAGGAGTAGATGGTGACCACCTCCCGGCCACTGCCCCGGACCAGAAGGACCCTGTTGAGCCCCTCGGTCAGGACCTCAAGGAACTCCATATCTGGGGTGACCGGAGTTAAGGGCGCAGCTGGCCGTGCCGACAGCAGTGGGAAGACCGCCCCACCACGCAGCCTGTGACGCCAACCCTGCCCACCACGGGCCAGCCAGGCGCCCCGCAGATGCTCAGGGTCAGCAGCCCCCCGCCCGCCCAGCTGGGAACGGGAGGCCGCCTGCACCCTGGGGCTCCGGGAGCAGACAGAAGGGTCTGCCGAGAACGCAACCACCCGCCAGTCCCAGTCTGGGCACCAAGCAGGCACAGAGCCCTCCAGCGTGTGGTCAGATCAAGGCTGGAAGCCCAGGAGCCACCTGCTGGGTCCCTCTCCCGCCTCCCAGTGTTGGAGGAGAGAACAGGGGCCACACCCCGGCGGACACATGGTTAAGGGCATGAGCCCAGCCTGGGGTAGAGCCAACCTGTGACCTCCAAGGTCAGGCCTGGTAGCCTCCACCCACCCAGGAGGGACCCCAGCTGAGGGGCTGGGGGCTGGGAACCACATGTACTGTGGCTTATCTAGGACAAAAGGGACATGGGGCCCCACAGCTCAAGGACGATGTCCAGCATGGGAGCCAGCCAAGCAGGAGCTTGAAGCCAGCACCGAACCCGTCCCAGGACCAGAGGTCCTCACTGTGCCATGGCAGGTGGGGTCCGGGATGGTGAGGGCCCCACGGTGGGCGTTTTGGGGCCGCGGCTTGTGTCTGCATTCAGCTCACTCATGGTCCGGGGTCCTGTGCGTCCCAGGGTCTCCACTGAGGTTCTGAGTGGCCCAGGACACCCCACGGTCACAGACACTTGAAACCAATCAAGAACCATTCACCTGGGGCCCCCAGACGCTGCTTTCTGGCACCCGGACCAGGGGTGGGGGGCGAGTCTGCTCCCCATGACTCTGAGGTCGCAGGTCCAGCCCAGGGGTGGAAGTTCTGGGCCCCCTGCCCTGCCCCCACCCCAGCAACCCTCGAGCAAGAGAAGCCGCGCCCCACACCCCCAGCCCGTCCCGGGGAGCTGCAGCACAAAGGATACAGTTCTCATCCCCCTGCCGGTTCCGGGGAGGCCCCGGCATGTTGAGCAGGACCAGCCGTGCACCCCGGGACTTGCTGAGGACGACCCCGTTGAGCTTCACAGCCGTGTGCATTCTCCGGACGTTGGACTGGTTCCTGGGGGAGAGGGTCACCCAGGGCTCCGGCAGGCCCCGGGGAAACACAGCAGGAGTCAAGTGGGGTTAGCTCCCCACAAAGACCCCACGGGGACGAGCCTCCATGCGAGGCCGGGGAGCCCTGACAGGATGTCACCCACCCACGAGAAGGCACTGATCTCTGAACATTCTGTGGGGGGCATCACTGAAACCCCAAGCTTCTGCGTCTACGTGCGTCCCCCATCGGACACTGTGCTGCTGGGCGTAAAAGGCTCTCCCTTGTGCACTCCAGCCAGAAGGCCAGGCCATGAGGCCTGGAGCTAAGCCCCCGAAAGAGTACACGGGGGCTTCTCACTGGTCCCAACTCGGGGAGGTCCCAGGAGACCCCGAGACGCCACGCAGAAGCCGCCCACACACCCGGCACCCAGACCGGGGATTCCAGTCAGAAATGAAGCCACGAGGGTCCACACCGGGTCTGGGCCGCCTGGACACTGCTGCCCTCGGCTGAGGACGGATGGACAAGCGCTTCCAACCCACCATGCGCTTCCTGCCCCTCCACCTCGCCAACCGCGTGGCTCTGTGCACCCGACCACACAGGCCAAGCGCCCGCTGTGCGCCAACGGTCCTCCAAGCATGCCGGGCGGACGCCAGCCTGCTGCCCGCACTCCCTGGTGCTCAGGCACCCAGGGGGTCTCGTCTTCCTCTATCCCATGTGCACCACGCGGCCACAGGTCCCTGCAGTCCTGAGCACGTCCCAGGAAGCACTCAGGAGACGCTGCCAGGGAGGGCCAACTGCCTCCAAGATGTCCACAGCCCCGAGCTGGAAAACCCTGGAACCTCCAGTTCCCAGCTGAGCCACACAACAGGATCCGCGGGCAGCCCGGTCACTGCACCCCAGACTCCAGACGGGCGGGCAGACAGAGGCCACTGCACAGTGTCCGTCGGGGAGGCCACACCCTGTCACCAGCTCGGCCAAACACACCCATCACGACCACCAATTCCCAGGAGGAGCACAGGGAGCCGGGGCCCCCCGCTTCTGTCTAGTTTCTCCTGATAAAATTACAGACTGAGCACCTGTCTGTGGCGCAATCAGGGACCTTCCATTACAAGAACCACGAGTTAGCTGCCTGCACAGACCACAATTACCCGTGTTTGGGGACAAGAGCCACTCCAAAAATGAGCGTCTGTGTGCTATCGAAGGATCCCTTACGGCTGAAAGTCTGGGAACACATATAATCTTACAATCAGGGGTTTGGGTCTGGCTGGAAGGGCCCTTGGCTCCAGGATGACCTGCCCTGTTGAGGTCACAGGGGCGCAGAGACGGCCAGTGTGGCCCTCGTGTTTCCAGGAAGCCAGCAGAAACCTGCTTCCGCTCCCAGTGGCCGTCCGAACGCACCAAGTCAGGGGACTGGTCATCCTCACACCGCATGTGGCATCGAAGCACTTTCCAAATAGCCTCCAAGTGGAGTCTGGGGGTGGTGGGCCGGCAGGGGCAGGCGGCCATGTGCCAGCAAGGGCAGCAAGGGCGGCAAAGCGGGGACCGCAGCAGACGAGCAGCTGGGGACAGAGGCCCCACGGCACCACCAACCACCCCGCCCGTCAGTCCCAGGCCACCCACAGGCCGACCTCCGCTCCTCCCAAGGCTTCCCCCGGGGCCGAGCCCCCAACCGGGAGCCCCCATGCACCCTGGGCACAGCGTCAGCAGGCCCACTGCTCATGTGGCGTTTCAGGGAAGAAACTGTCCTCGCGTCTCCGTGCCTTCGTTTCCTGGAGGATCCATGCGGGGAGTGCGCCTGGTGTGCAGATGCCCAGAGCAGACTGGGGCCCACGCAGACGCCCGCCCTGCAGACCCGCCACATGCACTCCACGCCCACGTGCGCCCATTTCCGGGGTGCGGGCTACGCGGCGGCTCCAAGGGCTCCAGAAGGAAGGGCAGCCGCCCGCCACCCCTCCGCAGGGGACACACCCGCGGGTGCTGGGGGGCAGGGGGCGCAGCAGCCTCCAGCAGGCCCCCCTCCTGCCAGCCCAGCTGCCCCCAGCGTCGCAGCAAGCATGCCCCCTTCACGCCCCGGCCGGCAGCGTCCTGGCGAAGAGGACCCAGGGCCGGGAGCAGGACGTTCCGGCCCCAAGAGCGGAGCATGTGGTCGCTCAGGCCCCCAGACGCGGACGGAGCTGCCGAGTGCGCCCGCTCTGCTCTGCTCCAGTGCTGGGTGCCGCGCACTCAGACGCACGGAGCTCGGCTGTGCCCTGAGCCGTCGGGACAGAGGGGAGTCAGCGGCGGCCCAACTCCGCCCCAGGCACGTGCACCCACGGCTGCACACACATGCACACACGCTTCACAAGAGCCACGTACGTGGCCAGGCATGCGAGGGAGCAGGTCTGAGAAGCGAGAGACTCACAGGCTTCCCCACTCTCTAGGCAGCAGAGAACACACAGAGAATGAGTTACTTCGGGACTGAACGTGAAAACGCTTGTGAACACTGGGCACATCCCCGCTGCCCTCCCCGAGCCCCCCTGGTCCTTCTCCATGAGGGGTCTGACCCCGGGCCCTGCCCCCACCCACCTGTGCCAGCCCTGGGGGTGCCTGGCCCCATGCCACGGGCTGAACTCTGGCCCCGTGGGCAGCCGGCACAGACAGCAGGTCACAGCTGGGAGTCCCCAGCCCCCAAGAGCCCTGACCGCCAGCTGCTGGGACCCAGCAGAAACAGACGCCCGGATCCCCGGGATGGTGTCCCCGGCAAGTGCCTGCAGCCAGCCCCAGCCTGAGAGTCCTCCCATCCGCGGCCGCCCAGGCCTGCGGGCCACACTCACGGCTTCAGGCTGAAGAGGTCCTTGAACCCGGAAACGCCCGGCTCCTTGCTCTTGTACTTCTCCGCAATCAGCTTCTCCTTGGTCCAGGTCATCTGCACCTTGTCGGGGGTGGACGGGGCCTGGGTTCTGGTGACCACCACGGAATGGGATGCGGTGTTCCTGTCGTGGATGAGCTGAGCCTGGCGGGACAGCGGGAACGGTGACAGGACCCATCCTGTGACCTCCTCTTGGGGGCGTGCTCACTCGCTCCCAAGAAGACAGAGGGGGATGCCGGGGCCACGATGCCGCTCCAGGCGCAGCCCGTGCCCCTCCTCCTGGGCGCCCGCACTAGACTCGGCCGTCCTCCCGCCCCAGCTCTGCGGGCCACTGAGAACGGCCCACGCCTCCGCGACCGCACGAGGGAACATTTGCACCGGGAAGTCTGTACTTGATACAGCTCCACACACACAGCCCGTCCTCTGTCCCCGCTTCTCCGTGCGCCCACCTCCCGTTGCCCCCCCACCCCCCACTCATGGACAGCGAGCGCAGAGGAAGTCAGGGAGCCCCGGTTTGGGGCGGGGCCGGTGCGGGACGAGGCCGCTGGTATCACCAGGACAGGCTGGACAGGCCACATGCAAACGAGACCACGACACGACCCAGAGGTGTGCAGAGGGGGCTGGGCCCGAGGGGACGACAGGAATCGGGACAGAGCAACCGTGCGGTGATGTAAGGGAGGTCCAGGATGGCGCCCGCAGGAGAGCTCAGCAGGCCGGCTCTCGGGCTCACCATGGCTCCTGGCCGGACGAGGGACAGGAGGGAGGAGGGCGGCCAGGTGAGGGCCACTGCGGTCCGGGCAGGAGCAGGGCTGGGATGGCCGGAGGACACTGGCTCCGAGCAAACCCGTGGCAGTGCACAGGGGCGCCGACCCTAGGCTGGGTGTGGATCACGGGCCGTGAGGACGCGTGCAGGAGGTGGCAGGGCAGACCCAGCCTCCCAGACGTCCGCAAAACCAGGCGTGGGGACAGACGGCTCCCGTGACCAAGACCTGGTCCTGCAGGTCAGGCCTGCGCGGTGCGGCGGGGACACCCCAGGACGGGCTCGGGGCGTTGCCGCGTGTGTGCGTGGGGTGCCAGGCGCCCGCCCACCCCCAGCACGCGCACCTCTCTCTCCCGCTCCGTCTTGGACAGCTGCATCTGCTTCAGCATCTGGGACCGCTGCTCCATCAACAGCGTCTTCTCGTACGTGAACGCCGAGATGTCGCTTTCGACCTGGGCGGTGGGGGAAGCGCACAAGCGAACGTGGTCTCGGGCTGCCGAGCACTTCCGCCAATGTCCCGGCTGTACCCGGTGTCCCCCGCCCCCACCCATGCCCTGGCTGGACCCCACCCTCAGCCCCAGGGGCCCCTGAATGGTGCATGTGGGTGACCACCACAGCTGCCCCCGTGTCTGCTCCTGCGTCTACTCCCGACACGGGCCACGGCCCGTGGGAACCCCACAGCCAGCATGCACCGCGCCCCATCTCACACGCAGGAGGCACCCCAACGAAAGACGCCGTCTTCTGCGGCAGGACAATCAACGTCCTGCACAGGGAGTATCTGGTGCTCGGTGTACCCGGTGACCACAGGGCCAGGATCCTCTCTATCCCCTGGCCTGACTCTAGGCCAGTGGCCCTGGGTCCTCCCGCCTGTCCCAGGTGGGGTCGGGATTGGCGTCGGGCGAGCACCACCTCTGCCCTCTTGGGCCCCAGACCAGGGAGTGCCCCGAGACCCTCCGTGGACGTCCCACAAACGGGGGAGAGGGGCTCTGACGCATCATTCCTGTGTCAGTCCACCTTACTGAACTCAGTACTTTCTCGGGTCTTCCAGATAGTTGGGGGGCATCGTCCACACAAACGTCTCCTGCCTCCCACACGTGGGCTCCAACACCAGCTTTCCAGAAAGGGAGATGGGCGTGGGCAGCCGCCTACTGCCGACCTCTGGGGACATTCACGGGGGCTGGTTGTTCCCCAGACAACCAACTCTGCCGGCCAGATAGGCACGGACCCTGACTCCCCTGGAGCTCATTACAAGACCTACAAACTCTGCTCCGTGTAAAACAGGTGTTAACGATAAGCCCAAACCCTTCCTGCCCACACGCCCTGGCTTGGATGGGTTTTTCTAAGCCATGCTGACCAAAGCCATTTCCCTTCGTTAGGGACCCCAGCTGGCATTTGACGCTGGCCTCCCCTTCCGCCACGGGGCTCTCTGCCTCCCGAGGACGGTGCCCTGGGCCCTCATTGTCCATGGAGATGGGCAGGCTGTGCTGGTGAGCAGGGCCCGGGGTGGAGGCCTGCCCAGAAGCAGCGCAAGGACCCTGTCCGCCTCCCAGTGGAAGGACCTGGAGAGGTGGGTTCCAGCCATGGTCCACTCACGGCTCCCACAGGCGCATGTGGCCACGTGCAGCAGAACAGTGTCCCAGTCTCACGGAAGAGAGGCACTGTGTCCCTTAAAGCCACTCCCAGCGAAACTTGTAATCATGACTGAAATCAAGCAGGGCCACGGATTTTTGCCGCAAGTAAGTGACGCGCCAAGTACAACACAACTACAGGGCGCCTGCGGGGCTGCGGCGAACGTCCGCCTTCCGCTTGAGTCCTGATCCCGGGGTCCTGGGATCGAGTCCTGCATCAGGAGTCTGTCTCTCTCGCCAGCTCTCTTTCAAGTAAATAAAATTTAAGCCTTAAAATAAAAAGAACAACTACACTTCCTATAAAATCACACGAGTTCAGGCCTCACGGTGTGATCCTGCCACCCCCCCCCCCCCCCACTGCTTCCACCTCAGTCCCGTCCAGCTCCAAGGCACTGAACACGGACGGGAAGGGCTGGCAGGGTGACAGCAAGGGACAGAGGGACACGGGAGCCACCTCGAAGACGCCAGGGAGACCAGGGCAGCACAGCACAACAGAACCACCACGTGGTCCAGCGTAAGCCCGAGATGGGGAGGTAGTGTGAGTGCATGTGGACATGACCGGGGGAGACACCCCGGGAGAGATGCTGCTGGCCGGAGGCTCCGCTGCCCGGGAGCCCGTGCCGGGGCCCTGTCTGCAGGCGGGAACACTGGGAATTTGCAGACCAAGAGCCTGGGCCACAGGCTCACGACCTGCGACGGGCCGGCTGCCACACCTGCCCGCAGGACACGCTGAGGAGGGCGCGGCCCTGTGCGGGAGCGTGGGTCCCGGGCAGGCGCACCAGGACGAGGGCAGCGGGCTCGGAACCCCTGGAACCCCGCAGACCGCCTCACCATCTCCACCACCTCCACCTCCGCGCTGATCCTCAGGTGGTACAGGAACACCTGCAGGTCCTTCTTCATCTGGATGCTGTTGTCGTCCACCTGCGCCACCGTGAAGATGCGCATGCGGCACTTCCTCCACACCTGCGGCGCGAGGGCGGGGCGGGGCGGGGCTGGCATCCGCGCAGCAGGCGAGCCCCGCCCCCGCCCCCCCCCCCCCCGCCAGGCCCCGCCCCCCCTGCCCTGGGACCCACCCCCACCCGCGGCCCCAGCCCCGCCCACCTTGTGCTGCCGCAGCAGGAAGGGCAGCAGCATGAGGAGGCCCCCGTCGTGCACGACCCACCACACGTCGATGTCCCCGTCGCTGAAGCGCTCCTGGTTTTGTGGAAACAGGTCCACGTTTTTGGCCACGAGCAGGGCCTGCTGGGCAGCCGTGGTGTCTCGGACGGTTTCTGCAGAGAGGCAGGTCGTCCCGTGGACTTGCGGGCTCCGGCCAGCATGGGGACAGGCGAGGCCACGGGGTCCCCGTGAAGCCCCAACGGGCCACCGGGCCGAGGGGCTGGGACCCCCGGGAACCGCGGCACCGCAGGGCTGGCCCGAACGGCAGCGAGGCTCCCACACCACGGGGTGCTCTCCCACGGGACCCCAGGCGGCCCAGGGCCGGAGCGCGGTACCCACCCACGAAGTTCTTCCAGGAGAAAGCGTTGTCCTCCTGCTTCCAGGACTCGGGCCAGGCCATGAGCACCGTGTTGTGCTTCATGCCCCCCAGGCCGGCCGACTGGATCAAGTGGGACATGCCGTCCCTCAGGTTGGAGGACACCACCAGCTGGCAGAAGCCTTTGGTCTTCTCCACGCCCATCAGAGCGCGGATGTTCTGGGGAGACAAGCTGGGTCGGTGCCTTCTCGGGAAACTGGGGGGGCCAACTGCACACGGCCCCCAGCCTCCGGAAGACCACCTCACTCGTGCCCCCCGGGAGACAGGATGGAACTCCCCCTCGCCCGCATCCCGCTGGCCCATGAGACAGCTTCACGGAGGCCACGTCCCCGCGGGAACCAGCCCGGCCCTTCCCCGAGAAGCCTCCGCTCAGCGAGCAGGGACAGCGAGCAACGGTGGGAAAAGTGGTGACGAGGCGAGGCCTGGCCAGCTGCTGCCACTTACACAGCAGGGTGAACGCCACGGCCCTCCACCAGCTGAGACGCTCCCGGTCAGTCCAGGAATCGGGCCATGGTGGCAAGCCTGGGTCCTCGTCCCGGGACAGCCACTGCTCCACCAGGCCCACAGACGGGACTCCCCTCCCCTCGGGGACACCGTGGCTCTGGGCCTCCGCTGGGGCCGCACGTCTGGGGTGAGACCCAGCTGGACCACCTCACATGTGCTCTCTAGACTACCGGCGTGGGGACAGGGCCAAGCACCAAGACACGGCAGCGTGGGGCCACAGCAGTCCCTCAGACAGGCTCACGCAGACTCCCAGGTGGACCAGAAAAGCGCAATCTGGCGCAGACTCCAGGAATCCACACCACCACTGACCCCACGACGTCCCCCTACAAACAACCCAGGGCAAACAAGACGAGTCCACAGGCTACTACCCGCACCGCTCACAACGCGGAGACCTCAGAAACCCTCCCAGTGCGAGCACAGGGGCCTCGAGGCCCAGAAGCCCGGACACGTGCATGACACGGGCCGCGAAGCTGAGGCCAACACACGCCGCGCTCACACGGGAAACCTGCGTCTCACAGCAACGCCGCGGGAAATGCAATTTTGTGAGCAAGACGAGAAAAGTCTGGGACTGGGCGTGAGCACAGACGGCACTCCCTGGTCTCACAAGGGGAAGGGACAGGGAATGTGGCCACAGCACAAGCGACCCGGGCGGCGGACTCCCCCACCCCCACAGCTCCCCAGAACAGCCCCCACGCGGGCAGAGCTGCAGCCGGCGACCCCGCGGCCCTCGTGCTCCGAACCGACACCATGGCCTCTCACACCCCACGGTGGCTTGGGGCCAGAGCTTGTTACCACACGCATGAGTCCATCCACGCGGCCAAAGCACCAAGTGAAGCGGCTGTCCCGCCAAAGACGCAGCAGCGTGAACAGCACAAGGACGACAACATCCAAACTCACGGCTTGTGGTCAGCAACCGCTGGGCCAGAGCCCATGGGCTTAGGGTCCCACAGAGAACGAGCACATCCGCGGCCTCCCGGGACAGAGCTGAACCCGCAAGCCAGCGGCGGCAAGGACCTGGCTGTCTAGCGGAGGGCAGCATCAGGAGGGTCGCACGCCACCGCCCTACACGGACCCACCGAGCCTCCGGCTGCGGCCTGGTTCGGACACGTGGACACAGCAGCCTGACCCGATGCGGGGCTGCTCTGCCATCCGGCGACAAGGACACACCCGCGAGCAAGAGACTGAGCTATACCACCTGCACAGGTGAGGGGGCAGCGTGGGCCAGCAGGGGACAGAGCCCGGGCCGAGCCGTGGGGGGCACAGGGGAGCGGGCTGGTGGGCAGACGTCTCCAGAAACCACAGTCCTCCACGAAACCGGACCGCGGGCCAACACACACAGCCGTGCTCACGGGTGTAGAGCCTCAGACGCGCAGAAGCTTCCGGTCTGACCTTCCTGCGCAGGGCAGGCAGCCGACACCCCTCACCTGCCCTTCCCTGCCCCGCCCGCCGGCTGGCCCCGCCACACCTGCCCACCTCCTCGGCCCGCTGGGCCTCCACGTGCTTGTCCAGGTAGGTGCCCTCCAACACGGAGCCCACGATGGTCAGGCCCTTGCCGGCCTTGAGCTGGGCGGTGAGCGACAGCAGGCGGGGGTGCTTCACGCGCTGCTCCTCGTCGAGGCTCAGCATGACCAGCACCTGGGGCCTGCGGCACGGGCGACCGTCACCCGCGCTCTCCAGCAGGGGACAGGCCAGCCCAGCCTCCGGCACCTCTCAGCACAGAGATCGTCCCCATCCTCCCAGAAGCAGGGACACACGGCTGGCGGTCCACGCGCTTACTCCCTTCCTCGGCGGGACCCCGGAGAGGGCCACTCACCCCGTGCCCCAGCCACCACACTAGCTGGGTCCGGCCTGGTGCCCAGAGCCCCGCTGGCCACGCCCTGGCCCCCCAGAAGCTCCCGACATAACACTCCCCCAAGAGAGGAAGCAATGGCTTTTGTCTCTGCAGCCTGACGCTAGAGACCACACTCCGTGCCTTCAGAGGGCGCGAGGCCGGTTGGGGAGGCGGGGGCGCTCACCTCCAGTTCTTAGTGTGCGGGGGGCCGTGCTCCACACGCAGCAGGGCGTAGTGCGCTGCGTTGAGCGACAGCCCCCTGATGCCGTCGCCCCACTCCTTCTCGGCCCTGCGAGGAAGGGGCCACAGTGAGGTACTCGGGCAGGGACACCAGGGCCAGGGCCCAGAGCTTCACTGGACCACAGGCCTCCCGGGGCAGCCTCCCTGGGCAGCCGGCGTGGGGTCTGTGTGGACACGGGGGACACTGACGAGCGCAGCTGGCTCGGTGGCCCTGGCCTCACCAGAAGTGGTCACATCCCAACAGTCCTTGACCAGCCTGGGAAGAGCTGAAGGGGACCTCCAGGCAGTGGCCAGGACCCCTCTGACCCCGCCCCCTGGAGAAATGCCACAGGGATGGACCGGGTGCTCTGGGACGCGTTCTGGGATGCAGCGCACTTTGGGGAAATTCTGAAATCCATCATGCGTCGCTGCTCTCATCGCATGGATTTCGAAGTTCTCAGAAGTGCCACAAGTAGCAAGGAATGGATTCAAAGTAACAAATGCAGGTCTCCCCTGCTGGGACAGGCGTCTGACTCTCGCTGTGAGGGTCCCCAATCCCCTGGGCTATGCCGACCCCAAGGGGACACCCCGCGCCCCTCACACACCAGGCGACGCAGAGCCCAGGCGGACACCCCGCGGGGAGCCCGGCCCCCATCACGTGCCCCGCCCGCCCGCGGCGCTCACCCGCGATACTCGATGTACTTGTAGATGCAGCCGGCGATGAGCATGGCCACGAGCGCGTAGTACCAGGAGCAGATGAACATGAGCGCGAGGCACAGGCTCATGCCCAGGAAGGACAGCGCCCTGGAAGGACACCGAGCAGCCCACGGTCACAGGGGCTGAGGCCGTTCTACGGAGACCATCAGGCCCCGCGGCCGGCGGGCATGCTCACCAGTGGTAGTATCTGAAACGCGGGCGCCAGTTCGGCGTTCGCAGCAGCGTCTGCACGGCGCACGCCAGGTTCACGAACATGTAGCACATGAGGAAAAACCTGGAGGCGCGACGCCAGGACCACGGAAGCCACGTCAGGTCCCACCGTCCCAGCCTGCCGGAGCCACGTGCTCCCACCCCTCCCACTAACACAGTCCCTCCCGTCCCCCTCCCGTCCCCCTCCCGTCCCCCTCCCGTCCCCCTCCCGTCCAGGGCGCCGTCCCACGAGGACCACGTGGCTCCCGTGACCGTGCGCGTCCACCCTCCCCAGAGCAGGGCCATATACGCCTCCGTGTGGACACGCGGCAGCGCCATCTCCGTGGCCTGTCCCCTCACACCTCCCTCTGTGCCCGCAGCCACTCACATGGACAGGATGGGAGCCACGCTGTCCAGGGAGGCGATCAGGATGCCCGTCTCACAGATGAGGGCCGTGAGCAGCAGGGCCCACGTGGGCTCCCCGTTGGCCTTCCCGTGGCCGAACACCTGCAGAGAGAGAGCAGGGGGCTGCGGGCACGGGACAGACGCCACGGGAGCAACAACCCGTTTCAGAAGCCCAGCATCTCACGTGCGGCCCCAGGGCGGCTCTGACAGGATGGCGCCTCCTGGACCCTCCCCAGCTCAGGCAACAGGCAAACCCAGCATCCAGAGCCAGGCCTCCCAGCGCTCAGGTGCGGGGGAAGGTGACGTCTCTGTGGGCTGGACGGCGGCTTCCCGGGCATCCTAAGGCCAGCCCCCCCCTGCAAGGGGCCTGGACCCTTCGTGCACGGCCACACGAGCAGGGCCCCGTGGAGGCCACACCTGTCTCTAGGACTCCAGCTTCCAACGCTTTTCTAGCATAGTCCCTGCTGCCTAGGGGCTCTGGGGAGCCGCAGAGACACGTGTGAGGATCCAGAAACAAACACAGGGGGTGGGGCACCGCGGACACGGCAACTGCCACCTTCCCTCCCGACAGCGATGCCCGATCCAGGGTCCCGGGGCAGCCAGCACGTGACCCTGTCTGCGCCCAAGCCCACGGATGGGAGCTGCGGAGTCCACTGGAACCTTCCTGGGAGGGAGGCGAGGCCTGTGCCCTGCCCCTCAGAAGAGGCTCGACTCGTGTTTGCAATGTGAGCTTTACAGTGACTCAGCCCGCCGAGGCAGCCGCAATCCAGATGACCGGCGTCCTTGGGAGAATAGGTGGACACAGACGCATAGGAAGGCCAGGTGCGGGCTCGGGGAAGGTGGTGTCTATACGCCAAAGACAAACAGGCCTCGCCCACGCCTGCGTCTGGAACTTCCTGCTCCCAGGACGAGAGCAAATCACATGCTGAGCGCTAGCCTGTGGCCTCTGGGGCACTGACCCCAGGACACTAAGGCATCAGCCCTTCGAGCTCATTCCAGAAGCTTCTGTCCTAGGGGGAGGACAATGCTTCCCAGCAGGATGGACGCTGGCCCTGCAGGAGGTGGGGGCTCCCTGGGTTGCTCCCACAGCCCTGGGCAAGGGGCCGCTCCCCGCCGGCTCCCACACGCACCTGCAGACTCAGCCCACGACCACCTGGGGTGGGGCTGCCGGGCCGGCAGTGGGGATGCGGGTCCCCCCATCCGTTAACCGTGAAGCTCGAGCTCCGGGCACATGCTCAAGCCCCGCAGACACACCCCCTCTCGCGGGCCCTGCTCTCCGCGCGGCCGCCCCGCTCACCCGCAGGAAGGGGATGATGCCGTCCCGGGCGATAGCTTGCAGCAGGCGCGGGGCCCCCGTGAGGCTCTGCAGGCCGGCGCCACAGGTCGAGAAGAAGGAGCCGATGATGATCACCCAGGGGGACGGCCAGGCCAGCATGCCGATGACCAGCTTCCCCTGCAGGGCCTCCCCGAACCTACAGGCGGGCAGGCTTTCAGAGACCCGCAGACAACAGAAGCCTCTTCCCACGTTTCGAGCCAGATCGAGGGCAACCACCCGCATCGTCCTCTCACGAGCAGGGAGCCACGTCACTCCCGAGGGCGCCAGCACGGCCCTGTTGTCTGGGACGACACAGAACCCCCCACACTCCCCGGCTCCAGGCCGAAGCAGGACAGGACACACACCACAAGCCGAACAGGAACCCCCAACAGGGGCCACGGGGCTTCCTGCTCTCCCCTCAAAGCCTCCAATCCTGGGGGAGGTCCCACGCTCAACGCTACCATCGCCTACGAGAAATAGATGCTGCCCCGGAAGCTTGCAGAAGCCGCAAACGCGAACGAACGTACTTATCTCGCAAGACCACGCCTTCAATGCAGGCCCCGAAGAGCACGATGCAGGACAGGTCTGCGTCGGGGTCAAGGAAACTGCGGACCCAACGTCATCCACAGTGTCCCGGAAGCAGACGCGCCGGGACCGGCCTGCGCCCCTCCTCCCCCGCCCGGCGCACTGCTGTGACCCCACGGCCCTCGCGGTGACTGCCTCACCGCCCCACCCTGACTGCCGTGGGTCAGGCTGCACACGGCCGTGGCATCACCGTCACGGGCGCCCAGCAGAGGCAGGCCGCGGCGGCCAGCACGCCCCCGCCGTGACTGTACACGGGCCCCACGCACCACGCCTGCAGTCACGGGTCACCGCCACGTGTCAGCTTTGATGACACCGGGGCTACCCGCAGTTTACAGAGAACGGCCCGTGTGCGGCCGGCCGAGAGGGCAGTGTCCCCATGGCGTCGTCACGGTCCTCCCAGCAGGCAGACGCCAGCCGGCGCCTCACCCCTGGGGCGACAGCAGCCAGAGCATGGGCTCCCGCACCTCGGCCCCTCTTAGGATACAGATGAAGGACGTCGTCACGATGGCCAGGATGGTCCCTGTGGGGATCGACTTCTGGGCGTCCCTGAGGTCGCCAGACCGGTTCGAGCCCGCCATGATACCTACAGAAACCGCCGAAGGGCCCACGGTGACCACAAACCTGCCGAAGGCTGCCCAGCAAGCCCATGACCCATGGGAAGGGTGCCGCGCGACTGAAGAGATGCACCGGGAACCCGCACTGGGAACCCGCACCCGGCGCCCGAGCCATGGGGTTCCGGCTCGTGGAGGGGA
The DNA here is from genome assembly GCF_922984935.1 of Meles meles. Classification (NCBI taxonomy): domain Eukaryota; kingdom Metazoa; phylum Chordata; class Mammalia; order Carnivora; family Mustelidae; genus Meles; species Meles meles. The sequence goes on along the minus strand of NC_060068.1, from coordinate 183,704,521 downwards.
AGCCCAGGCCAGACACGCGGGCAGCTGCAGGCGCCAGGCCACACAGGGGCTGCCGAGGGGCATCCCGGCGGGAGTGAGGCACCAGTGCACGCCAAGGGTTGTCCCAGAAGGTCACCGACTGTCGCATAAGGACGACCCGAGGGTCCGTGTGTAGCCACCACGGTCTGTGACTTGAAGTGACTCTGCTCCACGGGGGGGTGCTCAGGACAAAGCTCCTTCCCGCGCCCCAATCAGCATGCGGGGAGCAGAGACCCCGAGGCCCGCTGCCTATGGGACAGGGCAGGGCCTCACCGGTCACGGAGGGGAAGTAGATCCCGACGAGCATGGTGAAGTAGGTCATGATGTCAGTGAGGACGTAAGGCAGGCCACTGGTCCTGCTCTCCTCCGGCACGGACACCGACGGCGAGCCCCTCCTCTCCACAAACGCTCCCTGGTCCGCGTACGTGCTCCACAGGTTATCTGCAAGCAACAGGCCAGTAAGACTCCGGAAGGCAGTAGGGGCCAGCGGCTCACCAGCTCCCGTGGGCTTCCACCCGGCGGGAGGAGACCCCACCTGTCCCAGAAGAACCAGACAAACCCCATCATCAAACCCTGAGAAGGAAGGGTCGGCTGCCTGCCACCCCACGCGGAGCCCCAGGGCGCTCACCCAGCAGGACGCCACTGGCCACTCCAGGGATGCCCTGGATCTCCGTGAGGTTGTTCTGGGCGAAGTACTCGTCGCAGGTGGCGTTGGGCACGGAGGTGTTGCAGAACAGCCCCCAGAGCGCGGTGGGCACCGAGCCGTTGTGGGCAGCGCGGGACTTGGCACACACGTCGAAGCCGCGTCTGGATAAGGTGCGGTTCCCCAGCAGGCAGACCCTAAGGCGAGGAGTCTGGCGTGAGAGGGTGCACAGGCCCTTCTCGGGCCACCGGGGTGGGGCGCGGCAAACCCACTTCTGTCACTCCACCCTGGGCGCCGGGAAGGCCCTGTGAGCTGTGCGGGGCCGGTGCCACAGCAGGACCCCGGCGGCCCCTCGCGACCTTGCTCCCGTTCCAGGCTCGGCCCAGTGTGGGGCATCCGATGCCGGTCTCCCCCGCATGAGGCGCTGGGAGGGGTCGGCACTGACCACCACCCAGCTGGCCAGGTCCCTGTAGCGTCAGCCTGTGGGTATGGGACGCACACGCCCAGCCTGACAGACCACGGCCCGCTCCCCTGCTGTGCCCTTGGCCCACTTCCTCGGGACTCGGGCTCCACAGCCGCAGGACAGACAGGGAAGGAACCCACGGGGGTTCCTGGGAGGACCGGGGAGCCGGGGTACAGGGAGCACGAGGGGATGGGCCACCCCACGAGGAGCTCGGGGCTGCCTGACTGACCTTGGGGTGAGGTCACCTTGACCGTCACCGTGACAGTCACCAGACCCGTCGCACCGGTGCAGACCGCACGGCCGCATGAGAACCCTGTGGGCTCACCAGAGCCGGGCCAGAGCAGGGCCGTCCGCACCCCCAGCACCGCCACCCAGACCGCCCACGGGTCACAGACACACGCGAGGCTGGAGAACTCGCTGCCCATGCCCCAGACTCACGGGATGTCTGGCGGGTCGAAGGCGGTCTTGATGACGCCGGCGTAGATGGCGAGAATGGACAGCACCACGCAGGCCAGGAACACCAGGGCCAGCTTGTTGACGTACTTGACACCCACGAAGACCACCATGGCCATGAGCGCCAGCGTGCACGTCCCGTACACACGCATGTTGTGGAGCATGGCCGTGGCCTCGCCTTCCGCTGTCTCCGCCTGGATGATGGCTGCGCTCGGGGAGATGTAGGTCTGCAGAGCACGGAGGGCGTCAAGGAGGGCTGCCGAACACCCACACCTCGAAGGGGGCCCCACAGGGCCGGTGCCTCTGTCTGCAGGGCTGGACCCTGCCCTGCTGTGGGCCCACCTGCTGGACACGTTGACAACGGGCCCCGGACAGCGGACGCACACGGAAGGATGCGACGCTGGCCCTGCAGCCCATGCTGTAGAGGCCCCGGGCAGTGCCCTGAGCTCACCCTGCAGGCCGGGGGCCACCACGACCTGACAACCTGGGAGTGAGCTCGTCTCCTGGAGGGGGGGGGGACTACTGTGTGCGCGCAACGGGACAGACCGATTCCTTGCGGAGCAGCTGTCTCCGGGCCGGCCCTTCACTCGGGCCTGCAGCCCATCACGCACCCAGACGTCAGCGTGGCAAGAGCCCTGGCGGCCGAACCGAAGGGCAGCGGGGGGGGCCCTGGGTCACTGCCACCACCCACGGCTCAGCATGGAGAGTGAGGCAGCCAAGGGACGGACCTCGGGTCACTGCCATCATCCACGGCCTGGCACCAAGAGAGGGACGCAGCCAGGCCCCCTGAGCGCCCAAGGAGGCAGGTGTCAGAGTGAAGGGGCCTGTTGCGGGGTCCCGTGTGCCTCAGGAGGGACTCCTCGGGGTCCAGAAAACCAACCCAAAACAAGAACTTACCAAAAAAATCTCAATGGTCCCCAAAATATACATGGCCCCGGCGAAGGTGGTGCCCAGGTAGAAACACAGGCCGACGGCGCCCCCAAACTCGGGCCCCAGAGACCGCGATATCATGTAGTACGAGCCGCCGGCTGTCAACGGGACAGAGAGCAGCGGTGGGCGTCGCCGGCTTCACCGAGATGCCCGCGCTGCGCCCAACACCGCGGTTCTGTGCGGTAAAGGCCACGAGGTCTGTGGTTGCTGAGCACCGTCTGGGCCAGAGCACGGCCAACCCCAGACCCCAAGGCCAAGAGCTCGGCCAGTGGACGGAGACACGGCTGCTGTGGATCCACACCGTCCACACCGGAGGCCTCCCCAGCACCTGGAGACGCGGCACAGTCCCTCCCCGTCCTGGCCTGCGGCTCCCGCTCACCCAGGCTGCCGCAGTCCCTACGGGCAGCCGAGCCTCCAGGGCTCCGAGGTGGAGGCGGCTCCCCACAGACCGCAGGCTGTCCCTGCCCACAGTGGCGCTTCAGCCAGTTTCTAAATGACGAGGGTCTGGGAGAAATGAACTCCAGAACCAGGAGCAGGAAGCGGCTGCGACCACAGAGCTGATGCGAGATTTAAGGACGCGCCGTCCCCGCAGGGGCAGAGTCCACTGTCACAGCAGCTGAGCGCGGGTCAGGCACTGGGGACTGGGCTGCGCCTCGGTCTTAGGACCGCCCGCACTGCCCTCGGGGGAAGACACCCAGGACACCAAGCACCGGCTCTGGGTGCGTCCGTGCGCCGCTGAGAGCCAGGAACCCACGAGCACCTCCTCTGGAGGCAGGGTCCCCGCGGACGGGGCGTCCGGACAGCTGCTGTGCCGAGAGTGCCCCTAGCCCACCCGCCTCTCACATCTCTGCCGCCAGACGTGGAGCTGCGTGGTCCGGGCTGGCCGGCAGGCGGGCGAGGGCAGGGGCACACCAGTGCTCAACTCGGGACCCCACGCGACCTGCCCTGGCATCCTCACCTGGGACCACACCGTTGGTGGCGATGGCGCTCATGGAGATGGCAGTCAGCGTCGTCTGCAGAGACACAGGCGATGCTCTCAGAGAGGGGCCACCTCGGGGCCACCCCGGCCCCGTCACAGACAGGCTGTCCCACAGACAGGGACGCGGGCTCCGGGACGCTCAAGGCTGCCCTGGTTCTCCCCCTGCACTCCCAGAGCTGAGCTCCTACAGGACACCCAGGAGTGCCTAACTCAGGACCCCACCTGGAATGAAAGGCTGGGCACCCGCCCATCACAACATCCGGGGGGCCGTGTCAGGGCGCTGTGGGGGCCGGGGAACCTGTCTGCGTGTCTGTGAGGGACCCCATCTATGGCACCCCATCTGAGCACCTGCTCTGGACAACGGGTGCAGAACGTCCAGAGCTGTCCCGGGGGCTCCGGAAGCTGCCACACCACAGGCTGGTGGGCAGTTTGCAACCGAAGGACCGGAACGAACGGCCTCGGGAAAGCTCAGGGCCTCCGTGGTCACTGCGGTCCTGCCTGCTCCATCAAGAAGTCCCTGGTCTTTCCCCTGCCTTTTCTCTAGTTTTATGGCAATTTCTCCAGACACATCCAGACTACCTCCAGGGGACACAATTCAGACGGCCCCACCCGCGAGGACAGCCCGTGAAGCCGCGGGGGGACAGGCCGTGGGGCCTAAACCTTGGGCCAAAGCACTCCAGGGACGCCTGGGGGACCGCAGGGGCCAAGGTCTGCTCCCCACAGCGAGAGCGAGGCAGGAGAGCCAAGGACGTGCGGGAGCCACAGCCGACCCGGGAGTGGCGGAGGAGGGAGGGAGGCAGGGTGCCGTGAGAGCCGGGGGCGGGGCGGGTGGGGTCTCGGCGACTCACACAGGCGCAGCACAGGGAGACGATGAGGAAGGACTCAAGCACGCCCGCCGCCCCCACGATCCACGTGAGCCGCAGGAAGAGGATCACCCCCAGGATGTTCTGGAGGCACGGCAGGTAGACGCCGATGAAGGTGCCCATGCGCGGGCTCTGCAAGAGAGCACAGCGGTTCCCAGGGGAGAGAGTTCACACGGGACGAGCTGCCGCTGAGCTGGGGGACTTGGGGCGTGGTGCTGGGAGGTGCCCGACGGGGTATCCTCGGAGATCCTAGAGGCCCCAAGGCTCGGGTCCCAGCCTGTCCTGCCCTGCAGCGGGTGAGACACCGCAGGCAGGGGGCACACCGGAGATCTCGGGGCGGACGGACTGCTGGAAAAGGCGAGAGATGCTCCACGGGAAGGTGAACACAATCCGCACAACTGGGATTGCTTTGGAGACATCTGCTAGCAGTGAAGAGCTACGGGAAGGCACGGGAGGTCAAGGGTGCTGGGGACGGCTTGGCGGGCTTGCCAGCCCCAGCAGGCTGCACCCACACTCAGGGGGCAGGCGGGCTTCCCGGGGCCAAGGACTGGTGCGCACCCAGAACACCTGTCCCCGCGCGTCACGGGCCACCGAGCACCAAGGGAGCCCCTGGTGGGACGCTCGGCTCCTATGGCAGGGCCTGTGTGGTGCTCCCAGTCCACACCTGCCCCCGCCACAGGGCACCTGCTTCTGTGTGAGCTCCTGGAGTGGTCCCAGGGGAGACCCAAGTCCGGAGCCCTGGAAATGGTACCGTGCAGTGGGGGCTGGTCTCTGGACACAAGCTCCTGCGTCCGGGGGGACACAGGAGACAGGAAGGGCAGTCCCCACACCCGAGGACCTAGTCAGCCCCGAGTGGGGTGGCTGATTCATCCCACCCAGAACCCGTCTGTCTGTCTCCACAATGGCTGTGCTGGACCGCTCTGTGACCGAGCCCTGCCCCCCAGGGAGCAGAGACCAGATACGACCCTGCCTCAGGGACGCGACCTCCCAGTCCCGATGCGCCCACGGCTCCAAGCCACGTACTCTGAAGATTCATCCGGGCGGACGCTTAGATTACATCTTGGCAGACATGCCCAGAAGCCTAGGGGTGCACTTCTGAACCCGGTGCTGGGCTGCGCCAGGCAACAAAGGACAGCGGGGGCAGCTGCGGGCAGCTGCAGGGGAGCGGGGGAGCAGCTGGAGACAGCAGGGGGAGATGGCAGGGGCCACAGGAGGTTCCAAGAAGCAGGAAGACCCAGGCCACCCACAGGAAAGCCCGTTCCGGAAAGCAGTGGACAGCGCCCTGGGACACGAGCTCAGCACAGAGGGACACACGTGTGCTGGCTGCATGGAAAAGGCCTCCTGACATCCGGGGCCCGAGAAGAGCCACAGGCAGTGGCCGGGACGGAGCAAAACCCCAGAAACTCGGCCGAGAGCATCTCAGCCGTAGCACGGCGCCCAATGCCGCAGCACCCACAGCCGTCAGCTCCCCACGGGGTGTCACCTGGGCCCAGCGTCCCCACAGCCCTCTGCCCCCGGAAGGCGGCCAGGGCGAAGGTATGCCGGTCTCCACACCCCAGGCCTGTCACTCAGTGCCAAACGTGGAGCAAACCCCCCCCCCCCCCCCGTGTCACGGAAGCCCAGCGTCTATCCTGCTGGACTTACAGTAAAAATCCCTTCTATGGCCCGACTTCCTAACCGTCAAGGTCAGGCTGGACACATGCTCAGGGAGCAGCGGACCCCTGTGCGCACCGAGGGCCCGGCGCCAGGGCCACAAGGCTGGCCCCACAGGCAGGGTGGACGGAGGAGGGAGAGGCAGGCAGGGAGGCGGCCACCAGGACACCCAGGCCTTTCACCAGCTCCCATGCTACCGCAGAATGCTGACCCCTCGAGGCCAGCCACTCAGACCTCCGCTCCCCATGCTGCGGAGCAGTTTCCACTCTTAACTGAGCCTCGGGCAAGAGAGAGGAAAGGAGTCAAGATTCACGGGACACTCGGGGACTGCCCCGGGGAGGGAATGGAACTATGGGGGAGGGTGAGGACAGGGGGACATGGGGAAGGAGTAGAGGAGGGGAAGGGACGGGGTTGGGAGAGGGTGATGGGGGAGGGGACAGGGACCGGGGGGGAACGGGGAGGACAGGGGCAGGACCGGCTGGGGGCAGGGCGCACCTTGACCTCGCGCCTCTTGCTGTCCTCCTCGTGCTCCTCGTGCTCCACGACACCCTGGCTCAGGTTGGTGTAGTTGGCCAGCTTGTTGAGCAGCGAGGACACCATGGGGTTGCTGTCCATTTCCTCCTGTTTGGGGCCGAGGCAGGGCTGGACCCCGGGTCCCCACACCCACCGGGGCGCCCATGGGGCTCCCGGCGCCTCCAGCTCCAGAGCCGAGATCCACGGGGCTGAGCTGGGCCCACGTCACCCAACCCGTGCACGCCTGGCCCCAAGCCGGGGGTCCGGGGCTCCCAGACGGCCCGTCCTGTGCAGGTGGTGGCCGCGGAGCCTCCCACGGTGTGCGGCGTCCAGCCAGGAGGGCGCCCCCGCCCCACCCCCCGCTCCTCAGCGGACCACAAGGTCTCGCGTGTCCCGTGGGAGGGAGTACAGGTCACCTCAAAAAGCGCCATGTTCTTTCCTTCCAAGAAGCTCTCCTGGTCCACGTCCGTGTGGCTGATGAACGGGCTGTTCTCTCGCGGGTTTCCATCTCCTGGAGGGGGGACCGCTCAGGTCAGTATTACAAGCCCAAGGGCCTGAGGGGGGTCCTCAGGGACACTAGGACCCTTGGCTCCCCCCAGCCAGGTGCAGGGCAACGGGGGCGGCCACTGAGCCCCAGAACACAGACGCCAGCCCGTGCCTGGGACCCCACCAGCGACGCTCCTCGGGGTCGTGGCCCTGGCTGCTGGGACAGCTACTTGTGCCCGAGCAACCCAGCCCTCCCTGCCTCAGTTTCCCCACCTATGAGACAAGACTCAAAAACACGAAAAGTGAGAGCAAGTGACAGGAGGGTCACCCTGTCCCGGGTGGGGCAGGGCTGGGGCGGGACAGGCCACTGTGCCCAGGGCAAGAGGAGGCCAGGCATGGATGTGAGCCCCGACCCACATGGGAGGAGCAAATGCAGATCAGGGCCCCATCCCTGCCAAGCGGTGGCCCAGGCAGGGACAGGTTGTGACAGCGAGTCATGTCCCGTGTCCTGCACCCCCATCTGAGACCCCCACAGGGGAAAGTCACGCCATCCTGTAAGCCCAACCCAGGTCTGGCACATTCACGCCCTGGCGGGACCCCCATCCCCAACAGGACCTCCTGACCCCCAAACTGTGCTTCCCCATCCAAGTTGAGCCCCCACTGACTCTCCTGGAGACCTACGCTGGATGCCAGGGTCGGGGTCAGGATGTTACCAGCACACCCAGGACCCCCACGGCACAGCGGCCTGACTGCAGGGAAACAGCCTACCCCGTGGCCGCGGCGCCCACACAGAGGCCCTGGAGTTGGGCTGGGGTGCCACAGGCCACCGGCCGGGTCAGCAGCCCACACACGGGCACGTGGGGTGCGTCCCCGCGCGAGACAAGCCTGCAGTCCGCAGGAGCCCCGCTGCCCGGGGCTGGTGACCGCTGACCTTTGTTCCTGACACCGGTGCCCTGCCTGCAGGCACAACCATCACCCTGTGCCTCTGAGCCCATCAGGACGAAGGAGGTGACCTCGGTGTGGACACGGGTCAGGCCCAGCCCCGAGGCTGATGGCCACTGATTCTCCCCTATTTCTGTGAGGTGGTTCCAGGCCCGCACAGGCTTGCAGCCGCCACAGCCCCGTCTGCAGACCCCAGAGCTGACCAGACACCTCCAGACCGGGACAGCCCGTGCTCACCAAAACAGGAAAAACCCCAGCACCTCGTGGCCCGTTAGTGGGCACTTGGGTTTAGATGTGGCTCGGGACACGGTAAGACTCTGTGTTTATCTCAGACACAGGCCACGGTGGACACGGCTGTCAGGGAAAAGCAGGACAGGACGTGGTCCGTCACGGGGATTCAGCCTCCGAGAAGCACGCGGCACCCACTCCCAGGTGCCGGGCTTGGGCTCCCAGACAGCGCCAGCCCTGTCCACAGGGGGTCGGGAAGAGGGTCCCAGGAGCACCGCCCCTCGGGAACTTCAAGTCCTGAGATGTCCCCTTGGGTCCCACGGTGCCCCCCGACTCCTGGGGACTCACGGCCGCAGCCTGGCCAGAACCGCTCCCAGGACAGCAAGCTCACACGGGCCATGAGTGCAGGAGCAGAGAATGCTCAGGTCCCGACCCGGTCCGTGGGCTACGACCCAGACTCCGAGACCGGGCACTGCATCATGGAGTCCGAACGCAAGCAGAGGGACAAGCTACAACCCCTGGGGGACAGGAGCCCCATTGCAGCCCCACGTCACCCGGGATGGCGATGCTGCCCCACGTGCAGAAGCCACAGACAGTGACAGGTGGTGTGAGCAGCCCGGGGACCGCACCCTCTTGCCAGGAACCCCTGCGTCCCCCAACACCGTACTTGCCTGGGAGTCACCACCCCGAGGAGGCGGGGCTCATGCCAGGATGTCCAGAGTTCAAGGAGGCCACCCACGGAAGGCCGGACACCCACACGCAGGAGGACCCCCCCCGGGGTCCAGTCCTCAGTGAGGCAAGAGACCCTCAAACCCACAGCACCGGCTCGGGCCACCTGGGGCTCTGACCTGTGACCACTGATGCCAACTGGATGGCTCCCGAGCGAGGAGGGACAAGCCTCCACAACCAGTGTTCCCAGGCTCCGGGGCCCCCCGCGCTGGGTGAGGACTCACGGCAGGTCCCGCCGCTCCAACTTCCCGACAGAATTCCCACAAGGGCCTCACAAGCGGGTAGGCCAGCGGCAGGGGTCCTGTGAGGCCCGGCCGGTCCTCGAGGGTCACGTGTGGTGCTGTGCTTGTGTCTGGGCCGCACAGTCCCCGAGCTCAAGGGCACTGTTAAGACTTGTCAGCCACCGGGATCTGGTCACCGTCCTCCCCAGACACTTGGGGGTGCGCCTAGGGAGGTCCCCAGTGCGTCCCCACAGCAGCTCGAGGTGACAAGGGTTAGCGAGAGCAAGCCACCATGCCGAGCACAGGAGAGAACCCCCCCTCCCCAGCCGAGCGGTCCCTGAAATCCAGGCACACCCCGTCCCTGAACGGCACACCCAGCCGCCCAAGGCCCCCAGACCCTCAGGGCCCCAGCCGTGACACCCGCCCCCCACACCCGTGGCTGCCTGCCCGGTCAGTGCCACACGGCCTCTTCCGGACCTCGGCCCCCGCACCCGTCAGGACAGCGGCTCCCTGCCCGGCTCCCGAAACTTCCCACACCGAGAAGAGACCAGGAGGACGGACAAAACACCAAGCAGAGTACAAACGACCGAATTCAAACGAATACCATCGTGGCTGCACGCGGGGATCGAGGAAACAGCCGCACGCCCTGAGCGCAGGCGACCCCGGCGGGGGTGCCCCCTGCAGACTCGGGTGAGCTCGCCCAAGACCAGCCTGTGTGCGAGCGAGCGCCCCAGGCGTGGCTGCGGCTCCCGGCCGGGTGGGGGGGGCTCTTCCGCCACCCACGCCCCTGCTAAGAGGGCCAGCATCTCCCAAACCCCGAGGTCAGAGTGGAAGGTCACAGCGCACACCCAAACCCCCGCGCAGGGCAGGCGCAGGCACCCCAGCGGAGGACAGCGGGCCGGCAGGGACAAACCCCCAGACGACCACAGCGCCGCCTGCGCCAGACCCACAAGCAGACAGGAGGCCGCGGGGCCTGCTCCAGGTCACCAGGCAAGCACACGCATCTAACCAAGGTCACGGTTAGGCCAAGGTCAACACCAGAGTCACAAGCCAGCAGACACCCGGAAGCGAACTTGCGCGACAGCAAAGACCTCAGGAAGCTTAAGGTGACCCGGACAGGGACCCACAGAGAAGCGGCACCTGAGGTACGCCACACCCTGGTGGACAAAGACAGGCGCGGAAGGTTCTGGAAGCTGGGAGACCAGCGTTAGGAAGGGGGAGAGCAGCACGTGCCGGGGTTTCTCTGATGAAGGACGCTTCGGGCCGGCTGGTGAAGCCGGAGGAGAGCGGTGCCGTCTCCCGGCGGCTCAGGGAGACCCTGCAGGGCAGAAAGGGGCACAGAGACGCCGCAAACATCGGCGTTTGGGCAACTCGCGGGGATCCTCCGAGCGCCTCCCCACGCCTCCCAACTGACGTTCGAGGCAAAAGCCAAGCTTAAAAACGACGTTGGAAGAGAAAGGAAACCACTTCCAGAGCGGCCCTTCCCGAAGGGAAAGCCCAGGCCGGCCGTGAGGGCCGACGGCTCCAGGCCTGCGCGCACCCCCCACTGCCAACCGCGCGGGGCCCACCGCCCCCTCGGCAACCCCGCGGGCGCGTCGTCCCTGGGCGTGGGCGCGCCGAAGGCCGTGTGCCCAACGACGGGCCCGGGGACAAGCCTGGGCAGACGGCAGCCAGGACCACGCGGAGGGGCAGCGGCACTGACCTCCCAACATGGCTGTGCCCCGAGATCCCCTCAGAGCGAGGCACAGCGACCCGGAGCGTCCCGAAGCCAGAGCAGGGCACAGTCCCCCGTGGAGCACGGGTCTCAGGGCGGGAGGGCGAGCCCCAGGGCCATCCCCCAGAGCCCGCCACTGCCACTCCTCTGCTCACCGGGGACAGACTGCGCCCACACCTCCGCGGAGGGCAAACGCAGCCGGCCCACGTGGGCCGCTCCCCGCAAGCTCGACCACAGACCGGGATGGGGGACCTGCACACGGGAGGTGCCCAGGAGCAGGCAGAGCAGGGGGAGCTCCCTTTAAGAGGGCGAGAAGCGGGAGCCGCCCACGGAACCAGGCCAGGGAGCGTGTGCCCGAGCGGCGGCACCATGAGGGGCAGGGCTCGTGGGCCAGAATTCCAGCAACGCCAGCTCCCGCCCCGGCGGGCAGTGGGTTTGCGGCTGTGGGGGCTCTCGCCGCAAGGACTTGAGGTGGTCCCCGCGTCAGACCTGCTTTTCCGTGACCTGGCAGCGCCTTCTCAGCGGGGACACTGTAGAGCCCCACAGCAGCCACAGCCCACGTTCCCCCACTGCCCCACAGCCACCGCCCTCTGAGCGCTTGGGTCCCGAGCCCGCAGCCTCATGAGAAAGCAACTCATGGCGCAGGCCAGGTCGCCTGTGGACCTGGGGCAGGAGAGACACGGGGATGTTCTTGGGGCACTGGCCACGCGGGGCCAGGGAACGTGGCATCTGACCAGTGCACGGGCAGGCTCTGCAGGTCCAGAGCTGTGCCAGATGTAAAACTCACTCAGCGAACAAAGAGGTAATTTTTATCTCAAAGAAACAAAGAAAACGCTTACAAACAGGCCTGGAGAACAGACAGGCAGGCGCCATTCATGAACACGGGTACACGCGCATCCAACAACCACGTGTCACCAATACGTGGAGGGATTGGGGCAAAATCCACAAGATCCTACAGCCCCTGGGGGAGAGGCAGGGGAGATGGGTCCCCGTATCGTCAGTACAAAAGGGAGGGGTCCAGCACCAGTGTCGCCTGGGATCACCTGGGCAGTAAGACAGTGACACCCCCCCCCATGGAGTTCCTGCCACAAAGCATTTCTCCTGCAATTTATACCCGCGAATTTATACCCACAAAAACGGCCACGTATAAATTCTATTGCATTCTACAAGGTTCCTGACCCACATCGCTCAAGTGTGCTGATAGCAAAACAGACAGCACGTGGCGGAAGGTTCTAGACACAGGCCAGCAGGCTTGCTCTGTAAAAGGCCACACTGCCATCCACAAGCACGTGGAGCACCAAAGTGCATGTACGAACATGCACAACGGCAGGGCCGTGTGCCAATAAAACTTTATTGACAAACACAAACAGCCAAGCCCTGGCTTGCAGAGCCCAGGAGCAGCGCGGGTTCTCCACACACAGCTGTTTTCGCAAGGCCACAAAGCAGGGAAGTGGCCGTCCTTTCCCTGTCTGCCCCGCCACGGCCCCAGCCTCAGTAGCGGTCTCTGCCCACCTCACAGCATGAGGGTTCAGCCCTTCAAAGCCCCTCAGCCCGGAGACTCCGTGGAAGCCAGCGCCTCCCGCAGAACTCAGCTCTGTGCCCTGAAGAGGCCGCAGGGACCGCGCACGGCTGCCGGTCTCCCCGGTTCTCAGGAAGGCCAGCCACACACCTTCTGCACCCGCTCCACGCCCCCCCACCACGGCCCGGGACCCAGAGGCCACAGACAGGCTCTCCCAGGAACAAAGCAGACATGATGTCTGCTGGGCCAAAAACAAGGTTTCAGGGAGGAACTGGAGCCCGGAAGGGGCGCCGATGGGCACGGGGTGCAAGGGCCTGGCTGAACCACCAAGGCTTCGGCTTGCCGCCTCGTTACAAGCATGCAGCACCCGTTCCGTGAAAGCCCCGGCACCCCGAGCGTGGACACGCATCCCGTCTGAGCTCGCGGCAGCAACCAGTGCCGTGACCCTGACCCCGCAGGGACAGAGCGCCTGGGGAGCCCCGCATCAGCTCTGACGCCGGTCTCTGACTCCACAAAATATGGACTTCACTGTGATGGCCGTGAACGCTGGGCATGACCAGGTCATCCCAGCCGACCGCGCCCCCTTCCCCAAGCCTGACTCTGGGCACAGCCGGACTCCAGGCTTGTTGCCGCACAGCCCAGCGCCCCATCCCGGAAAGCAGCGTGTGCGCCCCCCCCCCCCATTCCCAAGCAAACACAGTGCGTCCGATACCGGCAGGGAGGCAAGGCCCCCAGGCAGAGCGGGGGCTCGAAGAGGCACGGAAGCGGCCGTGGCCCTGGCGGTCTGCTCCTGAGGCCTGTGCAGAGCCCACGTTCCTGCGGAGGGCTGCGGCCCCGGGCAGCCCCAAGCACCCCCATCTCGGGCCGTGCTCAGGTTACAGCCTCCGTCCGCCCGGCCACCCGCCCCGCGTCCTCCGGAGTGAGGCAGACATCACTCCTCCCGCTTCTGCGCGTGACTGGGATGTCCCCCACCTCCCCCCCAGGACGGCTCTCAGGGCAGCGGCAGGAGAGACCTCGACAGGACGGCATCCAGCCATCCTCCTGCACCCCCAGGATGGAGTTCCGTCCGGTGACCCCCTGCTGCATCCAATGGCCAAACCCCGGGGCAGCCCCCGTGACGGGATGTCTTTGAAGTGGTTTCAGCCGGAATGAAGCATTTCTAGGTTCCACGACCCGAACACTGGACTCGTGAAACCCCCACCCGACCACGCTCCACGTACAGGACCACTGAGATCCTGGCCAGCGGGATTCCCTCTGCAGGGCAGAACGACGTCTGCCTTCAGGCCAGGAAACCACTGCCGGGCTCAAGGTCAGAGTCCCCATGACTTTCATGGCAGATTTCTGGCTAAAACAGAAATACTGTGTCCAAATCAGAGCAAGTTATCATGAGGACGAGAGCCCTCAGAGCACCACCGCAGAGACGGCACTGACACCACACGGCCCCCTCTTCGGGGAGGACGGGGAAGCAGAAGGAAGGACGTCTCCGGAGCGTGCCTGGCCAGCGACGGGAAAGGGGACGCCCTTCCTGCCGGCCCAGCACCAGCCCATCCCAGGGCCTCCATGGTGCCCGGGGCCTGCAGGGCCACTCCTGGGGCCACAGGGAAGGGAAGGACGCCAGGGTCGCTCTTTCCCAAGTTCCACGCAACAGTCGCACGTCAGCACGTTAAACCTGGTCTCTTTGCCCCACACCCCGCACACTCCCCCAACACGAGGCCTTTTACGTAAGACCACGTCACGCTTCTGCTCTGGGGTCCCTGATGCGGGACGGAGGTACGGCTTGCCCTAACGCCAGGGGCCACCCACGCGTGAGGGACGTCCACGTGAGCACGGCATCTCCCGGAGCCCAGCACCCCGTCCAGCCGCAGGGGCAGCTGGCCTGCGTGCAGCTGTGAGAGGCCTCCCGGCGGGGACACCGCGTCACCTGCAAAGCATCCAGAGCTTCCTGACCCAGCACGCTTGTGATGGCAGGAGTGACCTGAAACCGCGATCCGCCAGCGGCCTCACAGCCAGAGGGCAGCGCGGCCACGGGTTCCAGGCCCGCCGCGTCCAGGGGCCTCCCGTCATTCCCCACCGTCTCCCACGCGCCCCTCACTCCAGAGGAGAGGCTCCCTCGGTGAACAGCTTGGGGACCTCTGGGAGAAGGATCGGGAAGGTTCTAGACTTTCCCACACAAAACCAAGGCCACCAAGGCCACTCACTACTGCCACTTATGGGGCCCTCGTCCCCGAGACCAGCCGGTGCCCCACGTGCAGCACATTTCCTTTACACCCGACTCGGTCCAGAGAAGAGGGGCGTCCCAGGACAGGCTCAGTTACCGACAGGCGGCAGCGCAGGAACACCGCGCCCGGAAGACCCCGCGGGCTGGACACACGCGCGCACATTCACAGCACACGCACCCACGCTCGCACGCGTGTTCTCATACCCCTGGACATGGGCCTCTCTGGGGACCCATACCCTGAAGGCCTCACCAGACTCTCCCCCAAAGGGTGTGCCCCCAGCGCCGGAAACGGGGGACTCCACGCCCCAATCAGTCCCTCGTCTGTACCAATTCTGGTCCAACCTCTCCCGTGACCTCTCCCATATCGGACCCGCCGCTGGCGCGCTGAGCCCCAAGGAGGGGGTGGTGAGAGTCTGCCATCGGCACCGAGCCCTCCCCCTGCCTCCTGGGGCAGCTCCTGTTCCGCACGCCGGCTCCCGTCTGGCGGCCACCAAGCCGGGCCCCTGCGGCGGGGGAGGAGGAAACCCGAGACTGGCCTGTGGCAACTCCTGGTCTCAGCCCCACTCGATCCCTCCCCAGTGACCGTCCGGGCTCCCTGAGGCAGCCGCAGCCAGAGGAGTGGGAGGGAGGAGAGGTCACGGCCACCTTGGGGACAGGCCCACTCCTAGACGGGGAAACTGAGGCATGAGGCTCCTCAGGGCCCCCGGGAACACATGCTGGCACAGACGGGGAGTGGCGTGCCCATAAGGAAGTCCCCACTCGCACCAGCGCCCGGCTGCCCCCACCTCGTGGGCGGCGCCAGGCCACGGCCCCTGAGCGGACTCAGGTCAGCTCCCGGCTGTGCACACGGCCCACGGCAGAAGCGAAAGCAGCTTTAAGTGGCGAACAGGCTGAGGACCGTGTGGTCTCCTCCCCCACACAGAGCCACGGCCCTGAGCCCCACCAGCCCAGGGGGCCCCACCCTGGGACGCCCTGCTCAGTGACCCAGCCCAGACCACACCGGGCTCAGGACAGCACTTCGCCTCCTCCGACTGTTCCTCAAGAAACCACCCAAGAGCAGAAAAGGAAACAAGCCCCAGGCTCGCCGGGGCTCCAGGGCCTGCCAGAGACCCAGGCCAAGGCTCCAGCCCCAACACCTCCCCTCCCGGGGCGGACACAGCCTCGCAGGACCCCCCTCCCCCAGGACATGGGGCCATCTGCCTCGGCCCCACCACAGGCCTGCTCACCGGGACTCCTGACAGGAGGTTCAAGGACCCAGGTCATGGCAGCAGCGGGGTGCGCACAGGACAGGTGGCCAGGGGACCTGGCTTCGTTGGTCCCCGATTGGGGTCCTGCTGAAGCTGCCTATCTTATCTGCACAGGCCAGACCTCTGCTCTGAAGAAGGAACTTCCCTCTTTCTCGTAAGGGAAGACATTAACCCTCTGTGCTCTGCTGTTCCAGCGACTACACTGGGCTAGGGTCCCCCGGGGAGCCCACAGGTAGCTGCCTGACAGCCTGGACAGCCCCAGCCCGAACCCCCATGGCTCAGGACACGCGCCCCACTGGGCTCTCATCGAAGGCTCCCCCACCCCCGTCATCGTCCCCGCAGGCACGCCCTCCCCAGCTCAGCTGGGGCCACAGCAGCGAACATGACGCCAGGAGGGCTCGGCTCGCAAAGCCAGCGGAGACGGAAAGCTCCTGGCCCCGGGATCCTAACGTCAAACGTTGCTCACGCGTCTACAGCCGCTGATGGCAGAATTCATGTCCCAACTTGGGGGCAGCGGGAGACCCTGACACAGGCCGGCAGCACACACGACCAACGGAACATGGGCCCAACGTCCCGTGTCCTCCCCACTCGCCAAGCCCCGCCCTGCTTCTGCCCCCATGGGTGCCGTGGTGAGGACAGCGGCCCTGGAAGGTGACCCTGGCCCAAGGTCAGCTATCCTTGATGCAGGACCCTGGGCCAACCCGGGAGCCACCCCTGCCAGTGACCCTGGCAGAGGGGACTCCACGGGGCTGGGAGGGGAGGATGGCCGCCTCACTGACCTGCCGGGAAGACCCCTGAGCCAGCGCCTCGCCCGCTCCCGGTGGCTTCAGCCCTGACCCGCTCCATGCTCACACGAGGCACCACCCTCTGCCATGCCCCCAAGAACCCGCCCGCACCCCCGAGACACGCGGTGAGGCTGCCCCACACCTCTACGAGGGAAAGAAATCCCCTGAAATCCATGAGCACCTGCATCTTGGAGAGAGGCGTGGGTCACGCCACGTGGCTCCCAGACCCTCAGCGAGGGCGAGGACGGGCTCCTGCCCCCCCGACAAGACACCCACCCCCGGGCCAACACCAGAGGGTTCCCCAGGCCCAACGGGCCCCACCGGTCTGCCCAGCACAGAGCAGGCCGCACAGCGCGGCAGCCCTGCACACCCGAGCCCTGTCGCTCCAGGGCCTGCTCCTCCCGGCAAACAGGCATTGAGTGGCCGTGGACGCCGGGGAGCCGCACACCCCGCGCCCCTCACCAGCTGGTGAGGCCCCACCCCCGCTGGCCCCGCCGGAATTCCCCTGGGCCACCTCAGTGTCCCGTGGCCGGCGGAGCCTGACTCATCACGCCTGTCTGGGGCCAGGCTCACCCCACCGACCGGTGCTGGGGGGCAAGCTGCTGGTCCCCGTCACCGTCCCCCAGTCTGACTCCTGAACGTGGATAACAGCCACACGCCCACGTGCCACGTCGCCAGAGAACGCTGAGGGAGCAGAGGCTCCGTCTGTGGGGTCGGCTGCTTCCCGCCCTTGGCCACGGCCCCCCTTAGTGGTGGTGCGATCCCCAGGACGGCCCAGCTCCAGGCTCCAGAACACCCCCACCCTACGGGCAGGCTGCAGCTCGGAGAGGCCCCCGAGTCCGGAAGCACACAGCCAGGTGCCACGGAGGCCCCAGAGCGCGTGGTCTCCAGAGGGGCCTGGCCCTGCCTCCCGCCGCTCTCACTGCTACCCCCGTGCCCAGCACCTCACCGCGCTGCGTCTTCCCCGGCGCACCGTAGATCCCGAGCCGGTGCCTGCAGCCTCCGTGCCCCCAGGACGGCTGACGGCTCGGCCCACTGATGCACCCACGGCCGTGAGGGACCTGCTGGGCTGCGGACTCCACAGGTTCAAAGAACAAACAGCAACGGCCCGTAACAGTGCCCGGCAGATCCCCAAGGTGCGCGGCTGCCCTGGGAGCCAGACCCTCGGAGGCGTCCCTCGTGCCCACACTCAGGGCAGACACTGCCCCCCCCAGCAGTGACCACCACCACTGTGTCCACGACTCAGCTACCTGCTCCAGCACTGCGGGTATCAAACTCAGAAGGTCTGGAGAACTTTCCAGAACAACACAGACCCCGATCTATGTAGCAAGGCTCCTTGTCCAGGTCCTGGGACAGATCTCAGATCTGAGGCACAGCGGCGTGTCACCCCTGCTTCCGAGGCCCGACCGGGTCCCCTGGAGACGCTCCTCCAGCCACGCCATGGGACGGGGCCACTGCGGGCAGCAGCCCGACACGGCGTGACCCCCAAGTCCCTGTACCCACCTGCATGGGCAGGTACACACAGGCCCATGTGCGTGCACAGCAAACACGTGCGTGTGCCCCAAAGACCCGTGTTGACACGCGTAAACACGCACACAGCCGTGGGCTCTGAGGGGACTTGTTCAAGAGGAGCGCCTGTCCCCCGGGGACCACGTGGTGCATGGAGGACAGGGGGACGCGGGCTGGGCCGCACGCTCTGCTGGGTGTTCCCACTCCCAGCTCCTCCGCCGCCGACGGCCGCATCTGTACACAGACCCGGCTGTGGCGGCCACCGCCATCTCCCCACACGGCCCGGGGACCACGACGGCTTGTCCCCCGCAACCGGCGCGGCCTTCCCTCCAGCACCCGAGGCTGTGTGGACGGAATGGCAGGAACACGGGTCCTTCCCGCCGGCACCTGCCTCCCCCGTCCCGGAAAGCCCGCGTCCTGGCCCAGCGCCACCACACCGTGAGGATGCTACGCTGTCCTCCTCCGCCACGCCGTTCGCGCAAGCCCCTGCCGGGCCCGTCAGCGGCCACACGCTCACAGAACCACCGCGCGAGGTCCAGGGCCGTGCCCTTAGAGTGCGGCCCGCACTGCCCGATGGCCGGCCCGGCACACACCGGGGCAGCGCGTGGTGACACTCCGGGGACCGTCTGGGTTGATGCCTCCGGTGGGGGAGACCCCTGGGTGCCCGAGAGGAGCCGAGCCACAGAAAAGTCACCAACGGGACAAGGAGGCTGGAGAGAGTCTCGGCCGGGGACAGGGATACAAGGCGGCCGGTCCACCACGAGCCCCGACCTCCACCCGGGCCCACACTGTGGCCACGCCACACTGCACACCTGCCTGCTCCCGGGTCCCACCCACAAGGCCCAGAAGGGCCCCCACCCGGGCCCACGGTCACACAGCTAAAACCCCACGCGCGGGACTTAGAAGACAACCTTCTCCTCACCACCCCTGCCTGCTCCGAGAGGCGTTTCTCCAACCGGCACAGAGGGACGCAGACCCCTCCCACCTGCGATCACTAACCACAAGAACACGCACGACACGTGTCCTGGACGACCCACGGGACCCCAGGGAAGGCAGACCTGTCACTCCAGAACACACCCCCACCCCACCGCCGGCGTGGGGAAGCCGCTGCGGATCCCACCTCCACCTGCCTCTGCCCAGGCCTCCCCGAAGCACCACAGCTACCCGTCTTCCGGCTCTGGAGCACCAGCCCCGGGCCAGGCAGGGTCCGTGCTCGGCCTCCTCCGGCCTCTGCACTGAAGGCCTGTAGCTGGGCGGCGGGGAGGGGGACTCCCACGGCCAGAAGACAGGAACGGCCTCACCCTGCGCCCGACACACGGCGCTTGCCCGGCGCAGCGCATGGAGCAGGAGCCTGGGGTGGGGGGGGTGTTCGGGCTCCTCCCAGCTCCGGCTGGGTTCACCAGTCCTCGCCCAGGCAGGGCAGACCCCATGGCGCTGCGCAGCTCTGCCGGGCTGCCGAGGACAGCGCCGCTGCGCCCACCGGCCGGCCTGTCACACTCAGCACACCCTGGGCCCTCACCCTCCAGGGTGTCAGGACTCCTCTTTCCAGACAACTCAGGGCTTCCAGAAACACCCAGGAAGGCCTCCTGAACCTTACTTCACTATCACCACCGCCAAGAAGCCCACCTGGAAAGCCAGGACCTTCCCTGAGGTACTGGCCGATCCTGCGACGGGGCCAGATGTGGCCGCTGTGGTGACCCCAGGGTGCGCGGAGGGGCTACGGCCTGGCCTCCCCAGCCCCCTGGTCATGCTGGTGACTCGGTGCCAGTCAGAGCGGCCCTCTGGGCCCCAACTGCACTCCGGGACCTTAGGGGAAACAGTGATGCCCAGCCTAGCAGAGGTCCCAAAAGACGAGTGCAGTGACATGCACGGGACACCACCCCCCCCACCCCCATCCGGGCGACAAGGAAGAACTTCGCGCACAAAATGTCAGACCCAGATGACCTCTGTGCAGGCGCAGCTCACAGGACAGGCTTCATGACGAGGGGAGCATGAAGCCCCCGTCCGCATGTGCCCATGCTGTGGGACATCACGCAGGGCCATGAGATCCCAGGAGAGGCCTCGGCAGGAAGGGAAGGGGCGAAAGCGGAGAGAGCGGGCGCAGCACTCGGTGAGGCCAGCCGGGGACTCAGAGCCCGGCCGCCCACCAGCCCGGATGGGCAAGCCGCCCAGCCCTCCTGGCAACCGCAGCGCCTGGCTCCAAGCCCACAGGCCCTGGAGCCCGGCACAGAGCTTTGAAGTGGAGGGAAAAGGAAACGAGCAGGAAGAAAATGACCCCAGCTCAACAACAAGACCCACTCCAAATCTGGAGAGAAAAAGACCACAGTCTGCCCAAAAAGGGGCCAGTGGACGGGGAGCGGGGCAGGCAACAGGGAGCCTTCTCTGGAAACACGATGGAGGTCTGGAGGCCATTAGGACACGGCTCATCCGGAGGACGATGCCAGAGCGCGCTCAGAACCAAGGAAAGGCCACGTGCACAGGCCCTGCCTTCTTCACCTGCCTCTTCTCACGAGCCCTCAAGCCAGGCCGCGGCCACCACCTGTCCCAGGCCCCAGGACACACACGGAGAGCTGGACGGGGGCCTCATCGTGCAGGCGGGAAGAGACACCTAGAGGGGAGGGGGCACCTGACGGTGGGTGCTCTCAGAAGGGCCGGCCTTGCCAGCCCGGGCAGGGGGCCTGCAGGGTTCTGGGCCATGGGAGTGGGGACGCGGACGCAGACCCAGCCCAGAGTGCGGCAGTGGACTGCTCTCCCACAACCGCCAGTTCTAGAGGGTGGCTACTGGAGGTGACCCAGGGGTTTGGAGCCTGGAGGACAGAAGGAGCAGGCCTGGCGGATCCCCCCAAGAGAAAGTGAAAGCGCTGGGCACCTCCGAGTCCAGAAACAAAGGGGGGAAGGAGGACCCTTGGCAAAAGCACAGCTCCCTGGGATGGGCGGCCCCTCCCCCAGCCCCGCCGGGCCGCCGACCTTCCCGCGATGACCCGGGAAGAGCGGCTCCGCGGGCAGTCAGGCGGTGCCCACGGCTGGGCGCCGGCCGGGGCTTATCGGGCCGGAGGCCTTTGCCCCAGCGCGCAAGAGCAGAGCAAAGGCAACAGGAAGGAAGCAGGAAGGCGCTGGGGCCGCCCTGGCCGCGGCCGCCCGGGACCCGCCGGGCCCGGACGTTCTCACGCAGGGGAGGCCGCTCCCCGTCTCCATAGCTACCCCGGGCGTCCCACCCGGCGAGCGAGGAGGAAGGAGCCCGCGGCCCGGCGGGAGCGGCGCTCGGACCCGCAGCCCCGGGAACCGGGCGCGGCAGGAGCCCTGCGCCCCCGGACCAGCCTGGGGACGCGGCTCCGCAGGCCGCTGCAGGGGTGCGGGCGTCCAGAGCGGCCCGGGGGGAGACGTCGTGGGGAGGGAGAGGGGCCGCTGCGGGGACCCCGAGGGAAGGGGTGCGGACGGTGCGTGGCAAACAGCCCTGCCGGGCCGCCCCTGCCCGGACCCCTCCCGGGCCGCCCCCCCCGGACCCCTCCCGGCCGGCCCGAGCCCCGCGCAGCCCGCCCCGCCTTTGTCCCGCGGGCAGGTGCGGCCGCGCTCACCCGGGCTCTGGCAGTCGGGCTCGCCCTCGGGGGGGCCCGGCGCCTCGCTCCTCTCGCTCCTCTCGGCCCCCTCGGCCCCCCCGGCCCCCCCGGCCCCCCCGGCCGCTTGGTCCGGGCCGCCGTCCGCCCTCGCGTCCACCGGCACCACAGTGAAGTTGGTGGGCATGGCGCGCGCTGCCCGCTCCGCTGTCCGCTCCGGCCCGCTCCGGCCCGCGCTCCGCCGACGCGCCGCGGGACTTGGGCGCAGGGGCGGGGTCCGCGGGGTCCGCCCCCGGCCCGGCTCGCCCCGCCCCCGGCCACGTGACCTCACCTGCCGGCCCCGCGGCCTCGGGAAAAGTTGGCGCGCGGCGGGGCGGGGCGGGGCGGGCGCCTCCCGCAGGGTCCCCTCCCCCCGCCGGCGCTCCGGGACCGCCGCGCCCCCAGGGTGCCCCTCCCCCCGCGTCGCCCCGCCCGGAGCAGGCCCCCGCCCGCCCTGCGCCTCCAGCACCGTGCGCCTCCGGCCCCTGCCCGCAGGGTACCCCCACCCAACCCGGCGGGGGTCGGGTCTCCCCCTCCCTCCGCGCCCGGCTCAGGCGCCGCCGGGCGCGGGAGTTTCCGACCCGAGGGAGCCGTGCTTCGCGGGGCCAGGGGTGGGCAGTGGAGGCCACTGTGCCGGCGGCCGTCGGGGCTGCTGTGGGGGTTCCGTCCTCAAGACACAGAACCCAGACAAGTTACCAAGGGTCTGAGACGGGCCCTGGCCCACAGAGGACCCCAGGCCTTTGCCCTCCGCTCTCGGAAGTGCTTCCCAGCCTGTCTCCTGGGGAGCCCTCCCCTTCCGTCGTGGGGGCCAGGCTGGGACAACCATGGAAGGGAAGGGCGGCCAGGCGAGGGAGGGCTCCGGACCCCAGCCAGGCACCCGGCACCCCCAGAACACCTGGCGCGCTCCTGAGCAAAGAGCACAGGGAAAGGAGGGAGTAATACCGCGTCCATCAAAGTGGAAGTCAGTTCTGGCACCGCGCAGGTGCAGTGAGCCCAAAACGCAGGTCAGGGTTAGGGTTTCCCAGCCAGAAAGCAGAGACGCAGGAGGGCAAGCAAGGCCACATCACACCAGTAACCCGCTGGCCAGGAGGGGCCGATCACAGCTGGAAAATGTGCCTAGAACAGCCAGCAGGAAGGCCCGTGGCTCAGGGCCTCGGGGTTACAGAGGCCTGGGTTCTCTCTGCATTTGTCTCATATTCACAACAAAGGCTATAAAGCCAAATTCAGAAAGTCCATCCTCAGTCAAAGACAAAAGAAGCCGGGCTGGTGGCCGGGCTCCCCCTCTGCCCCAGGCTCCCGCCCCAGCCAGCACCGGCACCAGCTTCCCCAAGGCGCCCAGGCCAGCAGGACGGCACTCCTGCCCCAGCCTCCACCGAGAGATACGGTCCGTGGCAGGGGCTGGGAGTGTCAGATGGCAGAGGTGCCCTCAGCTGCTCTCCTGGGGCAGCAGCAAGAAAGGTGGGGAGGCCACCCCCCCCAAAGTACAGAAGGATTTCCAGGTGTCCTGTTTGGGGAAGGCCAGCTTCGTTGAAGAAGTCTGGGGTCAGTCAGCAAGACCTCAGAGCACAGTGCTTACGGCAGGAGTGTGCGAATGCACGTTTGCCCGGCCCTGAGCCCAGCCCTCAGCACTGGGCCCCAGAGGTACTGCCCCTGGGCTGCAGTGGTTGGCGGGGCGGGGGGGCAGAGCGCGGCCAGCCTCTTTCCAGAGTGGCCTGTGCCGGGCCCGTGACTGCAGGAGCGCCCGAGGGGCCCAGCCTTCACTCCAGGATGAGGACGTGAGGCCCAGAGGTGCGGGGGCTGGGGGTTGGGGACTCCGTCCTCTCTTTCCACCGCCTGTGCCAGGTCCTCCAGCTTTCACGGCCCCCGAGTTCTGCTCGTCTTTTCCGGCTGGGAGCTGGGAGCGAGCTGTTAGGACCCACCGGGGAGGATGGGTGAGGGACGGGGTGCTGAGTGCCCCGGGGTCCAGGGCAGAGACCAACGCTGGGAGGCTGAGACCTCGCTCCCAGGAAGTGTGGGCCTGCACCGGTCCCGAGGAAAAAGCTCCCTCTTGCCCCAAAGGGAGAAGATGCCCCAGGACACTCCAGGACTGATGGCCAAGCCCAGCAGGAGGGCGGGGAGGAAAGGAGGGCAGGAGGGGGCAGGAGGAAAGAGGGACGAGCAGAGGGAACCTGAGAGGCTCAAGAGGCCGGAGGAGGGGAGGGAGACCCCTTCACTTGAAACCAATTTCTTCTTCCGAGCAGACCGCACGAGTTGAGCCGTCCCTGGCCGGGGCAGTATGAGGACAGCAGGGGACAGAAGTCCAGGATGGGAGAGGTCACTTCAGGAGCCTTTCATGACTCTGTGGCTACTGGACTCTCCTGGCTGGCAGGGTGGGCAGCATTCTCTCTGAGGCGCCACCCAGGCTCGACATGGCCTCTGAAGGTCGCAAGTTGGCCCCTCCTGCTGAGGCTCAGGAAGGGGACTGCCACGGTGCGGGCGGTGGGACGGGGTTGGGACAGGGTAGGCCAGAACGAGTGTCTGCCCCTCCCCCGCCCCTCTACCCGCAGAGCCCTCGGCAGCAGGCGCACACCCTGTGACCAGCCCTGTGACCGCCCGCATCTGGGTGGCTTCCTGGCTCAAAAGCCCTGCAGCCTGCCCTAGGGACAGGACTCCAGCCCTGAGGGGGTGGGGCAGGCTCTCTGTCCCGAGCACTGAGCACTGAACCGGTCTGGGGTTCTGCAACAATGGCCCGACTCCTCCAACACGTCATTGTCACCTGAGGACACAGAAGCAAGAACCGGCCAGGCCAGACCAGGGACAGCTGTGAAGGACGGTACCGGATCGTCTGGGTGGTGTGATGGCCCTCACCCTAGTCAGCTTGGAAATCTTTCAAAATAAGATAATTTTAGGGGCGCCTGCGTGGCTCAGTGGGTTAAGCCTCTGCCTTCGGCTCAGGTCATGATCTCAGGGTCCTGGGATCGAGCCCCGCGTCGGGCTCTCTGCTCAGCAGGGAGCCTGCTTCCTCCTCTCTCCGCCTGCCTCTCTGCCTACTGTGATCTCTGTCAAATAAATAAAATCCTTAAAAAAAAATAAGGTAATTCTACAGCTCTAGGAAAATCTCCTGGTTTCAAGAGATAAACGGCTGTATGTGAAAAACACAAAGTTCTGCGTGACCTCCACGGCCCCCGGAAGGTTCTCGTGGCCGCTGTCCCCACCTCAGGACGTCCTGTGGGGGGGGACTCTGGGGCCCCTGGCCCGGGCGGTGCTGCGGGAGGGCCTGCAGCCTGGAATCGGAGCCAGAAAGCCGCCATCCCGCCTCCAAGCTCTGGAGCCCATGCGGGGCTGTGTTGTCAGACAAGCCCCAACGGTAAGAGGCCCTGGGCGTTCGCAAGCGCTAACCAGGCTTTCTGAGCCTTTCGCGGAGCAGGAGTCCCCTTCAGCAGCGGCTGTGGGCACCCACCACGGCGGGCTGGCGGGGCGTTCTGTCCGAGCCCACGGCTCCCCTCTGCTGGGAGCCGGTGGGAACCCCGCGCCCCTCTTCTCACCTCGCTGTTGACGGAACAAAGGCTTCCTTCCCCCTCTCTCCGGAGTGAGAGACGCCAAAACTCCGCTTTGGCCTCACACCCTGTTCTGGTTTCACCCGTCACTTGTTTTCAAAAAAATGTCAGTTCTTTTCAGATAAGTCTTGGTGGAAACTCGAGAAGCCTCTTGCAACACAGGTGGGGTTTGGAAGCCTGTGGACGACCGAGTGGAGGTGCTGCCGATGGCTGTGGCCACACCTCTTCCCTGCACCCCCACCCCCCGCGGCCCACACGCAGGGCACCCGCAGCCGTAAGCCAGCACCAGGCCCAGGCAGGGACCTTGGGCCTCCCCGCACCCACACGCGCCTCCCCAGGCCCCTGAGGGCTGTCGGCTGGGCCGTGCCGGTATCCCCCCCCCCCCCCGAAATGTCTGAAACCGCGTAGCCTCAGCGTGACCTCCGTATCCTTTCCTGCCCGTCTCCCCACCACAAACGTCCTGGGGCCCACGAGGGCCAGTGGGCCGACCTCAACCCCTCCCACGGGAGCGGGGGTCACGGAGGGTGGCCAGGAGCCGCGGAAACCGTCAACAACAGGGCTTGGACCGGGACTCTTGTTCGCCCCTCCCCCACACCCTGCTCCCCGGGGCCCTCCGCGTGGCTCCTGCTTCCGGGGACTGCCAAGGAGCCAGGAGCGCCCCGTTCCCCTGGACGTCCCCCAGGGAGTTCCTGGGAACGGGCACGGTGGCCACAAGAGTGTCTGGCTTTGGGCTTTTGGGCTCCTGACTTCCCTGAAGGCACAAATGCCTCATTGTCCCCCCAAGGTCCACAATGCACAGTTCCCAGTCACTGCTTCCTCTGACTCCCAGGCTCTGGAGTGACTCGCAGACCCGTCAGGATCTCATGGGGCTGGCGGGGTTCGGGCTGCCACAGAGCCCCCTGCAGACCTGCAGGACACGCCAGGGGACCCTGCGCTGGGCTGGGCCTGGGCTTGTGGGGACGCCATCGGGGAAACCCCAAGCTTGCGGGAGCACAGCCTAGAGTCAGGGGCTGCGACACAGATTTACCCTAAAAATGGTGGCCTCGAAGGCCCCCCCCTTCCTGAAGAAAGTGCCAAAGTGGTTTCTGATCCTCACAGAGCAGAAACGGGGGCCCCACGGCGGCCAGACCGCTGTCATCCAGGTGGCTGGTCGGGCGTGTCCGGATCCGGTAAGGACACTCCACAGATCAGCAAGAAGGCACAGAGGGCAGCCACTGCCACGTGCAAGGATGTTGGCCCACGGCCGCACAGCAGCTGAGTGAGCACATGGGAAGCGTGCGGCCATGTCGGGAGACCCCACATGCCTTGGCGAGGACCCCCCAGGCCTCCTCCCCGCAGGGAGTTACAGGAACCACAGACACGTGCCGGGATGCTCGGAGCAGCACGCTCCTGCCGGCCACGGTGGAGGCGGACCATGAGCCCGTCCACACAGTGGAAGGAGGGACAAGAGTCCACAATGGGGGCCGACCACGTGTCGGTGAGAGGAGGCTGTGTGACCTGGGCCGCTGGCAGCTGGGGGCAGGCAGGGCCACTCCAGGCCTGCGTCAGGACGACAGCCACGGGGCGCCCACTCAGGCATGGGGCAAAGAACTCGCCGGTGCAGCCTCAGGAGGGCACCGCCGTGCGGGCCACGCCTCGTGGGAGAAAGAACCACTGTTCCTGATGCCTGGGGACGCGGCTCCGCTCCTCAAGGGAAGGGGCAGCAGCACCCGAGCCCGGGCACCCGGCGCACCTTCACCGGCCCGAGTCCCTCATTTCCCCACGAAAGGGTCCGCCCAGGCCGTGCCTCCCACCACGTCTGCCAACAAGCGCCAACGGAAACAACTGTTCAACCACGAGCACATCTCCAAAGAGCTCCGTCTGGCCCCACACGGTCCCAAGGTTTGGAGATGCCCCGTGGGAATCCTGTGGGCGCAGGCGATGGGCTCGGAGCCCCACGGATGGTCAGCCTGGATGGGGGCCAGCACTGAGGCCAACAGGACAGCGAGGCACCTGCCCCCTCAAGTGGCTTAGAGCCTCGTGGGGGAGGGGAGGCCGACGTCCGGACCCTGGGTGCTCATTTACCTCATCCTGACCCCAAACCCCGCGTGGGGACTCGCCCAATACTCACCGTATATCAGGCACCGCTTTTTCTGTGTGGCCCCAATCAGTCACGGAGAACGAAAAAGACAACCATCTGTGGGCACGAGAATGACCTCCGTTCCGGGGGTCCCAGAGAAGTCCCTCAGCACGCTAGACATCACCCAGCACCCGGCAGGGCCGGGACCAGAGGAGGCAGCAAAAGCTGGTGTATCCACAGCCCCGCAGGCAGTGAGCGCAGGCCCGGGTGGAGCTCGGCCTTTCCCGGGACTTGAGCCCACGCCCAGCCCAGGCCCTGAGGCGGGGAGCCCGGACGCCCGTTCACAGGCCACCCTCAGGAGCCAGGCGGTCTTTCCCAGGAAAGGGTGGTGGTGTCCTGACAGGTGGGCGAGGGTAGGGGCTCAGGTGGCCCCCAGGGCAGGCCAACTCCTTGGCTGACCAGTCTCTCCACGGGCTCAAGGCTCCACCCTGAGAACCACCATGCCAGGCCCTGTGGCCATCCCCGGACCCACAAAGCGGGCAAGTGGGCCCACATCCCAGGCTCTGTCCGCGCCGGCGGCGAGGTCCGCAGGCCTTGAGGAGGGAGATGGACGGTATCTAGGGCTTTAGGGGGCGGCCCCATGCGGGAAGGAGGCCCTGGCCACGGGCCTGCAGGGGTGCCGGCTTGGGGACCAGCCCCCGGACCAGACAATGGCATAAGGAGCTAGACAGGAGGCCACCGGGAGTGCAGGGAGGCGGGCGGACGGGGCACGCCAGGCCCTAGAGGAGGCCCTAGAGGACCTGGTCCCTCGGGGGTCTGCTCCCAGGAACCTCATCCCAGGGAGGCTGAGCGGCCCCAGAAGTCCTTGCACAGCCACCCCCAGGGCGCTGTCCAAGGACCCCCACCTCCACGGCCACAGGAGGAACCCTGCCGCCCCACCCCAGCCCAGTCCTCTTTGGGCGCGCTGTACTTGGGGACCAAGCTGCCCCGGGGTCTCCAGGCAGCCCCGGGCAGGGGCCGTCACTTCGGAGGCTGCTTTGGCACCGCAGCTCAGCCCTCAGGTCCACGGCGAGGGCAGCCTGTTCCCGCGAGCCCAACCCTCCCGAGGCTCCGGAAGGGTCTTCAGGAAGGTCAAAGGTGGGGCAGCGTCGCCAAGGGCCTGGGCGGGGCGCGGCTGTGCCATCCTCTGGCTGTCGTCCACAGGAGCCCATGGTGACCCCCACGGTCCCCAAGTCCCACGGGGGAAGGTCACTGGGTCAACCTGGAGTCCCTGGGACCACAGCAACGTCCCCTCTGAGTACAGGATCCCCACGCACTGTGGTGACGTGGGGTGAGGTGTTCTCGGGAAGGGGGCGGCCTTGCACTATGCCAGGCATTGGAACTTCAGACAGCGTAGTCGTGGGGACATCCCCGCGGCACCGTGACCGTGTAGGGGATGCCCAGCCCCGCGGCCACAGGGCCTCTCAGTCCTGGTGCCGTGGGGCTGCTGGGCGTCCACCCAACCTCGGGTCCTGGACAAAAATGTCACCGGTTTCGACTTTTCTTTCCTCTTCTAAAAATCTGTTTTTGTGGGGCGCCTGGTGGCTCAGTGGGTTAAGCTTCTGCCTTCGGCTCAAGTCAGGATCTCAGGGTCCTGGAATCGAGCCCCGCATCGGGCTCTCTGCTCCGTGGGGAGCCTGCTTCCTCCTCTCTCAGCCTGCCTCTCTGCCTACTTGTGATTTCGCTCTTCAAATAAAAAAAAAAAAAAAAAAAGAACTGTTTCTGTTTAATTGTGGTAAAACACACAGAATGCTAAATTGGCCATTTTAACCATATTTAACCGTGTAGTTGGGTGCCATTAGGGACGCTCACAAGTGTTAGCGCAATCCAGGAGGCCGCTGGCTGGAGCGGCCCTGACGCCCGGCGGAGGCGGGACCTGTGAACAGCCCGCGGTCTTCCCAGAGGAGCCAGCGGCTCAGGCTACGGCCAGTCAGGCCCTCTCCTTGCGTTGTCATTTCTAAAAACCCATCTCTCGCTCCTGGGGAAACGCTAGCCACTTCTGCCCAATTGGGGTTTGCTCAGATGAACTCCTAAAAATATTTTAAAAATAGGAACGTGCCTCAGTTTACCCTTGAACACACAGTTGTGCAAACTGTCGCCACGGTCGGTCTCCAGAATGCTCACTGTCTTGCAAGAGGGAATCTGTCCCCAGGGACAGTAAGCCCCGGCCCCAGCCCCTGGAAACCACAGCCTCCTTCTGTGTCTGACCATGGTGACTGAGCACGTCACAAACGCGAAATCGCGTGGTGTTTTTCCCGGTGACCACCGGTTTCACCGAGGCCCGGCCATGCCACAGCAGGTGTCCGTGTCCTCCTCCGTAAGGCTGAATGACACTCCAGTGTTGGGCCGGGCCGGGTTTTGTTCATCCAGTGGTCCGGGGTGGGCTCTGGGGCTGTTTCTACCTTTTGGCTGCGTGAATACTGTTTGTCTCACTAAATGATGCCCCTGCATGGAGCGAGGGGGACAGCGTCCAGGGAACACACCGAAGGAGGTACAGACGCACCGGAGGTACGGGTCACACACCACGCAGCCATCCAGGAGGAGACGGGAGGGACGCACACGCTCCCTGGGCCTTCTGCTTCGGTGGCCAAAGCCCACGCGCCCGGACAAAAATACTTCACCATCCTTTCAATTAAACAGCTGCTGCCCAGAGATAAGCAGGTCACACTCCCGCGCCCCGGGCGGCGATTTCTATCCTATTATTATCCGCAGCACAGATAAGGGGACCAACCGCCTCTCTCAAGGTCACATCAACCGGCCCAGGAAGGTGGGGACCTGCCCAGGGCTTCTGTAGTCCCTGTGGGGGCGGGGAGGGACTGCTCGGGCTCAAAGGCCGGCCGGGGTGGGGGGGGGTTGTCCCGCCGGGTCCTGCCCCTCAGGGTGGGCCCTGGTCACCCCCCACACACCAGCCGCCACGCCCCCGGCAGCTGACCTTGGGAACCGAGGCAGGAGGACCCTCCATGTAAATGATTAAAGCCTCACGGCCTGTGCGACCCTCTGACCTGGCACAGCAAGGCCACGGGGCCAAAGGCCGAGGCCGGAGCAGAGGCCACCCCAACCAGGGACTGAGAGAGCCGGCCGGGCCGTCCAGGGCCCGCAGAGCACCCCCCACGCACCTCCCCTCCCCCCGCTTCCAGCTGGACACGGCCAGTTCTGCTCTGCAACCGGAACCCAAATCCGTGCGGTTCTCTGGACTTTCTCCGTTCCGCGGAGAGGGGCGGGGCCGCTGTGAGCCGAGCTGCGGAGCGAGATAACCATCTCCGGGCCGAAGGGCCTCCTTCCAACACTAAATATTTGGCCTGAACCGCGGGAGAGCCCACGGAGGATTGCTTGCGCTCGCGAGCCTCGCTGCCCTCTACACAGACTGTTTGTGTAAATACCGCAATCGTTAATTTCTATTTTCTCGGGGCAATGAGTTAAAAATACATTTTAAAAATAAGCTTGAAGGCTGCGGAAGTGGACCAAGGTCACTTAGGCCTTACGGCTCAAAACCGCAGAGTCCGTGGCCCTGGCAGGCGCCACGTCCTCCCAGAGGCAGCCGTCCCGGCCCCAAACGTGTGCAAGTGTGATGAGCACAGAGAAAAGCCATAAAACACGGGCTGAGGAGGAGCGTGGGGCGCGGCACTCTGCTTCTGGGGATGAAGGACGCGCACATCCAAAGAGCAGAGCCAGGAAAGTCTGCCACTCGGCAAAGCGCGCGAGGAAGCGGCCGCCTGCCTGGACGCCCAGGCCAGCGAACACAGTCCTTGCACACGGGGCTGCGGAACAGCCTTCCCGGGGACAGAACCTCACCCAAGCGGCCCGCGGACGGCCCCGGGGAGACGCCCAGAGACGCAGCACCGGCAGGCAGGTGAGGAGGTCGGCGGGGGTCTGGCACGTGCCCGGCCGTGGCCCCGTGGTGCGGCCCGCTCCTGCGCCAGATGTGGGATCCTGTGCTGAGCGGAGCTCCCCGGCAGCAGCGGCCCGAGGGGCTCCCGGGCGGCCACACACGGGAGAGAACAGGGAGCTGGCAGGCGGGGGCAGCCGGACCGCAAACACACGCCGCGCCCACGAGCGGGGGAGGAGAGCAGCCCCGCCGACTGGCCGAGCATGCCGCCCACGGACCGGCCCTCCTGAGGCCACGGGCTCTACGCCATCGCCCCACACGGCGACGGCGGCCTCGGCGGCCTCGCCAGCAGGGGCTCAGACCTGCCTCTCAGGAAGCGACGGGACAGGTGCATGAGGGAAAGGAGCCCGTGCAGAAAAAGCAGCGCCGCAGCGCACCTGCCATGAGACCAACCAGACCGACAGCTGCTGGGGACGCCCGTCCCCCTGCCTCCACAGCCCTGCGCCGACCCAGGGTCTTCACAGAAGTGACCGAGGCAAGGTCACGCCGGGTATGTGGGCCCTGCGCCGGCACGGCTGGTGGCGTCGGAAGGAGAGAGACGCTTGAAAATGGGCAGGGGACGGGGCAGGCTTGTGGTGGCTGCACAGCCATTGCCTGGGGACCCCTGAGCCCCCGGGAGCTGGAAGAATCCAGGCAAGACGCCCTCGAGCCTCTGGAGGGAGCACCCGCCCCTTGACCCGGGCCCTGTCACTTCAGGAAAGTCAGAGGGGAGCCTGCTGTTGTCTGAAGCCACAGGTCCGCAGGGACTTGGGACAGCACGCCTCGACGGAGCTGTGGGACGTCGGGAGATGCTGGGAATCACACTCTGAAGTTGTATGCGACAGGGACCCGCTCCTAGGGGGAACAGGGCACATGTTCCCAGGGCACAGCCCACCCAGGTTTTCACAAGAACGAGGCGTTGTGAAGAACGCGCTGGCCCCGGCAAGACCGAGACCTACCCCTGCGTCCTCGCTCAGCCCAGACGGCCGTGCTGGCGTGACTTCCCAAACACGGGAGGAATCACGCTGATCACAGTCG
This sequence comes from Meles meles, assembly GCF_922984935.1. NCBI lineage: Eukaryota > Metazoa > Chordata > Mammalia > Carnivora > Mustelidae > Meles > Meles meles. The sequence continues at coordinate 183,672,278 of NC_060068.1, read as the reverse complement.
TCCTCCAGACGGCGGAAAGAGAAGAAGGAATGTTGCCCAACTCGCTTTCTCAAATCAACATTTGTCATCAGGGAACCGCAAGATGGAACCAGGGCGAGCCGTCCTACGCCCGTGAAGACAGCCACGGCGCTGTGCTCGGTGGGGGCCACGCGGCCCTTTGTCCTGGGGCTGGTTTCTCAAGAGATCACCTTGTGCTCATTCATGGAGAAGGAAAGGCAGGATTTGTGCATTTCTGATCACCTGTGTTACCTGTCGGTGCACGTTCACGGAGAAACGGATGTGTGCAGGCACACGCGCGTGGCTCTCTGTCAGTTAAGCCTCCATCTCTTGGTTTTGGGCTCCGGTCACGATCTCTGGGTCATGGATTCGAGCCCTGCGTCGAGCTCCGTGTTCACGGGGGACGCTGCTTGTCCCGCTCCCTGTGCTCCCCCCACTCACGCTTATTCTCGCTAAAATAAAAATAAAATCTTAAACGAAATGGATGCGTCCTGGGGGCAGGACAGTTGGGGACAGTGGTGGCAGAGGGACGTGCCGGCTGACAACCTCCCCATGCCAACCGGCTACGCCGGGGCAGGAGGTCAGCGGCCCGGGAGGCCCGTGAGTCAAGGTCAGCAGGTCCTGGCTGCCCGGATGAAGCATCTGCTGTCCCGCGGCAGGAGGAGATCGCAGGTCCGCGCCGCTCTCGCGCTTAAGCCCCTGGGGTGCGGGGCCGTGGAGACCTGCCCCGTCTGAGAATCGAGCGGCCACAGCTGATCCGGGGTCTGCACCTGCAGCCGGTCCCCAGCCACGGGGTCTCCCGATGCCAAGGCACGCCCACGTGCAGACGCCCGGGGCAGTAGTTTCTTTCCTCCTCTGCCTGCTGATGGAAGGTTCTAGAACTAATTCTCAGATGCAGGAATGTGTGCGCCCTCCATCACCCCACGCGGCCCCTGGCGGTGCTCAGTCGTTACCACTAACCCAGGAGCTTGGCTCTCCGAGACGGGTCCTGCTGGAGGTGGGGGGCAGCCCGCCCACTTCTCACCGATCCCCACGTGGTGCGTACATGCGTGTGTGCGCGTGTGAGCGTGTGTGAGCACGTGAGAGTGAGCCCACCCGGGCTCTGCCCTTCCTGGCACACAACCGCATCTTCTGGGCATCAGGCACCATGAGGCCTCCCCCCTTCCCTGGCCTTGCTGGGGTGCAGGCGGCGGCTGGTGTGGAATCCACCGGGTGCCGCACGGCCTCGGGAGGGCCCTGCCTCCTGCCTCCGAGGGGAGACCCTACGCCCAGCTTGGACACGCCCAGGCGGCCCCAGGTGCTGCTGGAAGTGTTTGGAGAGTAAACATCTCTGCCTGAGCTAACACCGCTACGGCCCGGCTCTGTGGCCACCACACCCGCTGCTGGGCAGGGATGCCGGGTCCGGGTCCAAGGAGCAGCCCCAGCTGTGGGTGGGGGAGGGACACGGGGGCCGGTGAGGTAGGACAGGGCATGGAGAAGTGATGCCGAGTGGGAGTGTTTCGTGTCTTTTGCCACGATTCCATGTAGTTGCAGCCAAGCGAGTCTGAGCATCGAGAGGGCTGGGCAGCCGCTGCAGGGGATGACACAGCACAACGGCCCATGCCCTCTCCTCCCCCAGGGCTGGGGTCCCACGGAGCCCCCACCCCCGCCCCAGGCCATCAGGAGTCACCTGGGGACCAAGCGGGGTCAGCCTGAGACCCCAGGGATTTCGGGGCTTCCCATGTGCCCTCCAGCCCCCTGGGGCTGCCCCCTGGGGCACGCAGGCCCCACCGGCCCAGGCCAAACCGCAGCGCCCACAGGGTCCCACTGGCCTTGACCAGGGGCCTGGCCAGAGCTGCCAAGCCCCACGCAGGGAAACCTGCAGGCCCCCAGCAGCCCACGACAGGGATGCCACCCTGGGGCAGAGCCCCAGCCCAGCCCGTGGTGGTGTTCTGCGGGAACAGAAGGGTCTGGGGGTGCCTCATGGGCCCCGTGGAGCCCTGCCCCGACCAGGGCTGCAAAAGGAAATCCCGCTGGCTCGGAGGCGGGAGATCCCGTGCTGCCCGTGGTCACCTGATCCCAGGGCCCTGGGCTTCTGCCGCAAGGCCCACAGTATGGGGCCGGATGCCCAGGGAGGGGCGATCACACGGGGGCAGCCCCGCACACGCTCCTCACCCTGAAGAAGGAAGTCAGCAAACCCCCTCCGTGACCCTATTTCTGAATATGGTTGAGAAAAATATGCAGAAAATCCCCCAAGACTGAGGGTGTGGTGTCCACGAGGCTGTGGTGGCAACCGTCCAGCGGTCCCTCGAGGTGGCCGCCGTGGACAGCCCCAGGACCCTCCGGAACCTTACGGAGGCCACAGCACTTGCTCGGGCCTGGGGCAGGTCCCCAGGGGTGTGATCCACGACCTCGGGGCAGCTTCACGGACCCTGGCAGAACCCTGGCCAGGGAGGGTGGCCGGGGGGCGGCACAGGCCCAGTGCCCTGGGATGGGGGTCGGAGAGACCCAAGCACGGCGTGGGGGGGGGGGGGGGGAGGCTGGCCAGGAACTTTCCGGAACTCCTCCTCGGACACCCGGCCTCCCAGCAGGATCTGAGACGAACAAGGGGACAGCGGAGTCTGGCATGCGGACAAAGGCTCAGAGGTGACCCCAGGACAAGGAGGCCTCGGGGAGAGCAGGCCCCTAACGCAGCGGGCGGGGGACACGGGTCGGACGCTGACCCCACCTCCCCGGTCCGTGCCTGCCCCCTGCTGGCCGCCCTGCTCCTCGCCGGCACGGCCCGGGCACTGCCCTCCGCTTCCCCAGGAGCCCGCGGCACAGGCAGAAGATTCCGGAAACCCAGCCTGGGCTACACACAGACCCACCCGGCCCCATGCGCCCGTGTGGACCGACACCACAGACCCTGAGGGCCGCAGAGGGGGCCAGGCCCACCGTCTCCACTCTGCACAGCCCTGACCTCCGGGGAGACGGGCCGCGTGACCCCCACGGCACCAGCTCCTGTCCCTCTCTTGCCCTTCTGCGGTGACACCCCGGGCCAGGAGGAGCCCTCGCCGGCTCTGTGGCCGGGCCCCATTGCCCACGCTCGCTGGGCTGAGGCTGTTCCGACACTCCCACACGTCCCCTCACTCGTCCATCTTCCGCCGCACAGGCTCCCGGCCTCCTTCCCTTCAGACCTGGGGCATCACCAGCCCTAAAGCCAGGGCGACAGGAGCCCCGAGGTCCGAAGGTGCCCGGTGGGGTGTGCGGCTAACGCGGCACGTGGTCAGGTCGGAATTGCAGGTTAGTGCTGCACTTTGCTTGGTGAGGCAGGTCCCGCCTCTTGCTTACGCCAAGAAGCAAGTGTCTCACTCGTGTCTGCAGAGACAGCCACGCCACAGCGTCCCGTGCCGGCTGCTGGGTCTGGCCACGCTGTGCTCGGGGCATGAGGTGGGCAGGCTTGGCCTTGGGAGGTGGCCTAGGGTCCCCGCCAGCCTGCCTCTCCCAGGGAGTGGAAGATTTTCAGGTGCTCCCTGGACACTCTGCCCGCAGGTCCCCCGGGAGGGAATTAGGCAAGAGCCCTGCTCGGCCTGACTAGCAATTACGCGCCTGTTTTCCTCATGTTTTAGAGTCAACAGAATCTCCCGCAAGACAGGCAAAGCTGCTCCCAGCAAATGCTTCCCGGGCGGGCTCTGGGTGCGAAGGACGGGCCGCAGCCGCTGCCGTGAGCTGCCTGGCCAGTCACCTCACCTGTGACTCAGCATCCAAGCAACCTGTCCTCAGAACGGAATCCCCTCCCACGTCCGGTGATCCAAGAGAGGCATCGGGGCCCGGAGAGGAAAGGGAGCAGAAGGCCCCTGTCTGTCTGCATGGTTTTTTGTTCAGACAGAACACGGGTGGGGAAAGAATTCACCAAGTCTCGAGAGCGAGCCCCTGTCCCTCCGTCCGGTTTCTCCTGCTCAGCAGGCGTTGCCTCCTGCAAACCGTGCCCTGCACTGGTGGCCACAGGGCCTTTGCTCTTGGAGAAGGTACTTCTCCGGGACTATCGTGGATGTGCTCCATGGTGCACGGCCACTCTCCACCACGCCCCCTCCGCTGTCCACCCACCTCTCAGAAACCTGAAAACAAGCCAGCAAACAGAAATCCGTGAACCTGCTCCCCTCACCACACCGTCCTGGACAACAGGACCGTGCCCACAACCTTGACAGCAGTCAGTCCAGACAATCAAGACTTGGTCAGCGACCGCTCCACCCAACTTAGGACCAACCACAGAAGCCAACTCAAGCCCTAACCAACCGCACACCTGACCAGACCCAGACTCTACACCGTGCTCTGCCAGAACCCACCCAGGGCTGTCTGCACACCCAGGTCCCACACCGACACCGGCACGGCCCCAGGGCCTTTGCACGGCTGCCGTCGGGCCAGACATCTGGGGAGCTTAGGACACATCTTCCTGGAAGTGGCCTTTGCCCTCAGGGCCTTTCCTGGTGCTCCAGCCCATCATCTGAGCTCACGGTCGGGGCTGAGGGGGGGCGCTCCCCATGCCCGGATCAGAGCCAGGCCTGCCCCCTGGCACTGGGTTCAGGGCCTGACCCTTCATAGGAGACACACACATTTCTGAGACCGTAGAATGGATTCTGCTGGGCTGTTTCCTGTGGCCTCTAAAGCCACACATCCTTCACTTGGGGTGGGCGATGACTGCCACATCGGGACTGAGAAAACCCGTCCAGAATGCGACTTGAAGAGACAAGCCCCGGCCCCGTTCTCCAGGCGACACCCCACACCTGATGCTGTGACCCAGACCCACCAACCCTGGGGTGATGGGCGCCCGCCAGGGCCTCAGCCATCTCCAAGCCCCTGTGCTGTGCCCCCCTCACCTGGCCCTGCTCCGACTCCTCAGATTACCTGCCGCCCGCGGAGGCCTCTCCTCCCCCGCCTCTCGGCCTGGGGGGCCCATCCAGGTGCCACCCTCTGCAAAGTGGGCCAGAGCCCTTGTGGGTGTGCTGCCCCCCAGGACGACCGCACACAGGGCCCCTCGTCCCCGGAGCTGGGCGAGTTCACACCTCGATGGGGGTGCCCCTGCTCTGCCGACGGTCCAGGCTCCCGCCAGCCAGCCCCTGAGCCCGGCAAGGAGGGAGGAGCGCCGACCGCCGCACAGCAGCCGCCCACGGCCGCGAACACGCATGTCGGTGCACCGAACCCACAGACACCCCTGGCTCCGAATACAGTGAGAGACGCACACCAGGCGTGCCGCGCCCTTCCTGCCCGAAGCCACCACAGGGGCTCTCGCCGCGGTCGCGTTCTCCAGCTGGCACGCGAACCGGGCTGGGCGTGCAAAGCTACGAAGGACAGCCCCGTGGCTGCCGGCACCCTGCATCCTTGGTCCTGCTCGGGTTCTGCCACAGACTCTGTGCCAGCGTCCCCACGGGGCGCTCCACGGGGGCTGGACGCCGCGGTCCCAGCCGGGCCGCCCTGGGAGGGGGGCGCGGGAGAGGAGCGGGCTCTGCTGCCGGGAAGGTGGCGGCGGGCAGGCAACCCGCGGAGGCCCGCGTTCCGGAGCTCGTCCGTGCAGGTGCCCATGAGGGGCGGGTGCCACGTTGCTTCTGCAGGGGACACCATCGCGGGTCCTTTGGGGTCTGCATGGGGAGGGGGCTTTGGTTGAGCCGGGGGGGGGATGTTTTCGCGGTAGCCGCAGACCCGGCACGGGCTCCAGGGCTTCCCAGGAGGCTGGAGGGTGGCCGGCACTCTGGGGTCGGGTCCCAGCCTCTGCAGGCCCCCAGCCCCACTCTTCTCCGGCTGGGGCCCGGCCTGCCCCTCCAGGCACTGCCGGCCACAGCCCCACGAAGCCCAAGAGAAGGTGTCTCCGTGGGCCTGGGCGCTCGCGGGGACAGCCCAGCTCCTGGGCTGAGGGTAGGCGTCCCAGGACGGGCTTGGGGAGCGCTCGCCCTCGGCTCCCTTCCCTCCCTGCGGATGTGGACAATGGGCCCCAGGACCGGGGCATGCTGGGGGTCCGGAGAGGGAGGGGTGAGGCTTTCTTCTGCTCTCCTTCCCCACCCTCAGCCCCATGGCCCACAGAGCAGTCCAGAAACCGCTCCCATGTGAGCCCAGCCAGCCCCGTCAGCACCATGGAGAACCTGGACCTGTACCCTGGGGCGGCAGTAACCTAGAGCCACAGACCGTGAGGCCTGCTCTCAGGGTCCTGCGTCTGACAGCCAGGTGTCACAGGCCCACTCCCCCTGGAGGCCGCAGGGGACGATGCCCCACCTCTGCCTGGTGGCCCCATCTCTGCCCTCTGTCTCCTTCTCAGGCCATCTCTCCCCCGTGTGTCTGTGTCTTCCTCGGTGTCTCTTAGAAGGATATCTGTTGTTGGACTCAGGACCACCGGGTAACCCAGGATGACCTCTTCATCTCCACGTCCCTGACCTAGTCACGTCGGGAAGGACGCTTCTTCCAGACTAGGTCCTGTCTGCAGGAACCAGGAGCCAGGATGGGTGCATCTCTTCTGAGGGTCACCATTCAGCCCCCCACTAGCCTCCACGCGCACAGGATAAGGTCCAAACCCGGAAAGACGTGGTTCCCAGGGAGGGGGCTCGAGGAGGGTCACACCCCAAAGTCCCTCCGTGCCTTCTGCACACAGTGGGGCCATCTCAGACAGTGAGACAGGCTGGCAAGACCCCCTGCAGCAGTCGCCTTCCCGTTAACTTGCTCAGAACACAGGGCTCCCCGCCACACCCTCGTGGTTCTCGGTCATAAAACACGTGTCATCAAGGGACCAGCTCCCAGGCAGGAGGTCCGCGGTGTCCTGTCCCCAGTGGCCCCCACCCACCATCCAGCCCTCCGGAGGGGCACAGCCAGGGTCCCGAGTCGGTCAGGGCTGCCCAGGCCACGGCACATGCGTTCCTGGACGGCGGACGGTCCAGCAAGCCGGGCTCCATCCCTTCCCTTGCGGGCCAGTCCCATCTCACACACTCACAGTCCGTCGGCAGGAAGAGTGGGAGGAGCACCTTCCTGGCTGTGGTGGAGCCTGGCAAGTCTTCCCATTGGGGGGGGAACCAGGCCTGGGACACCACCGTCCCCGGGGACGGTGACCCGTGGGCCCACACACAGGACAAGGGCTGAAGGCAGAACATGAGGAGGGAGGAGGGGGCAGGGCAGAAAGGCAGCCTCATTCTCAGGAGGTCCCAGCCCCCGGCCGAGAGCGGGGACAGCGAGGCCTGGCCCACCCGGGACCGTGGCTCGCTCTGAGACAGGTGGTCCGCAGAGGCTGGGCACGGAGGAAAGGGGGTGGAGAACTCCAGCACCTTTCGGCAGGCGTCCGCTCAGCCCCTCGGCAGACAGCACGGCCTCGCTGGGCCCCTCGGCAGCTGTCTGTGCAACCCGCCCCCTGCCACCGGTGGGCCTGCGGGCCTCGGGGAGGGCGCGTGGCCCGTGAGCTCCCCCTGCTCTGTCCTGAGATGCCTCTTGTTCCTTCTGGAACCCCTGGGTGGGCCCAGAGCCTCCAAAGCGCCTTCTCCACGTCCCCAGAGCAGCTTCTGACGCACATGGCTCGGGCCACCCATCCCGGGAAGGGCTCAGCAGGGATGACCTCCGGCCCCAGGTGCCCGGCCGGCCGCTGCCGACCTGAAGACGCCCGCCTCCGCCTCCCGGGATGACCCCGAGTCCCAGCATGTCCACGGCACGGGACAGGATTAATGCCCGTGGAGCAGTTTCAGCCCAGGGGGCTCCGGGGCGGTCGGCCAGGGTCTCCCTGCTTCTCCGCCCCGGTCAGCACCCCCAAGGGAGCCGTCCTCACGGGCCCTCATCCACGGTGGGCGGGCGAGCTCCCGGGGCTCACTGGGCCGCGGCAGGATCCACGGGCGGCTCGGAACCCTGAAGAGACGTGTGCACGTGGGAGCAGGTCCACAAGTCCTGCGGGCCAGTGTGTGGGGCTGGGATGTGACCTCGTGATGGCTCCAGGGGGCACCCAGGCCCACAGGACCGTACGCCCCGTCCCCCCGGAGTAGGGAGCCACAGGCTGGCGTCAGCTCAGGCAGGCGGCTCCAAGGAGGCCGCCCCGATCTCAGCTTCCCCTGGTGGTGGCACGGGGGGCGGGGGGAAGCCTCTGAGGGGGGATCCTGACCACGGATCTGCCTCCCCAGGCCCCTCTGTGTCTGGTCATGCCTCAGGTCATTTGCACCCCCGAGGCTGGCGGACAGGCCTGGGGAAGGAGGCTGCCTGCTGGCATCACCTGCTCCCTTCAAGCCCCTCCCAGCAGCCCCCAGGGAGGCAGGGAAGGGGGCCCACCGGTGAGTGCAGCCGGCCCACCGTGCTCGCTGCTCTGTAGTCCAGGGGGACGAGAACAGTCAGGTCTCCAGGCAACAAGAGACAGCGAGCAGGAGCCGGGGGCCCTGGGGAGGGCTCAGGTGGCCGGCGGGGGGAGGACCAGGGGAGCCAGACGCAGGTGACTGTGGGAGTGGGGCCTTGGTCCAGGTGCGGTGACGAGCCCCTGGCCAGGGACAGCCCAGGGTCCCCGCATGGGCTCTGACGGGCTCAGTGTGCTCACGGTGGACCGCGGTGGGGAGGCTGCGGCCGGAGCATCGTCGCGGAGGGGGCTGAGCTGACGTGGGCCCCCCTGTCGAGACGGGGGCTGGCGTGCACCGGCGACAAGAGCCCAGAGGCTCATCTCGGCTGCAGCAGCACGGCAAGCACCAGCTGGGAGCACAGATAACACGCACGCGTGGTCTCATGTCCCAACGCCTCTATCCGTGGCCCGTGTCCTCACGTGGTCACCCCTCCGTGGCTCTGTCCATCACCTCTTAAGAGACCAACTCCAAGTGCCATCTTGTTCCGAGATGCTGGGCTCAGGACCCCCAGAGCCTTCAGCCGTCCGGGCCGCCCCACCTCCCCACGCCCCTGCTCACGGGCCATGGCCTGGAGCACGAGCTTGGGCGCGTGCTCCCCTCTGCCCCCAGCACGGGGCCCGCACTGCACAATTCAGCAGCCATTGAGCACGTGCGGTGTGGCAGAGTTTAAACTGAAATTAGTTAAAAATTCAAAACAATCTAAACCCATTTCTCAGTGGCACCAGCCACATTTCCCGTGCTGCACAGTCTCCCGTGGCCAGCACTGCCGTGGGAAGTGTGTCGGACTGCTCAGGCCCCCCAGGCTGCGGCGCCACACAGCGAGAAAGAAAGGAGATTAGCTTTAAGTCACGGTTCCTTTGGGTGCCATGGGGAGACCACGTGGGTCCGGCTGGAGTACGTGGCGGCCGCGGACGGTGTCGCCCTGGAGAGACCGCCGTTCCTCGCGCCCACGTGAGCGTACCTGTCGTGTCCCTACTGAGCCACACCCACTCTGGTCTGCCAGCCCACGGGCCCCATTGGCCCCCAAGGACGGGCTGCCCCACACTGCCGACCTGCGCGGCCTCCGCACGCTCCCCAGGCAGGGGCGACCCCACAGGGAGGCGTCTATCTCCTCTCCGTCTGTCTCCCCTCCCTGAGCTCACGGCCCACAGCCCCGCTGGCCCCACGGCGGACCACCGGCCCGGAGACAGCCCCTCCACGCCCCCAGCCCTTCTGGCCGCTCCTGCTCGTTGGGCTACACGCGCTGAGTCCAGAACACAGACAATCGGACTTCACCGGCCCATTCTCTGCCTTGGTGGGTGGGTCCCGTGGGTGAGCCCGGTGAGGCGAGGCAGAGCAAGGTCCCTCGCCCGATGCGGGGTGCGGGGTGCAGGCAGGAGACAGCCGCGGTGGGACACGTGCACCCCCAGAAGCGATTCCTGGACGGCAGGGTCTCGCACCGTCTGGGAAGGCGAGGCTCTGGGGAACACCCCACACCCCACAGCACTCCGCTCGACGGAAAACTGGAGACGCGCGGAGTTAGGACGCCCGCGTGAGCTCCGCTGACCTTCGGGTTCTCGCTGGCACCAGGCCTGCATGCCCATGGAGGGTGTCCTGAGCCTGCTTCCCGAACTCGGGCAGCGTGGCCGGCCCCTGCACGCCATGGTCCTCACAGAGGGCACCAAAGAGGACCTGCAGCCACCCCCGAGGGCAGTGGAGGGTGTGGCCGGAGATGCCCATTCCACCGGCTCCGTGTCACCTCGGCCCCCCGGCCAACCCCGGGGGTGTCTTCAGCCACCTGGCCGCTGTGACCCACTAACGTCGTTCCCCAGTCCAACCCGACTGTGAATGGTCTCCCAGCCAGGCCCTCCACAGCCCAGCCCGCTGGCGTGAGAGCTTTGGTGTCCCAGGGATGGAACCAGAGAGGGGTGCGTCGGGCCCCAGCCATGCAGGGGAGGAGGGCAGGCCGACTCCCCGCGGGCACCGGCCGATGGTTGCCAGGGAGTGGACACCACAGCCCCACACGACTGATTAAGCACAAAGGCTCACCGTCCGGCGTGTGCCTGGGTCACGGCGGCGGGGCCGACAGCTCACAGCGAAGACACGTGGTGAGTTGCCCAGCGGTGTTTCAGGAGCGACCATCGGAGTAAACGGGAAAAACAGGCCCTCGTCCCAGCCTCCCACCGGCAGCCCGTCCCCGTTCTGCCACCCGGGCCGACCTCCTCTCTCAGCCTCTGAAGGCAGCAGCGGCCCGAAGCTCGGCCACTTCAAACAGACTCCACGATACTAGGGCCAGCCGCAAACAGGACAGGTCGAGGATGCCCGGGCCCAGGGCGCAGCGAACGTGCCACCACCGCACGGGAGACCCCGGTCCCACGCCACCCGCTCTGTCTCCGAGGTGCCACAGGTCTCAGCCGTGGCCAGGAACACGTGGGAGCAACCTCGGCAGGGTTCACGGGGCAGAAGCCGGTCCCTCCCGCCCGGCGGCCAGGGAGACACAGGCACGGATTTCTGGTTCTCCACAGAACAGCCGGCAGCATGGCGCGTGGGCAGAACCAGAACACCCGGCGGGGCTGGTAGACAAGCCGGCTCGGCCGTGGACGCGCTGGAAGCCGGACGTACTCCTGCCTCAAGCTTCGCGTTCTGCTGGTTTTCTAATGCCTTCATTTAAAAGCCAGAGCCGGAGAATAGAAATCAAGGCATTTTTACCCAGAAAAAGCACTTCCAATGCCCTAAGAGATAAGGCCGGGACGAGCATGGACGCCAGGACGACACGGCCACGCGTGTCCACGTGCACACGGACAGGCAGGGACAGCCCGGAAGAGGCTTTTCACGGGGACCACCTCTTTCCATCATTGTGACGGTTCGTGGTACGGGCCGGCACCCCGGGGCCTCAGTGCCTGGGTATGAGGTCAAACATCATCCCGGCTGTTTCCGTGAAGATGCTTCTTAGAAGCGATTCCCACTGAAAGTGACGAGCTCTGAGTCCCCTGACGTGGGTGGGGCTCATCGAATCGATGAAGGCCTGGCTAGAGCAGGGGCTGACCTCCCTGGGCAGGAAGGAATCCTGCGGGCCGAGGCCGGTAGCCACGGGAGCCCTCCCCGGGGCTGGCCCCGCCCTCAGACCTTGGATTCGCTAAGCCGCACGCGTGAACTAAGAGGCCAGTCCTTGGAGTCTCTCTGTCTCTCTCCGCACACGTCTCGGTGGCTGCACTCCTCTGGGTCTCCCCCAAATACAGCACTTCTCCCCTTCTCTCAGACTCACATCACGGCTCCGTCACGGCTTCCGGGGAACTTCCTACAGCCCCTGACGCCCTGTGGCGCCCGCTCAGCCCCCCGGGGTGGCACCGGGCCTGGGGTGCTGCAGAAGGACGGGCTCCCTGTGCCCAGTGAAGACAGGGGCCCTCGTCTGCCCGAGAGACAGAGGGGCAGAGAGCGCGGGCAAGGGCCGCGATGGGGAGAGACAATCCCAAGCAGCCTTCACGCCCAGCTCGGAGCCTGACGTGGGGTTTGATCTCACCACCCTGAGATCACGACCTGAGCCGAAATCAGGAGTTGGACTGCGGCACCCAGGGGCCCCTGCCTGACTCTTGCGGACACCGTGCCGGAGCAGTCTCCAGCAGGAGGCAAGCCCTGTCCCCCGGCTCAGCCAGTGGGGGACACGCACACGTGTGCACACACACTCCCAGCTACGGCGGAGTCGCCGCAGGACCACCTACGAGGCTGTCTGGGGCCCCTGCTGGCCTCGTCCCCTGTGCGGGGCTCAGGTCCCTCCAGGGGCAGGAAGCTGGGTCCCCGATCCCCACCAAGGCCAACTCAGGCAAGAAGCCAGTCCGTGCTGCGTCTGGAAGGGGGAAGTGTGGCCAGGGGCACTGTTCCCACGGCTAGGGACTGGACAGTACACTGAGCAGAGGGCCGACCCAGAAGCCCTGGTGGGGAGGTGCCCTGCATTTGACCTTCCTTCAGACTGGAGGGCTCAGCCTCCCATCCTTCAGGAGAGGACAGCAAGTGATGAAGGTGAGAAGGTTCACGGGCCCAGAAGCCAGGACAGGTTGCCCCCGGGATGTCCAGGGAGAAGGCGGGGGTGGCGGGAGGCGGGGTCGGAGCCCCCAGCCCGGTGCGGCCATACCAGTGCTGCTGGTAATGCAAGACCCCGACCAAGTATCTCCCCCAAAAGGCCTGAACTTTCACCGTGCAGAGAGCAATCAGAGGAAAAGGACCCCCGCGAGGGCCCCGCATGGCAGGAACGGATTTAATCAAAGTGGCCTCCTTGTCCTCGGGAAAACCGGACTCCAGGTCTCCTGCTGGCGGGAAGGAGCAGGTCAGGGAGGGGACGGATTTGCTTTCCTCGCACCCTCCTCTCCTGTTAGCTCTTCTGATTGTCGTAAAATCCATGTAACCTAAAACTTGAAACTTTCAGCCACCCTGTGTATACAGTGGCACTCAGCACGTGCACAGCATTGTGCAGCCGTCCCCTTCGCCCCTCTCTGGGACTTCCGTCCTCATGAAAGCCTCTCCCAGCTGGTCTGCAGTCCCTGGCGCCCACGTCCTCCCCTGTGTCTCTGTGGACGGGACCCCTCCCGGGACCTCCCGTGAGTGCTCCTGGTCCCCCGCGACGGCCCCCGTCACCGAGTGTCTGCAGGTCCGTCTCTGCCGTAGCAGGGGTCAGGACGTCTGTCCCTCCTTTGGAAGGCGGGACAACACTCCAGTGTGTGGAGAGACCACGTCTTCTGTCCACCTTTCTGCCACACCCCCCACAGTCACACGGTAGCGAACCCCTGTGCCCACACGTCGGGAACCCCAGCCCGACCCCACACTGGCACGGGGCAGCCCCCGCTCACGGGGATGGAGGCCGGGGTGGGAGGAGGCACAGGCCGGGTGACTGGGGGCTCCGGGCAGGCCTCGCACAGGGGGCGGTCCCGCCGGGGACCTGGGTCTCCCCGCGCAAACCCCCGTGGGTTAAGGACGGCTGTGTGGATCGCTGGACACAGACTCACCGTGTAACTCTGATGTTTATGGGCATTTGGGGCCTCCACTGTGGCTCTACCCCATGGAAATGCCGCCAAGGAGGGACGTGAGGGTCGCGCCCTCGAGGGTTTTCGTCCTCGAACGAGGGCCAGCAAGGGAGAGCTCCCTGGAGGAGGGTCGGGGCTCAGGAGTGAGCGCTGAACAGAGCTGCTCCGTGAGAGCCACCGTGGGTCACACTCCATGAAATATTTAAGTAAAAGGAAAACCAAGTCTGCCCAGCCAGGTGGCAGCTTCTCCGACACCAGAGCTGGGCAACCTGCACCCTGGACACCGGCCTTCCTGGGCAGCTGGGAGCTATGCGGAACCTCCCTCCAAGCAACATCGGCCAGGGGACTGGGACTTGGCCCTGACGTGTGCGGGGAGCAGGAGTGTCCGAGTGGGGAGGGGGCCTCTCCCAGGGTTCACAGACCCAGAGGCTGAGCCGGGGAGCCAGTTCCCCGGGGACGGCAGTATCGGGGTCCAGCGCCGGGCAGAGCCCAGGCCAGCGGCATGCCTGACCACGGCTCCCGGACTCGTCCCCCGTTCCCAGGCCCCAGGTCCTGGCTTGTGAGGGGGTTTCCCATTTCAGACGCACGAATGCCCCTCTGCCCGAGCAGGTGCTCAGGCTCGGTGGCCAGCGGATCCCCACTGAGCCGCGAAGAGCCAGACAAGCAGTGACACGCAGACACGGACAGAGACACTCACAGGCACGCGGCTATGGACACAGACACAGACACACACACACACTGCAGTGTTCTGAACAACAGGCCTGTGTGACCGGCCTCCCAGGTGTCCTCTGAGCATCCGTGGCCCTCTCACGTCCCGCCGCGTCGGCGCCAGAGAAACAGACGTCCCACCGCGGGGCAGAAACAAGCCTCTTCCCCAGTACCAGGCAGGATCCAGGGGCCGCGGGAGGGCCCTCCTGGCTCGGTGCTGGGCTGCCCCGGCCTCCCCGGGAGCCCAGGCTCACAGCGTCCGCAGACATAGCGGTGGGTGGGAGGCCCCGTCCAGGGTCAGACCTCTGTCTGATGCCCGCAGACCCGCCCGGACCTGAGACAGGGAGGGGCTGAGAGGAGTCTGGTCTCGGCGGAGCTCCTGAGTGGCCCTGAGAGGTAGGGAAGGGGCAGGTGCGTGGCTGTGGCCTCCCCGATGGTCACTGTCTTCACATCAGCCTCCTTTTGGGCCAAGGCTCCCTCTGCCTGCCCTCCCTGGGGGTGGTAGGTGGGTGCTTTGGGGTCTTGATTCGGATCTGGGGTCCCTGTGTCAGTCACAGAGTACAGGCACCAGCGCCTTCGTGGGAAGCGGGGGACAGTCACGCGCAGCTCCTCACCGTCTGGGACCTCCCAGGCTGGGCAGAGCGGCTGCCCTCCCAGCTGCACTTGGCCCAGGCAGGCTCCCACGCCCGTCGCCCTCAGCCGGGCACCGCAGCCAGGTGGCCTGAGGACAGCACCGGGCCTCCTCTGGGCCAGGAAGCCTTTCCCTCCCCCCAGCACGATCCCACCACCCTCGAGGAGGATCAGGCGTGGCACAGAGTGCCCTGCAGACCGGGCGTGTGCCGGGAAAACGCAGGCTCCTGGGGACACAGGGACACAGCGACCGGAGCTAGGGTCACGACCGGCCCCTCGGCAGAGAGAAGGGACTCCAAGCACTGGTCACGCACAAATGCAGACTCCGGGGAGGGGAGCTGGTCTGAGGGCAAAGTCAGCGCTCAGCCTGGCTGATTCCCCACCGACCCCCCCACCGCCGCGACCCCAGGGGGCAGGGGACCCTGACGCAGTCCGAGGAGCCTCTGTGCCAAGGGGCTGCACGTCCCCCGGCTTCAAAAGCCCCCTCATTCGCACACAGAGGCAGGGCAGCCAGGCAGGACGGGGCCCCTCCACGCAAAGGCCCCAAACCCGAGCTGCTAACCCTAATGCACGTTGTCCTGTCGGCAGCGTCTCATCAAATAATCGGTCTTTTGTTCTGCAGCGGGCGCGGCGCACAATCCGTTGACTGATTGGTGGCTGGAACCGTGCCCACCCAGCCCGTAAGTGCCGCCCCACTGGGTTAGCCAGGGGCGAGGGCACAGCCGCGGCCCCGGCTCAGAACAGTCCTACTCCTGAGGGCCGGGGCAGCCGAGATGGGGGGAGGGGGAGGAGGTGTGATGCTGCTGGACCGCCCGCGCAGGAGATGCGAAGGTCGCCATGGGCGACTGGAGGGTCGGGCGCTTTCCCTGGCCCAGGCAGCCCCCGGGCCCCATGCACCACCTCGAGGACCCGCAGACAATGCCCTTCTCCCGCGTCAGCATGAGCTCGGAGGACAGAGGACAAGCAGAGACCCGGCGTGTCTCCTGGCACCAGACCCTTTCCCAGGGGCACAGGCCAACATGCCGGAGGCCCAGGACGAGCAGGGCAGAGGGGGCCAGAAGGGGGGGGTTGAGGTTCAAGGAGGACGTGGAGGGTCATTCCCGGGGAGCAGGACCCTGTGCCCTGCTGCGGGGACCGGGCCCGCTGAGAGCCCACATTCCTGTGGGGAAGACCGTGGCGGGGCATCGGGGTCCCCCGGAGCGGGGAGAGGAGAGGCGGCTCTCTCACTGCTGCGGGCCCCGTGTCGGGAGGACCAGGGGCTCTTTCCTCATCCACGCTCCCCGGAAGTCTCTACGGACCCCTCCCGCCACAGCCATTTCCCTCACAACAGGGGAGCCGGCGGTCCCAGAAATAATTAGTTGCTCTGACTCATATAATCGATTAACAGCAGAATCACTGCTCACGGAGCAAAACATGAGGACGGCGCGCCCGGGGAAGCAGGGGCGCCAGCGGGAAGGTGCCCCTCTGCCTTGCCCGCGGCCACACACAGCCCTCCCAGAGCCCGACAATGGCTCCCAAGGTCAGGAGGGCGATGGAGAGGGGGCAGGACCTGGGAACCAGCTGCCTGCAGGTGACAGGAGCCACACCTGCCCTAGGCTCAGAGCAGAGCTGGCAGACACAGCCCAGTGCCCACCACGTGTCTGGACCAACGCAGTCCTTGGGGGAGGGTTGTGAGGTGTGTGCTCACACGCGTGCACACACGCACACGACCCCCAGTGCCCCGGAAGGTCTGCTCATGGGGGAAGCTCGGCTCAGAGTTCATCCCAACGCTAAAGAATTTCCCCAGTAAGTCAACAAAGGCCTTGTTGGGAAGAGTCTGAAAGCCCTGGAGCTCTCAGCTCTCCGCTCACAGCAGGTCCTCACTGCTGCCCTGGGGCCCCCACGCCGGGGCTGAGGGCAGAGGGACAGCCACCGCCCTCGCTGACCTAAGGAAACAACAGGGCCCCTGAGAAGCTGCGGGCGCTTGAGACATCAGCCCAGAGGTAAGGGCTCTGGCCCCCAAAGGCGCCGGCCGAGGGCAGCTGCAGGACCGGCTGCCCCCAGGAGCGGCCTGAGGCCAGAGGGCAAGGGCTGCCTGGAATCCGGTCACGCCTGGAGCTGCTGGAAACCCGCCGTCACCCGTCGTCCTGCTGGCGCCCCCCCCCATGCGGTGGGCGCCAACCTGTGCGAGGGGGCGCGGACCGTGCACCCCCCAACCACTCCCAGCACACGGGCTGAGGGCACGGGTCCCCGAGGAGCTGGCGGGCAGTTCTCAGTGCCTTCGCACACAGTCCTCAAAACCAAAGGAAAGCCGGAGTAGAGGTTTGGCGATGAAAGGCGTGGGTGTGGGGAGTGCACCGGGGGCCCAGCCAAGTGAGCGACCCGAGGGCTGTTCGGTCCCACAGCCTCCCTGGCCCTGGGAGTCTCCCCAGACAGGAGGAGCCGCAGCGTCTCGGGTGGTCTCCCGCACACTGGCAACACGACTCCCACTGGACAGGGGGGCTCCAGGGGCAATGAGGTCAGACGGTGCCCCGGAGCTTTCACAAGGGCCCAGGGAGTCGAATCCCGCTCCAGGGCGCAGGGCAGGGCAGAAAGCGGGGCGGGGGGGCCGTCGGGCGGAGGCCGCGGTCCCCAGAGGAGCCCCAGGACTCCTCGCACCAGCTCGACAGCAGCCACCGCCGCCGTCCGCAAGGCTGGGGACCCGGCAGCGCTCGCACCAACCCGGGGGCCAGCCGGCGACACCCCTGCGCGCCCGCCCGGCTCAGCCGCACCGACGGGGAGGCCGCGCCCTTCATGGGCGCCCCGCGTGGCCCACACCTACCGTAGCGGCTCGGCTCGCGGCAGTAGCGCAGGATGGGCAGCGCGTCCACCCTCGGCGTCTCAGGGGCGGCCGCGGGGTCGGGACCCAGGGCTCGGCCAGGGCTGGGGAACTGGCTGCTGCCGCCCTCGGGGATGGGTCCGGCGTCCCCCGCCCCGCTCGCTGCGGGGGTCACCACGAAGCGCTGGGACATGGTGGCCGGAGCACCAGCCCCAGCCGCCTGGTCCCTGGGCGCCACCAGAGCTGCGGGGCTCGAGCCTGGTCTGCACGGCCGCGGGCGGGGCCCAGGTCTGAGCGGGGCGGGGCGGGGGCGGGGCGGGGCCGGCGCCGGGGGACGAGCCCGCCCCTGGGAGGGGGCGGTGTCAAGCACCGAGGGGGCCAAGGCGCGCGGGGGGAAGGGGACCAGGCCGGGACCGCTAGGAGAGCGGCTGGGGGACAGTCACTGGGGAACGGGCACACTCCCTCCGTGAGGCGGGGAAGCCTCCATCTTCAGGCCAGAGTGTCCCTTCTGAACCGCAGGGTCTTGGGGGCCTCGCTGCAAGACCTTGGAGACACCCCTCCCCCAACCCAGCCAGCCGGGCTCAGTGCCAGGGCCTGGGACACCATGCCAGTAGATGCTGGAGACCTCTCTGGTCTGGGACAGTGACCACTCCCAGCGGCAGAATGGCAGCCAGGGACCCGTCACAAGGAGGCAGGTGTCAGAGTTTCAGGGAGGGAGTGAGGGCAGCAGCCTCCTGGACCATGGGGTCTGGGCCACCACCCCCGGCCGGGCGTGTTCCCATCCCCCAACTCTGGCCTCTCGACCGTTAGGTGTTCAGCAATTGGCCCAAGAGGTCAGGCAGCTGGCCTCAGACTTCTACGTGGATGGAGGAGAGGTCAGGAAGGAGTGAGTGAGACCAGGAGGTCCAGGAACGAGGCCCCAGACAGGAAATGTGGCCAAGAACTAGCCTACTCTGTCTATGGGCGCTGCAGCCCGTGTCCCAGCCACCGGCTAGTTTTGTGTTAATGTTGCTTCTCCTTCATGATTCTGGTGTGGCACTTTGCAATATTCAACATCTTTTGCACATTCATTTGCTCAACAAATACGTACTGCCCAGCTGCGCCAGACCCTGCAGATACCAGAGAAGACAGAAATCCCTGCCTCTATGAAGCATGCATTCTGGAAAGTGGCCGAGACAAGAGCTATGAGGAAGAAGCAAACAAAGAAGGGGTCTATCGAGGGGAGACTGTGAGTGGGGTGTCCAGGGTGCTCCCAGGAGAAGATGATCTTTGAGCAATGACTTCAAGAAGGTCAGTGAGCAGCTGTGTGTAATTTCTACTCATTTGCCTCATGGTGCAGGAGAGCTGCTCCTGGTCCAGCCATCACAGTTATACTCTGGCAGTAGAGAGAAGAGACCGGAGAAGGGCAGTTAGGCCCCACTTTCAAGAGCACAACCCAGAAGCCACACACGATACCTTTGCTTGACCCATTAGCCAGAACTTAGTCACATGGCCATGCGGACCCGTGAAGAAGGCTGGGAAGTGTGCCCTGGCGTGTGGGGGCTCTGTTAATGAGAACGCATGAGAGGTCAGGTATTAGCCACATGGAGCCCAGGAGGAAGGGAAGACCCAGGGTGTTGGATGCCGAGGACTCCTTTCTGCACCCCCTTGCGTCCCCCACCCCCACTCCCATAGTGCAGAGGGAACAGCCAGGGACCAAGCTCTCAGGCACCCCTGGGCACACCTTGCAGCCCCCATCTCGCTCCTGGACAACCTCCCTGGGTTCTTCTGGGGGCTCTGGAGGCCGTCCAGGCACGGGGTGCTCTCCGGGACTGATGGGGACAGCAGCCCTGCCTTTCCCCGCCCACCCACGTGCAGGACTCTCTCTGCCCCTTCTGCCCAGTGCGTGTTTGCCCAAGACGAACATGTGACTTATCCTGGGAAGGTCCCCCCACCCCGTGCATTTAGCCTTTTTTTGGAAGGGCCCCGGACGGATACGGAGTTCTGCTGAGAGTCGGCGCGCTCACGGTGCTGCGTTCCGACCCAGGCCGCAGACAGGCCGTTGCTGGACTTCGTGGGCATGTGCTCACGTCTTGTTGCTGCTGTAAGGGACCTCGCGACTCTGCCGGTGTGTGGAATCAGAGCACACAGCGCGGGCGCAGGTGCTTGGAGCCTGGTGCTTGGCAGAGCCCCGTCCAGCCGGCTCTCAGTTCAGCCCCTGAGTTCTGCGGGGAACCTGCCCACCTGGAAATCACCAGCCATGTCCTTCCTCGCTGTGCATGCTCTGCTTTCTCTCCCCATTTTTGGTCTTGCCTTGGAATTTTCTGGACATTCCCGACAACATGAACTACCACATGGGCTGGAGCTGCTTGTCCAGTCTGAGCTGAGGCACAAGCGGTCTGGGGCCTCCCGGCGAAGCAGGGTGCCGGCCAGCGGTGTGGAACAGGGTCTCTTGCTCCCCTCCGCTGGGGCAGGGCTGGGGCCACCAACACTAGTGGCCCGCGGTCGTCAGAGGCCCCCGGGGTTCACAGAGCAGGGGGAGGGCCCGAAGCTCCCCTCTGTCCCCACGAGACCCTGCGGTAGAGCCGGTGGGCCTGAAGGATAGCCCGGAGCAGAGCTGCGGCCGAGGCTCCTGCTGCGGGTTCCTGGCCCCTGACCCAGGTCTGCCCGTGCCCGCGCGCCCACCAGGGAAGTCCCCCCCAGACAGCCCTGGCCTCGTCCTGCCAGGCAGCCTCTTCTGGGGACTTTCTCAACATCACCATCTTCTATCAAGGCTCCGATCTTAACATCTTCAGCTAATAAAATGTTCACAGTCTCTAAGTTTCACGTTTATGTGTGTGTGTGTGTGCACGTGTGTGCGTGTGTCTGTCTCTGTGTGAGTGTTTAGTGTGTGTGTGCGCGCGTGTGCTTGCACGTTCTGTGTGCGTGTGTGGGTTTATTTGGTGGGTTGACTGTTGGTTGAGGTCTCAGGGGCAAACCATCGGACTCACCACTTCTGGGCAGAGTTCCGCGGTCCTGCCCAACAGCACAGCGGGACGGCACACCGTCTGCCCCGGGCCTGCCCCCGGCAGCACCGGCCACTCGGTTGGTCACGGAGGGGAGGGCCAAGGCAAGGAGGACACGGAGCAGAGACAGAAGTGGGAGATAAACAGAGGGAGCGACAGACAGAGAGACAGACAGACAGGGAGGGGGCAGGGCACGCGCGGCCTCTCCGCCTCTTCCCGGAGCCAGGCCCTCACGTCTGCCGCAGGCCTTCTCCGCCTGTGCTGGGCCGGGCTGTGCCGGGGCCTCGGGTCAGCTCGGGCCCTTGCGGGGCTGAGACGCGGGCAGCCACGTGCGGCCGGAAGCTGCCCGGCGGCGCCTGAAAGCTCCGCAGCAGCGCCTGCGCGGCTGGTCTGGGTGGCCGGTCTGGGTGGCCCTTGTCTTCCTGGACTGACTGATCTTGCGGAGCACGGTGCCCCCCGCCTGCGCCCGGCTCGTCGCCACGGCAACACTTCTTTGGTGGAATGTCGCGTCCTGTCTAGTCGCATCTTCTCTGTCTGTTCCCGTCCATGGGGCTGCGGCTCCTTCCGCATCTTGGCTACAGTCGCAAGGCGGCTGGAAACATCGGGCACGCGCGTTCCTTTAAACGGATGTTTTTGTGTCTTCGGGTGGATAGTGGGTGTGGAGTGGCTGGGTCGGAGGGCAGCTCTATTCTCAACTTTCGGAGGACCCTCCCTGCTGCTTCCCAGAGCGGCCGCACCGGCTCGCGTTCCCACCACCAGCGCAGGAGGCTCCCCTTTCTCCGCGTCCTCGCCAGCACCTGTCGTTTCCCGACTGGTTTGTTTTAGCCGTTCTGACTGGCGTGAGGTGGGATTTTATTATGTTTTTTTAGATTTTATCTATTTATTTGTCAGAGATAGAGAGAGGGACAGACAGAGGGAGAGGGAGAAGCAGACTCCCCGCTGAGCAGGGAGCCCGAAGCGGGGCTCAATCCCAGGACCCTGAGATCACGACCTGAGCCGAAGGCCGACGCTTCACCGACTGAACCCCCAGGCGCCCCTCACTGTGGTTTTGATCTGCTCTTCCCCAATGACCAGAGACGTGGAGCATCTTTCCATGTGTCCGCTTGTTGGTCGTCCGGATGTCTTTTTTGGAGCAATGTCTGTCGTCTGCCCATTTTAACCAGATTATTTGTTTGTTGGGATGTGGATAAATTCTTTGTATATTTTGAACACTCACACTTTATAATATGCCATTTGCAAATGTCTTCTCGCAGGCGTCCCACGCGTGGAGGGAGGGCGGCTGGATGGAAGGACGGACGTTTGAGGGCGGGAGGGTGGACGGTGGGAGCTTGGGTCTGCAGCTGGCCCTTTAGAAGGGTCGGAAGTCAGCGAACGTTGACTCTCACTGCTATCTCCTTCCGGAAAGTGGCCTTCACGCCTGCACGTCTCACTGGAATCGTGTGCGGAGTAGATTAAAGCCTCACCGAGTTTGGTGGAGACGAGGAGAGGGAGAAAGAGAAAGGTAAGGAAGCAGCACACGGGAGGGCACGTGGGGTGGGGGATGCGGGGAAGACGCAGGCACGGGCTTCGGAGACGGCAGCTGGCCCTGAGGCTGGCTGGGCTGGTGGGCTGGGCTGGACAGAGGCCGAAGCAAGGGGCCGTCCGGCTCGCCCACCTACCCTGCGGGGAAGACACGTTCGTCCCGACGCCGCCCTCCCCGGAAGGACACCAGCAGGACGGGCAACCTGAGCCCGTGTCTACAGCCCGCCCTCCTGCTAGGTTTTGGCGCGGATCGGTGAGAAGCGTCTACCGGTGAGCCGTGGCGATAGGTGTGAGGGGCACGGGTTGGGGAGAGAGGACGTTTCCGGGGATGATGTCGGTGCGGCGGCCGTGGCGGCCGTCTTCTCCTCAGGCCCGGGGCAGGGCCGCGGAACGCGCGTGCGGGGTGTGTGTCCTTGGCTGCGCCAGGCCAGCTCCGCCCGCGTCCGGACTCACTCCGCGGTGGCGTCTGCCGCTGTGGGGCCCAGTCGGGCAGGTCACGGCAGACTCTGAGATCAGTCTCGGAGGGTCCCTCGCTCAGGAAGCCCAGACACCCCGTGACGGACACCTCGTGCCTTTCCTGCCCGCAGGCCTCTTTCCCGCCCAATTCCATGTCACTCCCAAATCACTGGGCCGACCTTTTGCCACAGGCCCCTCCCTACAGGGAGACCTGCCCCACTTTGGACACGTAAACACCGAAACTTGGGCCACCCGAGCGGCCGCCCTCCTCCGCACAGTGACCTGATCCTTGGGGTTCTCTTGGCCCCTCGGTCCCCTGGGAGGTCAGGTTTCCCGGGCTGAGCATCTCAGTCCTACTCACATGAGGTGGCCCAGGGTAATTCTGGCCCTGAGTCTCCCTGGGCCACCTCCCGAGGCTGGGAGCACAGAGTGTATCAGACTCAAGAGGCGGCAGACTCCGGTGGGGTCCGCTTCCCGTGCGGGGTGGCCTGGGTGCCGTCCACGGGCAGGTAGCCCGAATCGCAGACTCCTCGCGTCTTCGACAGACTGCTGGTTGAGAACGGCCGAGACACAGCTCTCGGCACGTGCCGTCCCCCACCGACCCGACCGTCCGTCTCTCCACCATCCCTCCTCACCTACCTACTCTCCCTCTCTCTGTCCATCACCCGTGAATGCATCCACCATCCCGCCACTCCGCCATCCGTCCGTCATCCGTCCGTCCATGGATCAGGGAATGTGGAGGACCACCTGCTGCCCAGGCTGGGGACACAATCGGGGGCCCCGGGGTGCCTGCCATCGGGAGGAAAGCAAGGAGAGCCAAGGGTATGTGTGAGGAGCCCAGGGAGGGGCCAGGTCATGGTGGGCGGTGCAGCGGGGAGGGGGCATGGCCCCATCCTGCCCACCAGGAGAAAGATGGGGCTCCGGAGCAGTCAGGAAGAGACAGAAGATGTCTGTGCGGCTGCAGGCGGCTTGGTGCGAAGGAGCGACGAGAGACTGGACCCTCCCGCGTCCCGGCCGCGCTCCGCTGGGAGGCTCCGGGGCTCGTTCTTCTGCTGTTGAGAAATGTTCAGTCTGTGCGTCTGTCACTTAAGGTCCAGAGGGTGATAATGAGAACGAGTGAAATAACTTCCTCTTCCAGGGCTCCCTTTTCCTCCATTCAGGCTGCCCACCCCCTGGGAACGTCAGCGGCTCCCATTTTCCAAGTCGAACCGCCGTGTGGCCGTCAGAGCTCCCCGTGGCTCCTCCCCACTCGGCACATCACCCCGCATCTCACCCCTCTGAGGATGCCCTGGGCCGCCAGCCTTGCCCCTGAGGGCCCCCACTCTAACCCCGTGCGCCCCCGCCGCCGTGCTTCGTCCTCCAGGGTTGGCTCGCGCCCAGCTTCCCCTGCTCCTCCACGACATCCCCAGTTGCTCCGGCAGCCCTGCCTCGTCCCTGCGCTCCGTCGGGTGCGTCCAACCCCTACGTCGGCTCCGACACGCTGGGGTCCCGCCTGCACGGACACTGCTTCCTGCACAGACGCCCCACGGGGAACGGCACGAACGGTGCGGCCGCAGACCGACACGCCCGGGCCCGTGGGCGCTCCGGGGAAGGCCGGCGCTGCCAGGGGATAGTTCCAGGCAAGAGCAGGGATTTCTGCCCGAAACGCCGGCCTCCCTGTGACCTTGGTGACCCCGGGGTGCATGCGGCTGCCAGGGGGGCTCCGAGGCCAGGGCTCCTCTCTGACCGCGGTTTGCACGAAAAGATGCACCCGGACCTCCGTCGCTGAGCTCAGACTCGGACGGTCCTGCGCCTGTACAGCGGGCACGGGCACGGGACAGAGATGCACCGTCGCCCCGAAAGTTCTCTGGACCCCCAGGTCAGCGCTGCCCGGTCCCAAACTCCATGGGAGCCGGATCACGCCGTGTGTCGCCAGACACACCTCCTTGCTTCCTGTCACCGAGCGAGGCGCCCGTGCCGACGCACCACAGCGGGTTTGCCGGTTCTCCGTTGACGGAGGCTGGGCTGTGGCCGGTGGGGCTGCCGGGGCAAGGTGGCTTCAGGCCCGCGTGGGCCAGCGTGGGGGGGCCTTCACCGGGTCCGTGTCCGCTGGCGGACGCCTCGGAGCGGAGCCCGCGGGCTCCTCGTCTGTCTGATCTTCCGAGAGGGGCCACACATTTTCCGGGAGTGCTTGTCTCCCTCCACACCCTGGGTCCCCCCCCACCCCCCGTTCCAGCTGGTGGTCCACACCCACCGTTGGCCACTCCCTGGTGTCAGCACCGGGTCGACGCCGTGGAACAGGCACTCAGCACAGTGCGGCCGGACAGGAGCTCGCCACGCACTGTGCCGTGGTCCAGCCCTGGAGAGAGGCGCCCGTTGGTCGCCTCAGGCACTCAGGGTTCTCCACCCTCATGCCCCCTCCATCCAGCCCCGACACTGACTGGGGGCACAGAAAACTCCGTACTTAGCCCCCATCGAGAGGCCCCAGGCAGGGCAGCGCCCACAGAACGTCCGGACCCGCCACAGGGCCTCGGTGGCCCCATAACCCCTGCTATCCACCTCCCGCCCGACCCCAGGGCCCTTCCCAGGAGCCGAGAACGGCAGAAGACCCGTGTCCAGCCCGGGGCCGAGCACACGGGCCCACGGAGGTGCCAGCTTCCCCTGTAGGGCCTGGGGGGCTCCACGCGGCCAACACTCGCCCTCCCGCCGCCCCTCTGCAGAGCGTGGCACTCTCTCCCGAGTCAGCCCAGGGCTCTGGCCTTGCTGGCTTCGGGGGTGGACCGGCACCCAGCCTGTGGACGGGGACGGAAGGAACGGACGGGGACGGACAGGAGGTGCGGCCCTGCCCAGCCCTCTGAGGCGGCCTCAGCTCCCA
Source organism: Meles meles (assembly GCF_922984935.1). NCBI lineage: Eukaryota > Metazoa > Chordata > Mammalia > Carnivora > Mustelidae > Meles > Meles meles. The sequence goes on along the minus strand of NC_060068.1, from coordinate 183,647,037 downwards.
GGACGAACCCGTGGGACGTGGTGAGCAGACAGAGGACGTTAGCGAACGTGGCTTCTTGTTGGCAGTTTTTCAACCCAAAGAAGTCGCTCCCATATCGAGCCACAGACGCCGAGCGGAGGCTGCACCTGTGTTCAGAACAAGGGGCCTCTTCTCGCCTTCTTCCCCCGGTCAGCTGCACCCGTGCACACCTGCCTGCCACCTGGAGTCCGCCTGGGAACGGAGAGGGATCGAAAAGTTGCCCAACCCCCTCCCAGCCTCCCTGGCGCGCCCGGCCCCCGGCAGACGCGGTGCAGCGGTGGTCAGCGCTCACCGAGCCTCCGGCCTGGCCGCCACAGCGTCTCGGCGAAGTTGGGGCCCAGACGGGCAGCTCTGCAAAGCCACTTGGGCAGAAGGTCCTCCTGGACACCTTGGCCGAGCCTGCAGGAAGCGGACGACAGACGCTCGTTAACAGAGGCGAATGCTTTCGGTTCTTGCCGGAGCTGAAAGGAGCCCCCGGTGTGGGAGGGACGCCCAACAGATGGCCACTCGTCCGGGAAGCCAAACCCTTGCAGCCGGCTGGCCTGGCGGGGAGGATGGACCCGTACCCCGCCTGCCTCAGCCCAGGCAGGACCATACCAGCCCAGCCCGCCCCACCCGGCAACGCGGCCCTTCCGAGGGCAGGGACCTGCGGCTGGTGCAGTCCCCTCGGTCAGTGGGGCAGGGGTCCCTGTCCCAGGAGGGGCATGGTGTTTCCTGGCGTCTTCTGAGGGCTTGTGGGAACTCTCGCTCCCAGGTGGGGATGGAGGGCTTGGGCCCGGGACCTGAGGGACCCCTGGGAACTGGGAAGGATGCCCAGGAGACCAGAACAGGTGCGGGTGGCCCACAGTCGCCTGTCAGCGAGCTCCCACGCTGGCACCGCACCCAAGCAAGGGGTCTTGCCAGCGGGCGGGACCCAGAGCCCCGGGCATCCCTCCAGCCGCGCTGAGCAGGTCCGGGAGCTGCGGGTGCTGAGGTGCGGTCACTGCCCTTGCCCTGGGGAGGCACCAGGCGCCCCGTGGGATCACGTGGGATCCACGTCGTCCGTGGAGTAGGTCGGAGCTACAGACTGTCCGGCCGTGGAAGCCCGTTTCGTAGGTGTCACCGGCCACCGGCTTCTCTCCCCAGTCCATGCGCTGTTTGGGGAGGGGTCTTTACGGAGATCACTGGCCCACGCGGTGTCTTTGGGTGGGTCTGCTCCAGCGTGGAAGAGGCCGGGCGACAAGACCAGCACCAGGAAACGCACAGGGAGGGCGCCGGGAGCCGTGGAGAGACGGGGCACGGGGCCCTGCCTGCTCTGCAGGGGTCTGGGGGGACCGAGTTACCGTGTGGCAGGCACACGGCACACTCCTCCCCGGGCCCTGCGCAGCGGGCACTGCATTGGAGGTGCCTCAGCCTCCGGGGAGTGCTGCGGGGGTCCTTCCGCCAGGACGGTCACAACCCGTGGGCATTGCGGGGCCTTCACGCCCCTCCCCGGGACCTGCTGGTGCCTGGCGCCCGACCGGCAGGGCTGTCACTGGGTGCTCGGGCTGGGCTAGCGTGCGCTTCCCCCGCCCCGGACGCACCCCGCCACCCGCGGGCTCCGGACTGTGCCCGCATTCAAGCCCCCACACCAGGCCTTCCCTGGACGGTCCCGCCTCCCGCCTTCCTTCCTCAGGGCTTCACTCAGTGTCTTCCGTCCAAGGCCTCAGCCCCGTTCCCCTGGTCTCCAGGCCGAGGCGACAGCAGTTGGCCTGAGCCTCGTCCCACCAGCCCGGGGGGCGAGGGGGCCCTGCTGTGGGCTGACCGGGCCTGGGTGGGTCCCCCGCCTCCCATCTGCACGTCTGTGACTGAGGCACCTGCGTCCTTGGCACACACCGTGTCCCACCAGCTGGTCACTGCCCTCCCATGCCCCCTGTCCCAAGGGACCTGGCTCCCTTCAAGCTCAAACCTTGTGGGAGGCCGTGGGTGCTCTCCGGAGCTTGGGTCACCTTCCTTAAGGTGGAATGTTCCAGAATGCAAGGATCCTCCGGAAGGAACGGTGATACCTGGGAGCAGAGGGTGGGGCCGAGGGTCAGACAGGCATGGGGAGCCCAGCAGCTTCAGGCGCCACCGGCTGTGGACGCTGCGTCCCCCACAGCCCCCTCCCCGGGGCTGGGGAGGCCAGGGCAGTCCCCACCGCAGGGCTCTTGCAGCAGGCCTGGCTGGTCTTGGACACGAGGCCCAAGTCGCAGGAGTCACCTGGAAGGCAGACGTAGAGGTCACAGGAATGTCCCTGATGGCCAAGGGCCAGATGTGCGAAGACGGTGGTGTCTCTGGCCCTTGATCAGTGGCTCATGCTGTGTTCAAAGCAGGAGGGACAGCTGAGGGCCGGCTGCCTCGGAGTGACTTGTGCCCAGACCCCTCCCACCACCACCCTCCCCGCCCGCTCTCAGTGGCTGCCCTGGCTGACCCGCTTCCTAAGAAGCAGAAGCCCCGGGTATGCGATCAGCTCCGGGCTCCCCGTCCACCGACCCCCTCCCCTGTCTCCGGGGCTTCGGACGGGGCAGGGCAAGGTTCAGCAGCCCCTTCCCACACTTGGTCGCCCTCCAGAGTCTTCCCTGCAGCCCCTGACCACGTGGCTCTGGAGGGCGCGGGGTCTCTGGAAGACGCACAATCCGTGCAGGGCCCGCGCCCTCTCCCGGGACACGCAGAAGCCGCCCTGGGGTGAGCGGGGCAAACCCTGGAAGCCACGGACCACCCCGGTTCTGGAGAAGGACCTGACCCGGCCCTTCCAGGCCTGCAGGCTCTGGGTCCTGCCCCCGTAGACACGGTCTCTGGGACGTCCTGGGGGAGGCAGCGAACACAGGCTCCCTCCCATGCCATCAGTCCCCGCCACCGTCCCCACAGCAGCTGCTCAAGGCCCCGTCTCCGTCCCATTTCGGGGAGTCTATGACACATGCCTGCCCGTGGCCCGCCGCCCCGTCCTGCCTCCAGCGCCCACCGTGGCACCAGCATGGGAGGGAATGCAGGGGCCCTCAGAGCCCCTGCGTGGATGAAGAGAGGCACACCACGTGGAGAGCGGGCCCGTTTGAGACGGTCCAGGGTGAGGGGCTCCCCACCAGCCTCCCCAGGTGCCGGCCCGTCCCAGAGAGCCTGCGGGTGGAAAGGGACCGGAGCAGGGCGAGGGGGAGCCCGTGGGCTGCAGACAACTGCCCGAGGGCCCTGTGGGGCAACGCACATACAGGGCCGGCCAGGCCCCGCTCTGACACCTGGCATAGCCTCGCCCGCCCGCGGGGGCACCTGGGCAGTGGTGGGACCGGAGCCTGCCGTCCGCCGGCCTCACTGCCTGGGCCGGAAGCAGGACCACGGTCCAGAGCCAGCAGAAGGGCACGAAAAGCAGTTAGGTGTGCGGGGTGTGGGCTTGGGGCCAGGGCTCCGCGTGCAAGCAGCCCCGCGGGCAGGCCCTCACCCTTCCGGCCCCACGGACCCCAGGCTGACGCGCACCAGCCCAGGTCGGCTCCAGTTGCCCCTGCTGACACCTGCCGGGCAGGCAGGAGCCTCACCCCTGCAGGAGCTCCCCGAGCCCACCCTCTCCTGCCTCAGGCCCCTGGGCCAGGCACCTGCTTTCCCTCCCTGCCTCCCCAGGGCCCAATGCCTGAGCCTTCCCTCGGCGGGGACACTGCCCTGTCCACTGCAGCACCCCAGGGCCTTTGCAGGAGGGCTGGCCGTGAGGTAGACAGAGAAGAGGGACAGGGACCGAGACAGAGAGATAGTGAGACAGGGACAGAGATGTAGAGAGACAGAGAGAGAGACAGAAGCTGAGTATCATTTCATAACGATCTTCAGAAATACTGGAACAAGGGGCACCTGGTGGCTCAGTGGGTTAAGCCTCTGCCTTCGGCTCAGGTCATGATCTCGGGGTCCCGGGATCGAGTCCCGCATCGGGCTCTCTGCTCGCCGGGGAGCCTGCTTCCCCCTCTGCCCCTCCCTGTGCTTGTGATCTCTCTCTCTCTGACAAATAAATAGGTAAAATCTTTAAAACAAAATACTGGGACAAGGGTAAGTGTTGCTATTGTGAGAAACGGTTGCGTGTAGAACCTGAATGAGACCAGGCTTGTTTCGTCCGAGTCTATTTTTCCTGGGAGGACGTGGAGTTGGTGGCATTTCCCGAGCCGCCAGGCCGGCTGTGTCCCCTGATGTGACAGGTGTCCCTCCCGCGCCCAGCACACGACAAAGTGGCCGGCAACAGAAGGTGACCTCGTCCTCGATTACGGGCTCGCCCCGCGCCACCTCCAAACCTCCACCCCCTTAACCCCACGGTGGCGACTCGCGGCAGGGGTAGAGCATCTGCCTGTGGGAATGTGGGGGACGCTGGTGCGGGCGAGCGTGACCTCGTTTTCTCTGCCCGTTTGTGCCCTCTGCTGGTTTGTCCCAACATTGCCGTCAGCAAGGTGACCTCATTCCCGGGGAGACAAACACCCCCCCCCCCCCCCCCGGCTCCGCACCCACCAGGGCCTTCCCAGCCTGGAGTGGATTTCTCTCCCGCTCCCTGTGAAGCCACCGAGGGGCCCAGGGCTGGGGCAGGGCTCCACGGTCAGGGACTCAGGCCCCTCCTGCCCTGCGGACTCACTGTCCACATGCAGCAGCGTCCCCGTGGCCCAGGATGACTGCTGAGGCTCCAGTCATCCAACCTGCCATTCCAGGGGGTGCGGCGTGGGCGCTGGGGGCACAGAGTCAGGGCACTTCTCCCAGGAGTGGGGAGCCAGCCCTCCCTCCCCCGCCGCCTGGGAGTATCCACCAGGCAGAGGACCTGAATGAGACCAGGCTTATTTTGTCCAAGTCTCTTTTCCACTCTGGGGATCTGGTCTCCCGCATCACACACATCTTGTTCTGGGTGTGGCTGGGCTGCGATGGGGGGTTTCTGTCCCCACGGGGTCTCCCTGGCAAGCCCTCTCTGCCCTGCCCTGGAGGGGGCAGCCCCTCTGTGTCCGCGGAGCTCCCTGACTGCCTCTCCCTGGGGACGTGGCCCAGGACCCGAGGCCGATCTCCAGGACCTCTATAGGCACTTTCTCCCGAGTGCGGCCATGGAGGCCGCCGCTGTCACTGACACAGGACCCCGGCGGCAGCTGGGCTGGACGTCTGCAGACTCGTGACTCCAGCCGGCGGCCCGGGTCCCTCCTTCCAGCAACGCCCTGACTCTCCCTGCAGCCTTGGAACGGCAGCAGCATTGCTAGGGACTGTCACCCGTGGGCCCCGTGGGCCTCTCTCCTGCTGGGCAGAACTCCAGCGTGGCCCCCCTGACCTGCCTGGGCGGTGAGGTCACCGGCAGCTGCCCACTCGCCTGGGGGCTTCTGGTTCTAATTGTTCTCCCGGGACCACCTCCAGACCCTCCCTTCACTTATCTCTGCCAAACAAACCATCCACAGCTCGAGGAAAACAGCTCGGAGCTGTTATTCCTCCTGACTCAGTGGTGAGGAATTCAGGGGCCTCAGCCCTGCACCCCGCCCCGCCCCGTGGGGGTCACACGCTGGGAGGCCTTGTTAGCATGTCTGGCACCTTCCTCGGGACCCCCTCCCCCTCCTCAGGCTTCCCTCCCCCTCCTCAGGACCCCCCATCCCCATCCTGGGCCTCTTCTTCCCTCCTCGGACCCCTCCACCTCCTTGCGGGCCCCCCTCCCTGGTTCACCACGTCCCTGCAGGTTGCTGGGATTTGTCGGTAACAAGCCCGAGACCCTCCCTTGGCAGGGGTGTGTGGAAGCTGAGTCCTCCGTCTCCACGGTCCCGGGTTCCACCGCCGCGGGGAGCTGGAGGCTGCGGGAGCCCCTTGGAGCCCCTGTGGGAGGCCCGTGCCCCTCGCTGCGCGCTCTGGCTTTCAGTCGCTGGCTCTGGCATCGCGGCTGGGCCTCCCGGGCCCTGGTTCCGAGCTGTGCCCGCGGGAACCCCGGCGTCCAGGGCGCAGCCAGGAGCGTCGGCCAGAGGTGTGGCTCAGCGGCTGTGCCTGGACCCGAGCCTTCCGAGGGCGTGGGTGCCCCTGTCCCCGGCCGCTGCCAGCCTGAGCGAGACTCGTGTCCCTGAGTCCCAGCCAGCTTGGCCTGGGGACCTGGGCCGCAGAGACCAGCGGGAGTGACGCCTGCCCCGCCAGCCGCGGTGCTTCGGCGACGGTAAGCCTGTGGTTTCGGCCTTTGTGCACGCGTCCTCCCCCGCGGAGGGCTCGTCTGTCTTTGCACATCGGTCTCGTCCGTGTCTCCTGAACCGCAAGCACTAAGGTCCAATTGAAGCTGGTCGTTGCTTTGCTTTACGGTTTGGGCTGTGTTTGGGCTGGAGTGACTAAGCGTCTCAGCGGGATCAGGCCTTGCCCTGCAGCCAAGGTGAACCAGAGAGTGGGGCTTCGACCGCTGACCCCAGACAGAGCAGCCGGGGCCAGACCGCGGGGAAGGGGGGAGGCCGCAGCCAGGGACAGCTGTGGTACCTCTCACCTGAGGCGAGGCCAGCTTGGAGCCTCGTGGTTGCCCCTGGGGACAGGGCTGCGGCTGCTGACCGTGCAGAGGACTGGCGCACCCGCTCAGGGCAGCATGGCTGAGAACGTGAGGAAGTTGTGTCCCAGACGCCGTTCCCCTCCCGGAGGCTTGGACTTTCGGACGGAGTCTCTGCCTTGCTCTCCCAGCCATCACTGACCCTGCCTTTCCCAAACCACGGCCCATGAACCCCTCTTCCTCCCTCTGACCTCCGACCCTGAGTCGGGTCCCTCCTCAGGAGACTGTGGCCAGGCCCTCGGATGAAGGCACAACTGTCCTAGCTCCTCCCACAGCCACAGAGCGGACTTGGGCATTGCCCACCGCGCCCTCTGAGCCTCCCAGCCAGTGACCTTGCCCTCTGAACCTTGGCCACCCTGCAAGGCCACACCCGACGCTGGTCCCACCCACGTCCAGCTCCCTTGTCCCCGTGTCCCGGGTCCAATCTGACCCCAGCGCAGGTCCCACCCAGAGTCCAGGACCGAGATGGCCCGCTCACGGCTTCAGTGCCCTTGGCCTGTCCCCAGCTGGACCCCAGCCAGCCTGCTCAGGGCCTGACAGCCCGGATAGACTCCTCTCTATCTCTGACCTCCCGCCGATGCCCTCACTGGTCCCCATGCTCTAGAAACTTCTCCCAAGCCCCAACATTCGATCCAGCCGGGCAAAAGGGCGGCCGGAGTAGGGGTACCCCTCCTGCCTCCCTCCCCCGAACCTCCTGAACATGCCGGGCCGGCCCCGTGGTCCCCCAGGGGTCTCTCTGACCCTCGGCCGTGCGCAAGGGTCCCCAGGAGTCCCTGCTTCATTGCCTCCCCCTCTCTGCCTCAGCCTTCCGGTGGAAGACGACCAACAGCCTGCTGGGGCGTTCGGGGGCTGCGTTCTGGAGGCTCAGGCCCACCCCCCTCTGCCTCCCCCTCTCTGCCTCCCCACTCGGAGCAGGTGTGCTGAGCACCCAGCCCCGCCCGTCACCTGACGAATTCTCGCGCCGTCCCTCGGCTTCTGGGAGAGGCCGCGTCGGACGCAGGTGGAGGACACTCTGCCCAGAGCTCCGTTCCCCGTCCTCACCCACTACCTTCCCAAGATGCACTCTGGCTCCTCGTTGCCGGCATCCTCACCAGGTCACCCGACCCCCAGCCCAGCCGCCTCCTGCTCCGTGTCTCCGGCCGCCACGGGGAGCCCGTGGGCCACACCCGCCGCACGTGTGCCCTGCGGGGGTTCGCGGCATCTTCAGGGACTGGGACGTCTTCTCGGCCCACTCCTTTGTCCATCTCGGGTCTCATGGGCACCCCCGGAAGCCCACCCGCACTGCTCCCTCCCTGGACCAGGCCTTCCCCTGCCCCCTCCCCCCATACCCTCTGCAGCCTGCATCTCCGAGGGGTCTCCTCACTGCCTCCCAGCTGGAGTGACTCCCACCCCAGGGTGACGAGCTCCCGCCCCGTTCGCCCGACCTGCCCCGCCCCCGGCCTGTGTTCCGAACGCGACGCCCTTGGTCATCCTTGAGTGTGGGGGCCCTGGGGTTCCTCGCCGACCCCTCTCCGCCCCTGCCCGCTGCCGCCAGCTCGGGAGGGGCCCACAGTTGGTATTGGCAGCCCCCTCGGACACACAGGGCCCCTGCATGGACGGGGCAGTCAGGAGGGGCTCGGTCAGCACTGGACAGGACAGCTGCCCCGGGCCGCTGTGCCGCAGGTCCTGGGAGGTCTGCCCACGAGCGTGTCACCAGCAAGTCCACAAGGACACCAGTCCACACGATGACAGCGCGAGGACTCAGCTGCCGGGACGGGCCCTGGAGCGACACTTCCCAAACGATGGCTGTGGTGACACGTGAACTCTGTTCCCGAGAGCACAGTTGCACCACTGGCCCACCTGGACTGTCCAAGGTCCACAAGGAGCCTCGAGCCAAATGTCCTTCCAAGGGCCGACCCTGCTCAGGCGCAGCCGTCTTGCCGGGGGATGGTCGCCTCGGGCGCGCGGAGACCCCACTCAGCTCACCAGCACAAACGCACCGACATGTGGGCTCCGGCCCAGCAGCCCTCCCCGGACCCGTGTCGTCCGGAGGCACCTACGGTCCCGAGGTGGGAGAGAGCAGGGGCAGCCCCGGGCTGGGCCCCTCAGGGTCAGGCTGGCTGACCCCAGGCTAGGACCCTGGTCTCATTCCTCAGGGTCTGAGGAGGGATTCGGGGCCTCACTGAGCAGCTCGAGTGTGGGAGGGACTGGCTTTTGGGGGTGGGGAGGGTGTAAGGCTTCAAGGCCCCCGGCCTGCTCTGGGGAGGGGGCAGGTTTGGGGAGGAGACGTCTGAACCGGGAGGAGGGACGGTATGTCGCAGGGGGCTGTGTGGGGGCCCCCAGAGGGCCACCGGTGCAAAGGTGAGATTCCCGGATGTCCCCCGCAGCCCGGCTCCTATCTTGGCACCTTGGGGTTTTTCCTCGGGGACACTGGGTGGGGACGAGCGTCCAGGGCCTGCTGGAAAAGTACTGGCAGTCCACCGAGACGTCGTTTTCTCAGGTTGATGGTTAATCCCGTGCATCCCAGAGAACAATCCAGCCGGTTTCCGGGAATGCCCTGAGCGGGAGGGGCTCGTGGCCGCAGGCTGGGGCTGAGCACGGGGGCTGCCGCTATCCCCAAAGGCCCTGGGGGCAGGTGGATGGATGTGAGGATCCCCCCCAGGTCAGGGACCCCTGGTGCTGCCTTTCCTTGGGCTGCTGAGGGAAGGCTTGGAGCCCCTGGTCTGGGGTCTGGGCCCTGTCACTAAGCAGCACCCCACCCCCCCGCGGGTCCTCGATGGGCCCTGAAGCCCCTCAGGGCGGAGGAGGTGGTGCCTTTGGGAGCGGCTGGACGTCCATGTCAGGACAGCAGGGCCTTGTGGCAGCTTGGTCCTGGCTCTGCTTCCCGCCTGGAGGCTCCACGTCCCCAGGACTCAGTTTCCTCAGGTGCACGGGGCGGGGGGGGGGCTGACCCTGCCGCCCTCCTGCAGGGGCTCTGTGTGAAGGGAGCAGCAGGTGCGGGGGGGCCGCCATCCCTGCCCCCCTCTCCTCACAGCATCCCACGCTTTGGAGACCGAGTGTCCTCACTGAGCCTCATCTAAAATTCCAGAGGAGGACGTAAAGCCCATCGGGAGTCCCCAGATCTGCCGAGAAGTTCCTCCCTGAGATCTGGGCTCCGTCATCCGTGGCGTCCACAGTCCCCGCACGGAAGGCGTCCCAGGCAGACCCTGCCTTTGCTGGTGGTGTCCAGTCTTCCTGAGTCCAGCGCAGGGCCCAGCGGCCACACGGGGCAGCCCCGGGCTCTGCCCTCTCCAAGGTCCCAGTCTCTGCTGCCCGCTGCCTCCAGGTCCGTATTTCCCAGCTGCGGGGGCAGGTGCCGCTCCAGGCTAGCCGGGTCTCACCGAGGGTCTCATCCCTCCCTGGGGCCCTGGAACAGTGTTGCAGCTCCCTGTTGCCCGACCACGCTGCCGCCCAGCGGTCCTCCCACCTGGCCGGACCGCCCCTCCATCTGGGTCTCCCGCCGTCCTCAGACCCAGACTCCCCCCCTTCTGGGCCTTGTTCTGGTCAAGCTGAGCCCTAGCGGGGCTGTGGACTTCGATGTCACAGCAGGGAGTCCCACCTTTCCAGCCTTGGTGCTTTCCCGCCGAGCGGCGGCGTGTCTCCCGAGAGGCCAGCCTGGCGAGTTGAACCGCAGCTCAGGAAACCCGCCACAGAGGCCTTGTGGGGTCGTCGTGATGGGCCGAGAGGGCGAAGAGGTCCCTCCCAGAATCTGACCCCACAGGGGGGAGGGGATTGAGGCTCAGAATACTGCCCAGAGACCCCGCCGTGGAGAAAGGGGCTCTGCGACCTGTGACGGAAGCGCTCAAGTAACCAAGGTCCCCGAGAAAATGAGGGTCGGCAGGAGCCAGACGCACACCCGACGCCAGTGAGATACGACGCTCCCGCTACACCCGCGGCAGTTAAGACGATGCCGGCCCTGCCAGGGGCTAGCGAAAGAGCTGCTCCTGCTTCAAGATCTTCTCAGAACGCAGCTCTCGTAGCCTCTCATCTAGCAAGTTCCTTGTAGGAAACTGTCCGCAAGTTCAGAGACGGGGACTGCGGCAGCATCAACACTTCCAGCCCGACGCCAGGACGGCAGGAGGACGGGCGACGGTTCCCGTGCGGCCCCTCTCCAGGGCGTGCGAGTTGGACGGGACGGGACGCGCCCGGACACGACGTGGACGGTGGCCGCCGACCCCCGCTGTGAGTGGGGAACCACCTCGGATCTGTAGTGCGCGGGTGCACACGCAGGTGTCCGAACAAAATGCCTCTTTCTCAGCTCCTGGGCCTTTTCCAGCTGTGTTCCAAAGCCAGGTCACTTTCATAATCACGGTAGCTCTCCAAGTGCACACGTGCGTCCTGTTGCCCGACGACAGACCTCAGACCTCCAGCCAAGGCCTCCTCCGCTGTTTCCGACTAAACCAAGGGGAGGGTCTCTGCAGGGTGGACCCTGGCCCACCCCCCCCAAGCTCTGTGCCCCGCCCACTGCCCCCCCACCCAGCTCCCATCACAACAACGGGCAGGGAAGGGACGGCAGGGTCACTGTGCTGGCCGGCTCCAAGGGGGGCCGCACTGTGGCGGGGGCAGGCGCCGGGTGTCCCTGCTCCCATGAGTGTGGCGTTTGGAGCATGGAGCCTTCTGCCAGTCACCTGCTAGTGGCACAGGTACGAGGGACGGGACAGCTGGGCACCAAGACTGTCTTAGTGTCTCTCCCCGCCCCCCCAGCTCCCCGTGGCCACCTGTCCCCGCAGAGAGCTCTGCTCCCCTCCCCCCCCGGGAAGACAGGGGCAGAGGAGTCACAGAATATCCGAGTGGGGGGGGGGTGGCCCTCAGAGCTTAACTCGAGGCCCAGAAGTCCATGAATGCAGGCGTGGGGGCGGGGGCAGGGGATCAAACGTCCCTTCCCGTGACTTCTGACACTCAGTAACTCTGCTCCCGCAGGAAAACAAACAGCCCCCGCCCCGCTGAAGACAAAGGTTAATGACTTCGGAGATCACGGGACAGCCCAGCGCCTGCCCCGATATGCCCTCCCTCACCTGCGCCCTCCTGTGCCTCACCTGCTCACTGCTGGGCCCGTTCACGGGTCCGCCTGCCCTCAGGACTTCAGCCCTGGGGGTGTGTCACTGATAACCAATCCCCAGGCTGTGCCTGTTGCCCCCAGGGCTTTGGGGCGCTGTCCTGTGCCTGGGGGATACCCGGGAGCAGGGCTTCTTACTCTGGCTCCCTGCCCCGCACGTGAGGAGGCCTCGCCGCTCCCCATTGATCTGAAAGGTGGGGCAGCCTCTCCGAAGACCAATGTGAAAACTGTTGACCGTGGAACGTGTTCCCTGTTGAAGTAAAACCTGGACAGACAGACCCGGACACAGATGCAGGACGGAGCCCGCGGCGCGGGGGTGGCAGGAAGCCGTCTGGCCCATGTGGGCTGCACGCGTTCAACCCTAGGACAGTAGCAGAACGTCGAGGTGAGAGTTTCCGCTGTCGGTGACGGCGCTGTGAGCAGGCTCTCCTTCCCGCCGGCGGGGGTGACCCTCGGCACGTCTGCGGAGCCATGTGCGGCCCGCGTCTGCGCTGGGGACCCGCACCCGGCTGCCTCGCTCCGGCACCACCATCCGCCCTAGATGCAGAGTCGGACCGCGGACGGACTCACATGGCCAAGGAGGAGAGGGAAACGCTCCGGGTTCGTCTGTGTGAACCGAATCCAGGGGTCTGGACGATTGTGCGTGATGGACCGTTGGGGTTGCTCCAAGGACGTAGGATCCTTCCATGCTTAACAATTAAGCTGTCGGGAGTCTGGGGCTCAGTCAGTGCAGCGTCTGCCTTCGGCTCAGGTCGTGATCCAGGGTCCTGGGATCGAGCTCCGTGTCCGGCTCGGCGGGAAGCCTGCTCCTCCCTCTCCCTCTCCCCCTGTGTCATTTGTCAAATAAATAAATAAACACAATATTTTTTAAAAGTCCAGCTGTGAAGTTACCACACTGAGAGAATGAAGGAGAATCCGTAGTCAACTCCGGAAGGCAGAAGAGAACTTCCGCGAGTGGACACCTATTCCGGACCAACAAAGGACCCCAAAGGCGGGGGCCTGGCTCGCGGGGAAAGGAGAGGGGGTTCCGCGGGGAGACCGATGTCCGGGGTTTGCTGCTGCGCGCTGAGCGCTCCCTGGACAGGGAGTGCGTCCTGGGCTGTGGCATTCGTCCCTCGGGGACGCCGTTTCAGGGAACCGAAAGGGCCCCTCGGTCCCGGGACGGCAGGGGCTGTGTGTACAGACGTCTGCGCGCCCTCAGGGGCCGCAGGGACACACCGGAAGCTCCGTCCCCATGCAACGGGCACTGGTGTCCCACCTGCACGACGGCGGAAGAGTAGGAGAGTAAAAGGCAAAAGGACGGGAGAGACGGACTGAAACCCGCACTTCCGGGGTCACCTTGTACTGAGGTTCTCTGTAAAACTCAACCCCGAAAGGGTTAGAAATTGCCTCAAGGTCGCGACGTGGAAGCTGTGGGGAGGCCGGGCTGCTGCGCAGGAGCCACAAAGGGTGACCACGACCACCGCAGCCCTGCGAGCGCCCAGGCCTCTCACCGCAGCCACGAGAGGCCTCGAAGTCCCCTTCCCCTGGGGACGGATTTTCTCCCTTCGTGGGTGAGAAGCTGCCCCGTGGTTGGGAGCTCGGTCCCCAGGCACTGCAGGCGGGGTGCCAGGGTCCCCGCAGGGAAGGCACAGGCCTCAGGAGCGGCGTGGGGAGGCCCCCACCGCAGGGACACCTGCCGTGAGGCCGCGGGACGCAGACCCCTGCCCATGCCCTACGGGCTCAAGCGGCTGATGGACCAGCGTGGGCGGCGGAGGGATGAGCGGCTTCGTGGGGAGAGTGGCCCGAAGACAGTGGGGACAGCAGCGTTCAGAGCAAACAGCCCGGCATCCTCATGCGAACCGTGAGCAGCCTCGTTGTTTGACGCTTCTAGAATAAGGTGTGAGGGCGTCTTGGTGACCTGGCAGCAGACGGGGCCAGTGCGGGGGCGGGAAGCAGACGCAGCTGTTGGTGGCAGATGCCGGGGACAGTCTGGGAAGGCCCGTGGCTGCGAGTGGCAAGACACTTGTGACGCCCGTGTTCTGGAAGCTTCCGAGGCATCCTGAAGACTGACAGGAAGGGTCAGCATCCGGATAGAGGGGACATCTGAAGGGTGTTTTGAGGGAGGCCGATGCCCATAGTGCAGGGTTGGAGCTCCGCATCAGACCACCAGGGAGACGCAGATGGAGCCCGGGCACTGGGCGTGTCTCCGGGAGAAGGGCTGCAGGCCGCGGGCGGTGCGGTTTCTCTGGGGCAGGGCGGAGAGCGCCTGGGAAGGGACAGAGGGGGGTGGGGGGGAGGGTTCTGGAATGTTCTGTGTGCCCCCTTTCCGGAAGTTCATTAACCTGCAAAACAGTAACAGATGCACCACAAGAAGGAAAACAGCAGCGAGGAGCCGCATCGGGGAGTTTTCTGCAATGTTACCGCCTCCCCAACGCACTGGATACTCGTGTGTTCCACAGAAAAAGTGGTGTCCAAAGGCAAATTTAATACAAAGTAATAAAAAATGAAATAAATTGCAAATTTAGTTTAAAATTTTAATTTTTTTTAAGACCTGCAGTTGTCTAGATGGTTGCAGACAACGACTTTCTTTCCTTTTTTTTTTTTAAGATTTTAATCATTCACTTGAGATAGGATGAGAGAGAGAGAGAGAGCGCACAGCGGGGGAGCTGCAGAGGGGAAGCAGACGCCTCACCGAGCAGGGAGCCCGATGCGGCCCGATCCCAGGGAGATCATGACCTGAGCTGAAGGCGGAGGCTCAACCGACTGAGCCCCCCAGGTGCCCCTGAAATTTTAAATTTAATAAAATGCTCAAAATATAATATTAGGTGAAAGTCGTGCCCAGTTCACCTGCAGGGAGCGGTGTGCCGGGGTCGCTCGTATGCACACGCACACTCCGGTGACCCTGACACAACCTGGGGGTTAGGGGCACCGTCCCCGCACGGCAGAAATCCCACCTCAACTTTTGACTTAACCGCAGTCGCCCGCAGGTGCCCGGAAGCCGCCGCGACGGCTGGAAGCGGGTGACGGCACCTTCCGTGGGCGCAGGCCTCCTACACGGTGCTCGTCGGAGCAGCGAGGGAGAGGACGAGACCCGTGGCCTCACGTCTGTCGCACGCTCTGTGCCAGGCAGGCCAGGCTGCCCCGGTCAGTGGGAAAACCGTGCGGACCCTCGGAGCCACGGGTGCGTCTCTGCAGGCGCCGCACACAGTCTGGGCTCCGGAGCGCCTGCTCTCTGGTGGGAAGTGTTGCTACGGCGATCGCGGGCCGGGGTGGGGGGGGCTGCCACGGAGGACGGGGCTGCGGGGACGGGCCTCTGACCTGCTGCGGGGGAGGCCGGGTGCCATCCCTGTCACCGGTGGGGACTCTGTCCCAGGGTCCTCGCCGGCCACAGGACATGTGCCCGTGGTGGGCGGCTACTGCTGCCCACAACGTCCCCCGTCCACTGGGAGGGAGGCCTATGGGCCCCAGGACCTGGACGGGGTGGGGAGGAGGCCTCGGGAGTCCTGACTGTTTCCAGTCACCGCTGTAGTGAATGCAAATGCTCCTTGAGTCTCTCCACCTGAGCCATTAGGCCCTTCGGTCACCAAGACTGTGGAGCGTGGTCCGGGGGGAGCTTCCATAGCGGGTGGAGCGGGGAGGGGAGGCCCCGGCATCTGCCCGCTGCCTCCCTGGACAGGCCCCTCTCGGGGTGGCGCCGCAGGGACCCCTCGCTGGGTCGATGCTGAGAGTCCCGGGGCCTTGGGCACGGTGGGTAAGCAGGAAGCGACGTCCTGCCCACGGATGTCCCCTCCACTGCGAGGACAGAACGTAAGCAACTAGAGGACAAATAAAGTGTGTGTTCAAAGGAAATGATGCTACAAAACGGGAAGGAAAGTAGAGAGGGGCACAGAGGTGGGGCAGGTGACGGGCCAGCCGGCCGTGGTGCTGGGAGGGCCAGGGTCACCGTGTGGAGTCCACGCCATGACAGGAGGTTGGGGAGAGCAGCCTGGTGGATGCTGCAGGAAGACGGGTGGGAGGTGCACGCCGTGCAAAGGTCCTGGGACATATGTGGGCCTGGTGGTCAGGGGTGACCAAGGGGAACCTCGGGCTGGAGTCGGGAGGTCAAGGTCGGGGTCCAGGCAGGTCAGGTGGGACCTTCCGGCCACTGAGGCCTTTGCTCCTAGACAGGCAGGAGGTGACATGCGGGCTCAGGAGGGAGCGGGGGTAAGAGCCCTCCACCTCAGTGGGGCTATGGGAGCCTTGCCTGCACCTGCCCCCCAGGAACACAGAACATGGGCGTCACCCCAGGGACTGTGGCGCTGTCACCGGGCGCCCAGCCTCGTTGGCACTCCGCCAGGACCTCGTCCCTGCTGGTGAGCAGGAACTGCGTTGCTGCGGGCCCCCACCCAGGTCCAGGGCCGAGGGAGCCTGGGGCCCGCAGCAGCCCCTGTTCCTACTGCCGAGACCCTGGTCTGGTCAGGCTCAGCCCCAGGCGCCTGGCATTCCGGGCGTTCTCCCCGACAGGAGCCGCGGAGCTGCGTGGGATGACTGTGCTTGCGGAGGAGGACGATGGAGCTCGGTGGCTGGGGAGGGGGTTGGCTGCTGCAGGGAAGGTGGTCGGTGTCTGGATTCCTGTGGAGGCTTCCAGAGAGAGCCCCACGGAGGAAGGCTCAGGGACGCCCCTGGGAAGGGCCTGCAGGGGGCCGGGACCCTCCCCCCACACCAGGATTCCTGCCTCGGCCTCCTGTGGGGGGAGGGGAGGAGTGGGCTCTCACTCTGGACACACCCAGGAGCAGTCGTGCCCCTTTACTCCGGCCCTTCACCTGCCCTCAGGGTCCAGGCCACACCTCCCTGTTTCCAGATGGTGCCTGCCCCGCCACGACCCTCCCCCCGGGGCCTGGGCCAGCCTGGGACACCTCTCTCCTCTCTCTCCCTCTGTCTCTGTCTCTGTCTCTCCCTCCATCTCTGTGTCTCCCCCTCTGTCTCTGCGTCTCTCCCTCCGTCTCTGTCGCTGCGGTGGCCTCTGCCCGCCTGGCCTGCATTGTCATCTCGGGAACTAGATGCCCCTAAATTCTGACCTGACCCCTCCCTTCTGGCCTCCACCCTTCCCCGGTCCCCCTGTCCTGGGGCAAAGGTCAGATTCCTGAACTCATCCGTCTCTGAGTGGCCCTCGCCCGTCCTCACCGTCCTCACGCGAACAGCGCTCGGATGTCGGTGTGAACCAGTCTCACGGGCTGGGGTCATACAGTGTCCAGCCTTGGGGACGGTATTGTCCAGTGGCGCAGGTCCCCGGGGAGCCTGACAAGCAGACAGTCACCGTGACAGAGCCCGTCCCCCTGGGAAGGACCAGTGGCAGGGAGAGCTTGGTGCACCGCTGACCCCGAAAGCTGGTGGGAGGCCGGGGACGGGCGTTGCCGGGGAAAGTCCTGCGGGCGGGCCGGGTACTGCGTGGGCACAGACGAGAGGCGCGGCGGCCGGCGGCCGGCCAGGACTGCAGTGGGGTTTCGGGAACTGAGTCGGGAGGGGCACCCGCCTTCCCTGCACACAACCTTCACCCCAAGGTCCCTGCTCTGCCTTCAGTCTCTGCTTAGACACCAAACCCTGGGCAGGGTTCTCTTCTGGCCCCCCAGCCTTGCCCCCGAGGGCACCGGGTAGAGGCCACGTCGCCGTCCGCACATGCGCCTGGCTTCCGTGGGTCTCCCTGCCTGACCGTTCTGGGGGCCAAGACCCACTTCCCATGGCAGGCCCCGCCACCCAGCTCGGGCATGTGGGGGTGCCCCATGCAAGGCACCGGAGGGAATCCAGCTGCCCCAGGGAGAGGCTGGGTGGCGGACGGGTGATGCCTCGGGGAAGTCCGTGGGCCAGAGAGCCCTGGAGACCAGTCTGGGTCCCCGAGTCCTAGAGGCCCTGAGTCCACAGTAGCTCTGGGTCCCCACATGCTGGAGCTTGGAGAGGAGGGGTCTGGGCAGCCCCAAGCTTGGTGTGAACAGGGCAGTGGGCTGCTCCCAGGGCCCAGGGTCCCCCCCCAGGGCCTGGACTGGGATGGGGGCTCAGGGATGCCCCAGCAGTCAGCCTGCTGGCAGAGAGTGGGGGAGACAGGGCCGCTCGGGGCCGCCGCTGCGGGGTGGGGGGTGTGGCCACAGGAGAGCATCCCAGGGCCGGGGAGGAGCGGCGTCCCGCTGAGTCCACCAGGCTATCGAGCTGGGGGTGTGGGTCTGGCCCCGGAGCACCCTGGGGGGCGGGGGCCGGCAGACTCGGGCGTTTACACAGCGGGAGGGGCTGGCTGGCCGTCGCCGAGCCGCTTCTGAGGGTCCGCAGAGCCTCCGCAGATAAGGCATTAACAGCTGGGCGGACGGGCGGTCAGATCTGCTGACGCCAGGCGCCTGGGGCAAGGTGCCAAAGGTTCCCTATAAAGTGCCGGGGCCCTGGGCCACTGGCCACTCACCCTCCGGCTGCCGGCCTGCCTCTGCGGGGAGGGACCTGCTAGGCGACCACCATGGTGAGGCTCGTGCTGCCCAACCCGGGCCTGGAGGCCCGGATCCCCTCCCTGGGCCAGCTGGAGACCATCGAGGCGGAGGAGGCCAGCTCCCGGCCCAAGTGGGACAACAAGGCCCAGTACATGCTTACGTGCGTGGGCTTCTGTGTGGGCCTCGGCAACGTGTGGCGTTTCCCGTACCTGTGCCAGAGCCACGGCGGAGGTAGGCCACGGGGCTGGGGGAACGGGGATGGCGACCGGGGCCCTGGGTATGAGCGGCGCCGCGTTCCCCTGGGATGCCAGCACGCCCGGGGCCGCGGGCAGGACACCACGCACTTGTGCCTTCGCTCGGGGCGCCACGCGCCTCCGCGCGTGTGCTGGGGACCAGGCAGGGCCGGGCTCGGTGGCCAGTGGTCCAGGGCCCTCTGCTCCCAGCTTGCGGCAGGAAGTGAGGGATGTCCGTGGCCCTGACCCCGCGTGTCCAAGTGTTCGAGTGTGGGGAGCCCTGCCCTGTTCTCGAGCACATCTGACCTGCATGTGGGGGTCTGAGAGGAGCCGGCCACTGTCTGGAGCCTGCCCCCTCCCCCAAGCTTGGCGGGGCAATGAGCCCAGCTGCCTTCGTGTCCACCGTGGGGCCCCATCTCAGCGCTCCCTGTGCTTTATGCATGTCCTAAGGCCAGAGCTGGGGGCCACATTCCTGGAGGGACAGAGGAAGGAGCTGGGCTGGAGCTGGGGACCCGCACAGGGCACCCCGGCCTCGACCCTTCCTGCCCCTCCGGAGGCCTCTGGGGGCCATGCCTGGAGCCCAGGGGTCTCCTTCCACAGGTGGAGCTTGCCCCTCCCCCACCTGCGGGTCCCCCAGCGGTGCTGGGTCAGTGTCCTCATGGCCTTGTCCCCTCGCCCACCCTCCCAGTGCCTGTGGGCTCTGGGATGGGCCCCCATGTGTCCGTGGCTCCTGTCTGCCTTGGCCCCCAGCCCCGAGAGGGGAGAAGGCAGAGGGGTGCGGCTCTGCGAGCCAGCGGGCGGCTGCTCTGGGGGTGCAGGCGCTCCGGGGACGGGGTCAGCGGGGGGAGTTTCCCTTCTGACTCTGAAGGACCTACAGGCTCTCGCCTGCGCTTCAGAAGTTTCCTCAGGAAAAGCAGCAGTGGTTCCGGGTCAAGCCCAGCAGCCCGAGTTCCCAGGACTTGTCTTTCCCTGGACCCTCCTGTGCTGCTGGGAAGCGGGGACCGTGGCGCGGGGGGGCAGGGGGGTGAGAGGAGGGTCTCCAGGAGCAGAGTCCCCAATGTCGGCGCCGCTTCCTTCCGGGACTTCCGGGTCACCTGCCCCCGGGGACCGCCCTAGGGTCTCCCCGCCCCAGCTGCCCTGCTCCGTTCCCCAGGAGCTCAGCACAGAGCAGACCCCCGGGGAAAGGGGCCGTCCCGGTGCCGTGTGGGGCCCCGGGGCCACAGGGATAGGCCGGCTCTGCGGGCGGAGGCCAGATGCTCGTCCCCAATACCAGGGCAGGTGGCACCCAGGAGCCGCCGGAGGAACGCCTGCCAAACCCCGGAGGCTGTGGGGCCCCGCAGAGAAGTCGCCCTGGGGAATGGGGGCTTTCGGGTGCCTCCACACACTGGCTCTGATCCCAAGGGGGCAGCGTGGACCCTGCTCCCAGACCCCGGGACTGGTCAGACTGTCGCTGAACCAGCCCACGGGAGCCGTGTCCAGCCCCACCCTGACCGAGGCGCGGGGTCCCGGCTCCCGGACGGGGACCAGGAGGGAGCGGGATGAGGTGGGCGCTGGGCGGTGTCAGGAAAGCTCGGACAGGGAGGGACTCTTGCGTGTGGCCCAGGCGGGGGGTCAGGGGTGTCGGAAGGCGACGTTTGGACCAGAGAACTGCAGAGCTGGTATCTGTTGGCCTCTCGGCCCCTCCCCCTGAACTCCCCGCCCTGGGCACGGGCTCCCCTCCCCACACACATCTCGGGCTGGGCTGCGCTTCAGGAGACTCAAAGAGCATGGTCCTTCCAGGCCTTGAACTCAAAGAGCACGGTCCTTCCAGGCCTTGGCCAGGGGGAGCCGCGCCGGCCCTCCCGGGCCCTGCCTGCGCCCCCACAGCCCTCGCAGCCGGTGAGCTCCGGAGGGCCGGGCCTGGGCTGTACCCTGCAGCCTTAAGTCACCGACCACCCTGGCCAGGAGGCCCTTGGCTGGAGGCCACTTGCGTTTCCATCTCTGGCCCCCAGCCCCATCCTGGCTGCGGGAGCAGTGCTCATGGGTGCGGGAGCCCAGCCTCCGCCCCCAAGCTCTGTCTGTGGTCACCTCACAGCCTCCCCCGCCGACCAGGGGTGCACCGGGGCTCGGCGGGCCCGGGGGACTGGGAAGGGGTGGCAAGGCCCCTTTGGGCAGAGCCTTCTGGGCCTAGAAGGGCCTGGTGGTGAGCTGCAGGGTGCAGGCCCCAGGGGAGGAGGGCCCAGGAGTGTGTGACCCAAGGTGGCTCCCATCCCAGGGTCACGATCTCTAGGCCCTGGACAAGCTGCCACCCCTGGCTGCCTTCTCTGGTGCCGGCCCTCCCCGTGGCGGTCTCTGAGCGGGGCCGCGCCCTGGGGCACTCTCGGTACTGACTGGGACCCCCCAGAGAAGACAGTCAGCTGGAACAGAGGCCAGGAGGCGCCCGGACCCAGGGCGTGAGGAGCTCATGGCTGCGGCGTCATCCCCGCACAAGACGGCTGTCCCGCCTGCGGCTCTGTGACTGGCGCGGTCTGCGCAGAGCTGCGGGCAGGAGGCGGAAAGGCCGGGAAGGCCCTGCGGGGGGGGGCGAGAGGCCATCCTCAGCTGCCTTCAGGGACCCAGTGGGAGACGCTCGAGGGAGGAGACGTGCTGGTCCGTGGGCCCCTGGGGGAGGCGGCCGGTGCCCCCCGCACTCCTGCCGCTCAGCCCATCTGCAAGGATGCCACGTTTCCTGGGCCACTGCAGGTGATCGGGAAAAGACAAGTCTGTCCCGCCGAACTAGCGGCCTGTCGAGGGTTTGCGACCATCCCTCCAGCCGCCTGGGCGCCTCTGCAGTCCCGCACATGTCTGCCGGCCGTGACCCTGCGCCTGGCCAGGGGCTCACAGGGCTCGTTTCTGGCAGACCTGCTCACAGCCCCCTTGCCCCGTCTCCCCGCCGGGGTCCTGTGCCAGCAGGTACGTCTTCTGTGGGCACCGGCCGCCCCCGTGCCCCGCCCGCCTCCACCTGTCTACCCACCAAGCCGGCGCCGGGCAGCACCAGGAGGCCCGTCTCCCAGGACCTTTGGAACCACATCCGGGCGCCACTGTGCCTGCTGGCTGCTCTCCCGCCTCGTCCTCCCTGCTCCCCCGCCTTTCCCCACGGCGCTGGTTCTGAAAGGAACGCCAAGCGTTCCTGGGGCTTCTCTGGAACCAGGTGTCGCTGGACAGCATGCTTGTCCTGGGGACGAGCAAGGAGCTGAGGTCCCTGTGCTGGGGGCGCCCGGGGGCGGGTCCCAGGGGATACAGAGGGCTCCCGCTGGGGGGTGGCTTGGACGCGTGCACCCCATCGTCCCACTGCCTCCCTCCACGGGCCGTGCCTACTGGAAGCCGAGCCTGACGCATGGGGATCCGCGGTCTGTGGGCCCGGAGGAGCCCCTGTGTGGGAGGGTGCCCGGCGCACAGCAGCGGCAGAGTCTCCTGGATAAGGGTCTCCCGTGAGGTTTCCAAGTGTGAACAGGAGTTTCCTGCTGGCGATGGAGGGGCGGGGAGACGTGGGGAGAGCAGCATCACGAGACACGGGGATGGGATTGAAGGACATTTGCGACTTGTGCTACTGCGGACTGTTTTCTTGGTACTTTCGCTCGAAGGGCTTCAGATCAAGCCCCTAAGGAGACATTGGAGAGGCAAGTCTTTTCCTTTTGTAACTAGACCCTCACTGACACGGGGACCCAGCGAGCAGGTCCTGCTGGGCGCTGAGTGGCCCGGGCTGTGCCCCCAGACCCAGGGGGCATCTGGCTGGGGACTCTTCCTCTCCTGGTACCTGTCCTTGGATTTGCTTTTTTGTCATTGTCAAGCCCACACCCCTGAGTTCCTGGAGCTTGGACCCCAGCCTCTGACGTGGCCCCAGCTTCTGAGGGAGCCTGGCCCTGGAGCCCCGGCTAGGGAGTAAGGCCACTGGGGCAGTCCTGTGTGTAGGCCGACCACCCACGGCAGGAGGCCTGGCCCTCCCAGCACGAGGAGCCCACAGACAGAAGGATAGAGGACATGTGCGGAGGAGAGGAGGGGAGAGGGCCGTGGCTCTGTCCCGCTCACACAGACACACGCACACGTGTGGACACACCCACCCACCCACACACCCTCCCACCTGCCCACGTGCTCACATGGACACTCACGCCCTCAGGCTCACACGTGTGGGCACACAGTGCCCCCGCCTGCCTCCCCCGGGACCTCTAGGTCAGGGCCTGAGCCCCGCCCTGACCAGGCTGCGAGGAGGGGGTCGGGGTGAAGGGGTTGGCAGGTTTCGGGAGAAGAAGCAGAGCGAACGCGTTGGGACAGGAGCAGGGGCGGTGCGGCTTCGGGCCGGGCTGGAGGATATGGGGAGAAAGGACGGGGGGAGCAGGGGTGGGAGCAGAGTGGCCTGAGGCTGCTGGGGAGCGGGACCCCGGGCAGGGCAGGGGCCCGTACCGTCCCTCAGCAGGTCACAGCCGGCCCCGGTCAGCGCAGGCCAAGAGCCATCCTGGTGAGAAAACAGCCCAGCTCAGGAGTCTCGGTCCACGAGGGTCTAGGGAGTCCAGCGCCTGTGACTACCAGGCGGGGACCCAAAGCCCACCGTCGGTCCTGAAGCAGGAAGTGTCCGATCTCCCCCGCAGAGCTCCTGGGCCGCGTCCAGGCCGGCGGGGACCACGGCTGCCCTCACCATGGCTGGGTCACGCTCAGCACTGTCACCTGCCGTGGCTGCGCCCAGAAAGCCTCCTGGGCTTCCTGGCAGCCTGGAGAGCCCAGTGGTCGCCTTAACAATTTCCCTCCTCGACCTGCTCTCCGGCACCAAAGCTGGGGGTTTTGGGCGATGCCGGGGGTCCTGGTGACTCCACGAGGGCAGTGAGGCCGGTGCTCGCGCCCGTCCAGGCTGGCCTCCCGAGGCTCAGAATGACCCCCCCTGGTGCGCGACCTCCGGGTCAGCCTCAGAGCCCTGGGCTCGAGCGACCTGTCTCCTCTGACCCTTCCCCGCCGCCCAGAAGAGCCTGTTGTGCCTCCCCCGCTCCGTGTAGCCCAGCGACACCGGCGTGCACTCCCAGGGGCTGCCGTGTGCCGCGGACAGACGCTACCACGGGGCGGCGGTGGCAGGCAGCTCTGTGGGAAATGGTGCCCGTGGCCGTGAGGTCCCAGGCCCGGGTTTGTGCCGCCATCTGAGGCGCTGTCGACGAACGCCACGTTCCCAGAGGGGCCCCCCGACGTGCTGCCCGCCCCCATCACTGCCCCCTCCCCACGCAGGCGCCTTCATGATCCCGTTCCTCATCCTGCTGGTCCTGGAGGGCATCCCCCTGCTGCACCTGGAGTTCGCCATCGGCCAGAGGCTGCGGAAGGGGAGTGTGGGCGTCTGGAGCTCCATCCACCCAGCCCTGAAGGGCGTCGGTGCGTGTCCGGGGCCCTGCCCAGAGCCGGGGTTCGCAGGGGCACCCCCCTCCCTTCTCTACTCTCTCTGCCTAGTTTCAGGGATAGGAGGGGTCCCGGGCTCCACGCCCAGGCCTGTGCAAACCCATCCTTGGGATCTGAGGGGACCGTGGGCCACAGATCCAGGCCCCATCACTCCTGACCAGCCAGGCAGCTGAGGCCATCCTGAGTCCCAGGTGTCCAGGGCATGGGAGGGTAGAGACATGCAGGGAGTGTAGAGCCCCTCCTCCCCGCCCAGATCAGGGCTCCGCAATGGCCAGACTGACCGGGAGGGGCGCTGACCACTGAGTTCCTTCCTAGTACTGACCCCTTCCCCCAGCGCTGACCCCCGACCCTGACATTGACCCCTCCCCCCTGCGCCGGCCCCACCCCCCCAGCGCCGACCTCTCCGCCCAGCCCTGACCCCTCGTCCCCGCAAGGCCCCCCACTCCTGAGCAGCGACGGTCTGGTCCCGCAGGCATCGCGTCCATGTTCGTGTCCTTCATGGTGGGTTACTACTACAACACCATCATCGCCTGGGTCATGTGGTACTTCTTCAACTCCTTCCAGGACCCACTGCCCTGGAGCGAGTGCCCGCTGAACGCCAACCGGACAGGTGGGACCTGGGCGGGGCCGGCGGGGGGGCTGGGGACCCGGTACCGGCTGTGGGGGGAGCTGCACCCTGGGACACGCGGCCTCGGCCCACCGAGAGCCGCCCTGGGATCTCTAAGCTCCGAAGCTGCCGTAGCTCAGGTCCTGCAAAACTGGAGCCCATTTAAGGCAACAGGGCATTGAACGGAGTCACATCGCGGGAGAAAAGCCCCTAAAAAGGCTGGTCCCTCTCGGGAGGGGTGGCGTGGCTCTGCTGTTACAGAGGAAACGGGGAGACCTGCCCACCCGGCCTCGCCATGCAGGCAGCGGATGTGGGGTTCCAGGTTGCCCCAGAGAGGGGCTCCCCAACATCCACAGGGCAGTATCCTGCTCCCCACTGGCCTTTCCCACCCGGTCCCCGGAGGCTCTTTCTGCAGAGCACTTTCCCCTCACCATCTGCTCCTTCTGGGGTGAGGGCCCTCAGGGAAGGAGGAGGGGGCCCTGGGCTGTGGCCGTGAGGGCACGGGGACACATGAGGGCACGGGGCTGGGCTATGGGCACACACGCCCATCGGGACGTGGACAGCCTGCGTTGGGAGCGTGGGTCCGACAAGCAGATGTGGCCAGTGTGGTTCGCTGCACAGATCCCTCCAGATGTGCTGGGGTTGGGCCGGCAAGATGGGCCCCTCGGGGTCGAGGAAGGACAGGGCCCACCCCATGGCCTCCCTTGCTGCTCTCGGGGACCGTTCAGGACACGGTACTTGTCTCTGGGGAGGGGGCGGGGGCCCTGCAGGACTAGATGGCTGCCCTCTTCTCAGGGTGTCAGGCTGGCCTGGAGGGGCACCCAGGACCCTGGAACCCAAAGGGGTGAGACCGTGTGAGGTTGAACACCGTTGCCCGGGGCGGGCCTCAGCCAGGGAACCCTAGAGACCTGTGACCCGTGCGCGGCAGAGCACCTGGCCAAGGGCCGACTCCCAGCTCAGCCTGGGGGTCTTTTACGTGCCTGCAGCAGGGGCAAGAGGGGGAAGGCAGGTGGCGGAGGCCTCGTGTGCACAGGCGTGTGGGTGCGCATGAGTGTGCATGCGGGATCACGTGTTGTGTGGACGCACAGGTGTGCGCACGGGTCTGCGTGTGTTGTGTGCATGTGCAGGCGTGCACGGAGGTGTGTGTGCGTCGTCCCTACTGTCACTGTCCCGAAGCACAGCTCGGGGCTGGGCTCGCTGTCCTCCGCGGTGGCTCGCGCTCCCTGACCCGCTCTGACTGGTGGGGACGCCCGCCCCAGGCTACGTGGACGAGTGTGCCCACAGCTCCTCCGTGGACTATTTCTGGTACCGGGAGACCCTCAACATCTCCACCTCTATCAGCGACTCCGGCTCCATCCAGTGGTGGGTCCTGCTCTGCCTGACCTGTGCCTGGAGCATCCTCTACGTCTGCACCATCCGCGGGATCGAGACCACCGGGAAGGTGCTGGGGGAGACGCCCAGCCGCTGCGAGGGCCCGCGTGCCCCCTGTCAGGAGGGGCCTCTGCTGCCCCCACGCTCAAGAACGCGCTCAAAGGGCCGCGGGCGAGTGGCCGCAAGAGCTCTGACCGGGGAGCCGGACGGCCGGAGGAGGCAGGGAGGGGCGGGCGGCCTGGGGGCCGGGCACGCGGGGAGGGGCGGGCCGGGGGTCCCGTGCTGTCGCCTCTTCTCCTCCGGAGCCCGCTCGGCTCCGCCAGCCCCTTGGCCCACACCTGCCCGGTCCGCAGGCCGTGTACGTCACCTCTACACTGCCCTACGTCGTCCTGACCATCTTCCTCATCCGCGGCCTGACGCTGAAGGGAGCCACACAAGGCATCGTGTTCCTCTTCACGCCCAATGTGAGTCTCCCGAGGGCGGCCACCACCGGGCCGTGCACCAGCTGTCCCCTCCGGGAGCCCTGCGTCCCCGGCCCAGACCTTCCAAGCGCGGCTGAGGGTCTCTGTCCGGCTGCAGGTCACAGAGCTGGCCAACCCGGTCACCTGGCTGGACGCGGGCGCTCAGGTCTTCTACTCCTTCTCGTTGGCCTTTGGGGGCCTCATCTCCTTCTCCAGCTACAACTCTGTGCAGTGAGTGTCGGGGGCTCTGCCTGCCCCCCCTTTGCCTCGGCCTCCCCACTCCCAGGGCGGGTGAGCGGAGGAAGGCGTAAGCGTGGCCCCGCTGACCCCGGGTCCCCGTCGGGCTGTGACCACTGGGTGCAAAGAGGTGTGCTGCGGCCTCAGGAGGGCTTCCAGGAGCAAGGCACCCCCAGGGAGACGCGTTTCCGGCCCGGCCCCCTCGGGTGCCTTTGCCCCAGCGATCGTGAGCGCTGGTGTTCACCCCCCCACACTCCCCATCGTGCCTCGGCACCCAGGACCCCGGGAGCGCCGGCCCCTGCCGCCCACCGCGGCCTGACACCCTCGTGGAATGGGCGCAAACTGCGAGGGCCCTTCGCCTCCACAAGCATTATGGGGCACCTCCCCGTGCCCTACCTGGTGCACCAGGACCATCCTGCCGGGACCCATGGTCCAGCCGAGAGACAGACAAGCCTCGGGAGTAGACAGGACGGGCATGGGGCCAGGAGGCTCACCCGCTGGCTGTGGTGTCGGTGGAACAGGGCAGCCAGGGGACGGCCCTGACGGCAGGTGCTTCTCACCCCGGGCCATTGCCCACTCAGGGCTCACAGCGGCGGCTGCGGTCACATTCCCGGCTGTGCCAGCCCCGGCACCAGCCCCAGAGCGTGCCCTCGCCCAGAGGAAGACCTGCACCCCTGCCCCCCGCCCGCTCCCTCTCTGGGCAGACTCGCCTGTTCCTGGCCTCTCACCGCAAGGACGCCGGGAGCCTCCTCTGAGTCTGGCTTCTGTCCCTGAGCACGATGTCCTTGGCGGCTGCCCCTGCTGCAGCCTGTGTCAGACATCCCGCCCTTCACAACCGAGGACACCCGGGCGGACGCGTCACACTGCTTGCCCTCCGCCCTCCCACGATGGACACGCGGTTTCCCCCTTTTGGCGACGGCGAACATTTGCGTCCGAGCTCGGGGCCGACGTGCCTTCGCTGCCCGTGGGGCGCCCAGGGCGCGGCTGCTCTGGAGTTGAGGGCTCGAGGGGGTGTTTTCCACAGAGCGCACCCCCTTTCACATCCCCCCGGCCACGCAGCAGCGCCCGACCCCTGCTCGCCCTCGCCAGGGCTTGTCGTCTGACTGGCGCTGGCGGCCAGAAGCACCCGGAAGGGTGTGGGCCCTGGCGGGTGGGGCTGGGGGGTTGGGGCTGTGTTCTCGAAGCCCTGGGGCGGGGGGGTGGGGTGGGGAGGAGGGCTTCAGGTGTCCGGGTGTGGGGGCATGGCCCAGCCCGTCTCCTCGAGGTCCCACCACCCGGGGCAGGTCTCCAGGGCCAGCGTGGCGAGGGCCTGGGGACACGGCGGGAAGGGAAGAGCGGGGTGGGCTGTGTCCCCCGTGGCTGCACCCTCCTCACGGGGCGCCCCATGCCTGTGCCGGCTGGGTGCTGACTTGGGCCGGGCGGGCATCCCCGTGGGCTTGACCGGACGCCATTCTCACGCAGCAACAATTGCGAGATGGACGCTGTGATCGTGTCGGTCATCAACGGCTTCACGTCCGTGTACGCGGCCACCGTGGTCTACTCCATCATCGGCTTCCGCGCCACGGAGCGCTTCGACGACTGCTTCAGCTCGTACGTGTGCCCCGTCCCAGAGCTCGCTCGTGGTCTCCGGGGAGCCGCCGGCTGCAGCCAGCCCCTGTCTTCCCAGGAACATCCTGACGCTCGTGAACGGGTTCGACCTGCCCGAGGGCAACGTGACGCAGGAGAACTTCGAGGAGATGAAGCTCTGGTGCAACAGCTCGGACCCCGAGGCCTTCGCGAGGCTGAGCTTCCAGACCTGCGACATGAACAGCTTCCTCTCAGAGGTCGGGCCCTGGGGGGTGCTCCGGGGCCACGCTTCCCCCTGTGAGCTGAGATCTGACGGGCCCGGAGTCCCGGGCACCACAGAGCCTGTGCCCCAGACCTGAGGCCGAGGCAGGGCCCTGGGGCCCCGGCGGCCTGGCCCCCCGCGGTGCCCAGGGTCAAACATGCCAACACCCCCACGTCCACGAGTACTGGGATTCCTCCTACAAACGCGCCAGACCTGTGCAAACCGAGCTCTAGCCTCGCTTTACTCACTGGCACGGTGGACTCCGGGCTGGCTGACACCGTCCGCTGTCCCAGGGCAGAGCTGTCCTCTGCAAGCCGTCCTCTGAGGCACGGACGGCTCTAAATGCCAGGCTCCATGAGCAGCGAAGCTGGAACGTGGTCAGGATTTATGGGCCAATATTTACAGACTTAAGTTTTGCAATTTTCTACTTTGGCCCTATGCACTATCTGGGGACATGTCACACATGCTCAGGGCCTGGCACGGAGTCCAATGGGCGGGGTGACGGGCTCCACAGGAGCGAGGTGTGCGGAGAGTGAGCGCAGGCAGCAGAGCAGGGGGGCGACTGGAGGGTCCCCTCACCGGGTCTGTCCCCGACACACGCCAGACAAGGGGTGGCACGGTCCGAGGCACCAGAGTCTCCGAACTCCTTCTCCAGAAGCCGAAGGAGGGGTCAGTGCTCGGGGCTGTGCGCCGAGCCTGCCCGGGGCGCTGAGTCCCAACCCCGCCACCCCGCACCCTGCCCAGGATCCGGCCAGTGCTTCTGCCCCGGTTTTGCCTTCTCAAGAAGTTCTGCAGAGAGAATGGAGAGTTTGTGTCCCGGGGCTGCCTGGGCTCTCGCTCCTCCTTCACCCACGGGGGTGCGAGCTGCTCCCCGGCGCGACGCACGGGTGCTGGCCACTACCCTCTCCTGCTAAACTCCCCGCTCGGCCCCGGGGAGGATCCGTGCGCGGAAGGCAGCAGCCATGTCCTCTGACTCGCAAATGCTGTGAAGTCGCTTTGAGAGCCCTGACTTGGGAGCGAGTCGTGAGGACAGGGGCAGCCCTGCAGGGAGCGCCGGGCCCGGGGCGCCTCACTCAGGCCCTCGACCCGGCCGGACACACCCGGGGGAGGGGCCGCAGCAGGGTCTCGCTGACCCGCCTAGGGCTTCTGCCCCTGCCCGGCGTCGGAGCCCACGCCATGCCCACGGCCGCTCAGCCGGGCCCACCGGCCGCAGGTCCGGGACGTCTGCTCTGGGCACCGGCTCAGGCCTCGTGGACGTCACCCTGCGCCCTGAGCCCAGCTGTACAGCGTGCGTCTCAGCGAGCAGATGGTCTCTGCAGTGGCCGCGGGTCTGTCTGGGCAGCCCGGGGCCCTGACGGCCGCTGAGCAGGGCAGCCCTTTCCAGGTCGTCAGACTAGCTCAGCTTTAAAAATACAGCGGGGCCTAAAGGACAGGTTCTGGTTGTTTCTCCGAATGGCTCAGCTCAGCCCTCCGCTCGCTCAGCAGGGCTCGGGGCTGCGGTGCTGAGGGAGAGAAGGGGCCCGGGAGGGGCCCTGCGGGGCCTCGTGCCTCAGTGACACCGCCCCACCCCTGCAGGGCGTGGAGGGCACCGGGCTGGCCTTCATCGTCTTCACGGAGGCCATCACCAAGATGCCCCTGTCCCCGCTGTGGTCCGTGCTGTTCTTCGTCATGCTGTTCTGCCTGGGCCTGTCGTCCATGTTCGGGAACATGGAGGGCGTGGTCGTGCCCCTGCAGGACCTCAGGGTCATCCCGAAGAAGTGGCCCAAGGAGCTGCTCA
This sequence comes from Meles meles, assembly GCF_922984935.1. Classification (NCBI taxonomy): domain Eukaryota; kingdom Metazoa; phylum Chordata; class Mammalia; order Carnivora; family Mustelidae; genus Meles; species Meles meles. The sequence continues at coordinate 183,617,122 of NC_060068.1, read as the reverse complement.
CAGGTACGTGGGGCCGGGGCGGCAAGGATGGCTCCCAGGGCGCGGCCAGGACCATGGGCTCCATCCGCAGCGGCCAGGACCATGGGGCTCCATCCGCAGCGGCACGTTCTCTGCCCCGCAGGCCTCATCTGCCTGGGGACGTACCTGCTGGCCTTCGTCTTCACGCTGAACTCCGGCCAGTACTGGCTGTCCCTGCTGGACGGCTACGCGGGCTCCATCCCGCTGCTCGTCATCGCCTTCTGTGAGATGTTCGCCGTCGTGTATGTGTACGGTGTGGACAGGTACGGGGAGGCTGAGGTGGCAGGCGGTTCCCTACGGGGGTAAGTGGGTCAGCATTTGGGGTGGGGCGGGACAGCCCCGCCGTGACTCGAGGCCGAGCGTGCACGGGCCTGACGCCCGAGTGGCTGAGGGCAGAGGGGACGGGCCATGGACGCGCCCAAGCGATCGGCTCAGTGCGCCCTCCAGCTTCCAGACGCTTCCAGACCCGGCAGACGGGCGCTCACCGGCATCCTGGGGGTGGACAGAGAGCAAAGCACTACCACGGAGGGAAGCAGAGACCCCTGTGGCCTGCGCTGCAGGGTAGGAAAGGTCGTCACTGAACCGTCAGTTGAAGGTGAAGCACGACCACGTCCCGAGCAGGCGGCCTGAGACCCGGGCACAGACGGGCCGCGTGGGCAGAGCAGCCCCGCGGCTGGGGTATGGGCAGCAGACATGAGGGCCAGGTGTGGGCAACAAGGGCTCCCACCGCAAAGATCCAGGCTGCCCCGTGGGTCCCCAAGGAGGCCACCAGGTCAAGAGGAGGGAGCTCGATCGTGGGGTGCTCCAGGCCTTTCTAGACAGAGAGAAGAAAGGTGGGTGAGCAGGGCTCGTCTGAAGTCTATGTGGCCAGACACTCAGGACATCAGGCCCTGATCAGAGAGGACCACAGGCCCAGAACTTGGCACCTGGGCTCTCACGGGGAGATGGGCTCCCCAGGGCCTCAGAGACCACCTGCCCGCGTCTGTTACTGTAAAGCACGTACAAGCCGTGGGAGGGCCTCCTCGGCACCCACGAGAGCTCCCTGTGCGAGTGCGGATTTCCACACACGCCCGAGCCCACCTGGGAGCCAGGGAGTGTGGTGGGGCCTGCCACGACGCCACCAGACACCGCGGAGGAAGGCGGCTGTGCCTGCCGCAGGCTGTGACGCAGACCTGTGACCGCCTGCGTGAGGGCACGGCCGTCTGCGACCGTCCGAGAACAGTTGGAAGCCAGATGCTGGCAGAACACTGTTCAGCACGCCGTAGGGAGGACAGCCCTGCGCACGGGAGACTCCTGCTGGGTCCCACCTGGGGACGTGGCCGGGACAGCCGTGTCCCTCGGACTCTCTGCGGCCCTGGACAGCGCGTGGCCCGTTCTGTGTGCTCCATGCCGACATCTAGAGACAGTGGACTCTGGTGCAGAAGAGAGTCTGGCCCGGACGGGCGGGAGACAGTGGGGCTGTGCAGGGTCAGGGCCACAGCCCTGGTGGGAGGCTGGGATGGGGCGGCCGGCCGGGCTGCCCTCCGGCCTAGATGCGCGGGCCGCAGCTCTGCACAGTCTGTGCGGCGGGTTCACAGGCTGGGGCATTGAGGATGGCGACGCCCGTCAGGGTTGGACGGCCAGACACCCTCTGCCTCGATGGGGTCACTGGCCTGTGGAGAAACCCAGTGATGGCTTCCTTCCCGCCTTGTGTCCAGGTTTAACAGGGACATCGAGTTCATGATTGGCCACAAGCCCAACATCTTCTGGCAAGTCACGTGGAGAGTGGTCAGCCCGCTGCTCATGCTGGTCATCTTCCTGTTCTTCTTCGTGGTCAAGGTCAACGAGGAGCTGACCTATAGCGTCTGGGACCCTGCCTATGTGAGCCCTGGGGCTGCCGGCGGGCGCAGGGGCGGTCTGGCTCCTGTCGGGTGGGGAGCCTGGGGGCGTAGCTCCCCTCCCCCACAAGGGCCAGGAACTGACCCAGGGGCAGGGGCAGCTGCCCTGAAGGAGACCCTGCGGGCTGCTCACTGCCGCTCTCTCCCCAGGAGGAATTTCCCAAATCCCAGAAGGTCACATATCCGGGCTGGGTGTACGCTGTGGTCGTCATCGTGGCTGGGGTGCCCTGCCTGGTCATCCCTGGCTTTGCCATCTACAAGCTGCTCCGGGACCGCTGCCAGAGGCCAGGGGACCGCCAGGGTCTGGTCAGCGGGCAGTCCACGGTCTCCATCAACGGGGACCTGAAGTCCTGAGTGGCCCAGCCCAGCGTGTGCGGCCGTTGGTGTTGGGGAGGATCCAGGCCACACACGTGAGAGGGCACGCACATGTGTGCATGAGTGGGTGTGCACGTGTGTGCACGTGTGAGCGCGTGAGTGTACGGTAGGGTCACACGCGTGGGTGCGCACAAGTGTGTGTGCGTGTGCGTGTGCAGAAGCTCGTGTGCTCGTGTGAGAGTGACATGTCGGACTGCGTGGGGGCTGTAGGGAAGCGTGTGTGATGCGTGTGTGTGGTCATGTCTAAGTGTGTGTGCACGTGTTTGAGGACTTGGGCGTGTGCGTACATGCGCTGTGTGCGTGACTGTGGTACGTGTGTGTTGTATAAACGTGTCGGGCGCACACACACGCACACGCCTGCTGCGCAACCCCAGGGCCCTCGCGCCTGCCTTTGTCACGGGTGTGGTGGGGCAGGTGCTGGGGCGGGTCCCGCCACGTCTGCGCCGAGGGAGAGTCCCGGCTGGGGCGCCGTGGGGAGGCCGCGCTGCCGAGAGGGCCGGCGGGAGACGGGGGCGGGATGCTCCCTCGGCCGCTCAGCTCCAGTCCCATCCACCCTCGACCCAGGAGCTCACAGCAAGGTCGGGGCACTGGTCCCCCGCGATGAGAATGGCCATTCTCGAGCTCCTAGCTGGGAGCTCCGGAAGACTCTTCGGAGTCCCTCGGAGGCCTGGCCGCCCGCCCGCCGGCCTTGGCAGGATGCGGGCTCCGAGATAGCCGACTGCATTAATCATTGCTCCTGGCTGCCGCAGATAGGTGAGCAGTCGACGAAACTCAACTTGGCCTAAGTGAAGGCAGAAACCACCCTTTGAGTTTTCGTAAGAGGGCATATTCCCTGCATGAATTTTTAGCTAGGTGTTGGAAAAGGCAAGTTATAGGGTAACTCGGCCATAGCCACCAAGGTCGAGGACCATCCACGTGTCCGGAACTCGGCAGGGACCGGGAAGCCCACGTACTCGGCGTCCCTCCCACCAGCTTCACCTGGTGCCGGCTCTCCCCTCCCCATCCTGGGAAGGGTTGTTCTCTGGGATCCGACAGCCTGTCTCAGCCAAAGGCACTGGGCGCATAGGGTGGCCGCGTTAATGAGCTCAACTCCACTCTCCATGGAAAAATCTCCAAGTTTGCATAGCTGGGTTTTCTGATCATCCGCTGGCGGTGGTGGGGGGAGGACCTGGGTGGAGGACGGATCCCCAAGCCTTGTCCAGGGCCCTACTCGGATGCCCCAGGGTCCTGTCCCTGTCCCCCTGCCTCCCGCTCCCTGGTGACACAGAGTTCAGCCCTGCAGCCCCGCCGTGAACCTCCAAACACCGGCATCTCCAGTCCTTACGCTGCTGGTCGCCTGGCCGCCTGCAGAATCCTGGGGGGCTAACGGCCCGCTGTGCAGGGCCCCCCATCCCACCACACTCCAGCCTCCACCCACCTCTCAAAGCCCCCCCAACTGAGAGAACAGCGAGCAGCCCTCCCCCCCACAGATACACCACCGGCCCAGGGCGCGTGGGGAGGAGACGGGCAGGCATGGCCCGGGGCGCCCATCCAGGCATTCTGTCCCCCGAAGAGCACCTCGTTTCGCAGACCTGGTGTATTTGCAAGTTGTTGGAAATGCGGGATTTGTGGGCATAACGTGCACCTGTCTAAATAAATCATTATTTCATAGTCTCAGCCCAAGATTTGGGTAAATACAGGGGGCTGAGCACACAGCGGGCCCAGTCACTCAGGGGAGCACAGGACCGTGGTTCTGGGGGGTCGTTTCTCTGGAGAAGTCATGACACAAAACTGCTGCGTCCACGGGGCCCTGGGCGTGGCGTGTGGCTCTGCGGAGGCAGGAGGAGGGTGGGCCGTGGGCTCAGGGCCGTGGTGCCCCAGTGAGGTCAGGTCCACTGGCTTGGGGGCTGTACTCCTGCCCTCCCCGCGCCTCCCTTCCCTTTCTCCCATTCCCTCCCACCCAAGAGTCAGTGGACGTGCATCCCCCAGGGCCCACACCTCTGTGACCCACGTGTTCGGGCCATGTGAGACCAGCGTCCCGGGAGGGGAATTTCACATCCGGGCCCCAGGCTGTCCTGCAGACATCCACTGGGGCTCCACGGGTCCAGGAGACCCCATGGGAGGCCCAGGCTGAGTCCACTGCGTCGGCCCGTCACAGGCCATCCCACCGCAGGAGGACCCCATGCGGAGGGGACGATCTGGATGTGTCCCCGCCTGGCTGAGCCCCTGCGGCCACGGATGCCTTGCTGTCCCACCACCGCCCGAGGGCACCTGTGGCTGCTGGCGACAAGAGGAGAAGCCCCTGCCGCCCCTGCCCTTGCCCTGGCCCCATCGGGAGCCCCACCCTTCCCCCAGCCTGTGTCCCTGCACATGGCCGGTGCTGTGGGGGCCTGGGGCTCGTGCAGTCACCGCACGGGCCACGGGACGCAGGGGTGAGGGGTGGATCTCCCCGGCCTGAGGGGTTACAGTCTCTGAGAAATGAACGTGGCTAAGACGTGAACACGGCAGACCGCAGTGGCCGGCCCCTCCCTGGCACCGGCTGCCCTCCCTGGCACGATGGCCCCACGGTGCGCCTCCACAGCTGGGTCACTGGCGAATGTGGCTGAGAGGAGCAGGCCCACCCCAAGGTCACACACGGGGGCTGTGCTCAAGGAACATTCTAGAAAGGACAGAACAGTAGTGACAGGGAACAGTTGGGAAGCTGGGGGGGCGCGGGTGGCCATGAAGGGGCGGGGCAGCTGTGACGGACACGTGCCGAGCTGACCTGTCACGTCAGCACCCAGCCGTGGCACACACGACATTTGGGAGACGTCAGCGCTGGGGGAACGGGACAAGGATAAGCGTCACCCCTCACGGTGACGAGTGAGGCCGCGGTCGTCCCGGAATCAGAGGGTTGACTAGGGAGTCAGTGGTTTTTATGAAACAACTGAACGAGCCAGTCTTGGGAGTCTTGGCACGGCCCTGACGGGGACCAGGAGGCCCTCGCGGATGCGGGCTGGCCGTCGGCCTCGGCACCAAAGGAGGCGCAGGCAGAGGGCGTGGGGTCAGCAGGGGACCGCCTGGGTGAGAGCAGGAGCCCGGCCCAGGTTACCGATTAACTGGCTCCACTGGTTTGCCTTTAAGTGGCGAGACCACACACGGAGGTCCGGGAGGGCTCCACGGAGCCAGGGCAGCAGCGAGCGGCGGGCATGGCGTGGGCCGGGGGAGCAGAGCCGCGCGGGGACGGCCGCGGGGACAAGAGGCCAGCGTGGGACAACAAGGGACAGTACCTGCTGAGCTGCATCGGCTTCGCCGTGGGCCTCGGCAACATCTGGCGGTTCCCGTACCTGTGCCAGACGCACGGCGGAGGTGAGCCGGCCTGCGGGCGCCGTGCCGGGAGCCTGCGCGGTGGAGGTCCGGCCCGCTGGCCACCTCGTCCGGGGCTCGGGAGCTCCCCCAACACCGCTCTTCGCACGGCTCCCTGCAGCTCCGTGGGGTGCGCACGGGCCAGGCCGCCTCTGCACTTCGGCGCCCAGGCCACGGCACCCCCTCCCTGCACAAGAGTCCGTGCCTGTCACCCACAGCCCCGGGGAGTGGACCCTGAACGTCCCCCAGGCCAGGCCGGTCCTTTTCCGGGGTGCGACCTTGGGGCCCGTGGGGTCTCAGCGTCAGGTCAGCTTGTTGCCAAGCTTTCCTCTGCACGCAGAAGGCCTGAGGCCTCCAGAAGCCCTCTAGAGCCGTCTTCCCGCATCCACCGGGCCCCCCGCTGGAAATGGGGGTGCTGTTCCCTTTGGGGGCAATTCCCCAGGCCCCCACCAGGAACAGGTCAGAAACGAAGGTCTGTGTGTGGCTGGCGGGGAGTCGTCCTGGCCCCTTGTCCCCCTGGCCGTGCTGTGTGCACAGGGGTCAGGCTGCGCCGGGGGAGTGTGGGCTGGGGGTGTGTGGGAGCCGCCGCGGAACAGAGCAGGCGGGGGGCAGGGACGGAGGTGGTGTCCCCGGTTTACGAGGAAGCTGCTTCCTGAAAGTCTATTCAGTTTTCCTGTTTATGAGACATTGGAGGAGACATCTCTGCGGAGCCGCTGTCCCGGAGGTGTCAGAGCTTCCACAGGGGGCTGGGGCCGGGCGGGCTCGTGTGCCTTGGGTCGTGCCCTGGGCCTCCGAGCCGCCCTAGGCATCGGGAGGGGCACATGCAGACGCCCAGCAGAAACCTGCACGCTGGTGGTCACTGCCGGTCAGTAGATGTGGCTCTGACCGGAACCGGTTGGCCGTCACTCTGCGCTGCGTCGTGCTGGGACTGTCCTGGGAATGTGGCTTCTGGAACTCATGTGCTGGCGTGGCCTGGCCTGAGGGCTGCGACCCGGGCACTGGGCACCAGGACCAGCCCGTCACCACCAGCACTCAGGGGCCGTGGGGGGAGGGGCTGTTTGAATTCCTCTTTTAGACCCCATTTCCGGATGTGAAGCCCTTCGTGAAATGTCATGAAGTAGTCAAATTTCAAAGCTCCCCCGTTTTCCTAAACAAACGACCCTTTTTGCCTCACGTGGGCCGCTGCTGATAACCTCGATGAAGAGATGAGCGGAAACCCTGTTGCATTTTTATTCTGCACATACTCATGACCGGAGGGTGAATATTTCTCTCTTCTCAGTGATTACTCAGATCTGGAGCCTTCTCCTTAACGATAAGACTTCAAAGGCAACATTGTAGCAGAATTGGGGGAAACACTCAGCACACCTGCAGGGCGTCCTGTCCCGTCTCTGCGGCTCCTGGATGCGCATCGGCGCCCACCGTGCAGGTGGGGACCCCACCAGCGGCCGGCGCAGGTCACCTGGCAGGGCCCAAGGTTCCAGCCCAGGAGTCATTCATGACCCTGTCCATGGCAACACGGGGGGGCACCCAGTGAGTGGCCCACGATCTCCGCATGGCTGTGTTGCGACCTCAGCACCCATGGGCTCTACAGAGACGGTGGAGTCTCCACGTGACGAGCCCATTGTGACCGTCAGTGTAGCTGCCCAGGGGATGTCCCCTGCAGGCGTCCCAGCCAGGCTGTCGGTTCCACGGAAGACTCCCGGGTCTCACGGACATAGCGTGGCGTTTCCAGATTGTCTGGGGCCCAACGTCCATCTTGGCATCACCGAGTCATCCCAGCCACAGAGACAATCACACGCCTGCCCTGGTCTCTGACCTTTGTCTTCTCTCCGGACGGTCTTGGGGGTCTCGCTCCGCGGATCCTCAGCCGTGACAGGCTCCGTCCCGATCGGACTGAACTTCTTCTCCGAGACATCTTCTCAGTGGACGGGGCCGGTGTCTCCCATCCAGCTCTGCGCGGGCGGGCCGTGCACGGGGCTCTCTGGGACCCACTGCCATCTCGCCAGCCCGCCCTCCCGCCTGGGAGAAACTCCTCTCTCTTCATCTGACACCACTGCGTGAGGGTTTTGCCCACGCCGCCCGACTCCCAATCCTAGCCGCATTTAACCGGTTTCGGCCGGTCTACCTGCAGCGAGCGCAGGCTGGACGGGGAAGGGTCTGCCCGCGGCGCTGTCGCACGGCAGAGCACAGTGTCAGGACCCGAGTCCCAGGCCACCCACAACATCCGCCCAACCTGCAGCAAGTCGGGAGCGCGGACAACCCCTCCTCGGGTCAGAATCTTGTAGAAGGGCTCCCAGAACCCACGAAGCAGTCCACTCGCTGTACCGGGTTTTTACAGAGAGCACGGCCCAGAGCAGCCACGGGCGGGGACGCACAGAATGAGGGCGTCGGGGCTCCCCGCCCCCTCCAGCACCTCCCGGGCTCCCCCACCTGGAGCCGGCCGGGCCCCGCGGCCTACGGTGTTCATGGAGGTTCCTCTGCGGGCGTCGGTGATGGAGTCACCAGCCGGGGTGATGCGCCTTCTCTGGGCCCCGCGCCCAGCCCGGAAGCCGAAGTGGGGCTCCACGTCCCGCCTCCCGATCGCGTGGCTGGGTTGTCCGGGGACCGGCCACCTCCTCCAGAAGGCTTGGTTTTATCCGGGTCGCGGTGCGCGCGGGTTTCAGACGGGGCCACAGTGCACGGAGCAAGCAGTAGTTCTCCGTTTGTGACCAGAGCCGCTCCCTTCTCTTCTCCCCGAAGCATGGCTGATTAGGCAGCACCCACTCGGCTGCCAAGAGGAAGGCCCCTCCCTTCCCAGGCACTGCTCCTCCTGGCATCCCGGCTGGCCCTGTTGGCTGCGACCCTCCCCACGGAACAGGGGTCTGTGAGACCTGGCCGGCCTGAGCCTGCAGGGCCCTTCCAGGCAGCGAGTCACACGCCTGGGACCCAGAGCCCGTCTGACGCCCAGACACCCACTCCTGGGCTCCGGGCCGCTGGTCCCCTGTCCCTACCACGTTGCAGGTGTTTGCATGAGGCCCAAGGGGGCTGGGGGTGCACACACCTGCGCGGGACCCCACAGAGCGAGGGGCAGGTGGGGTGGGGCAGGAAGACGGCAGCCTGGGGAGGGGCTCCCCCATCTGGTCCCTATGTCCCTGGCCCGTGGCTGGCCCCTGCCCTGCCAGAAGCTCCGTGAAGTGGCCGAGGGCTATACTCACAGCCCAGCTCCAAGCCCTTGCCCGCTGGTGCCCTGCTCGTCCCTGGGGCCACGGCAGTCCTGGAGGCCATCTCCCAGAATTCCATGTCATTCTCTCATGCTTCATCGTGGTCTGGCCACGATGTGGATGGCACCAGTGAGCACTGTTTTGTCCCAAACACCGGCGTCCTGTGCAGAAGCTGATGTGGGCTGAGGGGCTACCTGTCCTCTCCGGGGCCCTGGCTGTGGGTCAAAACCTCTGAGCGAGACGCAAAATCCCAGGGAGAGCCTGGCCTCCTGGAGGCTGGTGCAGGGAGACTCAGGGAGCACGGTTGCTGGCGTGGTCCGCCCTGTGTGGAGGGGGCAGTGGACCACACACTGCAGTGAACTGGGAGAAAACGCAGCTCCCGACTGCACGGGGACTCCGTTCCCCCAGCAGTACGGGAACACGCAACCGTCCTGGGGGCTGCGGGAGCCGGCACCCTACACACGCCCCAGGCGATCTGGTGCGCCCCTCGGGGCTGTGGGCTCCCGGGGAGGCCGGGCCCCTCCCTCCTCACACCTGTGGCCTTTCTCCTGCTCCGGCCACTGCGGGCTCCTGGAGGAGAAAACTGTGGCTCTCCGTGGACCCCATAGAGGTGGTCAGTGTGTGCTCCCCTGGGGACCACAGAGCCTCCCACCACCGTGGCTACAGGTGCCCACCTCCCAGCACCTGGACGCTGGTGCAGGGCTGAAGCTCATGCCCAGGCATGGAGAGACAGGTCCCAGCCTCCGCTCAGGCACAAAGCTCCAGAGACCGTTTCAAACATCCTCCTTTCCAACATTCTGCCAGGAGCACACACCAGCCGCACGTCACAGCAGGGTCCATAATCGGGGTGCGGGGTGTCCCTCTAAGAACAACGCCCCCAGAGGCTCCCAGGTGGGATGCTGCCGAGGGACTGGGAACAGCCACAGACCCGGTGCCGAGGCCGCACCAGGCTGTCGTCCACCCTTCACTGACCACGGCGTCTTTGCAGGGGCCTTCCTCATCCCCTACCTCATCGCCCTGGTCCTTGAGGGGATCCCCATCTTCTACATCGAGCTGGCCATCGGCCAGCACCTGCGGAGAGGGAGCATCGGGGTGTGGACGGCCATCTCGCCCTACCTGGGCGGAGTGGGTAGGCTGCCTGCCTCGGACCCCTGCCTGGAGCCGCTGGGAGGGTGGGGCTGGGGGCCCCGTGGGTGCCCTGCAGCAGCTTGTCACTCCAGTGCACAATCAGTGGCTTTGACCCTGCTGGAGAGGGGCCCGGACCTAACAGGGTAGGGAGGTGCATGTGGCTGCGTTCCCGCGGGAGCTCAGTCTGCTCATGCTCTCAGCACACCTCTTCCAAGAGGCCCGCTTTGGTTGCCCCAAAGCCCCAGGAGGCAGCTGGGTGCAGGGTGCTGGTGGGGTGAGCTCAGGGCGCAGGAGGAGGTGGCGGCAGGCCCAGCCCCACGGAGCAGCAGCGAGCTGTGCCAGACCGTCCATGCACGTGTCCCCGCGGGTGTTGAGCCCACACGTCCTGAGAGTGTCCGGGAGGCCTGGACAGAGGGAGGGAGCCTGTGACACGGCCCGCACGGGGGCGGCAGCACTGTGCGCGAGCCCCGCCGGGAAGCCCATGCAGAGGCAGACCCCAGCCCAGCTGCGGATGGAGCCACACTGCCGTGGAAAAGACACGTTGCCCCTGGGTGCACACAGCCAGCTGTGGGCCAGCCGCGGGGCGGGCGGCTTCAGGGGGACAGGGAGCGGGGTGGGGTGCCATGTCTGGAGCCCGGCGGCTGGGAGGCGAGGGAGGTGCTGACCACCGCCTCCCGCAGGGCTGGGCTGCCTCACTGTGTCCTTCCTGGTCAGCCTGTACTACAACACGGTCCTCACGTGGGTGCTGTGGTACCTGCTCAACTCCTTCCAGGCCCCGCTGCCCTGGAGCTCCTGCCCGCTGGACATCAACCGCACAGGTAGCACGGCTGGGGGGGGCGGCACCCTGCCTCACGCGGGCCCTGCTCGGGCTCCCCGGACGGCACACCCGGAACCCTGCTCTCCCTACCCTGCTGCACCTGACCGTGGGTGGGCCTGGGGCCCCCAGGAGCCCCGTGTACTCACAGCCCAGCCGTGTGCATGCCTGCCCGGCAGCAAGAGGCTGAGTGGGCGGGACCTCGGCTTCTGCTGGATCCGTCCAACCCTCAGCCACGGTTTCAGCAGAGGACAGTCTCACAGCCAGGGAAAAAGTTGCTATTTTGCGCTGCTTCACGAAGCTGTGTTAACTCTCCTTCCCTTCCTGCCTCTGCTGACAATAACTTGGCCTGTCCTGTACGAGGCCAGCCCAGGGGCAAGTCTGGGCCTGGAGGCCCCCTGTACCCACCCTCTGACCCTAGCTGTGTGCCCTGGGCGGTGGGGGGCATAGGTCCTGCCTGGTGTGCCTGGTGCTCAGGCAGCAGCCCTGGGCTGGGTTACTGCAGACTGCACTCCTGGGCAGAGGCCTGCAGAGCCCACGGCCAGGCCGGAGCCCTGTGGCCAGCACCTGAAAGGAGCCTCCTGGTTCCAGCGTTCGAGGCCGAGTGCCAAGCCAGCAGCACTGTGAGCTACTTCTGGTACCGGCAGACGCTGAACATCACGGCCGACATCAGCGACAACGGCTCCATCCAGTGGAGGCTGCTGGCCTGCTTGGCCGCGTCCTGGGCAGTGGTGTACCTGTGTGTCATCAGAGGCATCGAAACCACAGGGAAGGTGCGGCCCCTTGGGGAGACCCCACTGCCCGCTCCCTCCAGCTCAGTGTTCAAGCACAGAGGGTTTAGAAGCTGCACTGGGAGGGCACAGACTCGAGGGCCAGTGCACTCCCTGGAGATGGGCGCCTGTACCCGGTGACACAGTGCAGATGCAGACTGGGGGTTTTCTCCCCTCTTTTCCTTTTAACCCGTTTGGGTCTCTAGGTTTAAAGTGTGTTTCTCTTGGACGTGCATAGAGGATTCTGAGTTTCTGGCAGTCCCTGCCCTTGTTTGGCTGTTTAGACCATTTACGTTTAGTGTGACAATCAGTGCAGGTTCCACTGGCCATCCTGTGATTGTTTCCTGCCGGTCCCCTTGGTTCTCCACTCCTGCTGCTCCCATTTCCTGGGTGTTTCTTGTGACCCCGCTCTGTCTGTCTGTTGGCTCGTCAGTGGTTCTCCCCTCAGGACTGGATGAGGGGCTTGGCCATCGGTCCTTCTGGGAGCGATGCTGCCCATGGGATGAGGCAGGTGACCCTCACTCAGGCTGCACTGCCTTCCTCGGCTTTCCTGCCGCTGGCTCACATTCCATAACGACGGTCTGCGAGCATCAGCGTGTTCTGGTGTGCTGGTCTAAAACAGTTACTGCCTGATAGAGACAGAGATAGAGACAGAGACTGTCACTGATAGAGACATCAGTGACAGGGAGAAATGTGTCAGCAGCTCCTCACGTGGTTTCTGTGCGGGCCTGGGCCTCCGTCCCGCAAGCCTGCCTTCACCGCACGCCCTCCCCTCTCCCGGGGCTCAGACAAGTTCTGCGCTACACGTGTCCTCCCTTTCAATGTGGGCGACATAGCTCCTTGTCTTCCCCAACTGTGGCTCCGATACACGATTGTGGCCCTTCTGCCCAGGTCCAGGCGTGTGCGTGCGCGTGCTCATCTCAGCTGGCGTGTTATGGTTACTGTCCCATGAGCGTCTTTGTGCTTGAGGGGACCAGAATTACTGCATTAGACCGAAGCAACCATTAGGCCCGACAACCCACCAGAAATCCCAGAGCCCTGAGACGGAAGTCCCTGCAGGGCCCCGGGACGACAGTCAGTCAGTGCACAGGGACTGGGGCGGCAGTGGGGAAAGAGTGTCGTCGTGGATTTATTCTGAGCGGACCCTGACCACACCTGACTGCGGAGGCGCTGGTCCTACGCTGGGGAAATGGGTGTGGGTGCGTGTGTGGCCCAGGGCCCCTGTGAAGTGGCCGGCTGTGGGCCCTGGGTGGAGAGGAGGGCTGGCGCCTGGGAGAGGTGCAGTGTGGGAAGAGGGAGACTCGCCGCCTGGGATGGTCAGTGTCCGCCCCACAGGCACAAGTGTGCACGTGGCTCCACTCGTGACCGTCCCCAGGAGCGCCAGACCCTCGGGGCCTGACTGGGGCCCATACACCCCACGGTTCCCTTGGCCCCCACTGGGCCGGAATCCCAGACGACGGAGGGGGGCCAGCCGTAGCGGCACTTACCATGCAGCTGCCTCTTGCGGGTTTTCTGCGGAGCCGGTACCACTGAAAAGTCTAATAATCTGGTCTTTTTTAAAGGCAATTTATTTCACAGCCCTGTTCCCTTACCTGGTCCTGACGATCTTCCTTATCCGAGGACTCACCCTGCCTGGGGCGGTCAGAGGGTTAATCTACCTGTTCACTCCGAATGTAAGTCGGTTTGAAGGGAGTCCAGGTTCCAGGCTCCAGGAAACACAGGAGACAGAGGCAGAACCTGGCCCAGCTCGCTTCATCCCCTGGCTGTGGGATGGCCGTTAGGCAGAGGCCAGGCCACCCAGGGCCGTGTGCGGGTGAGGGCAGGGATGAGGGTGGCATGGGTCCCAGGGAGGAGGTCAGGGTCAGAGGAAGGGAGCAAGAGGAGGACTTGGCTTGCGACGTGGGGCCTGAGGGATGCTGCTGGTGGGGTTCGGGAGAGAAGCCATCTGGAGGCCCAGATGCCCCCCCCAGGGCCCTGCACCCCATACCTCCGAGGACCTTGAGAGCTGCTCGCTCTCTACCCAGCGAGCATCACCAGACCCGGGGGCCCGCACCCCTCTTAGACCCTCGCACATGCTCTAGGGCCCCCGCATTCCGCAGGAGGTCCCAGGGGCTGCACGGCAGCAGGAAGGGGCACTGGCCGTGAATGGGGGTCTGCCTGGGTCCATCCCCAGCAGCAGAGACTCCGGGCACCGTATCCCAGCCACCGTAGGACGCTGCGAGTCCCTCAGAACCCCCAGGTCTGAGAGGAGCAGAATAAACGCGGCAAGTCAGGCCGCTTGGACCCATTTCTCAGCCCTGCGCGGTCTGTCGGCCGCACTCCGAGCCCACGCGGACGGGGGCCGTGGCCCGTCACAGGACAGCGCGGCCGCGCTTGCCAAGGGAGCTGCCCGCTCCGCGGGAATCCTGGGCTGCCCACACGCCTTTGGGGGAGTCTCCGCACAGGAAGCCGGTGGGGGGGTTCCCGGGGCCGGTGGGGTCTGTCAGCGGCACGACCCTTCCCAGGTGCGGACTCTCCGGAACCCGCGCGTGTGGCTGGACGCGGCCACGCAGATCTTCTTCTCTCTGTCCCTGGCCTTCGGGGGACACATCGCTTTTGCGAGTTACAACCCGCCCAGGTAGGGAACAGGCTCAGGGTGGGCTTAAGTGACCAGGGATGGTGGGGCCGGGCCTCCCGTCCCCGAGCTCCGGGAGAGCCACGAGCCCGTGGGCCATGACGTCCTGTGCGGCTGCTGCGAACCTGTGCCAAGAGCAGGCTCACGGGGCTCCCACCGCCGGGCGCCCACGGCGGCCGCTCGCGTGTCCCGCGGAAAGAGCCCGGACAGTCGGTTCCGGGAACGGGGCGGACGCCGGCAGCACGGGAGTCACGCTCGAGGCCGGAGAAGTAGAGACGCGGCGGCGGTCAGCTCCCTGGCCACTGAAGACGGATGCGGGGCCCACGCGCGGTCACCTGTGGTGGGGACCCCGGGTGCTTGGCCCCAAAGCGCCACCCACTGCCTCACAGCCCCCGGGGCCGCCTGAATGGGCGGGGTTCTTGGTGGTGGCCAGAGCTTCTCCCCTGCCGACGTGCGGGGCTGGGATGGGGGCACCGGGGGCTTCCCAGGCACCCGACAAGGGACCACCTCAGCCGCCTGCACGTAGCCCGTGTGGAGGTCACGTCGGCGAAGCCCACTCCAGGCTCCACGAGGCCCCACGTGGTCCTCAGCTCCCGGTGTCCAGGCCTTGGGGACAGGGGTGGACGCTGAGGCTGTTAGACCACCCACCTTCTCAGGCGGGGGTGGGCGGGGCAGGGCCTGGGTCGGGAGGGGTCGAGGGGAGGGGGTAAGAGGGGAGGGGTCATTGGGGAGGGGGTCAGAGGGGAGGGGATCAGCTGGAGGGTAGGCAGGGAGGGGTCCGTGGGGAGGGGCCACGGAAGGGGGTCTGAGACCGTCCTGAGACCAGCAGGGACAGACCCAGGGCTGCGGCTCGTGGGCATGTAGGCTCTGTGGGGGGGGTCCTAGGTGGGGATGGGGGATGGCCCTAAGCACAGATGTGCTGCACGTGTGTGTCCGCCAGGAACAACTGTGAGAAGGACGCGGTGACCATCGCCCTGGTCAACAGCATGACTTCCCTGTATGCGTCCATCGCCGTGTTCTCGGTTTTGGGATTCAAGGCAGCCAACGACCACGGGCGCTGTCTGGACAGGTGAGCATGGCGCCCTGGGCTCTGAGGGCGGGGTGTCCGCGGAGCACGGCCCTCAGATGCCACCGGCCGCTCTGGGCCACTCGAGCACCGTCTTCCCTCGGGGGCGAGTGGGGCAGCTCCAGAGGCCCGCGGCCCCGCAGCCTGGAGCCTGACCCCATGTGCAAGTGGGGTCTGCAGCCAACGCCGGCTAAGAGGAGGTCGTACTGGTCTCAACCTGTGTCCTTACGAGAGACACAGGCAGGGACACGCAGACACACACGGGGGAGGCCGTGTGAGGAGGCAGAGGCCGGAGGGACGCAGCCACGAGCCTGGGGACACTGGGGCGCCGGAAGCTACAATAAACGTCTGTTTGCTCGGAGGCTTTCAGTCCGTGGCCCCGCCACGAAAGCACAGGACATGGAGGCCGTCAGCGTCACGGGCACGGCATGGCTAAGGCCGGCAATTCTGGTTTGCAAACAGCCCTCCAGAGGCGGTCGCGCAGGCCCCGTGGGGGGCGCAGGCTCAGTCCTCTGCAACGGTGCCCAGGGCAGCCCCCTGTCGGCCGTGACACCTGTGCGAACCACACTCAGGCCACGCTTAGGCCACGCTCAGGGGCGTGAGGGGAGAGCCGGAGCGGATGCACAGCCTGAGCTCGGGCCCTGTGGGCCGTGTGCACCCGTCGGAATGTTCTGGAGAGGCTGCAGTGCCCACGTGGTGAACGGCATGGTCCCCACTGGGGAATGGCAGGGGCGGCCCTTCCAACTCTTTCCACCGAGCACCGCTCATGAGTCCGCGCTCACCGGGGCAGCCGGTGCTCCGGCCTGCACAGGCTCCCTGGCCCAAGCAAATGGAACGGATGCTTGTGACCCAACAAGGAGAAACCAGAGGGCCCCCGCCCCGGGCCCCGGGCAACTCTTCCCAAGGCCACGAACAGTCCCAGAAGCAACGCGAGCACTCACGTCGCGGTCACAGGAGAGTCCACTAAGTGGGCACAGGAAGACGTCCGGGGATACCCTCGGGCTTGTGTGAGCCGCGACCCTCGAAGCCGGGGGCACCCGCTGGGGGCTATCCAGGGCCCCTACTCTGACCTGCTGTGCCCTTAGGGGAGCGTCCCCTCCAGGCCAGGCTCTGTCCCTGCAGCGAGGGCAGCCTGGCTCTCCTGAGGCGCTGGCGTCCTTCGGGTGTTTCCGGGCTGCAGCGCCTGGCCTAGCGCGCCCCCGCCTGCCCGTGTCTCTGCAGGAACCTCCTTCGCGTCCTCAACGCGTTCGATCTCCCCGAGCAGAGCATCTCCAGGGACGACTACGCCGCTGTCCTGGCGCACCTGAACGCCACCCAGCCCGAGAGCGTGGCCGGGCTCCCCCTGGAGTCATGCCACCTGGAGGACTTCCTGGATAAGGTACCCGCGGGGCCCGGCTCTGCGCCAGAGGCTGCAAACCTCGTCCACAGAGCTGGCCTGGGCTGGCGCGGCCGCTGTGAACCGAGGCTCCGGGCCGGCCGTGTGCCTCTGTGGGGCTGAGCTTCCAGAAAGCCTGTGGCCTCCAACGCAGGGTGTCCGACGGGGCCCTGCCCAGGGGGCTGGGGGCCAGGCCGACCCAGGACAGTGGGCATTGCTGGTGCAGAGCTGGGCTGTGGCCAGAGTCGGGCAGCTGCCCCCGAGGAGGGGTAGCCATGAACCCCTGGATTTGGGGGTGATACCCTGGAGACTGGCACCCGCAGGCCTGCAGCCCCCCGCTAGCTGCATGGTGATGGGGGATGGGTTCCTTCCCTCAGAGGCACACTTGGGCTTGCCGCGTAGCCAGAAAAGGGCGGGGCCACCTTGCCCTGGCACCGGGGGCAAGGGGTCCACTGGGGGGTCACGGCGTGGGGCCCCGTGCGCATGTTGCAGAGCGCCTCGGGCACCGGCCTGGCCTTCATCGTCTTCACCGAGGCCATCCTCCACCTGCCGGGCGCCCCCGGCTGGGCCGTGCTCTTCTTCGGGATGCTGTTCACCCTGGGCCTGTCGTCCATGTTCGGGAACATGGAGAGCATCATCACGCCACTCCTGGACATGGGAGTCACGCGCAGATCTGTCCCCAAGGAGGTCCTGACCGGTGAGTGGACAGCCAGCCCGCCCTGTGGGCCCGTCCCCATGTCCTGCAGTCTGTCCACTGCCGCTTGCTGTCTAGATGCCCTCCCTCCGTGACCGTCCCAGCGGAAGCCCAGCTCTGGCCCCGTCGCCCCTCAGGGCCGGTCCCATGGCTCTGCCCTCACTCGGCATCTCACGAGGGCCGTCATGGGGGACCCCGGGGCCCGGGAGGGGCAGAGCAAGGGTGAGTCCCAGCGCGGCCCCCGGGACAGCAGGCCCCCACCGTGTGTCCTCCTGCCCGCGGGCACGGTGTTGGGGGAGCCGGGGGGCCGGGCGGTGGCTCAGCCGCGGGGGTGCCGCTGTCCCTGCAGGCCTGGTCTGCCTGCTCTGTTTCGTCTCCGCGACCTGCTTCGTGCTGCAGTCGGGCAGCTACTGGCTGGAGGTGTTCGACAACTACGCCGCTCCCCTGAACCTCATCGTCTTCGCCTTCTTCGAGGTGGTCGGTGTCGCTTACGTGTACGGGACGCCCCGGTGAGTATGCGTCCCCTGGGGCTGCCCTCCCGCTCCTGGCACTCCCCCCCCCGCCCCCCGGGCACGAGGCATCCGCACTCCGGCAGCTGCCTGCCCGGGCCGCACAGGACAGGGCGGGACCATCCGAGCCCCCTCCCCAAACAGACTCGGGGCGGGGGGCTCCCCGTGGTCCAAAGCAGCTCTGTCGGGACCCGGCCCCACCTCGCTACATGGGCCTCCAGCCCGTCCGGGTGGGTGGCAGGCTGGCCCATCTCCAGCCTCGCATGGCAGACTCCTGCGGCCAAGGATGGGGCAACTCCAGGGCACTGGGGGGCCTCCTGTCCCGACCCTCTGAGGACGCCTGGCACGTGCCCTGCTCACCCCCACCTGGACTCACAAGTGCACCACACCTGCCCCCTCTGTCCCTCACCCGTTGCACTTGTGCTCACACCTGTCCCGCCTGCCCTCACACCTGTGCTCACACCTATCACACGTACACGTCACACCCGTGCTCACACCTGTCACATGTACGTCACACCTGTCACACCTGCACTCACAGCTGTGCTCACACCTGTACTCAGTCCTGCCACTCACACCTGTCACACCTGCCGCTTACACCTGTCAGTCTCACTTCTCACACCTGCTACTCCTGGGCCCCTGCTCAGATGGTCCTAGACGTCGTGACCCGTTTCCCTGTTCCCTTGGGGGTCCAGGGCATTCACTGCTGCTCTGTGGGCACCAGGGCCACAGGCCTGTCCCCCGGAGAGGAAGGAGCAAGAGGCCACCGTCGGGCGGGACTCGCCCAGCAGTGAGGACAGAAACAGTGAGCCTTGGGCACAACCAGCCATGGGCGTCAGACGGAGATGCTTAGGGGAGGAGCTGAGGGAAGGGCTGAGAGTTCCTGCCGGCTCCTGGCCATAGCGGCCACCGTGGCCCAGAGTGGCTGCCGTGGCCACTGCGTGTCCTGCTCTCCTCTACCCCCAGACCCTGGCAGAGACTGGGAGACCGAAGGAGCTTCCCTGCCCAGTCCTCTGTCCCAGCAGGATGACCTTTCCACATAATGGCCTGGGAAAGGTGTGGGGGCAACAGAGTGCTGGGGACGGCCCCTGTGGGCCCCGGCTCCGCGACACTGGCCGAAGGCCGTGGCGCGGCAGGTCAGTGGCTGAGCCCAAGCCCAGTGTCTCTGTGACAGGTTCAGCGATGACATAGCCCGCATGACCGGGAGGCGGCCTGGTCTCTACTGGCGGGTGACCTGGAAGGTCGTCAGCCCGCTGCTGCTGCTCACCCTCTTCGTGGCCTACATTGCTGTCCTGGCCTGGACGCCGCTGAGCTACAGGGCCTGGGACCCCCGATACGTAGGTCCTCTGGGGGGCGCTGGGAGCCACTTTGGGCCTGCCCTGGCCCTTCCCTGGTGCCGTCCAGGGCCCAAGTGTCATCCTAAGTGACTTGTGGCCTGCCAGATGTCCAGGGTTCCCTGGGAGTATCAGAGCCGACCCTGGCAGGGACTTGGGCAAGGCTCAGTGGCAGGAGGACTGAGCAGCCTCCAGGTCCCCGGGGCATCTCAGCCAGGGACGCGGCCTTGAGACGCGCTGCTCAGGTGCCGCGGGGCCGCCCGTGCGCACCTGCTCCTGGTCTGAGTCGAGGGAAGGTGTGTGTGTCACTGGGCTGCCGCTGAGTGTGCTCCAAAGAAAGGGAGTGCAGGGCAGTCTGCTGCCAGCCCGTCCCTGTCCCCTGGGCTGCACCCTGAGCTGCAGGGACCCCGCCGACCTGCCACCCATCGCGTCCCTCCAAACCTCACTGACCTGTCCCTTCTCGGGAGCACAGAAGTCATTTGTTCCGAGCCCTCCTTACACATGTGGCCCCACGTCGCCAGCAGTAGGCGAGGGAGGAACGGCACCATGGTTTTCAAGAATTCTCATGACAATTGTCCTGTCAGATTCCCACACTCGTGCCTCACGGTGACCTCACGGGAGGTGCCTCACGTTGGGTGGATGATGTCACCCCTCTTACGGAAACGGGAGCGGGGCACGGGGTCCAGCGCTGCCCCGAGGCCGTGCAGACCCTCAGGGTGGTGGGGGGCGCTCCACAGACGGCCCCAGATCTCAGGCCTGGGTCTCAGGGCCCCCATCCCCATGAGAGGCTCAGCCCCAAACCTGAACCCTTGGGTCCCCGGGTCCTTGCTGCCGCCACCCCCCAGACTGAGGGAGCCTGTTTCGTGTCAGGAAGAGGCCGGATGAGGCGGCCGACACCACTCCGTCCCTGCAGCCGAGGGTCAGCCTCACCTGCCCCTTCCCCAGATGCTCACCTATGGCCTCGTGTCCCCACAGGCACGCTTCCCGTCACGGCAGGAGAAGTCCTACCCGGGCTGGGTGCAGGCCATCTGCGTCCTCCTGTGCTTCCTGCCCGCACTGTGGGTCCCGGCTATGGCACTTGTCCAGCAGCTCGCCAAGCGCAGACAGAAGCAGGACACCTGGCAGGATGGGTGCCCGAAGCTGCAGGACAGAGGGGCCAGCTGAGGGTCGGGCTGGGGGTGGCGGGGGGTACTGGCCTATGTGCCTCCTGCCGGCAGAGAGCCGGACCCCATTACACACTTGCCCAGACCCTGGCCTGTGGCTGCCGCATCCCAAGTCCACTGCGCTCCGCCGACCCTGCCCACGGCACAGCCCAGCTCTGTGACCACAGTCCACGCTGTCCCTCTAGCCCCTGGGGCCCTGCCCTCGGGGGCGACGCGCGGAGCTGTCTGTGGGGCTGCACACTGTGCCCAGCGAGTCCATGTAAGGGCCGAAGGGCAGGCGGGCCCCGAGGCCAAGTGGCGGCCAGAGCGGCCCGAGGAGGCCCCTGTCACAGCGGGGCGCGCAGAGGCTGTCCCCGTGGCGAACGGGAAGGCCAGCCCCTTTCTGTGCCAAGACCACTTGGGGCATGGGCGGGTCTGTTGGGACCTGTACGGACCCTCTCGGGCAGCTGGAGCCGGGTCTGTGTCGAGGCCCAGGCCTCCCGTGTGTGGGGAAACCTCATGGCGCCCGCTGCCTGGCTCCTCCTGCCCCAGGACAGTTCCTCCCTGCACGAGCACAGGCAGGTGCTGGACGCTCTCCCGACCTTAATGCTGAGAAACATCACTCTTTGTTCTTAAAAATCCTCTCAGAGACTCCAATGTGGGTCAAGAAAGTACAAAAAGGCTGATTCTCATTTAGGCTCCTACTGTCTCCAAAGGAGGGCTGCCCCTCAGTCCACACCAGCTCCCCTGCAGCCTCAGGGGAGGGGGCCTCCTCGCCCAGCTCCACCTGCCTCTTCCCTCCCCCCTCCTTCTGTCCGTCCGTCCATCTCCTCCCTCCCTCCATCCATGTATCCGTCCATTTCCTTCCTCCTTCCTCCCCCATCCGTCCGTGTCCGTCCATCTCCTCCCTCCCTCCTCCCTCCTCCATTTATCCATCCGTCCCTCTCCTCGCCGCCTCGCCTCCATCCATGTCCCCCTCCCACCCCCATCGACTATGTCCTCCCTGCCACCCTCCCTCCTGTCTCTCTCTCATCCGTGGAGCAGGGATCAGGTCTCAGGTGCTGGCCCCAACACACAGGCTTGCTTCTGACTTGCCACAGCCCGTGTGCACCCTTCACGCTGCTGGGATCAAACCCTGGGAAGACCCAGAACCTGCTAATCCGGAGCAGGACAGGCGCTGTCCGGGGTGCTGAAACCCCCATGGGCCTGGTGGGGACGTGCTTGTTGGGGCCACCCAGACCCCGGGAAACAGACGCTCCTGCTCCAATGTCCTTCTCAGAGGAGCTGAGTATTAAGGTGAAGCGAGCCCAAGAACACCCCCAAAGTGTGCCCCCGAGCCCCGTGGGTAGGGTGAGTCGTGCTACGACCCTCACCTTGCAGCCCCTTCCTCCATCGAAAACCCAGCAAGGCTGGTGAGTTCTCGCCGCATCTTTCCAATACCGTCTCTTCATGCTGGGGCTTCCCTGAGTGTGGCTGGATAATTCAGGATGATCTCCCCGTCCTGAGGTCAACTGATTGGCTGCCTAACCCCACTGCACCCATAATGCCCCTGTGCCACGTCAGGGAGCACTCCCAGGCTCTGCGGTCAGGGCAGGGGCGCCTTTGGGGCGTCATTACTCCACCTCCCACGGTGCCTGGGGGATTCTGGGCCCACCCAGGTTTGGTGAGCCCTTCACGGCGTCCTCACAGGTGAGCAAGGTGTCCAGGTGCATGCACCTGGGGGATGGCACGTGAGGTCCTGGGGGCAGGACGCCTTCTCTCAAGCCACTCTTGCCGAGCTGCACGCACTGCCTGCGCGCCACGGAGCGCATCAGTCAGCGAGCCTTCCAGCGCGCAGCGCAGACCCAGGGAACACCGGAAAACTAGGGTCTTTTCCTTTGCTTTAAAAATCTCATTTTTCACTCTCCACCTGGAGGAGGTTTAGCCGTGCACATACTGAGTTTAAGGAGATGAACCAGAAAGGGCTCTCAGTGAGTTGAGTCCGACCAAGCACCAGTCTTCTCGGGGCTTTAACACGTCAGCAAGAAGGCGCAATCCCGAGTAAGACGCTGATAGGACGTCTGTAACCGAGAAACGAGACCCAAGCTGGGGACAGACGGATGGCTGACCTCTAGGGTCTGGTCCGTGACAGGAATGCCAGAAATGGGCCCCTGGGGCCTGGGAGTAGGCGGGGGCCCAGCGGCGGGTCAGCTCGGGAGCCTGGTGCGGGGTCCCGGCAGTGTCCCCGCGGGCTCCGCCCGCCCCAGCAGGGCAGGTCAGCCCTCCTGCTTGTGACAGCGGGGGCACCACCGTGGCCAGGTGGGCGTGCACACTGGGCAGGGCCCGGTTCCGCTCGGCTCATCTCCGCTGCATTTTCCACCCATTGCATTTACGACGGCTGCGTGGACTTGGGTCTGCCATAAACGTGTCCCCGCAGCCCCTGGGACGCTGCGCACGGCAGCGGCGGTAAACAAGGCAACGTCAATAAGGCCTGACGTGGCAGGGCCCCGGCTCTGGAATCCCAGGCTCACTCGATGGCGTCCCCACACGTCACGTGACCCATCAGGGACATCCTGGAAGGAAGCCTTCCTGCCATCACAGGGGACAAAGCGGCCAGCCAGCTCCCTGGAGGGGCCCTTCCTTCACAGGCTACACCCCCGCTGGGCTGCTCCCTCCCCTCCTGCTCTTTCCATCTGTTCCAGGACGTCTGTCCGAGCCCTGGCATGGCCCCCCACGGCCCCCACCCCCCGAATGGTCTGGATGGTCTCCCACACGTGGGCTCAACCTCCACCAAGACCAAGCCAGGGCAGGGCTCGGCTTGTCCTAAGAAAGCCTGCGGCTCCACGCACAACACATTCTGCCCGGGGCCACCTCACGGGGGCGATTAGGTGTGGCTCTGGCCCATCCCCCAGGTGGGCCTTCTGACCCTCCATGACCTCTGGCCACTTCCCTGGTGGCCCCGGTCACATCCGCCACGACTGTGCCCCCTACCCACGTCCAAACTCCCAACCCTGAGCTTGTGGCCACCACTGCTCGGGACAGCCCGTCCTCCCTGAGGGGGTTCTTGGCGGGGGGGGGTCCCCCCAGCAGCAGCACCAGCATCACCCAAAACTCCCTAAGGCACAAATCCCGGGCCCTTCCCCAGATCTGCTGAAGCAGAAATCTGTTTGGGGTGGGGGAACACCTGTGCAGTGCAAGCCCCCGGGACGGCTCTGGCTGACACCCACCTCACCACCCAGGTCACCCATGAACGCCTGCCTTTCTCAGAAAGTTGTGTCTGAGTCACCCCGCTGCTGCCCAGTCAGGCTGACCCCCTCTTGTCACAACCTGTGGGGCCGCTCACTCTCCCCAAGATCCTCCACCTGGGCCCCCACCAGAGCCGCAATCTGGGACCTTGAGCAGACCCCTGACCCCCAAACCCGGCCCTTCCTGCAGGTCCTTGCTGTCCCCCAGCAGGGGGGGCTCCCTGGTGCGTGAGCAGGAACCCACTCCCGCCGGCTCGAACAGCCCCTCCTGCAGACCCGTCCCCACGACACCTGTTCTCCGGCCCAAGTGCTGCTGGTAGATGTGTCCGGATGCAAACATGGCCTCTGGGCTGTGGTGATGAAGGGGACAGAGAGGCACGATCACCTGCACAGGTTCGGGACACGGGAGTGGGAGACCAGCAGCCCGGGCAGGCGGCCAGAGCTGGACGCAGGGCAGTGGGCTACCATCTACCTCCCAAGCCCTCGTGTTGTGCCCCCACTGCCCATTCCGAGGAAGCCGCCAGGGGAGCCCCGGACACGGAGAAGCCAGAGAAACGTGCTCACTAGGAGACCCAGTGTTCTGGGCTTCAGGCCCCGGCTGCCTGCCCCCTCCCAGGATCCACAGTAAGGCCAGAGTTCGCCGCAGACGGGGAGGGTGCTGGGCGGGGTCCTTCTGACTCACCGTCTGGCTGCACCTGCCCCAGGAAGACCCCTGGGAACCCCACCGAGCCAAGGACCCTCACATCATGTCTGACAGAGGCATAGGGGTCTGTAGCTACGGAAAACAGGACGGACGCCCACACAGGCTGTGTTTAATACGAACATGGGAAATGGAAGCCTGTAAGAGCAAAGGCTTGGCGTGTCCTTCCGTGGCTCCCAGGAGTGACCGGGAGCGGCAGGTCCGAGGGAAGAGGCCACACAGAGGAGCACCACCAAGATGACACAGGGCCACCGTGTGTGGAGCAAGGGCTGGAGGGGAGGAGTCGGAAGTGGAGGTGGTGGCGGGCGCAACGGGTCAGACACTCAGGCTCCTGGAGGCTGCGGTGGGGGGGGCAGGGCAAGGTCACAAGGATGGGCGGGGGCCAGTCCAGAACAGCTGACGGGGCCCTTGGCGTCTGGGCAAAGCTGAGCAGGCACAGACTTTGGACACGGCACGGGGACGGCTCGCGGCGCAGACAGTACGGGCCTGGGTGCCGGACAGGCAGTGGAAAGGAATCACACCCACCACCAGGCGCCCTCAGGGACATGTGTGCAGACTGGAGGAGTCCCCAGCCAGGGGCGGGGCAGGGTGACAAAGGTTGGGACAGGCCGGGCTCGCCAGCCCAGAGCTCCCGCCTGCCCCCTCCTGGCGGTCTGTGCCCAAAAAGCACAAGGAAACAACCTAGCCGGGAGCCGCTCCTCCCCAAGGACGTGGGGCAGCCCTCTCCGGGGGCGCTGGCCGCAGCTCAGGTGCCAGGGTCTCGGCGGAGAGAAGGTCCAGACCTGAAGGCGAGCTGGCCGCTCCCACCGCGTGAAGTCACAAGGCCCGGGCTCGGGGGTCTTGGAGGTCACTCTGGGCTACGAGGACAAGTGGTCAATCCAAGATGGTCTTGAAGTCTGCGGTCAGGCTGGGATCAGCTGCTGCCTCCAAGGCGGCCAGTGTTGCCCTCGGGAGCCGCCGGCACAGGTGCCCTTGGGCTGTAAGGGGACAAGTGACATGAGAATGCCCCAAAGGAGCTGACCTTTGCTCAAGGTCAAGGTCGGGCAGGTGTGGTCCATCCCTGTGCAGGCCAAGCTCTGGGGACTGGGTGGGCTGGGGTGTGCAGGCCAGACTTCCTGCTGGGGCTCCCCCTGCCCATGTTGGGGCAACCAGGGCAGAGGCCTGGGGACGCAGGTTGCGAGTGTAGACGACAGCCAGGCCAATGGGGCTGGAGGGAGTGATGAGGCCTTGGCCTCTCCCCAGACCGGGACGAGGTGTGGGGAGGTCGAGGGACATGCCAGGCCCTGGGATGAGAGCCTGCGACCAGGGCACCTGCACCCCAGCCCTGGGGCTCCCGGACCCACGCACCGCCATGCAGACGTGGACGACGTTGCTCACGCATGCACACAGCAGGACGGGGCGCCTCCCGCTTACCTGCCTGGAGTGCCCCCAGGAGACACCGGTAGGTGCCACTGTGACGAGCCAGCTTGAACAAGAAGGCATGGACACAGAGCCACCGCACAGCTTCAGAAGGAAACAGGCCGGAGGCGCCCTTGGCCCCCAGGGACATCCCTGCGCGTGGTGGGGGGGGGTGACACAGACAGGCTAAGGCCACGCCCAGAAAGACCATGTACTCCAAGCTGCCCAATGCTGCCTAGGGTCCCCGCAGCCCTGTCCACGAGCCCGGGAGCAGGGGCAGAGGCTGGGGGTCAAACGGGCAATGTCAATTCAAGGTCAGCCCCAAAACAGGCCCCGGGGAACCCTGACAGCGGGCGCTTTGGTCCTGTTCTCAAAAGCAACCCGCACCAAAGGAAGTAACACAGGCCCGAGGGACGTGGCGCGGCCTGAGCTGCAGACCAGCCAGCGGCTTCTGGGATGAAGCAGGGACCGTCCTCGGGACGCCTAGAGGAAGGCCGGGCTGCAGACCGGCGCGGGGCCTCGCCTCCTCTCCGCTGTGGGCCTGGATCTATGCATGAGGCCAAGGGCACCAAAGGGGGCAGGGGGTGCCGACACCCCCAGGCCCGACGGCCGAGCTCCCGGAGCCCGCAGCCGCGCCGTGCTGGAAGCGTGCAGGGGAGCGCCCGCACACTGCCAGCGCCACAGGCAACCCCACAAAACCCGCCAGCCGCACCCAGGAACCCCGGCCCTCCGCGCACACCTGTGTTCCTGGCTTTCAGAAGGGAGTAGCAGCGGGACGCGGTGTCGGAGATGACGCGGAGGAAGAAGGCGGGGTTCTTCCTCACCGGCTGGCCAAACGGAAACTGGAGCACACACGCGTGGAACCTGACGAAGGGACGCTTCGTGGCAGGAAAGCCCCGGGGCTGGGACGCGTGTGTGCACGTGTGTACACGTCCCTACGTGTGCGTGTTCGTGCCGGTGTGCACGTGCGTCTGCGTGTGTGCGTGTCCCTATGTGTCTGCTCTCGCTGACCACCCGGCCCCTTCTGGAGTAACGGGCTTGCGCTTCGCTCGGCCAGCACCGACTTCACACGCACGATAACCGGTTGAGGTGGGAGCGCTGTCCCGCCAGCGGGAGACCAGAGCCAGGTTTGGAAACAACAGTGCATGACTCTCGGTCACACAGACTCACCCAGGCTCGACACGGATGTCCGGCCCCTTGTCCCCCCCCACGGCTCCCGTGTCCATCTGTCCTGACTGTGGCTGGAAGTCAGCGGCTACCTGAGCAGCTAGGGGCAGGTCTCCCTTGCAAACCAGACCAAAGCCTGGGTTTGCGTCTAAGACCACGGCAGCCACCGTGACACGGGGGTCAACACGGCCTGAGGCGGCAGTGTCTCCCAAAGAGCTACAGGAAGGCATGAGCAGGGCAGGGGTCCACAACTGCCCAGCCACGCCCCAGTTCTCAGCAAGATGACCTGGAGCCATCCAGGGGCCAGCAATGTTCCAGAAGCACATGGGACCTCAGATGTTCCATTAGAGGGACAGGAATGACAGCTGGGCTGTTTGGGGGCCACAACCCTTTCTGGGGCAACATCAGAGGACTGTGGACCCTCCCCTGTCCTAATCATCTGCTCTCCGGGACCTGAGCCCTGTGGTGCCTGCTTTCCACCTCTGCATGCGGGCTGCCTGCACCTGCCTCGTGCCCCAGGCCCCTGCAAGGGTCCTGATCAGTGCACAAGAGTGGGGACACCCGGGCCACGCTGGCCGCCCACTGCTGCCTGCTGACGGGACGGACGCCTCCAACCATGTGAGGAGCGCGCGCGCACACACACGAAGCTGCAAGTCTGCAGTGAAAACCCGGCAAATACTGCATCCTTCCATCCTGGGACCCCAGAGGGCAGAGCACACTGCCAGGCTGAGGGAGGGCCGGGGCCGTGGCGGTCCTGTGGCGTGGCCATGCGGCCAGGGAACCCACCTGTAGGCCTGCAGCAGGAATATCTTGTAAACGTTTGCATAAACCGTGCGGACGCTGTTCACCTGGTCACAAAGACAGACAAACGCTGCCACCACGCCTGGAATGTAGATGCGGGTCTCGCGCTCTATCACCAGGTCAAAGCCAGGCTGTGGGCGGCCACGGGCCCACTGGCAGGGATGGGGAGGTGAGCGCGCAGCGGTCCTCAAGCCTGGGCCCCAAGGCCTTGGACAC
The DNA here is from genome assembly GCF_922984935.1 of Meles meles. Lineage (NCBI taxonomy): Eukaryota > Metazoa > Chordata > Mammalia > Carnivora > Mustelidae > Meles > Meles meles. The sequence continues at coordinate 183,589,379 of NC_060068.1, read as the reverse complement.
CCACCGCGGGAGGGGCCCCGAGGCCTGGAACGCCCACCGCAGGGAGGGGCCGTGCCCGGAAGGAGGGGCCGCGGTGGGGGGCTGAGGACATCGCACCTGCAGGTCCAGGAACAGGGCGCAGCACTTGAGCCGCAGGAGCGCGAACAGCTTGTGCCGCAGGTTCCTCCCAGGCCGGGCGCCCTGGCTGAAGGTCAGGCTCGAGCGGATGGACGTGCGGGCGTAGCTGCGGGACAGAGCGGCGGGCGCTGAGCTCCGCGACCTCCTTGGGGCCCGCCCGCCCGCGCTGCCCGATGCGCAGTGATCACCCGTGACCGGGGCCGCCCTGAGGGAAGCCTGGGCCACTGGGTCGCAGACGGGCAGGCCCCCCACCCCGCACTGCACCGCATGCACGGGGCCATGGTCGGGGTCACAAGTGCGTTCGTCCTTAGCGGCCAAAGGCGCAGAGCCAGTAAAGTCCACGCAACTCAAGCACACGTGTCCGTCACGCGGCGAACACACGCCTCCCTGTGCCGCTTCCCGGCAACGGTCTGAGCGGGGCGGGGCCTCCCCCAGCTCGGGGGCAGCTCTGTGCCTTCCGGTCGCCTGGAGGACTTCTCGCAGGAGGACGGTGTCCCCGGACAGCCTGACCCGGAGAATGAGGCTCACGCGAACGGCACAGGGAGTGGGAGGAAAGTCACCAGCTCACACCGCGACACGGGGCCCAACCACACGACATCCCTGCAGCCGGCCACGGAGGTGCCCCAGCGCCCCGTGTCGTCTTGCCCGGGGAGGCCGTCCTCAGAGCCGGCTTTGAGCACCGAAGCTCCAGGGCCACCTTCCATCCCACTGAGTGTTCCCACCGCGGTCTCAGCCGTACAAGAGCTTCTCCGGGGAGAGGTCAGCTGCTGCCACCAGGCTGCCTTCGCTGCCAGGACTCTCGCTGCCCAGCCGAGCAACTCTCCAGTGACACCTGTGACTTTTGCTTCTGGAGGACAGATCTCGGGAGGTGCACTTACAGGGAAAATGTGCGAATGTTTCAAGGACTTTAATACCCGATTACTGCTTTCCAGAGAAGTCACTGGTGTTTGCCCCCACGGCCTCAGAGATGTGCCCGCGTGCCCGGGCCCCACGGGAGCACCGCCGAGGGATGGTGGGCGCCTGGGACCGGAGCTTCTCTGGCAATGGGCGGAGCCTGGCGGAAGCGCCTCCACACGCCGCCCCCTCTCCTCCACGACGGCGTCCATCGTGACCTTGCTGCAAGCCTCTGTGTCTGACCTCTACAGAGCTCAGGGCCACGAGGGGAGGCCCTGTTGCCAGGCCCGGGTTTGAACCCTGTACCGCGCTGCTGGGTGACGGGGGCAGGTCCCTTGTCTGCGCCTAAAGGACACATCTGAGAAGTAGCAGCGGGCCGCACTCCCGGCGCTCGGCGAGGCCACTCGCACTCGGAGGCACTGTGACAGTCTCTGCCCCTAGGTGCTCAGGGCCGCACGCTGCGTCCTGCTTGCTGGTCCCCGCGCCACGTCAGAGGACCTTCATGTCTTCTGATTTCCTCTGCACGGTCCCTGCTGGTCTATTTCCCGTGCCCGCCCAGAACTTGCTCGCCGGCGTGCCGAGACACACCGGCGGGTCCTTGTGGGTCTTCTCAGAAAACTAGCCGTCTTCCCCTCGCTCCCGCCGCGGCACCACGGCAAACTCGCTCGTGCTCGTGCACCCGGCCCGTCGCTCTGGCCGCCTCGCCCTTGCCCGGGCTGGGATTTGGGGAAGGCTTGGAAGTCTGCGAGACAAGCCTGCCTTGTCACTCTGCCTGCCAGGACGCTTCTCATCCTTCTCGCGTCCCCCCTGCCCCCCCACCGGCCCCGTAGCCCAGCCTTCAGGGCGGCATCCTGGGCAGGCACGCGCGGACAGGCCCTGCGCAAATGTGGCGGGCCCACGACACCCACTTGCTCTCGGGCACCGTCACCACCCGGCAAGTCACCAAATGGGTGCCAGGCTGGCAGTGCCTGACCCCCAACGGCCCGCGCTTCTTGGGGAGCAGAGAGCTGGTTGGGGCCGGATGAAAGGGAGGGCTGGAGGCCAGGGCATCTGAGCCGCGTCCCAGGGATGAGGAGGGACCAAAGATGGGGGCGGCCAGAGCGGGAAAAGGGGCCTGGGCTTCACACACAGAAGCAGAGACGTGGGTCCACACGAGGGGGGGGCAGCACAGCGGGCTGGGAGAGCGGGAAGAGCACCGCGGAAACAAGCAGGACGGGCGGCGCTGACCAGCGAAGGGAAGGCCCCCAGGCAAGGCCGCAGAGTCGGGACTCGGCGCTCACACCCACGATGGTCCCGAGTCTGCGTCCGCGCCAAGCCCGGGGTCGCGCTGGGAGCGCTCAGGCTCAGGGGAGACTGGCCATGAGGGGCTGACCTGGGTCCCCAAATCCACATCACAGCTCCAACCCACGTGACATTGTGAGAACTGATTAAAGCTAAGGTCGTAGGTGGGCCGGGACCCTGACAGATGTCCTTGGAGGAAGAAAGACGCGAGAGATGCCTGAACAGAGATGGACGAGAGAACACAGGGAGACCACGGCAGAGACCACGAAGAGAAACAACCCTGCCCACACCTGGATCCCGGACGCGCAGCCCCCACGAAGTGAGAACAGCAAGTCTCGGGGGAGCTGCTTGTCCGAGGTATTGCTCGTGGCAGCCCGAGCTCTCCAGGACAGGGTCCCACGTGCCACGTACACGGCAGGCCTCACGCACCACAGCCATGCTCCCCGGGGAGGCCACACTGCGCATTATGGGGTGTCCTCAGGAGCTTGTGCCCAGCAGGTCCCCAAACCTCTGAACTCAGACTTACAGTGTCCCTGCAGAACACACCAGTGACCCCCGTCTCCCACACAAATTCTTCTTACCAAAAAAAGCCCAGAAAACCCCTCACCTAGTGAGGGCGCTCAGTCCCAAGGAGGATGTCTCGCTGCCCCATCTGGGCGGGACGCTGGGCACCCCCGACCTGTGATCCGCCCACCCCACACGGAGGCAGGAGCGGGGCAGGCCACGCTGCATCCCCTCTGCGGGCGCACTCACCTGGAGTAGTCACAGCACACCTCCAGGGTGCGGGTGTCCAGCAGCAAGCCGCACCAGGGGAACAGGCAGTGGGCCGGCAGCTGGAGGGGCGCCGTGCTGCCCGGGGCCATGTCCTCCACGGGGAAGTTCACTACCGTCTTCTGCAAGTTGGCCCTGCAGCCATACTCGGGAACGCCCCTGACCAGGGTCCTGAAGCAGAGCGGCCGGGTCAGCCCCTGGGAGGAGGGGGCGCCGCCGGGGGCGCTGGGGCACTCATTCGGTGGGATGGCTGATGGCCGCGCCACCATGCCGGAGCGAGCCGGAGCCAAGGGCATGGCGGCGGGTGTGGGTGCTGCCCTGGGGAGTGGGCTGCTTCCCCGGAGCCCCTCGGAAGGTGCTGCGCGCGGGCGAGGAAGCGAGGCCGCACCCGTGCTCGTGGGGCTCCCCTCTCCCTGTAGGCCACGTGGGGACACGGTCCGTCCGGACTTGCTGAACGCGGTTGGTTATTTTTCCAGAATTAAATCGGGCACATGGGGCCCTCAGCGCCGTCCTGCTCAGGCCCCAGAGTCCAGGGGCTTCCTTTCAAGCGCGCTTTTCCAGGGGAGGAGAAAGTGCGAAACCGAGGGGGCTTTGCTCTGGTTGCTGGCGGTCTGTGGACTCTGAGGGAGCATGAGTTCCGCAGATGCGCCCCAGGGCCACCCTCCGCCCGGCACCCGCACGGGGCGCCCAGCAAACATAAATCCGCCTGGCGACGGGGGGCTGTGGCTCCGGGAGCCAGGTCAGCGGTCCCCGGGCATCGGGTGCATCACGGGGACACGCGTGGGGGATTCACCTGAGGAAGGCCTGCGCTCGCTTCAGGTGGGGCGTGACGAGCAGGAAGTCGTCCACCAGGCGCAGGAGCAGGCTGCAAGGCACAGGAGAGCTGGGCTGTGGCAGTGTCCCCGTTCACGAGGTCAGGTGCAAAGTCACTTCCCCCAAAGGACTGAGACAAAGGCTGACCTCGTGGGACGTGGGAGCACCGGGGGCGCACGGGCAGGGACACAGCCATGGGTCAGAGCCCGTGGAAACACGCCCAGGCCCCAGCAGTGCTCAAAGCCACCTCTAAGCCTATGCTCAAGACCCACTCGTGACCCCCCACATGACTGGACACAGAGCCACAGACCCTGTTCACACCCAGCGGACCCGAAACGCACGGTGGAGGAGAAGCAAGTGGACGCGGCGCACCATGAGGGTCCGTACCCGTCCTGCTGGATGCCAGGAAAGAGCCTCCGCTCCATGTCCCCGTAACAGAGGCTGCAGAGCAGGGTGGACAGGACGGAGCCCTGCGGGACCCCCTGGCACTGCACGTACGACCTGGGGGACAGGGCGCAGGTGGGAGGAGGCCCCGTGGGCGTCGCGCTCATGACAGACACACGTGCACGCAGACCACAGACACGCAGACCCCGCACACACGGAGACCCGCCACACGCAGACCAGCACGCGTGTGGACCATGTATGCAGACCACAGACACACAGACAACACTTGTATGCAAACCACGTACGCAGACCACGGGCACGCACGCAGACCACGCGTACAGACCACACACGCACAGACACACACGCTGACCGCGCACCGGCGCACACACGCCACACAGAGCAGAGTGCACGTGGGTCAAGGGTCACTGTGCATCCCCACGAAGCCCGGACAAACGTCTGTTTCCACGTGCGACTGTCCACAGGGCTCTGACCTGCTTCTATAAAGGTCCCCACAAGTAGAGAAGCAGGTGGGGCCTCTCTGAGGGAGCCCTGGGCGTTGGGCACAGCGATGGCCTTTGCCACAGAGCAAGTTCTCCTCCGGCCTGGTGGTGCGGACAAGCACGCGGCCTCTGGGAAGGCCGGCCCGCGGTGCACCCGTGAGCAGGGTTTCTCAGGACGCGTGTCAGGTGTAATGACAGGTAACGAGTGCTACAATCCGTCATAACACAATAATAACACATCCTCTAACTAAAAAGCTTCTGATTCCCAGGGCACCGGGAATGATCCCCGGGAAGGCGCCCACATCTCAAGCCGACCTCTAACGACCTTGGCAGTGAGCCTGGACCCTCAGGACCGGCGCTCTCACCCCACACTGGGGTCCCCCGTGGGCACACACCCAGAAAGTCTGCTTTTGTTCAGTAAAAAGTTATCTGCTGACATTTAAATGCCAAAGGACTTCCCCAACCGCAGGAGCCCCGTGGCCGCAGGGTCTGCAGTGACAGCAGGAAGGTGGCAAGGACCCCAACTCACTTGCCCCCGATCCTTATGACGTGGTTGTACACCAAGCTCAGGAAGAGGTGGAAAAGGCCGCTGCTGGCTTCGTTCAGAGAGTAGCTCTGCAAGGACAGACGCATGTGTGGGCAGGCGGGACGGCCACGCCGGGCGGTCCGTGACTCTGGCCGGGCTCGAGCCTGTGGATGCCAGCCCAGAGGGCACAGTGTAGTGTGTGTCCCGCAGCTGCGGGCAGGAACCAGCAGCCGGCCAGCACGGGTCTGCACGTCTCCGAGCCTCGGTGGCCGGACTGGCTCATCCCCATCCCTGGTTCTGCAAAAGGCCACAGAGCCACAGGGGCTGAGCTGTCCCCGAGGGCCCTGCCCTCAGGAGCAGCGCCCGCTTACAAGTAGGAGGAAGGCGTTTCCCCCAGAGGGTCAGTTTCCGGTGGGGCAATAGGGCGAATCCAACTTGTCCTCCCAAGGTGGGGGCCGTGTTGTCGCTCGGCCTCACAATCAAAACCGAGGGAGAGGAGGTCTCGAGCCCACCGCGAGGAAGCCGCTGGACCACAGCAGACAACCTGGCAGCGTAGTTCCCTAAGAGGCTGCCCGGGGCCCCTCCAGCCGCAACTGGGGGCCACCGCGTGTGCACGCCCCGCCCCGGCATGCGCTGCGGCCGCCTCGCCTACCTGCTCGATGACCACGGAGTCCCTGAGCGAGCTTGTCTCCTGCAGACGCTCCACGAACTGTCTCATGTACGGCAGGAGGTCTGTGAAGGTGGACACCTGCCGGCAGAGAAGGGGGTGAGACAGCTGCGCACCCCGGCCCGGTGGGCGGAGGCCACGTCGCAGAAGACCTCGTCAGCACCGGGAATGAGCAGGTGCCGTCTGGGAATGGGAGGTTGCAGCACGGGGAGCAGGTCAGAACCGCGGAGCTCGGGAACCATCCACCCGGTCAGTCCCCTGTCTTTGTCTTTTGGGGGGGGGGGATCCTGCCTTCCCAAGACCCCTCCCTGACGCCTGTCCCTTCACCGTGGGAGGTGGAGCCCAAGCAGGAGGCAGGGTTCTGGCCACCCAAGCAACCAGGACGGAGGAGCTGGTCTGGGGCAGAGGAGACCGCAGAGAAAGGAGCCAAACCGCCATTTCTTCCCTAGTCCCACGGCATCTGGGCACTGGGAGCGCCGGGGGCTGCTGGGAAGGGCCGCTGAGGCAGTGAGAGGCCGCGGCGGGGACCCGGGGGCTCTCTGGTGAGTGCAGGGGCCATGGCGGGGAGGGGCGCGGGGGGCCAGCGGCCAGCACCGTCAGAGCAAAGCGCTCACCGCTCCCTCACCGTGGGGGGCGTCGGTCCCCTCCGCAGAGGAAACCAGTATTCTGCGAAACCTATTCACTGGCTTCGTTCAAGGCTGGCCCCTCACGGAAACCAGCGGCGGCAGTGACCGCGGGGGAGACCACAGCGGACGTGCCGGGAACCTGCCTGCGGACAAGGCCACTATCGAGTGGCCGGGGTTCAAAAATCGATCAAGACGGACAACGAACAATACAGCGAAACAAGGAGAAAGGAAAGATGAACCAGAGAGACAGGTCTGAGAAACCCACACGGGCCGCCAGGAGCTGAGGGCAGGGTCGGTGAGAACAAGAGCCCAAGAAACGGGCGGAACAGGCGCTCAGCACAAGCGGCCCGGAGTCCCCGCGTGGGAGACACGCGGAGAGAAGCTGCGAACGAGCCCCCACAGACGTCCCGGAAACCAGCTCCGGCACACAGAGCGCTGAGCATAGGAGCTGCGCCCACGGAAACGCCCGATGACATTGTCACCGCGGGAGACAGACGGCGGAGCAGCAAGGACATGGCGTCAGCCACCAGCCCCTGCCAACCCGGCTCCACCGACGTGAAACACTTCTGCTCATCCAAACACCCCGCTTGTGACCCAAACGGCAGAGACAGGCGGAGAAGGCCCCTGGGGTGCCTCGGCAGCCTCGGACCAAGGACTGGCACCAGACATGGGCAGAACCCCGAGAGGTCCACGACAAGTGGCTCGCGGCTGGTCGCAAGCAGGAGCTGACCTCGTGGGCCTCTCACACGCGGGGACACCCACGTGGCTTCTGCAGGGCGCTGGGCAGGCACGTCGCGGGGCAGACATACGGCACGCCCGCAGGGATGCCGGCCCCGGCAGCGCACATGGCGGCGTGGTCAGGCACTGTCCGCCGACCCGGCACGGCGCCTTCCCCTCGGCTGCCTTCTGCGTGCCCATGTCACGGTGCGGCTCTGCAGGCCTGGTTGCTCTGATGGCTGGGGGGAAACTGCCACGTGCTGACCAGACCATTTGTCCTTTCCCAGGCCTGGGGAAGGGGGGAGGGGTGCCCCCAGACCCTCAGGTCTGCTGTGCGGGCAGGGGCGGTGAGTGAGGCCCAGGCGTCCACCCGGTGCTCTCCTCTCCCGCAGCGCTGGCCCATGGGGCTCATTCTGCCCCCGGCATGACCTCGGGCCAGGCCCGGGCTCCCACGGGGCGTCGGCGGGGACGGGGACATCAGCCCCGCGTAGCTGGCACGCTGGGGCCCTGCTTCTGGAGACGCACACCAGAAGGCAGCGGCCAGAGGATGAGAGGACTGGGACGTAACAGCAGCAGGAGCGTGGGACGCCTTCTGGGGCTGGGGAGAGGGTGGGCAGAGCCACGGCATGGACTCGTCCACACGAGACACCCCCGTCGTGCGGCACACACCCCGTGGCTCTTACGTGTCTCCTGAAGGACCTGCGGACGTGCCCCTGGGCGGTTCTCCGGACCACGGCGTAGCGACGCAAGCAGTAGGTGTTTTCATGAGGCCTGAGCACGTTGGCCACCACCTCGGCCAGCCTGTCCTGGGGGAGGGCGTCATATGCCCCCGTGACGTCCACCTGTGTGGGACGGATGTGCCATTTACGCGCTGCGTCTGGGCGCCCCTCGGATGTGGGAGGACCGGGACACGCTGACCCCCCGCCTCCCGTTCCCGTGGCACACACCTGTTCCACGGCCCCAGACTCAGCCGCCGGGGCAGGCCGGCATCCCTGTCTGCACCCAGAAGTGTGATGTGGCTTCCCCACTAGTGCGAACTCGGGGAACGAAGGCCAACCACAGCCCAGGACGCAGGGCCAGCCGGTCGGGGGCACCGCTCCCCCAGGCCAGACGTGCCCAGCTGGCTCACCTGGGCGCGGGCTCCGGACAGAGCCGGGCACCCACCTTGACGAAGTACAGCGGAGGCGCTGGGTCCCGGGCGCGCACGCGCAGCGCGAAGTCTCGCCAGGCCCTGTGGACGCCGTCCAGGCCCAGCACGGAGGCCCCCAGCAGTCCTGGGCGCCGGGCGCGCTCGTAGTTCAGCACGCTGAAGAGCTCCTTCACTCGCGAGCTGAGGTGCTGCGTCTGCGGGGCCGGCCCGGGGCGGGGGCAGCACCCCCAGAAGACGCCCATCACACAGGGGCCTCCCTGCCCCGGCCTGCCGGCCCCCCCCCCCCAGGCCCAGCACCCTGCCTCTGTGCCTCCCCGGACCACCCGGCACCCCCAGACCCGACTCCAGAAGGGCCAGAGGACCGATCGCCCCACACGTCCTCAAAGCCCAGGTTCTCACTAGGGATCCGCTGCGGGATCTGGGAACTGTGGACACGGCAGCTTCTTCTCCTCCTACCGAGCCTCCGCCAGGACGGGGCAGGGGCCCCTCCCCCCACCACGGAGGAGCGCCCCTTCACGCACACACCCAACAGGTCCCCAGTCCACGCTGGCAGACTCGCTTTCTCATCCGGGGACACACAATGACAAAATCACCCCCACTCTGTGGAACCACTCAGACAGGGTCAGAGCTCTGGGGACAGAGATGCTGTTGGCGGGGATCACGGAGCGTGCCAGGCACGGGGGTGAGATCCCGCGGGAAGTGCTGGGCACGGAGGGGAGGTCCTGTGTGGGTCACTGGAACCCCAGCAGGCTGGTGGCAGGTGAATGACCCAGTTCTTTCTTCGTCGGCTCACGGTGAGTACAGAGTCCCCTGCAGCAGCAGGATCCCAGAAGCCAGGGGCTCGGCATGGCCAGCTTGTGTCACAAGAACTGTGGATCCCCGGGGTCTGCCTAGCATTCTGCAGGCCTGGCCTTCCTACAAGCTCCCTGTCTAACCGCGGACACACGTCCCATCAACTCAGCCTGACCGCCACGGACCTCCTCCTGGCCTCCTGTCTACCTGCACACCGAGCCACGGTTCCTGGGCTCCTGACTTAGAAACGAAACAGCAGCGCTGACCTTCTTGTCTCGGCACAAGGTTCTGGCTCCCGCCACATAGTCCATGTTCACGATCGGCCGCAGCCCACTGGGCTTGGGGAGGAAGCGGAGTCTGGACGTCAGGAGAGTCGCCCTGGCTTCGCGCTGTCTTCGGACCTCCGCGGCGGACAGCTCTCGGAGGCGCACGCTGGTGCGGTGCTGTCTGAAAGACAGAGCCTCGTGGGCTGTGGCCGGGCGGGCCTGCCTGAGAGCAGCCCGGCCCCTGAAGCGCCAGCGCCAGACTCCCCGTCGCCCAGGATGCTGAGGCCGGCCACCTGCGGGAGCTCCCTTCCACAGCGGGTGCCGGACACTGGATTCCCTCCAGGCAGAGCCCTGGGAGGCCAGGCGGGAGCAGCCGGGACCCTTGGACAAGGTTGGGGAATGGAACCATCTCTCCGCGGGCCTGCCAGCTTCCTGCAGCCTCTCCCTGGCCACTGCCCACAGGCAGGTCCCGCAGGGAAGCCTGGTATGCGAGCCCAACCCCCACGGGGCCTCCGATGCCTGTCAGGCAGAGGGACAGTGTCCACAGTCCCCACAAGGACTCTCAGGAACCACTTTGGTGCAGGTGCCGTGAGACACTTGAATCGTTACACAGGCCACACTGTTACAGCAAACCCACGATAAAGACTGCCCGACCCTCTCCAGGTACAGAAGGACACAGCCCAGCTCCCTCGGCAGAGACGTCCTGACTCAGGGCACGGGCTTGGCCCAAGTGTGCGCTGTAGCCCAGGAGCCCCAATATCACCACTTTGGGGCCTTGCCAAGCCCTGTGAGGACACAGCCTCCTGGCCAGGGCTTGTCCTTCAGACTGGCAGACCGTCCCCGACGGGATCCCGAGCCAGCCTGTGGCCAACACGCTCCTTCAGACGGACAGGACACAGCCCCGCAGACGAGCCGAGCAGCCATTCCGGCAAGTCAAGCTGGAAGGTTCTGCCTCGGGGGCCCCTGCCCGAAGAACGCCTTTGTGCCCAGATCCTGCCCGCATGCCACCCATGGGCAAGACCGTCCGCTCATTCTGTGTGAATTAGACCATTTGACCCACATGCCAGGGTCAAGCCAACGACCCGCCTGCGAGGTTGTTTCCATTCACTACAAACTTCTCCCCTTTCAAGAGCGTGGGCCCCAGGTGGCCCAGACCGACATCCCAGGTGAACGGGAGTCTGTGCCCAGGGTGGGACCCCCAGTGAGGGGCACCGGAGGCATGGAGCCAGCTAGGGGGGCGGGACAGGGGGCCGTCATCTGCGCACATGGGGGACGGGACAGGGGGCTGTCATCTGTGCACAGGGAGGCAATCGTGAGCGCGCGGCACGGGCAGAGACACCTGACTCCCAGGGTCTGTAACGGGCTCCAGATGCTCTTCCGGTAGAAGAAGAGCCGGTTCTTCTGAAACGTGGTTTCCGTGACGTAGAAAAACGACCTGAGCAGCTCAACCACGTAGGTGCCCATCAACCAGCACAGGAGCCTGGCCAGGACCCCTTCTCTGCGGCGGTGCTCGGCGGCCGGCACGCTGCGAGCCCCTGGAACGGGAAAGGCACAGACTGCAGCGTCCGCCCTGCCCATCGCAGCCGCACTGGCCGCTCACGACGGGCAGGCGGGGACTGAGGCTCAGGGAACACGACCTTCGGCCCGAGGGGGACGCGGTCTGCTGCCTGCAGGGCGGGAGAACACGTTGGACGTGTTGGCGGAATAAGACATTACTGGCTTCGTGTTTCCTTTGCTACTTTGTAATGTGGCTACTGGAGTCTCAGTGACGCGGACAGTCACGTCACGTTTCTACTAGACAGAGAGGCTTCGTCGTCCGTCCTGGCTTATGAGCAGGATGGAAAAGCAGAGGCTCCCCCTGGGGGGACCTGGCCATTCAGCAGCATCGTCCAGACATACCCAGGGCTTCCCAGGCCAAACCACACAGGGGCTAAGGGCCGCCAGACAGTGCAGCTGGGAACGGGCACCAGAGAGCTGTGAGAACTTACACGGGACCATGGACACACACCGCGGGAATGGGAAGTCACTCCATGGGGCCAGGGACACGTGCCATGGGCCCAAACTGTCCTCTGTACTCTATTCTGTGCACATGGCAGGAAGGGGACCCAGAATCTGGTCTGGGAGAGAGGACAGAACAGTGAGAGAGAGGCGGGAACACGAGGGCAGGGACAGAGCTCATGAACACTGACCAGAACACAGCACGACCTCTAACCAGGGGCATAACTAAGTGGGAGACCACATGAGGCCCTCGTGCTGCTCAGGACAAGGAGCCCGAGAGGACAGCAGAGCTCGCGGCTCCTAGCCACCACCGGGGCAAACCGGGAAGGAGGGCGGGGTGGGAGAGGGACATGGTTCCCCGCAAAGGGGGACGAAGGGCACAGGAAAGGCAGACAAACTGGGAAGAAAGATGAGAGGGCGTCGGGCACGTCTAGATTCGGAGGAAAGGAGTCAGATTCTCCAGGTTAGTGGCAAAGATCGCCAGACTGGACAAAAGCCAAAACAGCAGCTGCGGGCCAGTGGGGCCCAAACCATGAGGCTCTGGGAAGGCTGGAGGCTGACGCCCGCCAGGAGAGAGCTGGCGTGCCGCTTGGGGGCATCGGGACAGATGCTAACGTCACGGGCAGTGACAGACATCCCCAGGAACGTGAACCTCCTGGAACGCTCACACCGGGTACCACCTGACAGATACCGTCGGACAAACCCGCCCCAGATGAAGACAGCACTGCCCCCAGCATCTCACCCTCGGCACGGGGACGGGGGTCTCGGGTGGCGTGAATGCGACAGCCGGCCTGCACGAGGGACATGCACGTCCGCCCGCCTCGAGCAGCCCGGACCCCGCAGACAGGCCACCTCACAACCAAGTCACGAGTCAACAGAAAAGATCACACAGAGCTCAGCAGCTCACGGACCAAGGACGACATCGTAGAAGAAACAGAAACTTCTCCAAAGGGGCTGAAACCGGTCACGGACAGCACACAGAAGCTGGGCACAGCGGAGACACGGCCAGGAAGGGAGCACGGCCGATCACCCGCCGGCGACCCTGATGGCAGGGCGGGGGGCAGGGACACGGCCCTAAAACCCAACCGTGGCCCAGAGAGCCCCAGTGAGGACCCTATGGAGACACCAGACTCCACTCCCAAGGTCAAGGCCACCGTTCAGACCATCGTGGGGGCGCGTGTAAGTCCACGGGACGGGCTGACAGCACAGCCCACACAAGACTGCCTGTGCCCGGGGTCAGGGAACAAGGACTGCCACCTGCAGGGGGGCAGGCTGTGGGGGCGGGGGGCACCTCCCAGGTTCCATCAGGAATCCATTCTGTGACAGCTAGTGGCACTGGGCAGCAGATGGGGACAGCCCAGCTGTCTGGCCTCTGGGGATGGGGACAGGAACAAGAGGGCATAGTGGCAAGCAGGACGCTGGTCGAGGCTGGCTTGACAGAGACCGAGCCCTGCCCAGCTGACAGTCTGCACCAGGAAGGGGTGTTCCGGTGGGGGGGTGGAAAAGGTGACCCGAGGGCCAAGCTCAGAGAGCCTCGATCTCTCATTCTTTCAGCCCTGTGGGCAATGTGCCTGGCCACAGCCGCGGGAAGGAACAGGCCGCCAGGGCCACGGCTCAAGTGTGCAAGGACACAGGGAGGTCCAGGGGCTGGGCTCCAGTCACCTGGGAAAGCACCAGGTCCTTCCTGTGTGCGGTGCTCAGGGCACGGCAGACCTCGTATGAAGCAGGGTCGATCGGGGCCACGGAACTCAACACGTTCCACCAAGTGAGCGGCAGCCTGACAGCACCACGGCTGTGCCGGACACCTTGGAGGGTCAACCACGCCGCGCCCGGAAGGGAGTGGCTGGTGATGGGCACACAGGCATGCCCACTGCGAAAGTTCTAGAAACGTGCTGTGCAACACGGCCCTTGCGCTTTGCAGCGTGTCCCGTGGACTAAACCATTCGTTATGTGGGTGATCTCGGGCGGCGTGCTGTTTTCCCACAATTAAAACACAAAACTTACAATCCCGAGTTATAGGAAAGTTGCTCAGAGCCTCTTGAGGAACCAGAAAGGCTGTCCCCTCGGAGGCCATCACGATCACGATCTTTGGAGATGAGGCGGGTGCACTTTAAGCCCTACTGCGGGAGACTGAGGCGGATACCCCAGGTGGTGACCCCGGTTCCGAGAGGCCTCGCCAATCTTCTCATCTAGGAGCCTCAGATGTCTTGCGAGCTTGGGGGGTAGATCAAATGGCAAAACCCAGGGTCTCTCCTTGCTGCCGCTCCCCACCAGGGACCGTGGCCGGTGGCTGGACCTGCATCCCCACATCTGCTCCCTGTGCGTGTCCCCAGGGCCTGCCCCAGTCCATGTAAAGCGGGCAGGAGGGGCCAGAGGAGGAGGGAGGGGCCTGGTCCTGCAGGTCCAACCAGGCTCCTGCTGCCTCTGCTGCTCACCTGGGCTCCCCCGCAGCCAGGCGCAGTCCTGTACTCTCATCTTCCACGTCAGCTCCTGCGGCGAGAGCTTGGCGTGCTTTCCCAGAGAGATGAACTTCTTCACGTTCCTCAAGAAGCGGCGCTGGTTGTGCCTGGAGCCCCAGAGCGCAGGGGGCACCAGCCGGCACAGGCAGGCCCGCAGGAAGGCGTACACCTGCCAGGGGCTGCTGTGCTGTCGGAGGAGCCAGACCAGGCGTCGAGGATCCGCATTCTCCCCAGGGGCTGCCAGTGGCCTCTCCAACGGGCAGACGCCCACTCCTCCGCGTGCCTGCTTGCTGGATGCCTCTCCAGGGGCCTCCCCCCGAAGCGGGCAGTGCATCTTGAGGAGCGCGCGGTACGGGCACCGCGCATGGTTCCCAAGCAGCTCCTGGAACAGAGGCCTCATCTGCCAGTAACGCGCGGGAAGGCGGCGCGTCCTGTGGGCAGCCCCTGCCCTCCCGGGCGTGGAGCCCAGAAAGACGGTCTCCACGAGTTTCCGGGCCCCGGTCAGGCTAGGCGGCAGGGCGCTGAGCAGGAAGGAGCGGCGCAGCCGTTCCCTGCCTCCCGAGCAGTAGAGGAAGTGCTTGGTTTCGGGGTGCGTTGGCTGACGGGGTACTCCCTGGGGTCCCTGAGATGGCTGTGCCACCGTGGAGCTGAGCCGAGTCCCAAGGGGCCCTCCCTCCCAAGAGGCGGCTTCTGCAGTGGCCCCGGCAGGTGTCACTGCATGAGGTTTGATGTCACCCGGCCCATGTGCCCTGCCCAGGTGGGCTGGGGAAGACGGCCTGTGGGTCCCCTGCCCGGGCTCCGGGGTCCCGTCCCGCCTGGGCCTCTTGGCCAGAGGCGGACAGCTCCCGGACTTGCCCCGCCGCCGCTGCTTTGCGCCAGAGTTCCAGGCCTGGCGCGTGGGTCTGAGGTCCCTCCAGGTCCCAGGACTGTGGCCGGGGGACGCGAGGGGCCGATCCACGGCGGCGGGGACGCAGAGGTCGTACAGCGGAGGCCCACACACCTGGTAGGCGCAGCTCGGGGCCACCAGCATGTAGAGCGCGCAGCCCGTGAGCAGGTGGCCGAGCACGTCGTCGCCCACGCGGCGCAGCAGCAGCCCCCACGCGCCGCTGCCGCGCAGGGTTTCCGTCACGGTGTTGGGCAGGTAGCTGCGCACGCTGGTGGTGAAGGCCAGGGGCGGCCCGCCGCGCGCCCCGTCCAGCAGGGCGAAGCCGAAAGCCAGCACGTTCCTGGCGCCGCGCTCGCACAGCCTCTGCACCACCCGGGCCACCAGCTCCTTCAGGCAGGACACCTGCGGGGGGCCGGGGGTGGGGGGCCCTGAAGCGCTGGGGACCGAGGCGCCCGGGGGCCCGAGCGCGCGGCCCTCCCCCTCCCACCGCGGCAGGCCCGAGCCGGCATCCCGGGGCAGCCCACCTGGCGGAAGGACGGGGCGACAGGGGGTGGCCGCGCGTCCCAGGGCACGCACACCAGGCACTGGGCCACCAGCGCGCGGAAGGCCGCCGGGTCCCCGCGCCGCACCAGCCGCCGGCCCTGGAGCCCCAGGCGCCGCAGGAAGGAGGCCAGCGGCAGCACCTCCCGGTAACGGCTCCGCAGCAGGGCGCGCACGGCGCGGCACCGGGGCGCGCGCGGCATGGCCGGAGAGGGGCGGGTCCGCGGGAGGAAGGGGCGGGCCCGAGAGGGGGTCCGCACGAGGAGGCGGGGCTTCGGGGAGGAAGGGGCGGGGCCGGGGCGGGGGCGCGGCCTTCTGGGGTGTTGGCGCCCAGGTGTGGCGAGGCCCCTGCGGGCTTTGGCGGCGGGACCGCATCCTCTCCACCCACGGCCCGCGACCCGCTGCGGGGAGCCGCGGTGGCAGGGGGGGTCGCACAGCGGGGAGCGGTGGAGGCGGCCGCCGCTCTGGGGTATCCGAGGGGGAGCCCCAGCGTGGGGCACCTGGTGCGCCCTGCGCCGCCTGGGACAGGGTCCCCTGGTTTGTCTCTGTCCCATGCGCCGTGCCCCAGGCGCTGAGGGCTGCCGGGCAGTGGGGGTGGAAGGAGCGGGGTAGCAAACAGCGACGATGCCCGAGAAGGGTTGCCCACGTGGGCCTGAGGGCAAGGAGGGCCCTGGTTCTTCCTGGCCAACTGGGTCTCCTAGACCCTGGGTCGTGCTTTCCCAGACAACAGAAAACCCAAATCCGTTTCCTACCAACCGGGGTCCATGAAAGACAGCGAGAAACCGGAGCCCAGGCCCCTCACACCCACTCCGGCTCCGGCTTCCTCCCAGCAGCCTGCGGAGGGGGGGCTGGGCAGGTGGAGGGACCTGCCTTGGCCTGGGAGCCCCTTCCAGCCCAGCCCAGACCCAGTGTTGACGGCGCTGGTCCTGAGGCCGGAACAAGACAGTTCGGAACGGCCGCCCTAATGAGACAAGACCAATGCGGCCTCCGGGGCACGTTCAAGCTCGAATCACTGAGCCGTAGGCAAACACGTGGGTCTCGGGGGGCCCCCGGAGTGACGGACCGAACTCAGCAAACTGCATGGCTGGGCGAGTGTTGACCTTAAACAATGTAAGAAACGTTTTTAGGAAATTGCTTTTATTCACAGCCTTGCATTTAAACAGGCCTCCCCGCGGGCCACGGGTGTGCGGGTGGAGGGCTCTGACCATGTCCCGCCCTGGAGAGTTCCACGGCGTCCGCGGAGGGTTCCACGGCGTCCACGGTGGGTCCCACGGCGTCCGCGGCCTCCGGGGCCGTGTTGGAGACCCCCTGACTTCTCACTTCGCCACTGGTGCGTCTGCCGCTGCAGGGGGCAAATCTGTTCTTTTCCAACAAAGTTGCTGTGCTTCCCTGGAAGAAACCTGCTTAGGAGACAGATGTTTTTAGAAAAAGCAGAGTAGGGCAACCGAGGCAGAAAAGGATGCGTGGGGTTGATACCGTGTTGATGGTGAGGAAGGGTCCCCCAGCCTGAATGGAGACCCTTCATCTCCGGGGTCATGGGTGCGTTAACCTGCCCCAGAAAGCGGGTGCTGGTCTGAAATCTTTGCATCGTCAACGTGAGAGTTTTTTCCAAGGAGAGCCCCGATGCTGTCGGCTTCAGAAAGAATGCAACAGAAGCTTCATTCTGAGACTTCTGGGAGGCCGCAGGGGGCTTCCCACTTGACACCCGGAAGTTTCTAAACCGAGTGCGCTGGGCACCAGGAGCCAAAGAATGCCGCAGTGCTGCTGGTTCAGTGCAGGGGAGGGGTCCACCCACCACCCTGTGTGTGGGCCTCCACGCGGGCGGGACAGACTGACCCAAGAGACTTCTAACGGCAGGTGCACTGGGCGTGGGGGCCACCCAGGCAGTTCAGGGAGCCGGATGGATGTCGATGGCCACTTCCCCCCAGTCCACGAGGAATCACAGAAATGACAAGAGCAGATCTCAGGAAGCCCCAGCCCTGCCCGAGTGACCTGAGCCCAGGGAGGCCGTCGTCGCTGTCCGGGCAGGGCTCGCTGCCCGCGGTCACTGGGCTGCAGGCTGGCGTGGGCAGACTGCCCTGCGGGAGAGCTGGTCCTGGATGGCATTGTGGGGAGGAGCTTGTGAGGGGATGGCGTGTCTGGGGCTGGACCTGCTGGCCGGGCACCCTCCCAGGCGAACACACGACTCAGCTCCAAATGGGTGTCCCCAGCTAGACTGCTGCCCAGATGAACACAGGGCGGTCGGCTGCACACAGGCTTCCGCCCGGGCAGAAGCTGCCCACAAAGGGAGCACGAGAAAGAAACATCGTCATCGTGGCCTTGCCGACAGAGGGCCCACGCCACCCGAGCCCCCACGGCCCCTGCTTCTGGGAAGGGCCCACCATGGGGCACCGTCCAAGCTGCTGTGACGCCAGTATCTGCCTCTTGTCTGCATCTCCCTGACTCTGACCCCCCTCAAATCCCAGCCACGCAGTCCCTCATGCCAGCCAAGGCCGCATCCCCGGGTTCTGGGACTAGGATGTGGCCTCCTTCCCTTGATGCTCAGCATGACAGAGAATACAACTGTTGCTTTGTTCTGCCTCTGAGTGCCTCTCCTGGTGTCCCCAGCAGGTGACCTCCTGGAACGCGGGAACCCTTGGCCAGAGCCAGCCTGGTACTGAGCCTGGTCCGGTGTGTGTGCGGAGCTGGATGTCCTCTCACTGCCCATGTGGATTTGTGTGACCGGCACGACTCTCGCCATGCAGAATGGTACCACGGGCTCCAGGGTCCCCGTGCTGCCCTCCCCCTGCCCTGCCCCCCGGCCTCTGACCACCAGCCTCCTCAGCAGGGAAACTGTCCTTTTGAGACTAGAAACGGAGGCACAGCGTATGTGGCGCGGAGAGACGGGTGCTGTGCTCTGTGTCCTTCCCATGGGGCCAGCGGTCTGCTGCTTTCCATCTCAACGCGGTGTCTGGGCTGTGGGGGCACAGCGGACATGACCACATGCTGCTGAAGGCCGTCTGGGACTCTCCACTTTGGGGCTGTTACCTGTAAAGCTGTGCGGACTCTTCGTAGACGGGGTTTTGTGCCTGATCACATAACTTGTTGTTATTCCTGGACAGAAGTCCCGGAGAGTGGCCGGGTCACGCGGTGGAGGGGGCGTGCTGCCTCCGTTCCACAGGCACTCTCTGGGCTCCTGCTTCCCTGGGGCCCTGCCAGCACTTGCTGGCCTCGCTGGCTCTTCCTGTCGCCTCTCTGATGGTGTGGGCGGTCCGCAGGCTGCCCGGGAGATGGCCACGATGGGGCGCCTGGGCCCCGTGGAAGGTTCCAGCTTAGGGAGCGTAGAAGAGTCACAGGGGAGCCCTGTCCTTCCGACCACACACGAGGGAAGGGAGGGGGTGTGGAGGGCAGGTTCAGGGACCCGGGTCTTGGGGGGTGTTTTCTGGAGGCAAAGAGGGGGCATAGGGAGACATCTTTGTCTGCACCCCAGGGACCGGAAAGCCGCCCCAGGTCCCGCTGGTGGGAGGATTGATTTGTTGGAGGGAAACTATCCTCACAGCCTGAAACCGTCTTTGCCGATAACTGAACACAGATTCGCTGTGGGAATCACAACGCACGGTA
The DNA here is from genome assembly GCF_922984935.1 of Meles meles. Taxonomy (NCBI): domain Eukaryota; kingdom Metazoa; phylum Chordata; class Mammalia; order Carnivora; family Mustelidae; genus Meles; species Meles meles. Next base: position 183,570,392 of record NC_060068.1, on the reverse strand, counting down.
ACACGTCACAGACCAGTAGCAGACGAGAGAATGTCCCCGAGGAACCAGTACAGGAACGGCACGGCCGACCCGCCAACAGACCAGTCACTGCTGTTCCAGGCAAGGCGCGGGGCCCGTGGCGTCCGACTCCCAGGGCGCACCTTCCTCTCAGGAGGCGGCGGAGGTCGCCGCGGGGCCCCCCGTGCTGGGTGGTGGGAGGAGGCTTCACCGCGGCGGGTGGTTGCCCCGTCCTGCCGAGAGCCCCTTGGGGCAGCACAGCCAGGCCCTGCCAGACCCAGGGTCCCACTGCGGCCCCACGAACTCTCCCTACGGAGGGTTGACGTGGCCGCTCTTCCCTATTCCAGTCCACGCGGCCCCGACCACGCTGAGCGGCCGAGTGTGTGTCAACCGCAGGCGTCAGTGGCCGCGTCCCCACGCAGCCTCCCTGGCGCAAACACTTCACCGAGCTCAAAACACTGATGTCACAAACAAGCGGAATTCTAGCCGACCACACACAGCAGGAATGGAGCAGAGGACTCGGGCTGTGTCCCTGGCGGCGTGGACCGTCCGCGTGGACGGCAGCGGCTGGTCTGCCAGGCCCCGGGACCGCCAGGACCGCCGGCTCAGAGCCGCCGGGGTGGAGAACACCGTAGGGGTACTCGGGGTCCGTGCCCCATCCTCCGGGTGCTCCGGGGCCAGGAAGCTTGGGGGTCCAGCCGCCCCTGTCCTCCCAGCCTGGGCTGAAAGCAGCCTCCACCCGATTTTCCGTGCCTTGTTCCTTTGCGCAGGTCTCGGGGAGCGGAATGAGAGAGCGGCTGCCCAGCGCCCGTGCCGTCCCCGCTGCTGCGCCCCACAGGCTTGCTGCTGGGGTTCGTCGTGGGGACGCTACAGTGCAACGGGAATGACGGCCCTTGTTGGCGACTCCCCACATTAGCTCGTTGTCCCTGCGCAACCGGGAAGCAGGTGGCAGGTGTCACTTCTTTCTTACAGGCTCATGGGTGGGGCTTCCTGAAAGCCCGATCACTGGGGACAGCGCCGTCACAAACCCAGGTTCTCCAGGTTCCAGGCTGGTGTCCCTGGTGAGAGGGCCTGGTGCCGGCCGGACAGGCTTGGTCAGGAGGAAAGGCAGCAAGCCGGCGTGGGGGCCTGAGGAAACGGCCCCTTAGGTCAGGGAGGTGCAGGTCCGGGGAGAGGCAGTGTGCGTCCCCCTACCCCAGCGGGTGCGGCCGCCACACTTAGCCCTTCCCGACCCGTTCCCGGCTCTCTGTGTCCTTCCCGCACCCTCAGCCGCCTGACGGAAATGGGTAAGAGGTGCTCACAGTCAGAATCCCCGCAAGTGCGGGATTAGGTCCCCACGTCATGGCCAACGCGGCTGGGTTCCGGTTGTGTGTGCGCCTCTGGATTTCTGCGCCCTCGGACGCTATTTGATGGAATTTAAGAAAATGGTAAGATAAGCTGACGCACCTGGAGGCTGAAAGGTGGAATTTACTTAGAAAATTGAGTCCTTACTCTCTCCTTTTGTGAACAGCACGTGCCCCGGGCGGGATCCTGGCTCCCTGCGGCAGCAAGGGGGTGACTGGCTGCGTCTCTGGGGACGTTCAGGGTCCAGCTCCGCGGGCATCGGCGAGAGTGGGGGCGGGATGGGGGGCGGGGAAGGAGGTGTGGACAGCGGAGCCGGGGCGTCTGTGTTTTACAGAAGGAGCCACTCGGCCCGACCCCATACAGACACCGGGATGTGCTGGACTCCTCCCCTCTGTTGTGCTGGACGCTGCCCATCACCTGCCACCTGGAAGCTGCCCCGGGCGCCCTGTCTGGCCGGCCACCTCCTCCCGGCGGCGTCCATGGGAGCACGGCCCATCCTGCTGATGCTCGCTAAGGCCTGCTCACGCCTCCCAGAGCAGACTTGTCACTCTGGCATTCATACAGGACCTCATCTGGCCTCTCCCAGCCCCCAGGCCTGCAGACTTGTGCGGCATGGAGGCCCCGGAAGACCAACCAGCCTCATGTCCACAGGGACCCTGGCCCCACAGGTGCCAAGGGCACAAGCTCCAGGTCCTCCCGGAAGGAGGTGTCAGCATTCTGGGTTTCAGGATTCCCGTCGTCCACCAAATATGAACCCACAGGCAAACACCTCTGAACGCACCACAAAGCACCGTGACTGAGAGCAAGCAGGAACGGTCCAGGCACAAAGCAGGGAGTCAGATATGCAAACTCCGCAGCTGCTGGGAAGGGTCCGTGACCGAGTGCCAGTGGGATGGACAGTGGGAGGGACGGCGAGAGTCCGGGAGGGATGGCGCTCAGGGACGGTGTGAGTCTGGGAGGGACGCTATGGGTCCAGAACAGACAACACGGAGGGACGCGTGAGTCCGGGGGTATGGCGTGGGTCTCGGGGAGTCTGGGAGGGACAGGGTGAGTCCAGGAGAGTCTGGGAGGGACGACACGCAGGGATGGCGTGAGTCCGGGACCAGCCGGCCTGCAGGGAGTCCTGCACATCACTGAGTGCTGACGGTGGATACGGAGAATAAAGTTCCGGAGGAGAGCGAGCGATGTGCAGAGACAGACGGGGAAGCAGCATGATTGCAGCCCAGGGACCAGGGACTGAGCCCAGGAACAGAGGGAGGGGTGTGGACGGACGAGGACAACGCGAGGGGGATGGGGCACACGGGAGAGGCAGTCTGGGGAACCCAGCTGCTGGACTTCCCTGTTGTTGGAGGGTGACGTGAACGTCCCCGCAGGAGGGACAGAGGAACCAGCCATGGTGTGGTGTAAGCCTGACGAGGACTTACCAGCCATGTGGGGCTGGACCCCCCAGGAAATGTGTGTCCCACAAGAATGAGGGGGCACTGGGACATTTTCATCTAGACAAACCTTGAAGGATTTCCCAACAGCTGAATTTCTGCAGAGCAGACTCAAGAGGGAAGGTCTGTGGCCCACAAGGCCCCGTGGGCAGGTGCTGGAGGGCAGCCCAGGAGGGGAGCCGGTGGCCCAGGGCTGAGGGCACCCGTGGCAGGGTGGCCAGAGGTGGCGGCTCTGGAGTCCTCAAGGCTGCTGTTCCCCGGCAACATCTTGGATGCCAGGGCCAGGCCGGGTCCTGTGGCCGGACGGGAGACCCTCTGTCCTCTGCGGGGCTCTGGAGGACTCTGCAGCATTGCTGTTCCGTCCTGCGGTGTAAGAGCAGTCTACCCACCGCGGCATCCGGTCCTTCCTTCCGGGGAAGACTTTAACTATGGATGCAGTGTTTTCCAAAATGGAGGGCTGCCCGGGGCACCCGCTCCTCTGGCGTGAACGGCAGGTGGCACATCTGTCCTGGATGCCAAAGGCACTAGTGGGAAGTCGCCCGGACACGGTCATTCTGTTCGCACGCATGGCACCTGTGTTCCTGCGTGGTCTCCTTTGTCCCACCTGGCCTGGCTACCGGTTACCTCGCTGGACCCATCTTCCCAAAGAATGGGGTTTGGGTTCGTTAATTCTCTGAATGACTTTTTCGATTTCATTGATATTTGTTATATTCTACTCTTTTTGGGTTTAATTCGCTCTCCAACTTTTGAAGGTGGCGGCTTCATGCTTCCATCTCACTACTACAATGTCACGACCTTCGTCCTTCGTCTTCGGTTCCAAATACTAATTTCCCTCTTGTGTTCTGGAGGCCCCCTGGGGTCTTTCTGCTTCTGCAGTTCACCTGGCCCCACGGAGGCTGAAGACACAGTGCGTCTGCCTAGAACCACTGCCATTCATTTGGGCCTGTTTTGTGTCTTTCTCAGGAAACATGCTCTTTGCTCCTGGGAAGTGTGTGTTCTACCATGGGGTGGGGTGTCCCACGGGTCACCGAGGCTCCCGGTGCCCAGTCTTCCATGTCCTTGCGGGTCTGCCGTTGCCATCGGGCCACCAGTCACCGAGCAAGGCAGGGGTTCCACGTCTTCCTGCGCATCTGACAACTTCAACATTCAGGATTATTATGTCTTTTTTGTGGACTTAGTTTACCTGCATTTGGATGAAAAGACTGTATTGCCTGGTAATATCCTTTCCTAAAATCTACTTTCCCGATATTGTCAGTCCAGCTTTCTTTTTTTGAGTGTCCACATGGCGAGTCTTCGCTCAGGGTTTTCCTGTGACCCCTCCATGTCCCACTGTCTCCAGACGCTTCTGTGCAGCGTCTGGCTGGGCCTTCCATGTGCACTCAGCCGGCGGTCTCTGCCGTTTAATCCGGTGTCTGCCTCGTTTACGTTTAATGTGTTCGTTGCTGCGACCACTGAAATTCTGTGTTGCTGCCGGCTTCTGCTGTCTCATCTGCTCCTCCGCTCACGCCTTCCCACCTTCTCTTGCGTCGGGTATTTCTTTTTGTGTTTTGTCTCCTTCGTTGGCTCAAGAGCAATAAGGGTTTACTTTGGAGGTTGCTGCCCGATGTATACAACCCGTGCTTGTCTCCGGCACCCTGAGGCCAACACCAACCCCCACCCCCAGCGTGAGAATCTGCGAGAGTGGCCTGGCGCCCCTTGTCCTGATGCTGCGCTGTGGTCACAGATGCGCGTCAGGGACCCTGAAAAATATGGTCATTATTCCAGTTTTAAGTGGTCTGTTGCCCTTTAGGATAATTCTTATGAAAACAGTCTCTATATTCACCCTCAAATTTCCTGTTTCTGGTGCTCCTTGCTCCCACACATAGGTCCGATTTCCACGTGCTGCTGGCAGGACCCCTCATAACCCTCGTTACAGAGCAGATGTGCTGTGACTTGCCCAGCTTAAAAACCCTTAACTGTAATAACCCTTAACTCTAAAATATATTCTAAAATATATTTTCTCTAGAAAGGATTCAGTTAGATTTTTTCCTTTTTCCTTTCAGTATTTTTTTTAATAGGTTTAATTTGTTTTTTTGAGACAGCACATAGGCAGGGGGAGGGGCAGAGGGAGAAGCAGGCTCCCCACGGAGCAGGGAGCCCGATGCGGGTCTCGATCCCAGGACCCTGGGATCATGAACCCAACTTGAGGGCAGATACTCACCGCCTGAGCCCCCCAGGCACCCATCTTGTCAGCATCTTAAAGACATCTTTTTAAAAAAAATTATTTATTTATTTGACAGAGAGAGATCACAAGTAGGCAGAGAGGCAGGCAGAGAGAGGAGGAAGCAGGCTCCCTGCTGAGCAGAGAGCCCGATGCGGGGCTCGATCCCAGGACCCTGGGATCATGACCTGAGCCGAAGGCAGAGGTCACTGAGCCTCCCACTTAACCCACTGAGCCTCCCAGGCGCCCCTTAAAGACATCTTCTAACTTGAATTGTTTCTTGTGAGAAGTCTCCCGTATCATTTTTGTTGTTATTCCTTTGGATGTCATGCATGGTTCTTCTCTGGCTACTTTATAGATTTTTCTCTTTGCTACAAATCAGCGATATGATCCTGCACCTTTCGGTTTTCTTCTTGTTCCTCATGCTTGGTTCTTGGTGCACTTCTCAAGTCTGTGGCTTTATATCTATTTTAAGTAAATCTGACAAGTCACTGGACATTTCTTCAAAGGCTCCCTTTGGTCCTGCTCCCCGGCAGCCCCCCGGGCCTCTGAGGCTCCTGGATGTTTCCTTGTTTCCCTCAGTTTCATTCACACACCGCTGTCTTACACTCGTTACTGTTACTGTCTTACACTCGTTACTGTTACTCTCTTCTTCTGCAAGATCAGATCTCCCAGTGCCCCGCCCGCATTGTAGCCTCCCCTCCAGCTGCTAGGACATGGAGTCGCTTTGACAACTGCTTCTGCATCCTTGTCCCGTTTCTCACGGGCTCGGCCCCAGCTCGCCAGTGTCTCCGACGCGGACTGCGTTCTCTTGCTCCCTTGTAGATCTGTAATCGGACGCAGACGCCGTGAACTTCACCTTCTCGGGTGAAGGGGATCTGTTGGCTGTTCACGGGGGAACAGGAGTCTTGGAAACTTCCTCCCTTCGGATCTTGTCTTTAAGCTTTGTTGGGGGACCAACAGTGCTTGGTTTGTGACTGAGTTTTCACCCAGCTGTTGAGCCGGCCCCGGAACGGTGGGGCTTCTGCTCTGGCTGACTGCGACGGGTATGAGCACTGTTCGCGTGCAGGGCTGTTCCTTCAGATCCTTTCCGGTGGCTCCCACTTGAATGGGAATCGCCTCCTGACGCACAGGCACTGATCGGCAACCAGTGGGATACTGGGGACCTGGTGCTGGTCTCCAGGCTTCTCCCTGCACAGCTCCCTCCTCTCAGGCGCCGGCCCCTCTGCTCCCCAGAGGCCCAGCCCCATGCCATCCCCGGGACACCCAGGGTCCAGTGCGTGCCTCTCCGTGTCTGGTCCTCAGTCCTCACGATGGTCATTTCACATGTTTTGTCCAGTTGTCATCCTTTTGGACTGGAGAGTAAACCCTGCTACTTCTCCTCGTCTAGAAGGAGAAGTGCCTAAAACAGAACTTTAAAGTCTTATTTGAAAGACAAGAGAGGCTGAAAGTTAACGAACCACGTAACTGCCTCCAAAGTAGGAAAGAGGATATCCAAATAGATGCGCTATGTGTAAAAAGAAACAAGGAATGACAGACCTGAGCGGAAGTCAGTGAAGGAGAAAACCACACATAGAGAATGAGCAAAGCTGAGCCGTTTCTGAAAAGACCAAAGATGCTGAAGCCGACAAAAGCCGATGGAGCAAGAAGAAAAGGAATTACAGGGACCCCTGGGCGGCTCAGTCGGAGAACTGTTTGCCTTCAGCCCCAGTCATGATCCTGGGGTCCTGGGATCGAGCCCCACATCAGGCTCCCCACTCAGTGAGGAGCCCAGTCTCCCTCTGCCTGCTGCCCCCCTGCTTGTGTGCATACGCTCTGACAAATAAATCAAATCTTTTTATTAGAAAAAGAAGAAAGAAATTACAAGTAACTATTTAAGCAGTTGTTAGGCCCTGAAAGCATTTTCCCCGGACCTCCAGGGCCGGCGGGTGGGGGCTTTTTGGAAACTGGGTCTCTGCGGGGGCCGAGCTCAGGTGAGGTCTTTATGGCGGGTCTGGAGCCAACAGGACTGTATCCTTGTCAACAGGGGGATCTGGGGATGCGACCTCAGGGAGAAGGTCGCGTGAGGACAGCAGTGGCCGCCTCAGCCTCGGTAGGAGCCAGGCCCTGGCGTGCTCACCCCGGGCCTCGGGCCTCCGGGACGGAACAAACGCTGATTTCCAGAAGATGCCCTGGCGGCTGGCACTTGCGCCTCGAGGCCTGCGGGCGCGCCGCGTGCCGCCCTGGGGATGCGGCCAGGAGGCCCTGACAACCAGAGGAGGCTACGGGCAGGTTTAAGCCGAACGCACCAGTTCTTTAAGCCAAACCATGGGACTTCGAGTAGCTCCACGAAAGCGACAGAAACTCCAGCGGCAGCAGAAGTGAAAGTCCCAGCAACGATGCCGGGGGCCCAGCTGCGCCAGAGGCCACGTCAGGAATGTTCTCAAGAACAGAGCACGGACAGGCTCCCCCATCAGCCAGGGAGCCCAACACAGCTGCTTCTAGACACAGGACTACGGGGGAAACTGCGAATAACAGGCCTGTTATCCAAACAGGAGGTCCGAATGGGCAGGAAGAATAGAAGATATCCAGCCCCGTTAGACGTCAGGGGCAAATCCAGGCCTCAGGAAGGTCCCCTGCATGCCCACCGGATGGCAACACAAGCGTGGGGCTGGTGTGACATGGGGGCCCAGGGATGGCGCTGGAACGTGCCCGGGGACATTGGCTCCCCTGATGCCCAGCATGCATGCGCTCCGCCTGAGCGGGGCCGCAGAGAGCTGACTGCTACGCCCACTCAAGACACACACGTGCGCTCTGGGTGACTTTATCCTGGCCCCAAACTGGACAAAACCCTGACATCTGTCCACAGTATCCAAAGCGTGGCTGTTTCCACAGTGGGGTGCTGCACAGCAGGGCAAGGGCGGAGAGAGAATTCCGAGCCACGGAAGCCAGGCACCACGAGTCCGGTTGGGAGCTCTGGGTGGGGAGGGATGGGCTGGGGGCCGCCGAGTGGTCTCTGCGGGTGCCCAGCCAGGAGGCCGGGGGGGACGCAGGAACCCGTTGCTGCCCGCTCCGCTCCCGCGGTGCTGTGTGAAAATTCACCACAGGGGGTGCTCCCCACGCAGGGGTCGGGCTGTGTCTACACCGACACAGAAGCCCGTCTGGACCCTAGGACAAGAAAAGGTGAATGGGCAGCCTGGGGAGCCACGGAGGTACCCTGGGCCCTGGGACTGGCAGCTGTGACTATGGGATGGCCTCGAGGTGGCACCACTCCGGATCGCCCTGTGGCTGGACCAGACCCCCCAGAGGTGTCCCCGACAGGCGGCAGGAGGCCAGAATGCGGAGTGAGAGGCAGTTATGCAGGGAAGGGCCTGGGGCCCAGGCCGCCAGCACCCCCCGAGGCTGGGAGAGGCCGGGGCTCAGACCAGGAGCATCTGGTGGGACCCGGCTGTGCACACGGAAGCTGGGGGCTGGCGGAGAACGAGACGCGTCTGGATCGTAAGCCGGTCAGCGGTGCTGTCCCGGGACCTGCAGGAACCCCTGCCGCTGCCCCTCCCAGGCTGCAAATGAATGAGGGTCATTTGAACACCCCGTCCTGCTCAGCTCACACGCCCGGTTGGGAGCTGCGGGCTCCTGAGAGGCGCACACGTGCGGTTCCCGCTGTGAACGGACTGTGGCGACGGTGCACGGTCAGCGTGCGTGGCAACAGGTGGGAGACTCGTGTGCCCTGAGCCCGGGCCCCCTGCAGACAGCGATCGGCTCCACCCTCTGCCCTGCGAGGAGCTCAGCACCGCCGGTGCGGACACAGCAGACCCGAGTCCACAGCGAAAGTTGGAATTCGAAGCAGCCCTACAGCAGATGCTGGGCACGAGCCCCAAACTGTGACAGCAGCCGCGTGTTCGCCCGTTGCGAGGCCAGAGCCGCAAGGGTGACGGCACAGAGCGCGCCCACCTTCGCTTCCTGCCCTGCCACTCCGCTCCGCTCCCCCCGACCTGGGGCATTCCGAAAAAACACCATCCGTCAGGCCGGTGGTGGCCCTGTGACAAACTCACCACCAGGTGCACAGACAGGTTTGGGACGTGAGCGCTCCAGAAGCAGCCTTGAAATTTGCCGTGTGAACGCCCACGGCATATGCAGTTCCGAGAACAGGAGTGAAGCCACTGAGATGCCCCCCACGCCCGTCGTCCCAGGCCCAGAAAACAATACAGCCAGAGAAATTTATTTAAAATAGAAACATACGTACATTAAGCTTTTAAAATAGTCAAATTTTAAACAAAAAGAAAGAAAGCCATTTAATCCCAGTCTCTACGGAATGGGTTCGAAGACCACGGAGAGCTCACGGACCCACGTGCCGCCCCCGCCCCCGGCGCCGTGCTGCCCACGGTCAGAGCCCGGTGCGGGGCAGGCGTCCCCACCGGGGCCCCTCTCCATGGCAACATGAAATGACTCGGGAGGTGACGGGAAATGTTCAGGTTTTGGCAATGCAGAAGATGGAACGTCCGGGGATTTCACCAGAAGCATCCAAAATACTCAGCCGACGACCCAGCTCCGCCGCGCGGTGGCCGACCCCACGTGGCCTGGGCGGCGACTCATTCGGCGTGGGCCTTCCGTGAGGGCTTCTCCTCGTATGACTCCCCGAACTCGTTCACCCTGCTCTTATCCACGGGATAAAGCCTACAAGGACAAGATGCCCTCGGGCTCTGCCATCTGGAGGCGCTCGGCCCCGCTGCCGCAGGAGAAGGACTCGGGGATTCCCTCGTGCCCACCCGTCGTGTGTGCGTTTTTACAATCAGGATGGAGCTCTGTGCTCGAGGTCCACCGAGGACCCAGGGCAGCTGAGCTGAGGCAGAAGCAGGCGGGGGTCCTGTCCCCAGGGGACCCGGCCCGGCTGGCACACAGCTCAGGGTGGCGTCCCCCTCCGTGCTCAGCGGCGTGCGGCAGGTGTCGGGAGACGTGCTGCTATACCGTGGGACGCGCGGCCGGCCAGAGCCGCACGGTTGCACGCAGACCAGCCCGTCTCACCGGACAGTAAGGGCGGTCTCCCCGCGCACACCGTCTCCCGCCCAGGGGGCCGGCAGTACGGGCGCCTCTGCACTCACCACCGCTGGTAAAGGTACACGAGGAATACCACGTCGTCCCGGAAGCACGCCAGCCGGTGGGACGTGGGCATGGTGATGATGAAGGCGAAGACGTCGTCGATGAACGTGTTGAAAGCCTGCAGGCGGGTCGGGGAAGGGAGGAGCGCGGCCGTGGGTGGCTCCCGGAGACACCCGCCCCGCGCACGGCCCCATTCACCCCCGTCAAAGACAGCAGAGCGCCGCTCGGCAGACACCACGTGTGACCGCGGGTGTCCCAGCGACATCAAAAAGGCAGAGAACGGGCAAGTGCAGGCGGACACTGGACGCCGGGGGAGCCGGCTTTGCTGGCCTGGGGTGCCCAGGTCTCCCCAGACGGCGAGGCCTGCGAGGGCTGCCCCACAAACACGGGCTAGGAATGTGGCCGAGTCCCCGCTCCTCACAACTGGTTGTGGTCCTGCAGCATCTGGAGCGGCAGAGCTGAAGCCTCCCCTGAAAACCGCGCCACACGCTCGGGAGGCCACATGGTCCTAAGCGCCACCGTGTGGGATGCGTCCCGCCAGGATGACCCCACGGCAGTCGGAGGTGTCTGGGGATGGGGCCCCTGGGGGCAGGTGCGGGTCTACACTCTGATGCGTGTCGCCAAAAGAAACGTGGCTTTGATTAAAGAAAACGGCTTCGGCTGGGAGGACGGTCAGAGAACCTCTGTCCTCGAGTCACCACCACGGCCCAAAGGACCGCCCCCCCGTGAAGTGCCGCCCAGCAGGACACTGACCTTGTAGGTGAAGGCCTTCCAGGGCAGGTGCGCCACTGACTTCATCTGGGGACAGGACAGGACACACGCGGCAGGTCAGCGGCTGGCCGCACAGGAGACGCGGGGCGCTCGCGGAGGGAGGCTTACCTTGTAGTTCACAAACAGCTGAGGCAGCATGAACAGGAAGCCGAATGCGTACACCCCTGTGAGACAGACGTGGGCTGCGACGGCGCCGTGTCCCGGCAGGAGAGCTGATGCCCCGTGGTACAGCCACGGTCCCCGCCCACAGCCCGCACACCGGCAGCCCCTCCTGCTGCCCTCTGCTGCCCACAGAGCGCCTGGACCGGGCAAGGCCGGGCCACCCCCCACCCCCAAGATGTGGACACAGCCCGGGCACGGGGCTCGAGGGCCAGGCGGTGCGCTGTGCTCTGGGGCCTGCCCTCGGGAAACGGGTGCACACAGGGCTGTTCCCCGCGGCCCGGAGCTGTTCTCGCGAGGAGGAAACGCATGGCTCGGGGCTCAGCGGACTGAGTGGGGCTCCCACAAACACATGAGGCATCTGGGGGCCCCCAAACGGAGCCCGGGCGGCAGCAAAGGTCCTGCTGGGCGACCTCGACCCACACAGGCGCATGCGGAGCCAAGAGCAGCTGCTGAAATGCCGCGGGCGGGGGCAGGGGCGGGGCCGAGGCCCACGACTCACCGTTGACGAAGCTGTTGATGAGCCAAGAGTACCAGCTGGAAGGGGAAGCGAGCTGTGAGCCCCGCCCCGCCGTGCCCAGCCCGCGCCCCCGCCCGCCCCGCAGCACGCTTCTGGAAACCATGTCACAAACATCCGGTGTGAGCGCGCGCCGCTTCAGGCACCTGCGTGGCTAGTCCTCCCCCGGGGAACATAAGTGTCGGGCGACCGCCAGAGACCCGCACTGGGGGGTTCTCCGTCAGAGCTCCTGGCAGCACGAAGACCGCAGCTGGGGTCCAGCCGTCAGGGCTGCGTCTGTACTCGGGGGCCACGCTGCCTGACCCGGCTTCCCCTTGTCCGGACACATCCACCCCCGTCCCAGACACCAGGGCCACGGACACCCGGGGCCCTGCACGACAGCCTCGGCGCCCTCGCTGCAGACTGAGGTCCCCTGGGCGAGGCCCTGCCCCTGTCCACACCGCAGGGAGCACGGGGCACAGAGGCGGGCCGGGTTAGGCCAGAAGCCGAGGGGTGTCCCCAGGGAGACGTGCAGCAGCGCGGGGCTGGGCAGCGTCCTACCTCTTGTACTTGACGTTGAGCAGAGAGTAGACGGCGCCCCCGATGCAGAGAGGGTAGAGCAGGTAGGACAAGTACTTCATGGCCTGCCAGGAACAGGCCACCTCCGTGAGCTTCCCCCGCGCGACGGGAAAAGACAAGCACGAAGAGCGAGCGACCCTGGCTTCGGGCACGGTGCTGGGACGACGGGCGCAGGGGAACGCACACCGCCAGGAGCGAGGCCGGACGGGATGCGGGCGGTAGGCAGCCCACCAGCCTCCGGAGACCAACGAAAGAGCTGCCGGAGATGAAGATGCAGAGACCCCCGCGAGCTGCGTGCGGCGCATCCCGGGGCTCGTCCCGGGGCATGTCTGGAGCCACACTGGGATCCCAGCAGGGCCCCAGGGCAAAAAGGCGCCAAGGAAGCAGAGCGGGCCACAGTCCCCACGCAGGAAGCGTGCCCACAGCAGTGCGGGGGCCGCCGGCCTCAGGACACGGGCCCCCACGTACAGGGCTCCCCAGAGTCTCGGCAGCACAACGCGGGATCACAGCCCCCACACGAACCACTGGGGACACCTCGGCACAGGTTCCCTGCCAGGACCGGGACACAGAGAAGCCCCAAGCTTCCCTCCCCAAGTCAGAAAGCCCAGCCGCCCGCGTGTCCCCCTCGGGCTCCAGTGGGCCCCAGCACCCCTCTCGCTGCCTACCTGAGTGTCGTACTCCTCCGTCTTCCTCTCCGACTCGCTGTAAGAGCCAAACTGTCACAAAACCCAATATGGTCCTGTCAGTCGCCCGACTTCAGGCAGGCCCCTGACCCGCGCAGCGACAGCCCCGTACGGACGGGCAGGTGCACCCACGTGGCGACCCCCAGCCGAACGTCTCCAGGCTCCAGGCTCCAGTCAGAGCCACCCAGGACCCAAAGAGGTCCTCAAGGGCCACAGCGAGCGCTATGTGAGGCAGGAGCATGTCCACTAGCACGTCCCCTCGCCGGGGGAACAGGACGGACCTCGTTCTCCTGCCTCGGTCCCCGTCCTTGATGGCTCACGACCCAGAGAGCTAGGGACTGTGAGCCCCGAGCGCTCCTGAGCGGGTTCGTCACGGCAGCAAAAGCAGAGTGTGTGAACGACCCTCAGACCAACCCCAACCCCAGCCTGTCAGGCCCGTGAGGCTGTCAGCGGGAGCACCGCCGGGAGACGCGTGGGAGGCGCTCTGGGCCAGGCATGCGGGCTGACCAGTGTGTGGCGGGAGGGGGGCGGCCGAGGGGGAGCGGCGCGGTCTCAAAGGCAGAAACCCCCACCTGGAATGTGGGTCTCAGGCCTCTCCAGAGCACGGTCATCTTCAAGGCCTTCTTCACCTTCCATAGCTGACGGCAAAGAGGAGCAGACATTCAGGCTCTGGGACCAAGGAGCCCCCAGAACGTACCCCAGGAAGCTGAGGGGCCGTGGTGACTGCCTGCTCGGCCCCGCCAGCCCAGCCCGACGGACCTCACGGCCCACACGCCTAACCATCAGGTCCGTCTGCCCACGTGGACACTCCGCCTCCTCTCTGCACCCAGGGAACTGGCCCTCTGCAGGCCATCCTCCTGCGGCCGAGGCCCCGAACCCGCCCACCCTGCCTGCCCCCTGCTTCCCCGGCACCTTCCTCCTGGTTAGCCCTAGGAGGCCCCGAGCCTCTGCCCCAAGCCCTGCCGTTCCCGGTCTCTGGGGGACCCACCCCTTCGCACCACCTCACCGAGGGGCGACCAGCACAGCACAGCTGCTCCTGAGCTGGGCTCCACACGGTGACAGGTGGCCCCGGGAGGGTCCCCACCCTCGCTCCCTGATGGGTGGACCGAGCGCCATCTCTGACCGGACCAGCACGTGGGCCAGCGCCCGTGGTCAGGGCCACGGGACCATGGCCGGGGCCGGGACAGGGCGGCACTGAAGGCCGGAGGAGAGCGTCTCGGCCTGTACCGTCACTCAGGACCACGCGCGGCTTCCAACACGAGCCGTGGAAGACCGCGCCCGCCGGCCAGCCAGCTCACGTCAGGCCTTAAGAAAACCGTGCGTGGGCAACAGGCCTCTGGGGAGGGGGCGATGCGTGTCTCGGAAACCGCGCCACAGAGGGCGGACAGAGGGCGGACACCGCCCGCGCCGTTTCTCTGCCAGCGCCCTGCAGGGCGGCGCGCAGTCTGGGTCGGGCTCCCCACAGGTCACGCACTCCAGCGCCACCCATACTGGCCTTTCCTCCCACGCGCCTACGTAGCCTACTGCGGCTCCCGTGCTGGCGGTCCCTACTTCCGACACACGAGACCGAGGAGCCATCCGAGCGCCGGTCTTCGCTCCTGCCGCCCCCGCTGCCCTGCCGCGGCCAAGTCCGTGCCTCGTTCTTCTCCGTGCGCCGTCGCGAAGCGGCACAGGCCCGCCACCCCCCTCCGCTGACCCCACGTCCCAGCCCCATCCCCGTCCTCACGGCCTGGGCCCAAGCTGCCCCCCGCAGGACCGCTCTGCTGAGCCCCACACCACCAGGGCTGCCACAGGGCGCCACGCTCCGGGACGCCGCGTCCCACACTTGGCTTCCCCCAGGAGCCAGCGCCGCGCAAGCTGTTGGGTCTGCACCCAGCGGGGCAAACGTCCGGCAGATGGCTGTGACGGGCGGCTGCTTTTTGGGGCCGCAGTGGCCGCTGTGCCTTGCCCCGCCCCGCCCGTGCAAGGCACCCCCCTCCCCGCACCCCTGGGCGTCAGACTCAGCGCGGAGCCAAGAGCGGGGCCAAGCACGGCCGCGCGACTCACCTCGATGGCAGCGCCGACACCCGCGGGGACCAGCACCAGCAGGCTCGTCTGCTCGTCCAGCAGGAACAGGAAGATGACCACCGTGCTGAAGCAGCGCCAGAGCACTGGGGACCGGGGGTGCTGAGCTGAGGGTCTGGCCCTGCCCCATTCTCACCCTGCCTCCCGGGTTCCCGCAGTCCCGTCAGCCCCACGCACCACTACCCCCACCCAACCCTGCCTGCCAGCCCCCCAAGCCCCTCCCCTGCCCGAACCCATCCCCACACCTCATGTCCCGTCCATCCCAGGCACGACCCCCACAAGCACACAGCCGAGGCCTCACAGGACACCTTCCCTCGCTAACCCGCAGTGGGGCACGTGGCCGGGCAAACGTCCTGCACGCGGAACACCAGGTCCCGCAGCTACCGGAGTGAGCAGGGCACTCGCAGACACCCCGACGCACAGAGTGTACAGACAGGCTGGAGCTGGGCACAGACCAGGACTCGCTTCCCGGTGCTCTCAGGCCACCCCACCCCCTCTCTACGCCGACTCCGCAACAAACCCCTCTCTCTCGAGAACCCTGCCTTCTCCTTTTAAGACCCCGATTCACAGCCCATGGTGCTCACTGAAGACCCTGCTATTTCCTCAGCACCGTCTGCTGAAGCTGCAGAGCCCCGCCCGCTGGGGCGCCACTGGGGGGACGCGGGCATGACCTGGGAGCCTGGGGACCCGGGGTCCCACAGCACCTGCTGTCTGCCCTCCGCTCCCCAGGAAGGGCAAGAGGGGCAGGAGGACTCAGTGGGGGCCCCCGTCCACTCTGAGAACGCCAGAGAACAGGACGGAACAATGTGAGACACGAATGACACGGGGTCCCCCCGGCGGCCGAGCCCAGCCTCGGCCATGCCGTCGCCGCTGGAGAAACGAGCTGTCTCCTCTGTTTGAGGCCCGTGCCCCGCACCCGCACACCAGCACACTCCGAGACCCAGCGTCTGTCACAGCCGCGGCGGGCCCGGCCGTGCGGCCTCCATCGCTCCCCCAGGTCACAGGCCTACCAGACGCGCTGTGGGATCCGGACACGTCCCTCCCCCAGCACCGTTAGCGCACAGGGTCCCCAGCCGGCGGCTGTCAGGGACAACCTCACACCTCACGTTCCAAGACGAGCCTTCGACACCTGTCTTTACCAACCGCAGGACGGGCCCCGGCAGCGGCCAGAAGCCCGAGAGCACCCACCTGCTTTGGTGGACATCCCTATCATGCTCTTCTTCTTCTTCCAGAAGCTGATGTCATTTTTAAACGCCAGGAAATCAAACAGAAGCTGCAAAGAAAGGAGCACGGCACTGTGCACCCCGCCCTGCTCCCAGGCTGCCCTCCACCTAGGCACTGCGGGTATGACCCGACCCGGGTCCAAGGACACAGCCAGACGGACGCCAGGCGCCACAGAAGCCCGCGGCCTCGTGTTTCACCCAGCCCGCCAGAACTACGGGACGTCTGACCGCAATCGTGAGCCGTGCGCCCGCGGGGACGCCACCCTACTGCCCTCGCCGGGTCCCGTGGCTCTGACCTGGAGCGCAGGGGTGGGCAGTGCCCACCTTGGAAGCACATGAGCGCTCACAGACCCTAACCTCGGACAAAGCACGGCTCCCCAGCTCAGTGCTGCAAAGCTGCAGCCGGGCAGTCGGGACCGTGCCGGCCTTGCCCACTCCCGCCCCACCTGCCCTCCGGTCCAGCTTCCCTCCACCAGCTGGGAGGCTCCTTGCATGAAAAGGGATTCTGTTCGAAGATTAGATCCCTGATGTTAAAATCACGGAGCCAGAATGATGTAACAGAGCGCTTGTATCACAGGGTCCTCCGCAAACCTCACAGATTTTGGATTCCTTTCTTCCCAAAATGCCTCCAAGACCAGTGGACAAAACCCAAGTCCTTCAAGGGGTCAGGGACCTGGGTCCAGAGTCCAGGCACCCGCCGCCTGGCCCCGGGCAGGGCGGCCTCAAACTCTCAGGCCCGCACAGAGCCTGGGCTGAGGCCAATGGCGCCCCCAGAGCCACCAGCCCTGTGACCGCTCACGTGAAACGCCGCGACGAAGAAGGTCAGTGCGAGGAAGTACAAGTTGGTGTCAACAAAAATGCCTTTGACTTCATCCGCGTCTTTCTCTGAAAATCCTGAGAGGGAAGAAGGAACACGACGCGGGCTGAGCAAGTCGGCGCATGAGGTCAGCGACACCTCAGCCACAGGGACGCACCCTGAGCTCGGGGAAGCGGCCAAGGCCAGTGCTCGGCCTCAGGGCCAAGTGCGCGGCACTGCCCAGAAGTGGCTCAAGCCAGGACGTGCCAGGGCTCCCCGAGCAGAGCCCACCCCCCGCCCGCTCGGGCCAGCGCTCACCGAACTGCTGCAGGGAGTACACGGCGTCCTGCATGTGGATCCAGAAGCGGAGCCGCCCCAGCGAGATCTTGTCGTAGGCCACGGTGAGCGGCAGCTCCGTGCTGGAGCGGTTTATGACCTGCAGGAGGGCGGCCGTGAGCACGTGTCCCTCCCGCCGCCGAGCCCGTCCCACAGGGTGGAAGCCCCCGCTTCGCGCCCCCGGCCCCGAGGAGTGACGGTCTGCTCTCTGAGCCGGCGGCTCCCACCTTGACCTCACGAAGCAAAGCTTCTCTGAGTGACAAGCCCTCGTCCTCTCAGCCACCCAAACCCCACGTGTGCCCCGGAACCCAGGCCGGCTCATCCCTCTGTCCCCGTCACCTCGATGCGAGGGGGCACCAAGACGCACCAGGAACGCGCTCTTGCCGATGAGCTGGGCACGGGCTGGCAGAGCCCCCACGCCTCCCCACAGAGACTGGGTGTGGGCTGCACGGCCAGCGGGCACAACAGAGAGCCTCAGGAAGGCGGCACCCTGAGCCCGCAGCGTGCAGGCGTGCGGGGGGGGCTGGCCCAGGGAGGAGGGCGCGCTCCCGGTCTGGAGGCGCGTGGGGCACTGACCCCCACTCCTCCAGGGCTCTGGCGAGTATGTGAGCACCACGAGCCACACCACCACGTGAACGTGACCCTCGCTCACTGAGCAAAGCCCTGGCGGTGAGCGCGACTCAGCAGCCCGACTCAGGTGCCGGCGCACCCCACCCCGAGGCAGCGCCCCGCGTGAGGGCAGGTGGGCGCAGGCCAGGGCCAAACCCTGGGGGTCAGTGCCCAAGCTCCGGCGAGCGGCTGTGCCGCAAAGATGATGCTCTTTCCGGCAATAGCTGGGTGAGACGAAGCCCTAACATCACAGGACGGCGAAGCGAGAAGCACCGCATCCCATGAAGCCACTAAGCCCACAGGACGATGGGGACAGTGCAGGTGCCCGCAGACGCTGCCCCACAGCCTCCCGCCTCCCCTCCCCGCTGCCCTCCCGCCTGTCGGAATGGCGCCTGGGCCTGGGCAAGCCTGGAGCACTCGCTCTGGTGGGGCCGGCGTGGCCCAGGTTTGCACAGAGCGCTCGGCACACTCCGGGAGGCGCCGGGGGGGCAACGACTGCCCGCTCTGGCCCACAGGCCCCGCAGATGCGGGGTCTCACCAGAGGGAAGCGCGGGCCCAGAGAGTCAGGGTTAACAGTGCAGAGCGAAGGCCACTTCTGAGCTCCTTGGCCAGCAGGTGGCGGCAGAGCTGGGGCAGGGGCCGGAGAGGGGGAGCCCCAGAACAGGCGCCTCTTTTCCTGCTCGCTGCCGCGCACCTCACGCGCACCTGAGCTCCCACACCCTGGTCTCATCTGCTAGTGAGGAGCACAGACTCCGGCATGGCCGTGCACAGAGCCCCTGCTGCTGCACGTCCACAAGCAACGCTGACGTGTCCACGAGCCACAGGGCAGGGCGGCCACCAGCTGTGCCAGTGAGGCTGGACAGGCCACCTGTGACCGCAGTAACCGAGACACAGACGACAGACACACCTCCGCGGACCGGGGAGAAGGCGTCAGACCGTCTGTGCAGTGATCCACACCGAGCCTGGGGCAGGTAACTGACCTTCCACGAAACCCGTCATGTGGTCATCACTGCCCAAAGTCAGCTGTGTTTCACGGAACCCCCGATCTGCCCCAGCCGGCAGGGTGTGAGTTCCCTTCCGCCCGCAAGCTCAGCCCTGCCCAGGGGGAGGCCAAAGGCTCCATGGTGGATGGTGACACCATGTGGGACTAGCCCTAAAGGCGCAGTTGGCTCAGGCCCCGCCCTGGGCCACTCTGCACCTGCCGAAGGACGGCGGTTCGACGGAGCAACGTGCGCGAGCTGTTCTGAACGACACGTGGCTCTCCCGCAGGCCCTATGTGCCCCGCACGCAGAACCCTCCCAGTTCCTTTCAGGGCACGGAGGCCCCCAGAGCAGCCCTCGCCAAGTCAGGAACGTGCGGGTGAGTTCTGGCAGGGCCAGGGGGGTGGGGGGGGAGCGCTTACCATGAGGTCCTTCACCCGGTTGCTAAGCTGGTCGATGAACAGGATGGGCAGGTAGTGCACCGTCTTCCCCAGCTGGATCCTGGGGGAGCAGTTTCCAGAGTCACCGTCGGAAGAACGAGACACGGCGCACATGCTGGATGTCCCCCAGAGAAACCCCGCCACGGCTCCACAGGCCTCTGGCCACATGACCCCTGGCCACACCTTCCCCATGGAAGCAGGGGGTATAACTAGACACTCTTCCGGTCATAGCCATGGAGGGAAACTCCAGGGGCCACAGAGCAGGACACCACCCAGGCCGTTGGAGAGCGACAAGCTCATGGATGCCTGGACCGGGAGGACCCAGGCGTGCAGAGGGAAAACGGAAATTCAACTCAGCTGCTGTCTGCACCTGGTGGGGAGGCAGGAGGCTTTTCACGACCCTTTTATACTTCCTACGTGTCTAATTATGCTACTGTCTTGTACATGCAATAGTAAACTTTAACTTTTAAAAAACAGAAAAGTCTTGTGATGACCACCGTGACTCCTGCACCAGGAAAACGAGTTTCGTCACAGCTGTTTCTAGCAGCCGTGTGGCCGTCAGCCTCAGGCCTGTTAAGGGGCAGGACAGTCTAAGTTGCTCAAGCGATTTCAACACTCGTGCTCGCCTCGTGATGGCCCCACAACGACCTAAAGACCGATTCTCAGTTCACATAAATGAGTCCGGTCGAAGCAAAACACAGTGCGCTAACAGAGGACCGAGGACGCAGACAAGTCTCCAGGGGCTGTGGCGTGACACAGCCGCACGCTCCGGTGGCCATCTCGACCAGCAGGACTCCGGAGTGGGGGCCGGGGTCTGGGGCGCTCCTTATTGCAGGGGTGGCTCAGGGAGGCTGGTGTGGCCCATCTGTTTCTGGGGTCTGCGGGGCCACACTCCCACAGGCGCCCCCCACCCTCCGCGCCGGCCCACGGAGCGCTGCTCCCCCTCCCCGACGGGACCAGCGGCACTTACATCTTCATGTACCGATGCACGTCGGCAGGCAAGGAGGCGCCGTCGAAGACGAAGTCCTCCACCATCACGTTCAGGGTCAGTCTCGGTCTCCAGTGAGAAACAGGCTCGTCCAGGGCACTCGGCGGCTTCTTCTCGGCTTCTAGCTGCTGCTACATGAAAGGAATGACTCAGCAGGAAAAGCCCGGTGCTGGGGGGGAGGGGCCGTCCCTGGGCCCAGTCTGGGGACCCAGGACCACATCCTGAGACAGCACGACCAGGGAGCAGTATCTGGCAGAGTGTGGGGCCCCACAGCTGCCGGCTCCGCCAGAGTGACAGCCTCTCTCCCTTCTCCAGCACAAGCCGAAGGGTCCCTGCTGTGCACCACCGACGCCTGCTTCAGGCCTCCAGCCTGGCTCGCTCCTCGGGGGTTCTGAGAAGGGTGAGTACCGGGCCAGCTGCAGGAGGCGTGGGCGCTGGGAACTCGCAGCCCTGCCGCCGGCACCGAGACTCAGCTCCCTGACCACGTCTGTCAAGTCGTCTGGAGGACAGACGTTGGGACTGGGCGTCAGTCCTAGACAGAGCTATATTCAGCGCGGCAGCCAGGCCTGCCAGGAAGATCTTCCAGATCTAACTGACACAGTCGGCTCCAGGATCATCTCGTGAACCTCCCACCTAAACAGAGCGGTTCAGCTACAGTAGCTTATTTTAAAAACCATTTCAAGGAACACTAACAGTGAATGTTTATTTAGCTCTTGTACACTGCAGAAACCCCTTCAAAGCCCTAAGATCCACCAACTCACTGATGCCCCAGGAAAGCCCCAAGAGGCCGAGCCAAACTGTCCCCAAGAGAAAAGAGCTGAAGGGGTCTTTCCAAGGGGACCCCACATGGGGCGGGCTCACAGATGCTTCCCGGAAAGCTACGTGTCCGTGTAGAAATGATCTCATCTTCCGTCCCACACAGACTCAAATACCAACGTGCCTTTGCTTTACCCACAGCTTTGTAAATAACCACCTCAAAGAATTCCAGTTTCCTCATACATGAACCTTCCTTCGAATACAAAAATGAATCCCACACAAGTCCCCATTTCACGATTGTGAACGAAGTAAAGACCGAAGAGGCGTCCTGCCCTATAGCCAGGGCGGGAGCCTCCCAGCCGCAAGGGAAGCCTGTGGGTGAGCTTCACGGAAGACATGCCCCACGCCCGGCTGGGGAGCACAGACGCTCCCGGGAGCTTGAGCGGGCCCCCGCCTGGGAGGAAACCTATGACCGGATTACCTGAACCACATGCAACTAACTTGGCATGAAAACCGTCTGCAAACCCATGGGAAGTGGTTCAGCGGTCACGCCCGTTACATCAATCTGCTTCACTTTCAGGGGTCACTGCCGCTCCAGATAGAAGCCATACAGGTAGCAACATGTGCGTGTGCATTCCCAGGGGACGGTGCAGGCTTCAGCTGGCCGGTGACGTCATGCAGACACTCACCTGGGTAGCTGATTCCCCGGTGAGCAGGTTGACCTCTTCCGGTTTGGGGACCATGTAGGTCGTCAGAGGGCTCACCAGGTGCACCTGCTTCCCGTCATGCCACGGCAGGACGCCGGCGTGATGCAGGAATATGTAGGCGTACAGTGTCCCGTTGTTCCTCGTTTTCTTTGGTACAGAAACGTTAACTGTCCTGGAACAAAAAAAAGGACTGTTTTCCAGTGGTGCCCACGTTAGGTTACCCGCGTACACACACGGGGCAGGTTACCTCAAATGTCCTCATAAGTTCTGCTGCTTTGAACTAATCTTAGTTCAGAAGTACTAGAACCGAAACCCACCTGCCGGGGCTCACTGAATCCCCAAGTGCCGGCTTTCACAGGCCGGTCCCTACAGACGCCGGCGGCTACGCGGAACACTGAACGCACCTGCCGTTCCTGCCTCCGTCTCCGGGCGCTCAGAGAAGTTAGTTCCTGGCCTCGGTCATGGCTACCGGGGCCAGGCAGGCTGAGGCTGACCCCAGGCTCATCGCGTCCCCTGCCCCTCGCACGGCCTCCCACGGCTCTTGCCCCGGCGGGCTGAGCCGAGGACCTTCCCTCCAGCACGCCCCAGAGTCCCGTTGCCCTGTCTGATGCCTCCCCGACACCTCAGAGGAAGAACACGGGCTCCTGACGAGCCACTGCTTTCCAAGTCACCCTCGCCCAGATCCTGGGCGCCGCAGCTGTAAGGGAAACGCGGCTTCTCAAAGCCACTGTCGCAATTCGAGCGTTTCCACCGCTTCACCCGCAGTTACGTTCTACATTAATTTTCTCCAAAACTGCCTTCCCCCGCCCAGGGGACCCCGCAGCTGCGACGGGATGAGCTGCCGTCCGCACCTCGGAGCCTCCCGGCCCGAGCCACAGCGGACTGCGGTGCAAGCGGCTCCCCGGAGCGCACCGCCGCGCGCCGCCTCCCCCTCGCCACGCGTCCCGCCAGCAACGGCCGCGCCGGCCCACGCCCACCTCTCGAACTTGGACTCCACGTCGAAGTCCTCCACGTTGAGGACCAGGTCCACGTTGTTCTCGGCCCCGAGGCTGGACCGGGTGGCGGTGTACACGCTGAGCTGCAGGGACACGCGCGGGCCGTCGGGCGCCACAGCCCCGGCAGGAAACACGCGTCCCGCGGCGACCCCGGGGGGCGCGCCCCGACCGCCCGCAAGCCCGGGACGCGCCCCTCCCCCGCGAGCAGCGCCGGCAGCGGGAGCCCCGAGCGGGCACCACCCACGGGACGCGGCGGGGCGCGCGGGGCGGGAAGGGCCCTCCCGCCGGGCCGCGCCGGCCGCCGCGCTCACCTGCAGCTTCGGCCTCCGCGCCAGGTAGGGCCGGATGCAGCCGCCGCCGCCCGCGCACGGCCGCGTGTAGACGATGCCGTACATGACCCAGCAGGTGTGCGCCACGTACACCACGAACACGCCCACCACCAGGCTGGTGAAGGAGCTGCGGCCGCTCCACATGGCGCCGCCGCCCCCCGGGCCGAGCGCGGCGCCCGCCTCGGCCCCGCCCGGCCCGCCTCGCAGCCGCGGGCCCCGCCGCCCGCCCGGCGCGCTGCCGGCTGCTCCGGCCGCCGCCGCTCACGCGAGAGCCGCCGCGCGCCGCCGCCGCCACCGCCGCGGGGGAACGAACGCGCCGCGCGCCGCGGGCCGCCGGCCGCCCCGCATGCTCCCGCCGCCCTCCGAGCGACCTGTCGCCCCGGGATTCGCCGCCCGGCGGCCGCTTCCGGGTCCCGTGCCGTCCGCCGGAAGCGGGCGTGCCGCGCGGCCCCCTGGGAAACGCAGTCCAGCCGACGCCGATCACGCACGCACGCACGCTCGCGTCCGGGGCGCGTCGCACGCTGATGACGTCACCTGCCCGCGCCGGCCTCCCGGCGTGCCTCGCGGGGTCCGGGCGCCGGGGCCTCGGCCTGTGGAGGGCGGGGCTTCCGTGAGGGGAGGGGCACGGGGAGGGGCAGGGCTGGTGACGCGGTCGCGAGGGGGCGGCGGGGGCCGGAGGGCGGCGGGGGCGCGGGGCGGGGGGGGCGGGGGGGCGCGGGGCGAGAAGCGGCGCCGCGCGGGGCCCGAGCCCGCCGCCCTGCTCTTCTCCGGCCGCGGTCGGGAGCCCCGGAGCCCGGAGCCCGGCGCGGCGAGCTGCGTCCCGGCGGAGGTGCAGCCCCCGGAGTGGGAGCTCGGCCGGCGGGGGCGCCGCTGGGTCCCGCGCTCCCGGGTCAGAGCCGGAGGGCTGGGGCCGTGGGGACTTCCCGCTCCTCTCGGCCTCGCGCCCTCGCTCGTTCTCCCGCAGACCCCGGCCCGTGGGCTCAGCCGTCCGACCGCCGTGTCGCCCGCGCGGGAACTGCGGCCTCGCAGGGCACCGAACGGCCCGGAGCCACCTCTGACCCCCGAGGGTCGCGCGGAGGAGCCCCACAGAGCCAGGCCGGGCGCCCCCTCGGCTGCGGGCGCCATGCAGGGAGGGCCGCGGCCGCGGGGACCGGCCCCCAGTGCAGGACCGTGAGGGCTGGCGGCAGGGTGCACGGATGGGGGTCGCCCGGGGTCCGGAGGCCCGCGCACACCCGAGCCCCGGGGAGCAGCGGCAGAGCCCTGGGCGCGCGGGGTCACGCCCTTTCCCTCTCGGACTGTTGGATCCAGATCCAGCCCGAACTCCACGTGCGGGGATCTGCGGGCAAGCGGGGACGGAGGCCACACCACCACGCGGGGTGTCCCGCCGTCCTGCGTCTGGGAGCTGAGGCAGGCCGGGCGGGTCCCGCAGGACCAGCCCGCAGTGTCCCTGGGTCCGCGGGACAGAAACGGAGGTGACGGCAGGGTCTACGGCGGGAGGGAGCGCAGGTTTCCAGAGCGTCGGGAGACTCAGGAAAGGAGGGAGTCTCCTCTTTGGGGTTCTTATTGGGATGGCGGTCTGCTGTGTGCTGGCTCAGACATCCAGAGGTCGGTCGTGACTCAGTTATCCACTGGAGCCTGGGATCGTGGCACTGAGATGTTGAGTGCCGGTGGCCGGGAACACCCATGTGATGGTTTCATCTCGTCCTTCTCGCCTGGTCCTTCCTTAGGTGTTGTCTGTTCTAGAGAAATCGCTAACTCCTTATCCTCTGCAAGGAGGACATACACTGTTTATAGGATGACGCTTGTGTAAAGCAGGAGAGCAGGTCCTAGCGAGAAAAGAAGCAGGAAACGGAAGGAAAACAATTTTTTTTTCTTTTTCAATGGAGTTCTTCAGTTTGCTTAGCTCAAAGTTGTAGAAAGGTCTTGCGTGGCATTCTGGAAGGTTGGATACAAGCCCCATGCTGTGCAGGGACTTGGGACCGACCGACCCGGCTTCTAGGCTGCTTCCGCATCTTGGCTACTGTAGTTAATGCTGCTATAAACAGAGAGGTGCATGTATGTATCCCTTTGCATCAGTATTTTTTTTTTAAGATTTTATTTATTTGACAGAGAGAGATCACAAGTAGGCAGAGAGGCAGGCAGAGAGAGAGGGAAGCAGGCTCCCCGCAGAGCAGAGAGCCCGATGCAGGGCTCGATCCCAGGACTGTCGGATCATGACCTGAGCGAAAGGCAGAGGCTTTAACCCACTGAGCCACCCAAGTGCCCCTGCATCAGTATTTTTGTATCCTTTGGAGTAAATACCCAGTAGTGCAATTGTTGGGTCGTAAGGTAGCGCTATTTTCGACTTTTTGAGGAACCTCCGCACTGTTCCTGAGTGGCTGCACCAGCTTGCATTCCCACCAGCCGTGCAAGAGGCTCCCCTTTCTCCGCATCCCCGCCAGCGTCTGTCGTTTCCCGACTTGTTCATTTCAACCATTCTGACTGGTGTGGCATCTCACTGTGGTTTTGATTTGCATTTCCCTGGTGAAGAGCGATGGCGAGCATCTTTTCATGTGCCTGTTGGTCATCTGGATGTCTTTGCAGAACTCTCTGTTCATGTCTTCTGTCCATTTTTAAAAAAAGATTTTGTTTGTTTATTTGACAGAGAGAGACATAGTCAGAGAGGGAACACCAGCAGGGGGAGTGGGTGAGGGAGAAGCAGGCTTCCAGCTGAGCAGGGAGCTCAATGCCGGCCCCATCTCAGGCTTGGGATCATGACCTGAGCCGAAGGCAGACCCTCAACGAGTGAGCACCCAGGTCCCCCTCTTCTGCCCATTTTTAATTGGATTATTTGTTTTTTGGGTGTTCAGTTTTATGAGTTCTTTATATATTTTGCGTACTAACCTTTTATTGGATATGACATTTGCAAACATCTTCTCTCCTTCATAGGTTACTTTTTAGTTTTGCTGATTATTTCCTTCCCTGTGCAGAAGTTTTTTATTTTGATGAAGCCCCAACAGTTTATTTTTGCTTTTGTTTCCCTCGCCTGAGGAGGTGTATCTAGGAAAAGTGCCCTGTGGTAGGTTGTAACAACTGTAAACAATAAAGTTCCTTTCTGCTCTCCTGTTGCTTCTTTGTAAATCGCCATACGTTTCACTTCTGTGTACGCCTTCAAGTCCGTGATACATAGTTACTCTTGTTTTAAATTATTAACTTAATGAAATAAATAAATCAATTAAATCATATGTTGAGTAAGTTAAACGCGAGCACAAAGGCACTTTGTACGTGTGTTCGTGCTCTTCGCCCCTCTGTACCTCTCCCGGCTTCTGGCTGCGGTCGTTCCTGTCCCTCCATGCCTGCCTGCTGGCCTCCTTACGCAGACGTGGCGGTGGTGGATCCTGTCCATCAGCATTTGTACGAAAATGCTTTTAATTTGTTTTCGCTTTCTTGAAAGATATTTTTACTAATTATAGAGCCCTTGGTCGACGGGCATGTTTTCTCCAGCATGTCAAAGCACACTGTTTTATTTTTCTTGCTTACACTGTTTCTGACGAGAAATGAGCAGTGATTCCCATTCCTGTCCCTCTGTGTATAATGTGTCTGTTTCCTCTGACTGTTTTTAGAATTTTTTTAAAGAAGCCGTTATTCTTCAGCAATATGTCGGTGATAGCTGTAGTGTGGTCTGTCTTGTTTGTCCTGCTAGAGGCTTAGCAAACCGATTTGTGAATTTCATCAAATTTGAAAATGTTGCCCTAAGAAGTCTTTAAACACTGTTTGCCTTCTCTTCTGGGACTCTGGTTGTATGAACGGTTCGACGCTGCTCTGATGTCGATGAGGGTCTTCTCACGTCTTCAGCTTTCCCCTGCTCCATGCTTGGAGTTGAACACTTTCTAAGGTTGTATGTTCTGGTTCACTGATTTTCTTGTTTTCCCCGGTAGTTTCCAAACTGCCATTCAGCTCATCTTGTGAATTTTTCATTTCAGATGTTATATTTTTCATTTCTAGAAGTTCCACTGGGTTTTACAATTTTTTGTGTATCCTGGAGAAAACACCATATGGTAAATGGAGATAGTCCCTCTATCCCTGTACAGGGGCACCTCTCTCTCTGTTGTGGGCACGTCAGCACGTTCAACTGTCTCCGTGTCTGTAGATATTTGAGTTTTAGCTATTAAATGAGGACTGTAGTGCATAACCTTGGACATAGTCTTTTCCTTCTTTCCTTTCCTTTTCATTTTCTTTCTCCCCTTTCCCCTCCTCCTTGCCCTCCCCCCCTCTTCTTTTTTTGCCAGCGTGTCTTTGGGATAGATCCTCAGAAGTGGACTTGTCGGCTGACATGATAAACGCCTGTTTAGTTTTCCAGCCATCACCAAATGCCTTCCCTTGGGTGGTGTGGGGCTCAGTCCAACCCGGGAGCACGAGGCTGTCTGTTTATCCACAGCTCCGCCGCCAGAGGGCAGTTTCGGACCTCGGGGGTTCGGCCAGTTTGTTAGGCGAGATGCTGTCGTTTCAAATTGTTTTCATTTATGTTTCTCTGATTGCGAAAAAGAACCGGCCGTGTTTGGAGCAAGAGCTGTAGATATTCTGGGCGCGTTCTGAGCTGCGCCCCGGCCGTTGGATGAGTCCAGCCACCACCACAGCCCCTTCCTCTCAGTGCTGAGACGGGACAAGCTCTGCAGGATTCGTTCAGTGGAAATAAAATCCCGTTGAGTGAGTTTATGGGTCTGGGAAGCCGAAAAGCGCAGCTGCGGTGCAACCAGGCACACACGCTAGAACCCGATGGTTGGCAGACGCCGCGGGGCTGAGCGCCCAACTCCGTGCGTCTTCGCGTCTCTAGAGGTGGTCTCGGCAAGTGAAGGAAGCCCCCACTGGCGAGTCCCGAAGCTGGACAGCGTCGTCGGACGAATGCATGACCTGCTCTTCGCGACATCGGGATAACGTGCGGATGGGCAGTGCGCTTGGGAAGAAGGAGGGTTGGAAGCCCACGGAGCGGAATTAAGAGGACCGGCCACCTCGTGCGAGCCGCCGTCCTCATCTTCGCGGGTCGTTAGATCGCGGCGTGTGGGCGGCCTCGGCTGGCCCCGGGCTCTGTGCGAGGCTTGCGCTTCCGTGGCCGGGTGCACGGGGAGGCCACTTTGCCATCACACCTTATGCCCCGTTGGTTCCGGAGGCTGGAAGTCTGGGATCAGGCTCGGGCAGGCCGGCTTCTCCTGAATCTCTCTGCTTGACATACCCCCTTCTCTCCGTGTCCGCGCACAGCCGGCCCTGTGTATGTCTGCGTCCTGCTCCCTTCTTCCTGTAAGGACACTGGCCTATTGGGTCGGGACGCACCTGAGTGACCTCTTTTAGCTTGATCGCCTCCGTGAGGACTTCACATCCACACGCTGTCGCGGGCTGAGGTGCTGGGGGTCAGGGTTCCCACAGATGAATTTGCAGAAGACAATTCATGCCCTAATGGCCCCTTCCCTCCCCACCCCCATTTCATTGCAAACTCTGCCAATGTGTCGCTATAATCCCCGCTGTTTCGAGGGTCGGGGGAAATGCCAGGGGAGCGTGAGTTCCTGGGGAGGGAGGAGACAGACCATTCCAAGGTATTCAGTGCTCCCCTGCGTCTCTGACACTTGGCTCCACACTGGTCCCTGGAGACGCCCCCCACCTGCTGGGGAGGAAGGAGGCAGGCACCTCTGTCGCCGTTTGAAGGGGCTGTTGTCGCATCAGGCGTGGGGTCACGGACAGGGAAGTTTGGCCGGTTCAGGCATTGGGAGCGGGCCCCTTGGGTTCCACTGCCCTCGGGAGGTGCTGATGGTCCCCCAGGGTCATGCCCGCGTTGGCAGCCCCATTTCCCGAGAGGAAAACCAATGAGATTACAGGTTGCGGCCTTAGAACACACAAGCCCTATTATTATCTTACAAAGAGCCAGGCTAGCCTTCCCACAGAGCTTTTAATAAGACTTCGCGTCAATACTGTGGTTTGCAGTTACCGTAGGAAACCCATTTCGAACAAATAGAGTCCGTTCCCTGGAACGCGGGCACACACGATTTCTGGACGCCAGCACGGGGACGGAAGCAGCTCTCCGCGTGGCAGGAGGAAGTCAGCTCACGGCCACTGGGTCTGACCAAGCTTCCTTGTCCTCCCTGCTGACATTTCCGCCAACTCCCAGCCCCGGGCTCTGACGGCTGACCTCGAGTCGTAATGACAGCCGTGGACCCGCCTCGTGGACGCCCGGTGCCTAGGCCCTCCGGGGAGCACAGAGGCCCCCGTCAGCTCGACAGCAGCCTCCTCAGACCCCCGCCGGGCGCGCGCCGACCACGGGGGCCACGCGGGCGGCTCTGACAGGAGGTGTGGCCCCGTGGTGCCGACAGTCCTGTTTGGAGACCGCAGAGGCCGTCGGACGGCGTCGTCCTGCAGCGGCAGCCACTGCTCTCCCCCCCACCTTCCTCACACGAGCTACTTGCAGATAAGGAAACGGAGGCAGGAAGCTCCTGGGGCTGGGTTCCAGGCCGCCGACCACCCCTTGGCCGGTTCTCAGGCCGTGCCCAGCCGTGGGAGGGGCTGGGTGGTGGACACCTCAGTCTGAGAGGGAGGGTCGGGGATCGGTGACGTGCGGGGTCTCCCTGGGCAGGAAAGCAGGGCTGGGGGTGGCCTGCCCCTGCCCCTCTGGAGCCTGAGCCAACTTGACGGGGTGCACGTGCGCGTGGCTGTGGGGGCCCAGGAGCTCGGCAGGCGGAAAGCTCCAACATGGGGCATGTCTCCAAGCCAGGAGCCGCAGGGGCCGGGGGAGCTGCTGGGGGGTTAGCAGTGCCCTCCCGCCTCTCCAGACTCGGATCCAGCCGGTGGGGAGGAGGGTCTCCCAGCCGTGCCCTTGCGAAGCCGTAGGTGGCCACGCACACGCCACAGGCTGGTCACACGGGATGAAGCCGCCGACGCTGAAAGGAGGGTTTCTCCCCCAGCCGGCTCTGTGCTCACTGGGGACTTGCGGGCTCTTGTTTTAGGACTGAATGCGCGTGTCCCTGAATTCCCATGCCGAAGCCCCAGCTCCTGCTGTGATGGTGTTAGGAGGCAGGACTTCGGGGGGCCCTTAGGCTAGATGGGGTCACAGGGCTGGGACCTGCAGGGTGGGATCAGCAGCCTTGTAAGCAGAGATGCCAGTGTGCTTGCCCTCCCCGCCCCACTGCCATCCCCACGCCCCTCCGCTGTCCCCTACTGTCCCCCACCCCCACGCCCCCTGCAATCCCCATGCCTCCTCTGCCCCCCTGCCATTCCCCCACCCCTCTGCTCCCTGCCATTTCCATGCCTCCTCTGCCCCCCCGCCATCCCCCGCGCCCCCTCCTGCCGTCCCTATGCCCCTCCCTGTCTCTCTGGCTCCTTTCTCCCCAGGTGACACTCTGCCGTCCCCAGGGCCTCACGCACTCAGCCCCACAGCCGCCATCCCGAACGTCTCCATGGTTTGGAAAGGGCCCTGGTTTCTCGTCTTGTGCCGGCCTGGCAGTCACACAGTGGCTTTGGGCCGTCTGCAGCATGTTGGCGGCTTGCTCAGTCCTAGAATATAGACATGGTAATTTCAGGTTTGCTAACTCGCCTCGCTGAGCAAGAGATTTCCTAACTAGGGCGCAGCGTCCAAGCACAGTTGTCTTTGTCGTGTAGCAGTCAGCCACGACGCAGGCTTCCAAAGACCTGGGCCAGGCCAGGAGGGGCTGGGGGGCAGCACTGAGGGACAGGGGGCTGGGGAGGGGCCCCCAGGCGCCCAGGAGGTGGGTGGCTGCTCCCAGGGGGCTCTGGCTGCACGGAGAGGAGCTGGCCTCAGGCGTGGCTGGGCAAGCGTGTGCGCCTGCTGACTCAGGCCCTCCGGTTCCAACTCAGTAGACCTCGGCAAATGGGCAGTGGTGGTGTGTCATCCCCGGGGAAGGATGCGCAGGGGACGGACGAGAGCCGGGTGAGCACAGGCTCCCCGACTCCCCACGGCACAGCAGCCCCGTCAGAGGCGGCCACCCGCCTCGAGCCAGCTTCTTGCAGAAGCCCCTCACCTCCGGCCGGGGGATCAGCAGCCACTGGCCGTGGCCAGCAGCGTGGGCCAGTGTGTTTCAGATCCATTTACACTCCTTGTTAAAAAGTCCGCTGGAGCCGTAAGAAAACCTGCTCTTCTGGGCACTAGCCGCGATCAGCGACTGCCGCCATGGGCAGCCAATGAACCAGGGTCCATCCCACAGTCGCCGTCCACCACCAGATCGGCGGGTCCTCTGCCCGACCCTGCCGGGTGTCAGTTCTTTCCACACTTTGGACCTCCGCTGGTCAAAGGGGGATTGGGGGGCGGTGCAGGGGAGGAGGCACCCGCCTCTCCACTGGGCTTCCTCCTCCGGCCAGGAGCCCCCCGCCCAGCTGCAGACAAACCCAGGCCCCCGAGACAGACCGCCGTGTGGGGAAGATGGAAGCGGGCAGCATTCGCTTGCCGCCTGCTGGAACGGACCTGTAGGTGACGGTCCGCTTCGCCTTCCCAGCTTTTAAAACGATCATTTGTCATAGAACTTTCTAGAATTTTAGATTTAGTTTTTCAGTGTGAAGAAGACTTAGTGGATATCAGAACTTAACAGCTGGTGGGTTGTAACCCACCTTTTAAAGCGTTTGTCACAGGGCACTCCAAATATTAGCCTTAGATCCAGACAGGGAATGAGCTCGCCGCGAGGCCCGTGGGGCTTTGTGGGGCACCTGCAGCCTGGCCTGGGCTCGGCTGGGACCTTCAGCCTCTGACACAAGGAAATGTTGCGTCTGATGGACCCTTCATCGACACAACAAATAACTTTAAGAAAGAGGAGCTTAGCTCCTGGAATAAGTAAAATGATTTAAATTCCAGATAAATACATTTGGTGCATAAGTCAATATGGGCTTTTGGTTTTTAAAGTTCAGCTATAGAAACGGAAGGTTTTTGCCTTCAAGTTGGAGGAGAAAGATGTCTAAGCAAATGGTGCCTTCTATTTGCGCTGTGTGCTCGGGGACCCTGGGGGGCAGTGGCCCCCAGAGGGGCAGCCTCCCCGGAAAACGCCCCCCCTCAAGGAGGGGGTTCTGCTGCTCCCGGTGGAATTTCCTGGTGTCACGAGGGTCCCATGTTCACCTAAGTCCCCCGGGACAGTGAGGGGAAGCTGGGCAGGGGAAGGGAAGACGGTCCTTGTCCCTCGGATGTTGGTGGAGGCCTGTAGCCGGAGTGAGTCAGCGTCGGAGCCCCTGGGGTTTCTATCACACCATCCTCCCAAGGGAAGGCACAAGAAAGGGCCCTACCTGGTACCCTGCTGGGGACTGGGTCGGCTACAGGGCAGCCAGCTTGGGGTGGGAACAGGGGCACTCCCGTCCCCATGTGGCTTTCTGTAGGGCGCCTGGGACTTGCACGATGGTCTTCCAGCCTCCCCTGCGGCCTCAGCTCTGGCGGTGCGCAGGGGTGGTGAGGAGACCTGCTCCCAGGCTGGCTCCCCGTGGCCCCTGCACAGCCTCCCGCCATTCCCAGGGGTGTCTGTGAGTGACCCCAGGTCCTCGAGTTGGGCGGAGGTGACCAGCAATCCTGGCACAGGGGCCTCTACGCTTGAGTGTGAGTCTGAATTTCGGGCTCAGAGGTACCGTCCAACGCTGGGCTTCCACATCCTTGTGACTCAGCAGTTCCATCCCCAGCGGGCTGGCCTGCGCTGGCGTCTCTGACCTGTGGCCCTGCCCCCCGGGGCACTTGATTCCTGCTGCAGACAGGGAGACGCGTTCCAGCACTAAAGGCCGCGAGGAGTCCTGCCCTGGGACCTGCAGATTTGCGTCCTGCCCTGGGACCTGCGGATAACTCAGCTCCCGCCCTGCCCGCTGGGGCGCCTTGGCCCCTCCCAGCCCCCTCCCAGACCCTCTCCCTCAGGACTGGCCCCTTCTCAGACCTGCCTGCCCCGGGCCTCCCCTCCTCACCTGCCGGCTCAGGCAGACGGGCGGCGTGGGGCCGGAGGGACCTGTGGCTGGGGGTGGCCAACCACGAAGGGCAGGGCCCCGAGCAACCGGGCGGATGCGTGCTCCTGTCTCCCCCTCCTGTTGCCTCCCCAGCCCTGCCTCCCTGCCTCCGCGGCCTCCGACCCTCCGTCTCTCTTGCACATGCTCACGTCTGAGCACACGTTCTACAAGATAGACCCTGCCCTTCTCCGGGCACCTGACGCTGGCATTTTCTATTTTGTTAAACTAAAAGGAAAGCAGAGCCGGCCTCACTAACGGATGTATCCTGACGTTTCCGTTCTACGTAAGGACACCAGCCAGGGCAGCCGCAGAAGCGGGGGTCTCGGGCTTGGCTGAAGGGGTCTCTTGCCCACCTAGCAGGTGGAGGGGGAGGTGGCCGCTGGTTTTTGCTTTGTTTTCCCAGCTCCGGGTGAGACTGCCTTGAGCAGCCAGGTGAGCTGGGTTTGCGGACCGTGATCTGCTGGGCGGGCGCGGTGCCCCAGTTCTGTGCTGCGTTCGGGACCCGGGACCTTTGGGAGGAGGAGGGCAGCAGGCAGTGTCTCCCGTGGGGGACAAAAGAGCACAGGACTTTACTCATGAACTCATCTCAGACAAGGCGACCTCTTGTTCTGCCGTCAGTAGTCGGGAGGCAGGTAAAGGCCATGAGGTCGCCCGTCAGACGCATCCACGAGATTAGAGGGGATTGTGGGATCAAAACAAGAAAAGCCAAGCAGGGAGAATCCACTTACCCTGTAAATCACCTATTTCCCTGATGCGGAGCCTTTATTAAAATGCTTCTCTCAAAGGAAAAATCCCACGGCTTTTCTGGGCTTTAACACCCAGACTTTGCATCTAAAGGTCATTTGGCAAAGAGCGCAAATCCGATGGTAAAGTGCAGTGTGGACGGGGGACGGAGTCGCGGCACAGACAGAAGCAGGGGGAGAGCGACTCCCCTCTCAGGGAGCTTGCTTTCTGCTGCGGGTTAGTGTGGAAGGAAAACAAGTCTTTGGTGTTTCCGAAATTAGTTCCGCTTGTATCAACAGCCTGCCGTCTGCTCGGACAATAAACAGCACCAGTGACTCGAGCCCCACGGGGGTTTACCAGAACGATAGAGTTTTAGGTGTAATATAGGACCTTCCACTCATCCATGCACCCACCCACTGTCTATGCTTGTACTACTCACCCGTCCGTGTAGCCACCCATCCAGATACTCCGTCCATCGGTCCGTCATCCATTCATCCATCATCTATCCATCTACCCATCCATCATCCACCCATGCATCCGTCCATCCATCATCAACCCAAGCGCTGCGCACCAACCTTCCATCCACACGTTCATCCCCCGTCCCTTCACCGTCTGTCGTTCATCATCCGTCATCCATCCACCCACTATCCCATCCATTCTTCTTTCCCTCCTTCCTTCTCCTCCTCTGCCTGTCCCTCTAACCGCCCATCTATCCATTCACCAAACCCTCACCTGTGTTCCTGTGAGTGTCCGCCCTTTCACTCATTTATGTGTAAATAGGTATCGAGGGCCGCTATCACCATGTAGCCAGCCTACTCAAGACCCTGGCAGGAGTGACTAAGACCCGCTCAGTCTTTGCTCACAGGGGAGCTCTCAGCCCACTGAAAAGAGAGACGTGGAGTATCTCCATGGGAGACATGGGACCCCTGCTGGGTAGGGCTGGAGAGGGGTTCAAGGAGCACTGACCAGGGCTGACCCCAGAAGCAGGGCTTACAGCAAACTTCCAGATGTGATGGCCAAGAGAAGCTGGGGTGTCAGGAGTCAGCGGTGGGAAAGTGGGGACTGGGGGGTGGACAGCAGATTGTTCTGGAGAGAGGGACAGGCAGAGGAGAAGACTGGAGAGGTGTCTGACGAGGCTGGACCCAGTGTGTGGCCGCAGGGAACCTGAATTCCCATGCTGGGTGGACCCACCTCTGTTGGTTTCCTGGGGCCGCGGAACGAGTCCCCAAGGCCGGGTGGCTGAGCATAGCAGAAATGCACTCTCACTGCTCTGGAGTCCGTGTGCGGCTTGGGGCAGGGCTGCTTCCTTCCATCCCCCCGAGAGCCTGCTCCATGCCCCTCTCCCGGCTTCAGGCGGTGACCGTGATTTCTGGCCACATCCCTGCAAACTCTCCCTGTCACACGGCCTTCTCCCTGGTGCGTCTGCGAGCGTGTCTCTCTTCCTGTATAGGGTCACCAGTCACACGTCCATGTGACCTCATGTTAACTGATCACATGCTGGGCCACGTGCTTCCCGCGTGCGAAGACCCCTCTCGTGAGTCACCACGGCCAGCCCTGCACAATGAGAGCCGCTCGTGTTGGGGGGGCAACGGGGTGCTCACAGCTCGAGTACCCCCGAAACGACACGAACATGGCAGTCACTGTACACCTCCAGGGACGGTCACGGCCTGAGGTGCCGCGGCTGACACAGCCCGCCTGCAGTCCTCTCGGGCTGAGCTGACACGCACGTGCTCCCGGAACTTCTGTCGGTTCCCGTTGTGCGTTCGGGGCCGTGCGCACGGGCGTCCCACACAGTGTGCGCGCTCTGTTGGGTGCAGAGATCCGGAGGGATTGGGGCGTTTGGGGATCTACCGGATCCCGGCTGGATACGTATCCCCGAGAAGCAGAACCTGGGCTGTGCGAGCACCCAGCTCCGAGGAGACGCTCTCAGAGCGCGAGGAGGAGCCGGAGGAAGGGACGGATATGGTTTCAGGTGAAGTCGAGCCCAGCCTGACACACGGGGCCTCGGGAGCACACTTCTACCCCAGACCGCGGTGCCCGGCGTCTGCGTGCTCGAATCGGTCGGCCTCTGGCAGCGGGCCACCGCGGGCTGGGCTCGAGTCCCAGGCATCTCTGGGGGAGGCTGTCCTGGGTGTTGCAGGGGCGAGAGTCACACCCCGAGCAGGTAGGGAATGGTCACACCCCGCGGCGGGAGGACGTCCCTGTGTGTGGGCGCCGTCAGCCGGTCCCAAACCTGGGTCTGCTACTGGACGGTCAGCTTCGTAGGCAACGCAAACCCTTTCCCAAGTGCAGGCGCTCATTTCCTCTCCTAGCCGAGCTGTAGCTGGGTTCCCGGCTCCTGTCTGTTCCCTGCCGTGGGGAGGACGGCTCGGACCCCGCTGCTGGTGCAGGTGGCAGGTGGTGTCGCCTCCCATCGGCTTTGCACCCACCCCCTCCTTCCTAGCACGCTGCGTGTCTTTTCACGCAGGCGCCCGCCACTGGGACACGCACCTTTGCTGGGAGCCCGCCCGCTTTCCTAACGGGTTTTTGTGGCAGCAGAACTCGTCATACATATGTGTTTGGTTTTTGCCCACCAGGACCAGATGCGTGTCTCGTTCACAAACCCCTTCACGCCACAACCGGGTTTGTGCTCACGAGGAGACTTTGGCAAATGCCTGACGGAGAAGGACCAGTTGCCAAGGGAACCAGCCCTGAAGTGAGGGAACGCTGAGTCCCGCCCCCTGATTTCCAGGGGGGCCCCGGGGGAGGTTGACTCCATCAGCAGGGGCCAAGCACACCCATGTAGAGAAGCCTCCCGAGACTGGAAAGGACGGGGATCAGAGAGTGTCCAGGCCGGCGAACCAGACCGCCTCCCTGCGCCACCGTGCTGGCCCCAAACTGCAGGGGGACGGAAATTCTTTCACTACAGACCTCGCCCCGTGATCTCGTCCTCCGGAGGCTGGTCCACACCCTTCACCGTCCTTGGGAAAAACCAGTAATCTAGTGAGTGGACTAGTCTCCCTGAGTCCTGTGAGCCACTCCTGCAAATTAGCCGAACCCGAGAAGGGGACCGTGGGAGCCTCTAACTCGTGGCCATTTGGTCAGAAGCACAGGTGATGCCCGGACTTGTGACCGAGTCCGCAGTGGCAGTGGGGTGATCGCGTGGGACAGAGCCCTTTGCCTGTGGGATCGGACGCCACGTCCAGACGGACGGCGTCAGGGGCGAGTCAAAGTGCAGGACATCCTGCTGGGGCTGCACAGACTTGCTTGGGGTAGGGAGCCCTGCCTCGTGTCGGAACCGGATTCAGAGTCAACACTGACCGCGGACTGACGATGTCCTCCAGTTTTTATTGACTTGTAGGAGTTCTTTATATATTGAGATCACTTCCATATGTGGCTCAGTTCTGGGCAGTGTACGGCTGTCTGTCCGTGGCCACCTAGGCAGGAGCCCAGCCCAGCCCCCCGGGGCCGGGACGCCAGGGGAACCCGTCACAACCTGAGGGGTGTGGAGACAAGACGTCTCAGCCATGCGGTGTGGCCGGGCTCCACGGAAGCAGGTCTCTGGGACGGTCGGAGAAGTGCTCACGCCTGAGCCGTGCCTGGCTGTCCACGGGGACCCCTGCTGATGGCCGCAGACTGTGTGTGTCTGGGGGTGTCCACGTACGTGTGCCACGAGTGTCCGTGTGCACATCAGTGTGTGTCCACGTGCACGTGAGTGTGTCTATGGGCACAATGTGTGTGTCGACGTGCTGTGCTCATGGGCACGTCGTGTGCGCGTCAGCCTGTGTGTCTGCGTGTTCATGTGGGGCACGTGTAGCGTGCATGCTGTGTGCACACAGGTGTGTCCCTGTGTGTCTGGGGATATGGAGGAAGGACAACCCGACCCCCGGGAGTTCGGGGGCATCTTTCCCCGGCCAGGACTTCTGGCCCCACGGCTCTCCCAGGTCCGTGACTCCCGCGAGCCTTCCCGTGGCGCTGTGGCCACCCTCAGGCTGTTCACCAGCTTCGTCCAGGGACCTGCAGGTGCCCACGCTGCCCTGTGGTGAGGTCACAGCTGGAGCAGAACGGGCCCGGGTCCTACCTGGGCTACAGGAGGCCGCCAGCAGGAGTCTGCCTGGACCTTGTCTGCTCCTGAGGCCCCTTGGTGACTGGTGGGGGGGGCACGATGACGCTGTCGCCCACATGGCTCATCCCCTTGGGGCAGGTGTCTTGTCCCCCGCGGGGTCTGTTGTGATGCCTCATCTTCCCCTTCACATCCAGGGGCGGGCAGAGGTGGAGACACCGTGGGGACAGGGCCCTAGGGAAGCAGCGTGGGCAGCTCTGGATGGTCGAGGCGTGGCTCACTGGCACGTGGCTGGGGATGGAGCTGACCCGAGGGCTTCGTGTGTGTCCCGTGGTCCCTGATGATGTGACACCTGAAGGAAGCATGGTGTTCTTCGGGGGACCCGGAGGAGGAGTGATTGCACGGGCAGGGGCACGAAGCCCTCGTGTGGGTGCGCCTTCAGGATCCTCCGTCTGGGGCCAGGCTGGGGGCCTGGTGACAGGGACCAGTGTCCCAGGAGGTGGGTCATGGCCTGGCGGGACAGACCCGCTGCCCGAATGTTCACGTCATGGAGGGGCATTGGTGTCTCTTCCAAACTTAGTGAGAAGCCATGCATGTCCCCTCTGGGCCGTGGCCAGAGCTGACTGGCATCTAGATCAACCCTTTTGGCCCCAGAGTGGACAAGAGATCCTCTGGGGCCAAGGGCAGGGAACCACTCAGGACCCTGGTGTGCTGTCCCGAGAAGACGGGCTTGGGTGGGGCGGCAGTGGTCTGAGTGCAGGGAGTCTGGACAGGTGGGGAGCCCGCGGGGAGCTGACGGCAGAGGAGGACGGGGTGGCAGACTGGGGGGGGCGGGGGGGTCCGCAGCCTGGGTTCTGGGTCCGGGGCAAGCCCAGCGGCGCTCCCTCCGGGTGGGGGCGGCAGGGGAACCACAGCTTGAGCAAAGAAAGGCGCCCACACAGCTACGGTCCGTTTTCCCACATGGATTTATTGTTGCCGACGACGCACACGAGGTGCTGACTACAGGGACAGACAGACAGACGGACGCGGACGACACCACTATCTACACAGAGCACTCAGGGTGCCGGCCCCTGCCGTCCACGAGCTGGTTCCCTGAGCGGCCAGCTCCTCAGCCCTGGGCACCAGGGTCCCCTCGCAGGCGATGGCCGCACGGGGGCCCACAGCACGACCTCTCGGGGCCCGGGACACAGGCTGCGTGTGGCCTCCAGGTTCTGGTCCCCTTCGGAGCGACGCCAGCGTGCAGGGAGCTGTGTGCTGCCGTCCGCGCTCGGTGCTGCCAACGTGCACACAAACGGTGACCGGGACATCATGACAGGTCTTCAGAAGCCAGCCCTGCCTCCGAGGACGGGCCTCAGTGCACAGGTAGACGTGATTTGAGACACGGATGTTCCCCAGCGCGGATGGTGCTGCTGCGGGGGGGGACGTGAACCGAGGAATGGAAGCCCCAGCGGGGGCTTCCTCCCCAGGCCCCGGGTCCCCAGGCCACCTGCCGCAGGCGCCTGGCCGGGTCAGGGCCTTGGGGTGAGGGGCACACGCCTCCTGGGGCCGGGGATTTGCAGCGAGGTGGCCGTGACTGTGCACGGCCGGTGACGGGCAGGGGTGGCGGCCGCGTGCTCAGACCCCGTTGTGTTTCTGTCCGCTAGAAGGAAGTACGGGGCGTCCCCATCACATACACCGGGACCCTGGGCAGGTTCCGCGCACATGAGGCGCATGGTGTGGGGACACGTGGTGGCCCCACTTTATTGCCTTTTGTGGTTTCCCCAGGGCACCTTCTACACAATTAGGCAACATACGACATTTGGCTCTTCTAGTTGGCGCAAAATAAAATACCCAGGAAGTCACGAGCCCCGGGCTGTCGGCTGCCACGGTCACCACTTTTCTCTTCGGGACACGGGTGACAGGAAGACCGGCACTCGGGGGCAGCCGGGGGGGGGGTGGCGGTGGGAGGGAGTGGGCGCGGTACACGGACGGTCGGACGGACGACTTCTACCTGCAGGAAGGGGTGGGGATCTACGTTACGTGGTCACAGAGACAAGCGCGACGGCCAGTCCTCTCCCGGTGGCGAAGGAAGGGCGCAGGGAGCCGGCAGCGGAGGCTCCTCTGGGAGGGCAGGAGTCCCTCAGCCGGCAGCCCCACCTTCGTCTCGCAGCTCGGGGTCTCTTCTCTGCGGGCGTCTCTCCTGCGCTGGGGTGGCCGTCCGGGCCCCTGCCCGCCGGCTACACCAGGAGCCAGTGGCGAAGCTAGGAAGCAAACAGGGTTTCTTCAGAAGCGAAGCCGGGGCTGCCTGGCTCTGGGCGGCTCCCGGCTGCCGACCCAACAAGCTCCTGGAGGCGCCGCGCAGCCCAGGAAGCTCAGGCCCGACGCGCACACCCCTGAGTGAAGTTTGTGGACGTGAACGACCTCCCGCCTGTGCAGACGCGGACGCGGGGTCTGCGGGCAGAGCAGAGAGCACTGCTGCCGCCAGGGCCCGGCGGGGAGCAGCAGCCACCGCGGCCCTGGGGGCAGGGGCCCATTGGAGGCGGGACAGACGGGGGACCAGCAGACTAGGGATGGCCTGAGGCCCCTTCTGCCGCCTCCCTGGGGCCTCTCTTCCACCCCAGGGCAAGGCCGTACCCACACTTGTGTCTCACTTGGCATGAGCCCCCAGGCGCGCCGGGGAGGCCAAGAGTGACAAGTGCGGGTGTGCAGGTCGCCGGCAGATGCGGCTGCAGGTTCCATGTGGCTGTGGGCACGAGCCGTGAGATCATTCCGGACGGCAAGAACCGAGCGTGAATGCTTCAGACCGAGCGCCGCAGGCCCGGAAACAGCCGCGCCCGGATGGGAAGATGCCAGACCCCTGCGGCTGGCACAGGGCTGTCCCCAGCCTCCAGGAGACCCAGGGCTGGGCTCGCCAGGGGCCGCAGCAGGGCGGGCAGCCCCCCCCAGCAGGGCCGTGCAGGGCAAGCAGGTGGGACGGAGCTGGGCCAGAGCCCTAGAGCTCCACGGGGACGCCCCACTGCAGACCGATCGACTTTTCGGGAACACAGAAGTATCTCCGGACGCAAGGAGACGATAGGGGCGGGGGCCACGCGGAAGACCCGGACCACAGCAGGAGCGTGTTTGCCTCGGGGGTGGATGGGGAGCCTCAGGCCGCGCACGGGAGTGACGATCAGTGTGAACTTTCTGAGCGGAAGTTCGAGCGGTTTGAGTTTTAGAGAAATGACTCACAGCAGCGGTGTGTGCACTGGCAAGAGCGTGTTGCACGACGGTGCACCGAATCACCGCACTCACCAAACTCCTGAGAGCGCGGAACCCGAGGGCAGGGCAAGTGTCGCACAGCAGAGCCCCGAGGGGAGCCGCGCAGGAGGCAAGGTTGCGAGGCACGACTGCGACGTTCCCCGGACAGACGAAACCCACGCATGTGCAGACCCCGGACACAGGCTCGGTCTCCAAACCGCAGCCATGGGGCCACCAAGAACGCACGAGCACGCGGTCTCACAGCGCCGGAGACAGCGGCTGAGACCCTCCTTCCTGAGAGGAGCCAAATGAAGACGTTTCTGGACACACAAGAGTGGGGAAGCCAACCGAGAGATCTCCTTAAAGGAAAGTCTGAAGGATGTTTGATGTTAAAGCCAGAAAAGGATGCTCGAGGGAAAGACGGAGATGTCACAAAGTCGGGTGGAGAACCAGGCAGTCTCGTGCACGTTAACCCAGAGAGCGTCTCTGTACATCACAGCATAATTGTAACAGTGCCTAGTTTGTGGGTTGGGAAGACAGGACGGGAGCACTGGGCACTAGCAGCATGATAACTAGCAGAAGTCCGGAGCCCTCGTGACCTTCAGGACGGGGCTGAGATGCTGCGTCACTTCTCGCGTGCAAAGGGAGGCACGTACGTCACAATTCCAAAGATAAGTGTAAAGGAGTGACGTCCAGGTCTGTAAGCAAGTACACGGGTAAGTTCCATACGGAGAGAAAACATTAAAAATGGGGGGAAAGCAAATCCCCCAAAGAGCAAGCCATAAAAAGGTAAGAAAGGCGAAAAATACACATTAAAAATGGGGCAAACAGTTAAAAAGCCTAGAATCCAGCTGAAAATACCAATAATCACAACGGATGTGAAGCGACTGATCTTTGTCAGTACAAAGTCCCAGGTGTGCACCAGCCCAAGACAGCTGCGCTCTGAGATCCTGGCAAAGGCGAACACGGAAACACCAGAAGGTGCTTCTGGGACACTCGGGGGAAACCTGCTGAAACGACCAGGTCAGAGCAGAGGACTGCCAGCACCAACCAGCGCGAGGGAGAGAGGACGTGTGAGGTGCCAGGGGAGGCGCGGCCATCCCAGACGTGTGGTTATCCGAAAGCCGCACGACATCGAACGCAGAAAACTGGTGGGACCGGGCCGGGGGGGGGGGGGGGGGGGAGGACCTGGAGAAGTTCGCTGCAGCCTGCAAACCCCTCCCAGTTCTCACGGGAAGCAGAGCTAAGTCGGCGACGGGCTGCGCCACCCGAGCGGCAAGGCCACCAGCACGACGGGACAGGTGCGAGGAGGGGCATGTGCCAGCAAGGACACACACACTCGCATCCACAGCTGTGCGGCACGTCGGCCGTGTGGGTCGGGGCTCTGCCACTCCGCAGTCCTCCTGTGCCCCCAAGAGCACGTGAGCCAGCTGCAGTCATCAGACACCGATCCCCAAAACATCCGCGAACCATCCCCACAGATTTGGGGATTGGAAAGCAAACTTCAAGCAGCTCACTTGTGGACAAAATCACAATGAAAACTAAAATGCCCTTAACTCCAAAGGATAAGGACAAGGTTGTGCTAAGGGTGGCCACTGTGCCCCAGACAGGGCCTTGAGAGCTTCGGCTGGGAAAGCAGAGAGCTCGAGAACGAGCGAGCTCAGGTCTCACCTGGGGAGTCAGCAGGAGCACGAGCAAATCCAGGAAGACCCAGTCCTGCCTCGGGCTGGCGACTCCTGCGCCCCCTCCCACGGGAGGCCCCTGGCTGCCGGCTCTCTGCAGCCCCACCGCAACAGTCTGCAGCAGCCGGCCGGGGTCCGACAGAGCACCCCAGCCCCGTGAGGGGCTCAGAGCTGCTTCGGGCCCTCTCCCTCCTGCACTTCAAGCCTCCCCCCCTTCTGCTTCCTCTTTCTCCCAAGGCTTCTCATTCTGCCTCCTGCGTGC
This sequence comes from Meles meles, assembly GCF_922984935.1. Classification (NCBI taxonomy): domain Eukaryota; kingdom Metazoa; phylum Chordata; class Mammalia; order Carnivora; family Mustelidae; genus Meles; species Meles meles. The sequence goes on along the minus strand of NC_060068.1, from coordinate 183,527,561 downwards.
CCCCGTCAGTTCAGGGGTCCCCGGAGGGTGGCCCCAGGCGGCACCTGGACAGGCGCACGAGCATTCTCCTGCCTTCCTCCCCGCGCAGCTTTGTGGCCCCCAGGGGCCCACGGCCTAGGGGCTGGGATGAGGCCTGAGTCCTGCCTGCGGAGGGCGGCGGGCGGTCCCACTCACCCTGAACTGACGCACCTCCCCGCTGTCCACCAGCTCCCGCTCCTGCTCCGGGGTGATGGCGTAGGCCAGTTTCTGGAAGAGAAGGACAGGCCATGGGCAGCGGTGCGCTCCGCGAGGCCGGCCCCGCTGACAGCGGTCAGGTGCAGGGGCTGCGGGCCGGGCCTCCCCCAGACCTGCGGCCAGCCCAGGGCAGGGGGACACCCGCTGTCTCTGCTGCGCCTGCCTCGGCTCGGAGCAAGGGCGCCGGCATGCAGCCCCCGGCGGTCTCGAGGCCAGGGGCCCTGGGGGCTGCTCCGGTCCCGCCCTCGGGCTGCAGGCCGCGCCTCCGTCCCCGCCCCAGGGGCCTGACTGGGCCCCGCGGGCATGGGGAGGCGAGGGAGGGTCTCCACTCCCTGGTGCGGGCTGCTTTGCGGGGGCTGCCCCCTCCCGCCCTCCCCGGACCCCCTGGGACCCCGCCGGCCCAGGCTTGGCCTGACCACTGGGGACCCGGTGTGCAGGGGAGCCGCGGGTGCGGGGCGGGACCCGGCGGTCCCGGGAAACACGCGGGCGTGCGGGGCGCTCCTGCCGGGAGGCCGGCGCCGCGGGAGAAGCGGTGGCCTGGGGGGACGCGCCCCCCCCGCCGCCCCCACCGCCCCCACCGCCGCCGCCCACGTGGCCTCGCCTGCGCCCGCCGCAGCCGCTGGAGCACGCGGGAGCACGCGCGGGAGCGCAGACGCACAGGCGCACGCGGGAGGCTCGGGTGGACACGCACGCGCACGGCCACGCACACGCGGACGCGCCCGCGCCAGGGACGCGCACGCACAGGGGGACGCGCCCGCGCGCACAGGCCCAGCCCGCTCCGGCCCGCACCTGCCGGCCGGTCCTCCACCGCGGCCACCGCCCCCGCCGGCCTCCCCGCGGGTCACACCCGAGAGTGGGCGCCCGCGCGAGCACGCACCTCCCGCAGGGAGCCGGGCAGGCTGCAGAACTTGTAGGCCGCGTAGATGGGCACCATGGACATGGACGACGTGGCGATGGCCCAGCCCAGCGCGTTGGCCCACTCGGGGAAGATGTAGGCTCCGTAGTGCGGGGGCCTGAAGGTCACGATGCTCACCACGACCACAAACTGCAACCGAGGGCAGAGGGCGGCTCTCAGCCGGCGGCGGGGAGGTGGGACCCGGCGCCCCGCTTCGCCCAGGGGGTCTCCGGGCCATGGCAGCTCGGGGCCCGGGTCCTGCAGGCGGGCGGGGACGCCCATGCCCACCCCCGTGTCACAGGTGGTCATGCCGGGGAGACCCTGCCTGGCTTATCCGACGTGACACCGGCCCCTCGGCCCTGCGAGCACAGCCGCCGTGAACATGCGGGAAGCAGGCCCAGCGTGGCGTGGGGGCCTCGGAGCCCCCGAGTGTCCGGGCGCGGCTCAGGGAGACACTGCCCTTATGGCAGCCGCCGGAATCCTGCTCCCTCCCTCCATGCCTGCCTGCCTCTGTCTCTGTGTCCCCTTCTCCGTCTGGCTCTGCCTCTCCATCTCATCTGTCTCCACCTCTGTCTCTGTCTCTGCCTCTCACTAGCGGGGTCGGCGCAGGACGGCATACTCGTCACCTGTTGCCGGTGCCAGACACGCCAGGGGTCAGGGAGACTGCATCTTGTGAGGAGCTCCTGGGGCTCTCTGCTCGGAGCAGGACAGTCCTTGAACGGCCCTGGGGTCACCTGTCCATACTGGGCAGGACACATCAGGCTCTGTGAGCCACACGAGGACTGCGTCTGCGGCTGTCGTGGGGAAGCAGCTGTGGGCCATGGTAAGGGGATCCGAGCGGCCCTGTTCTAATGAGGCCGGTGGCCGGCAGCCTTGGCGCATGGGCTTGGGCTGGTGTCCCCTGGCCCCGAGGAGAAGCGCCAGGCGGCCTGCAGACGTGCTCTCGGTGGCTGTGCCGTGGCAACACCTGAGTCACTCCTGCCTTTGGCATTACAGTCCCTGAGCCCCCGCCCCCTAGAAGTCTCAATTCCACGACTGTCCTCAGGGGAGGAGCCAGCCACGGGCCACTGGCCGTGCTCAGCTCTGGCCTCCCCTCCGTGGCAGAGCTGCGAGGCATGGGGTAGAAGCCCCGTGGGTCCGCCGTGAGGTTTCTCGGTGGGGGCCACCTTTCCGGGACCACGGAGGATTGTAGGGGACAGCCCCCTCCCCAGCCACACAGGAGCAGAGAGCCCGGGTGTGTGCGGCCTCGGGGGACCTGGGCGGTCGGGGGGGTGCTTACCAGGAGGAAGCAGGGGCTGACGAACTTCCAGCACAGCCTCCAGTAGAGGCTGGGTCGCTGCCCGGTCATCTGCTTGATGTCCTCGCTGAATTGCCTCACGCCTGCGGTGCGGGAGCCGCGTGACCAGTCAGGACGGCGGCCAGTCAGGACGGTGCCCAGTCCGCCCGGGGCCTCCCCACACTTCCTGTAGCTCCTCCCCCCCAGACCTCCCGGGAGGCTGCTGGCCGGGTCCCCACGCGTGCTCACGGCGGCCACACCCAGCCGTCATGTGCGCCCAGCGCCCTGTCCCCTCTCCCTCCTCTTCCTCCCGCAGCCCTTCCTCTCATGCCCTGGGCTGTCCTGTCTCCCCTCGGCCGGAACTACTGCTTTTTCTCTTTAAAAAAATTCTGGTAAAATGCACATAACATACAAAGTTACCATTTGAGCCATTTTTACGCGCGCAGAGGCGCCGACTCACACTGCCGTGCGGCCTCGCCACCACGGGACGGTTCTGGCTAGAACCGTCCCATCTCCCCGGACAGAAGCGCCAGCGCCGTGCAGCGCTGACTCTCCCCTCCCTGCACCCCCCGTGGCCACAGTCACACCAGCACATCACGCTGTCTCGCCGTCGCATTCTGTCTCCCGGGGGGTGCGGTCCTACGGGGTTTGTCCTGTTATGACCGGCTTATCTCACTCAGCGTGGTGTTCCCAAGGCTCCCCTGTGTCCTGGCAGGTGTCAGAGTGTCCTTCCTTTCAAGGCCGGACAACGTTCCAGGCTCTATTTGTCATCGTTATTTCTTAAGGAGAGCTACTTCTAGAAGCTCAGTGAACTGGCACTTTCTCTAGGACATCTCAGCGGCGATTTCTCCCACCACGAGTCTGGCCTGGCTTCTGCTCAGACGACCACAGCTGGTCCACGGAGCCCTGGGTGAGTCCCGCGGGCGTCACACTGGGGACCCGTCGGGAAGACCCTTCCATTCAGAATTCCCTCTGTGCAGCCCAACCCCATCATCGGAACCCCGAACGTGGAGATGGACCAGGGGTGCAGTAGAAGGCAGAAGGGTGAACCCAGGGTCACCTTCTGGACTCGGCCCTGCGAGCGGTCAGGGCAGTCCACGGCCCCTCTCGGCGCTGGGCTGTTGGCTCGAAGACCCTCAGGGACCCTTGGTGCACAGAGAGCCTGACACACTTGGATGCATTGTGCAAGAAACACAGACTGCATCGGGGTCAGGGATGGGAATGGCCGTTTGGAGAAACAAAGTGGACTGCGTCTCCCGAGGGTCTGGGGCGCGCGTGGTCGCCGGCATGTCTCCCACCATTGCCAGGCTCATGACCGAGGGACGCATTTGGGGCACTTCCTCTTTCTCACTGTGGGTTTCCTTTGGGGACAGGGGAGAGAGCCCCATTTTAAAGGATCCAGTATTGATTCCAAGTGCTAATAAAAGCACAGAATGCAGTATTTCCCTTTCCTGTACAAAAGAAACTAGAATTGAAAATCTGTTCCAAAAACATGAGCTACATGTCGGGGCAGCCTCTCGAAGCCGACAGGCTTCTTCAGGCCACGCTGCCCACGGCCCCGAGGAAGAGGCCGCGCCCCTGCACGACAGTTGGGTTCCCACAGGAGGGGAGCCGGTGCAGCGCGGCAGGCCGTGAGCTCTGGGCTGGGGCTCCCAGCCAGGGAGGGGCGCACCCGTTCCCAGAGCTGTCCCTGCCGACTATCCAGAGGAGCCAGGCCGGGTGCTCTCTCCTCGCGGCACAGCCCGTCAGCATGCGGGGAAGGAACAGGGCCTTCTCCAGCTCGGGGGCCCGTGGCAGTCACAGTGGCCAGGACGACCTGGGGGCCTGGCAGGGGCGGGACAGCCGTGGCTGCGGGCGGCCCGGTCTCGCCTGGGGGCTGGCCGCCCGCCAGAGGAGTTCCGAGTCCTAACTCAGGAGCCAGCGGTGGCGGAGACGGCGGAGGCTCTGCCCCTGCGAGGAGCTGGTGTGTGAGCCGTGGCGCCGCGAAGTGTGCCGATCCGCCCCCACCTTGTGAGCGGCGTTGCTGGTCCTGGTCCCCAGTGAGGAACAGGCCTGCTTCCGGCGGACGGCGGGGACCTCCCCTCCACTGGCCCCCGCGAGCCATGCCCCCTCAGCGACCACGAGGCCGCGGGCCCAGCACAATCGGGTGTCTACACGAACGGTTCTGACCACGGTAAGCATCTTGGGGCGCCCTGGCTAACTGTGCTCATCGATGCGGCAAAGCAGACCCTCTCCAGCCTCCTGTCCTTGCGGTGCCCCGGCAGGCACGGCTCGAAGCTTCCCGGGGCTGACGCGTCAGGAAGGCAGCACAGGGACCACGCAAGGACGCCCGCCAGCTGGTCACAGCGACGGCACCGAGGCCAGGTCTGCTCCCTGTGGACGCACCGCGGCCCCGAGAGGCTTCGCCCTTACCGTAGAACCAGGCCACCCCGATGGCCTCGACGAGCACCCCGAAGAGGATGGACGTGCCAGCCGCAAAGTGGTCCAGCAGCGTGAAGACATAGATGCCGCCCTGGAAGAGGGGGTGCCCGCTGAACTCGGGGCACCTGGCACAGCCTCCCTGGGGATCCCACAGAGATGCTCTCCCCGAGGAGACGCCAGGCCTGGTTTAAACTGGACCCAGGTCACAGACATAGTCCATTCTACTCCCCATAGCATCCGATCGGAGCTGCTGGAGTTCTGTCCACACTCAGCTCCTCACAGATGTGCGTTTTGCACGGGAACAGGAAGGACCCCTCCCCTCCCCTCCCTTCCCCTCCCTTCCCCTTCCCCATCCCTTCCCCTCCCCTCCCCTCCCCTCCTGGCACTTCGCCTGCGATCAGAGGTGAAAGCAATAGAAATTGGCGCGGCCAAACTTGGGAGTGACTCTGTGGGAGGGAAGGTGGCCCAGCCCCACTCCCCACGGTCAGGCCTCCCTTGGCCCCACAGATCCAACGGGCAGGTGCTCAGCCCAGGCTGCTTCCAAGGGGGCCGTCTGGGAGCAGCAGGACCACGGACCGAGGCCACACCACGTGTGACCACAGCTGCTCCTGGTGACCCCGCGGTCCCACACGCGACCACAGCGACCCGCACGTCATCGGCATCGTTACAGGTCACGGTCAGACGCTCAGTGCCAGCGCGCTGCCCGACCCCAAGTGCTAAGGCGCCCTCGCCCGGCGCAGCGAGTGCCGGTACGCACGTTGGTGACACAGAAGAGCGAGAGGAGGAAGGTGGCCAGGACGATGAGGAGGGTGAAGAGCTCCCGATGCCGGCGCAGCAGCTGGAACTCGTCCACCAGCCCGGTGATCACCGACTCCATCCCGCCCATCTGCAGCCAACAGAGCAGGGGCGCCGCGGGGCGGGGTGTGCTTCTATCCGGTCCAGCGGACTTACACCCGGGCCGTGGGAGCGAGGGGGGGCCGCACAGCGTCTGGGGCACAGGGTCCCCTGCATTCAAGCCCTCGGCCACTGGAGTGGGGCCCCGGGGGTGGACGCCGTCCCCGACAGGCTGTGCTCAGCAGCCCTGCAGCCGACATCATCACAAAACCCCAGCCTGGCCCGACCATCCCAAACACATGTCCCCGTAGCAGGGCCTTAGTCTGCTCTTGGGGAGGACCTGGTGTGGCCCCGGGCACAGCCTTCCTGACTCTGAGTGTCGTTGTGATGGGGGGGTCCTCTGAGCCTCTTGCCCTGCGTGGTGACCCTCCTTGCCCTCCTCCTCTGGGACGTGCTGTTTGTGGGACTCATCCCCGGCAGACGTGTGGTCTAGGGCTGGGATCCCCAGCAGCTGTTGGCCAGGCTGCCTGGGAGATGACAGCCGAGGCGTGGGACGTGTGGTTCTCTACACTTTCCGGGAAGCTCCGGGGGACGGGGCACCCATGGCCACTCACGGGGACCCCGAGGTCTCAGCTGTTGGTCCTGACCAGGCAGTGGGGATCCAGGAGCCCGAGGAAGCCTGCGTTCCGCTTCCCCAGGTCACTGCCCCACAGTCACGCACATGCACCCGCGAGCACGCGTGCACCCCTAGGGCTGCCCCCGGGATACTCCGTGGGCGGAGCCTGGGCTGGCCTGCGGTGGGTACCGCCGTCCCTCCTGGGGGCTCCGGGGTCAAGGAAAGCAGGAGGGACCGGCCCTGGCTCTGGCAGTCCTCCCCCATTCCCTGAGCTGCCCTCCCACTGCTGGCCTGTGTGTGCGTGTCAGGGTCTGTGGTGACCTGGGCAGAGGGCACGGTGGCCGCCCCGAGGGAAGGAAGAGGCTTTGGTCCAAAACCCCACCCAGGAAGGGCCCCAAGCACTTGTGGGGCTCCTCCTCCCAGCATGCGGGGGCCCCCGTGGGGTCGCCTGGGTTTGCCTGCCCCGTGAGGGCGGTGGGGAGTGGCGTGGCTGTCTCGCGCAGGTGCCCCCCCCCGCCCCCCCCCGCCCCCCCCCGCCCCCCCCCCCGCCGTGCGAGCTGCCAAGGTCACTCACGGCGCTGTCGATCCCCAGGGTGAGCAGCATGATGAAGAAAATGACGGCCCAGGCCGAGGACAGCGGGAGCGTGGCCAGCGCCTCCGGGTAGATGATGAAGATCAGCCCGGGCCCTGCAGATGACCGGGTCGCCCTGTTGCTGCTGCCCGCAGCCTCCGCCCCCCGCGGGGAGATGACCCGCCCCTGCCCGCGCCTTCCCTCCCGCCGTCCTGGAGGAGTCCTCTCTCGGGGGAACGCAGGGGACACCGGGCCCGGGACTCCAGGTAACGGAGAGCTGACGTCCGCTGGAGGCCCGCACCTTGTTTCTCCGGGTCCTTCTGGTCTGTGTGGGGCTGTGGGGGCGGGGGGGGGGTGGAACCAACCCAGAGGAGGGCACGGGGGGGCACTACCTGCCCGCCGCCCTGGACAACGTCCCGCAGGCCTCCTGGTCTGTTCTCTGCACGTGATCGACACACGCGTGCACCCCACATGTGCTCTCTCTCACGCCCGCACACACGCGTGCACTCACGCCGGCACATTTAGCAGTCCGTGAGTATTCTCCGTGCCGGTGAGTACTCTGCCTCTGATCTTTAAAAACCACGTGAAGAACACGGAAGTGCTCTGCTCGGCGAGTGCGGGAAAGGGGCAGGTTTCCATGGGCGCAGCGGCTCCCTGGGACCATTCCCTGCCGGCACGCGGGAGCGGGGCCTCCGCGTGGAAGACAGGCACGCTGGAAGGTGCGTCGCCCGTCACCCCGCCGTGGGGTCAGGGTGGGCGCGGGGGCCGGGGGCCGGGGGGGGGGGGTGGCTGGTGAAGACTGTGCAGGCCTCCGCCGGACATGCGGCCGTTTGGCCGTGATGACCCCAAAGCAAAAACATTCCCACCGGAAGCTGTAACCAGTCTCAGGGCCACTTTTAAAAGCTGGGCCTGCGTACGTCACTCACACGGCGTCCCGCACCCTTACACACGAGGACGGAGCTTCCCCGACCTCTCTGCCCTCAGCAGGGCCGCGGCGGGTGCCAGACGGCGGGATCCGGGCCTTGCGGGATCTTTGCAGAGAGCAGAGCAGAGCCCCAGGGCCGAGCTCAGGCCTGGGCTCCCCGCAGCTCCCACCCGCAGGCGAGGGGCACCGTCCCGGCGCGGGGCTGAGGGAGGCTCATCCCGGACGATCTGAAGCGTCCGCGCCAGGAGCCGCAGACCCGGGCAGAGGCGGGCAGGCTTGGCGGGACGGGATGTCAGCGTCTGCTCCTGTCAGCTCCGTACCTGAGCTAACACTTCCCCCCGTTTCTCGAGAATTAGAGCCGTAAATGACATTTACTTTACTGGCCGCGGAAATGCACGGAAGACGCTCACTCCACTCCGGGGCTAATAGAGGTTTCGTAAGCCGCTGCTATTTATCGGAAAAAAGGGCAGAAGCACGGGAAATGCATAAATGCAGCAGTGAGCAAATTTCACCGCTCTGTGTTTATTTGCTTTGTGTTCCCATTCTCCTGCTCTTATTGGATTCTTTCCTGGAGGCAAGAACGCGGACTTAGGAAGCACACACGCCCAGACCTGCTTTCCCCACCAGTCCCGGCGGGCCGGACCCCTGCTTCCGACTTTCAAAGTGAGGTCCAAGGGCGCAGCGCACAAGAGCCAGGAGTCACATGGAGGCTGCGGGCCGCGCGCGGGCGGGGCAGCCCTCCACTCCCCTCCGCCCCTCGCCAGCAGCCAGCCGGCCCCCGCCCGGGAGGAAAAAGACTCGGGAAGAGATGAGTCAGTGACACCCACGTGGGCTCTCCTGAGCCTGAGGCAGCCCCAGGAGACGAGGGGCCTTTTCAGAGAAAGTGGAGTTTCGAGGAGACTCCAGGGGAAGAGCCCTCCCCGCTCACCCCAGAATGGTCCGACGCAGGCCAGGGCTCGCGGCGATCTCGGGAGACCCCGGGGTCCCGACTCACCCAGTGCCACGGCTTTCCTCCCACACACGAGGACCGGGCAGCCCCACGAGCGCCCAGGGGGCCCCTTCCGCACACCCCACGCCTGCACCCGGCCTCCTCCCAGGGCCCAGCCTGCTCACTGGTCACCCGTGCCCACGCCCCCCTGCCCACTTCTGCACGCAGACAGCTGGTGCGTGCGGCTGGCTGGGCGAGCGGGTCAGGAACAAGGGTCTCCGTTGTCCGCGCCCAAGATTTCGTGATTCCTCTGGTTCTTACCCAAAGCCCGCCTACGTCTGCTGCGATCACTGGGTGTTCGGAGGGAAAAGCTTTGGCGCTGGTGAAAGGCTTGTGTGCCAACCCGCCGGGTTTCTCCCTGGCCTTGCTCTCCCGCCCTGCCCGCGGCGTGGCTCGGACATGGCGAGGCTCCCACCTGAGCTGTGTGGGCTCCCTTCTCCAGTGTCAGCAAAGACAAGGCCTACCCTGAGGCCGCGATCCACAGCCTGTTCTGCAGCCCCAGGGCCTCTGCACGGAGCTGGAGGCTAGCGGGGCAGGGGTGCGGTGTGGTGGGTGTGTCGCTGCCCCGGGGGCTGTGTCCTTCTGCGCACCCCCCCCAACACATGTGACTCGGACTCGGGGCCCGCACGTCTCCCTCCCACTGTGTGGGGAAAACCCTCAGGGGACTGGGTGCACACGGCTGTGGGGACGGCAGCCTGCCCGAGGGGGACTCACCGTCCTTGGCCACGTCCCCGATGGGCACGCTGTGCTTCTGGGCCATGTACCCCAGGAAGGAGAAGACCACGAAGCCGGAGGAGAAGCTCGTCAGGGAGTTGACCGAGGTGGTGATGACCGCGTCTCTGGGAGACAAGACACACGTCCCAGCCACGCGCTGCGGTAGGGGCAACTCCCTCCCTTTGTCCTCGATGCGCCCCGTCCGGGCTCAGGCGGGCTTTGGAGGGTGCTCTTCCGGGGGCTCCCTGGCCCCTCCCCAGGCGGCACCGTAGACAGGCCAATGCCCAGGGTGGCAGGACCCCATCGGAGTGGCTCTAGGCTCCGGGTGTGTGCAGGCTTTGGCCCGGGCAGACCCCGTGGTGGCCAGCCATGCGTGTCTGCCCGGGAGCCAGGGGGCTTCTGACATCAGGACTCGGTGTGAAGGTGAGATGGTCCCCACCGGCAGCGTGGGGGCTCCGGGCGGGCAAATGGAAACCAGCGGGGACCCCACCCACGCTCTGCAGGGGGACATCTGGCAGGGTGTCTAGACGGCTTGTGCAGACTGGGGAGAAATGCGGTTTGGGGATGTCTGGTGGGGCCCCGATGCTATGCGTCCATGTGTTCCCGGCCTGGGGGACCCCACTCGGAAGGCTGAGAACTCAGGGCCGGAGGGAAGTGGAGGTGGCGGTCAGGGCTGCCGGAGTGGGAGGATGTCTGCCGGGTGCCCAGGCCCCGGGGGGACTCAGGCGGGGGCTGCCCCCGTGTGGGACGCCCACTTCGCTATGTCTGCTTTGTATTTTTACTGCATTTTCGGTGCTCATGATGTGCAGGAAATAAACACAAGACCATAAGCGTCAGAGAAAGCGGGTCCGGGATGGACTCACTTTTGTTGTTAGATGGACTTTGGGTCCAGCCTTTGGCTGCAGGTCAGCGCGGCCCAGAGCCCAGTGCCCTGAGCACGGCAAGGAGGCCTGGCCCTGGGCACCAGGAGGCGGCGGCAGGTGGGGCCTGGCAGCGCATGGAGGAGGGGCAGAGGCCGGGGCCCTTGGTGGGGACTCCAGGAGCTGGTGAACACCTTCATCTGTTCTAGTACTTTCCTTAGAGCAAGAACCAAATTGCCTGTAGCTTCCACCATTTACTTTCCGTGAAGGAGCCGGTCCGGCCCAGAGGCCCCACGAGCACGGCATGTCCCCCCTCCCTGTCTCTGGGGACATGTCACGTCAGAAGTCAGCGGCCTGGCAGACCCTGCGATGGGACTTACCGGTAGCAGTTGTTGGTGAATTTATTGTAGCTGGAGAAGGCGATGAGCACCCCGAACCCAACGCCCAGCGAGAAGCACACCTGGGTGGCGGCGTCTATCCACACCTGTGCGGAGCCAGACAAGAGAGGTGACCGCGGGGGTGCACGGGGCCTGGGACACCGGCCGTCATGGGGCTGCCGAGGGCTCCACGGGACAGAGGGGAACTGACACGCAGATCATCAACGAGCCGTCTGAGCGGCGCGATCGGGGCAAACGCCGTCTCGGGGATGCGTCCGCCACGTCCCCAGCCCGGGAAAGGCTCCCGGAGGGGCGCCGTCTGGGTGCTTCGTTGGCGATTTCTCCTGAACGGCAGCACCACTCTGCGCACGCTCGGACTTGCAGGTCACGTTATGACGATGCTACGGACATGGCCGCCTTGGTCAGATGTGCCCACTGAGGTCCGTGTCTTTCCCACGGCGTTTAAAGCCACGGGCTCACGGTCCACACACCGCGACACCCGCGCAGAGGCCGTGAAGCCCAGACAGCGCGTGTGCTCACCCGGGGCAGCGCAGCCGGGGCGCACACGTGCCAAGTGCAAGCCCGCGGCTCCTAGCGGCACCAACGTGGTATTGTTCCCGTCAGGGTGATGCAGAGACCACCCGGGGATGTGGGCACTGCCTCGCCCCTACACAGCTCTGGGTGGGGCTGGAAAGCAGCTGAACACCCTCCCCCCCACCCCACCGGCATCACCCAGGAGGACCACACCTGCTATCTGAGGGCTGTGGGAGCTGGCTGGCCCTGGGGACTATCCCTGAGCGTCCAGACAGCCCACGGTGCAGGCCTGCGGGTGAGAACCCTCAGCAGAGCCCGGCTGGGAATGCCCCAGGGTCACTGGCCTCAGCACGACCTCATGAGGGAGCCGACAGGATGCAGCAGAGGAGGCCGGAGCCCAGGGCTGTGGGGTGCTGCCATCTGCCCAAGCCTCTGTCCTGCAGGCAGCCTGCCCGGAGTCTCGGGATCATCCCGCTGTCAGGGACAGTGTGTTCCAGGCGGCGGGCGGGCTAGGACTCGGCGTGCAGCCTCGAGTAGCTGAGGGGCGAGTGGGCCAAGGGGTCTCGGCTCTGCTGTCCCGCTTGTGCTGGTCGTCGGTCGGCTCACTGGGCCCCCGCAGGCACGGGCCATAGTCCTGGGAGAGCCCTGCCCCTGCTTCGTGCCTGGCCCTCGCCAAATCAGTGCCCACCCCCGAGCCTTCGCACGCCTCCTCCGAGATGGGCCTCCGCTGTTGCTCACGGCCGCCCCGAGGACTCAGCTCTGGACCCGGTCCCGGGCCCATCCTGGAACCCACCTGGCAGCCTCTCTGGGCCCACTTGGAACCGCCTTCCTTCGCCACTGGACCCCTCCTCCCCTGCTGGAACGGGAGCTCTCCAGGATGGGACTCTGAGCCCCAGCCTGGACCTGTCCCAACCTGTGCGACTGCCCCAAGGGCTGCAGATGAGCGAACGAGGGTCCGGATGCCCTCTAAGGGTGCTGACCCCTAAGGGGGAACCCTTGTCCATACGGGGATCCAGAAATGGATCGCCAGGATGCAGGGCAGTCTCTGTGTCAGAGCAGAGCAAGGTCTGGATGCAGAAGAGACGCGGCAGATGGTCCCTTCTGTCCTGTCCGCTCTGGAAGGGCCCCTGTGTGGCACCTCTGCTCCTGACCTGCCCTGGACCAGTGGGGGTGCTGGCCAGGCGTCCTGCCTGCGGCGGGCTCCATCAGGTCACTCGGACTGAACCCTAGGGGATGGCGGAGGGTCAGGCCTGGGATAGGGCTGGAGAGCCCCTGACTTGATCAGGGCCGGCTCCTGCGGCTGTGTCCCTGGGGGCGTCTGGGGCTCCTTCCTCCAACAGCTAAGCCCCAGAGAAGGATGCCCAGGGCCACTTGATCTCTGCATGGGGCCACCAAGCCAGTGAGGCCCCGCCCCGGCCCTATCGAAAGGTCAGCCAGGACCCCGCAGCAGGACAAGGAGTGGCTCCGCCCTCTGGATGGGGGACCACAGGGACCTGTCCCTTTGGGACCTCAGGCTCACTGGAGCCCAGGGGTTGTAGGCTTGCTCTGTCCTGGTCTATGTCCCTTCCTAGCCCCAAGCTGACAGGTGGCTGGAGAGGACGAGACACGCTGGTGTGTCGAAGATCTCTGTCATCTGCCACCCATCGACTGTGTTCATAAGTCACCTACCTATGCACATGGTTGTCCAGCCGTCTATCATCTGTCCGTCCGTATATCATCTATGCATCTGTCTGTCCGTCCGTCATCTGTCTGTCTACCCATCCATCATCTGTCTGTCTGCCCAGCCGTCATCCATCCATCCACCACCGTATATCATCTATCCGTCTGTCCAGCCGTCATCCATCCATCCATCATCTGTCTATCCATCACTCATCTATCCGTCTGTCTGTCCGTCTGTCCATCATAATCTATGTATTCACCCACCTATCGTCTATCTGTCCATCTGTCTGTCCACCCATCCATCATCTATCTCTGTGTACCTATCGTCTTCCACCTTCTACCCATCCTCTATCGTCTGTCTAATGTCTGACAACCTCTCGTCTGTCATTTACTCTTCTCTGCTTCACACGGGAGCCTCTTCGCGCACGCACGGGCACCGACCCAGCTTGCTGCTGTGCGCTGCCTGGCTTTCCTGCCCAAGCACTAGCTTCCTTATGTTGCCCTCGTGTTATTTTCCTTGATTTCCTCGTCATGGCCTCTGGCCTCTGGCCTCTGACCCCACAGCCACCGGCCCTTCAAGCATCTCTGCGGCTGCCCTGGGCTTCCTGGCGTGCGGACACTGTCTTCCCTTGCCGTGCAGAGCGTGTATCGCTGTTCTCTCGGCCTCATCGCCTGTCCTTGCGTGGGCCTCCCGGTGGCATTTTCCCTGCCCTTGTCCGTGGCTGCCTCCTCCTGCCGCTCCCCCACTGCTGGGGACTTCCTGGGGGCTACAAGCCGCACCCGCCTCCTCTCCTATCTGTTCCTGCTCGTTTCCCCTTCAGGGCTGTACCTTCCTGCCTCCTGGCGGTGCCACAGCTGACTCCCCAGCACGATCCGCCAAACATCCCCTGCCCCAGCTTCGTGCCCCCCACACCCTGGCCACCCTTCCCCATTATGTCTCCTGGCCCTGCCACAGTGAGTCCCCACCATCTGCCAGAACCGAGGGTGCCTGCATGTTCCATGCTCTCCTGAGAATGCTACTTTTCCCGTCACCCCTGCGGCCTCCGGCCAACAGTCACTCACATTTCTGGGCCCCGTTTCTCTAAAATGCTGCTGCCCCTTCTCTCTCCCTCTCGTGGGAAGCCTCTGTCTGTCCCGTGGCCTGGCCAAGCCCCCTCTCTTCCGCAGGCTGTCTCGGAGTACTGCGGTGCAGAATGATTGCTCTCTTTGTCGAAGAAGTGTGCGGCCCACCCGCAGACTTAGGGTTTGATGTGAGTGAGTTAACGCCCTCCCTCGTGCCGGGGGCGCCGTGAGCGTCTCACCAGCGAGCTTTGGCTTCCTGGGGAGGGAGCCCTGGTTCACGCTACCACGATGGCCCAGAGCCGGAGCTCAGAGCCGCGCTCCGGGCGAGTGGCCGCGCTTCCCGGCACAGGCTGGGCAGCCCAACGGCGCTCGTCAGAGGAAGCTGAGAGGGTTTTCCCGGGAAGGGGGACGGGTCAAGGGAAAGACGCCCCCTGGAAGCAGCCTTCCAGTGTGTTCCCGCAGGAACAGAGCAGGGCTCTCCTCCCTTAACTTGCTCATTTGGTCCACTCAGCTCGCTGCTGTGCTCACGTCACCCGGCGGTGAGCCCTGCTCGGTGGGGTCCCGTGTGCAGCCGGTCTGGCCGGGCCGCCTACACGCGCCACAGCTACAGGCCGCGTCAGAAATTCCAGCCCAGCTGCTGCCTCCGGGATCTCCTGGCCTAGAACACAGCAGTCCCACGGCGTGGAGCCTCCCGTGCGTGTGGGCCGGCGGGCCGCGAGCGGAGGGCGTACTCACGGAAGACTCGCAGAGCCGGCGGAAGTCCACGCTCAGGTACGCTCTGATGCCGTCGATGGCCCCGGGGAGAGTGACTCCTCGCAGAAGCAGGGCGAACAGGACCACGTACGGCATGGTGGCCGTGACCCACACAACCTGGGAGAGCACAGCGCCATCAAGCGGCCTCGGGGTCACCCCGGTGGGGGGCCTTGTGCTGGGAAGCCCGTCACCCCGGACGCCTGCGGGAGCTGGCTCAGCGAGGGCTCACTGCACAGGCCGTGGCCGCTCTCCATCCCGAAACTTTCCCGGGGACTGAAATGGGACAGACAATCTGGCAAAGAAGGGACAGTCTTCCTCTGCGTTTGGTCTGCGGCAGTGGGCGGGGTCGTGCTGAGCTCCTGAGGACTGAGATGCACTGAATTTTCACTGGTTGTGCAAATCCACACCCACGTGGTGAGTAAACGGTGGGCCTGGGCTGGGGGCAGGGAGGAGACTGTCCTTACTGAGGCTCTGGGTGTCGGCCCTTCACTACCCATATGTAGCAAGCAATGGGCACATTTTGGTCAAAATTGCTTTGGGCGCCCCGATAAAAACCCAAATATTTTCATCAGTAAAAAACAATTTATGTTGTGCTTCTGGTCATGCTGGAAACACCCTGCTGTGACTGCCTTCCCCTTGACATCCTCCTTTAACCACAGCCAACGGTCCATTCCCCAACCTACCACGGCCAACGGTCCATTCCCCAACCTACCACGGCCAACGGTCCATTCCCCAACCTAGCACAGCCCACCTGTCCATTCCCCAACCTACCACGGCCACCTGTGCACTCCCCACAGCCCACCTGTCCACTCCCCAACCTACCGTGGCCAATGGTCCACTCCCCAACCTACCACGGCCACCTGTCCACTCCCATCCTGCCACGGCCACCTGTCCACTCCCCAACCTGCCACGGCCACCGGTCCACTCCCCAACCTGCCACGGCCACCTGTCCACTCCCCACCTGCCACGGCCACCGGTCCACTCCCATCCTGCCACGGCCACCGGTCCACTCCCCAACCTGCCACGGCCACCGGTCCACTCCCCAACCTGCCACGGCCACCGGTCCACTCCCCAACCTGCCACGGCCACCGGTCCACTCCCATCCTGCCACGGCCACCGGTCCACTCCCCAGCTGGCACGGTCTGCAGCCTCACCTTCCCAGAAGTCTTCACTCCCTTCCACAAGCTGAAGTAGAGCAGGATGATGACCAGCACCAGGCAGGATGTGAGCTGCCACCGGGGGGGACCCAAGTCATCGATGCCACGGCTCTCATGGAGGTGCAGCACGCCACGCCTGGGGAGGGGAGGGTGGGGGGGTCTGTCAGGAGTGTGCCCCCCCCGACCTGGAACCGAGAGCTGAGTTTGCCTGGAGCCCTTCCCTCCCCCACCTCGGCCACAGCACGAAGAAGTGTGTCCCGGCTCGATGGGACCGGAGCCCCCCGCTCCGGAGGGTCAGGCCCGCCAGCCCCAGCTGAGAGGCGGGGTCTGTGCCCCCGAGGGAGCCCCCTGCAGCCCAGCCCTCACCTCCCACCCTTAGCACCCCTGAATTCTGGAGCTTGGGGAGGAATAGGTGCTTCTGACCCGAAGGAAAGGCACCAGACGCAAGGTGCAGGGATGCGGGCACAGGGCCAGGGTCCCCTGTGCAGGGCTGAGGCTGAGCGGACTCAGAACAGGAACGCAGGACGCGCGGAAGACTCTGAGGCCGAGAGCTGACAGCACCGGCTCCCGCTGCCTCAACGAGGGCCCGCGGGTCACAGACCCCGGATGGTTCCGCCCTGGGCTCGCTCAAGACCCGTCTCCGGAGCCGTCAGGGAGGCAGAACACGAGCCGTGAAGACAGAGCGGGGCTGCGGGCCGGCAGAGCACGCCCTGTGCGCCACATCCCCGGGGACCCCCGACCGCCTGCGGGACCGGTGCCGGCGCCATCCCGTGGGCCGCGCACCTGCCGCCTCCCCTCCGCAGCTGGGTTCGGAACCGAAGCTGACGCCAGGTTGTGCCGCTGCTCCAGGGGGTGGACGGGCCCCGTCACTGCCCAGATTCGCGAGGTAAAGACAATAATCCTGACACCCGGGTCAGGAGGCTCCAGATCCCAGAGCTTCCCACTGGCTCTTGGCGTCACAGGACCACGTTGGAGGGTCGGGTTTTCAGACTCCAGAATCAGTCTTGTGGCAGGGGAGGCGGTGACGGGCGCGAACAGCGCCCACGGCTGCCCGGCTGCCCGGCACTGTCCAAACTGTCACATCAACCTCTCTCCTTTCTAGAGTGCGGGTCACGCGCCGAGGCGACGAGAGCCCCGCCCCCCCAGACAGGCCCGTGTGTTGTGCGTCACCGGTGCAGTGTGAGGTAGGGGACCTGGGGCTCCCGGGGCCGGAGGAGCCGCTGCTGGGACGGCGCTCAGGCGGCCGTGCCTTGACTGCCCTTCCCAGGGCTTCACCACCCTGGTCCTGTCCTCCCTGGGCCTGTTGCCCATGGCCTGTCCTCCTGGGTCTGTCCTCCCCGCGCCTGTCCTCCCTGGGCCTTCCTCTGGCAGAGACTTCCCAAAGCTTCCAAGCCCCATGTCTGTGTTGGGGTCCTCGCCCTTCCATGTTCTGGTTCCCCAGCCAGACCTTGTCCCCAGCCTCTTGTCGCTAGCAGAAATCTCCTCAGGATGACAGTGTTGGGTGACGCCACACGCCCAAAGGCCCCGTCACACCTTGGCCTCCTCGCGAGGCCTCACACACGCGTGCGGGTCACACACCTCGGCCTGGCGGCAGGTGGCCATTTACTCATTTGTCCAGGAAAGGAGCCCAGCGGCCCGTGCAGCCTCCTCGCCGGGGGGTTTGCTCAGGCTCCACGACCTCATACACACTGGGTTCTCTTGTAAATGTTTCAGATCGACTCTGGAATCAGCCTGTCTGTACAGGTTCAATTCCCTCCCCAAGACGAAAAGTCATCTGGCTCTGAACTTCCTTGAACCTCCTCAGACAGTTTAAGGGACAGGATGCTGCAGAGGGCCACTGGCGGGGCACAGAAGCCAGCGCATAGCGACCCTGCCTGGGGACCGCCCCGGGGACTACAGACAGCCACCGGCACAGAGCAGGAACGACACAGATTAACTCAGAACGCGCAGAGGACTTAAACTTAAAACTTAAACGTAAAAACTTAAAATTGCAGATTCTCAGAAGAAACAGTGGGGGTAAACCTTTGTGACCTTGGGTTTCTCGTTGGATTTTCTGATATGACGAAACAGGCAAATTGACTTCATCAAAATAAAAAAGCTTTTGTGCATCAAAGACACAATCAGCAGAGTAAAGAGGAAACTCACAGAATGAGAGAAAATATTCGCACATCGTATACCAGACACGAGACGAATATCCAGGACAGATAAAGAGTTAAGACCTCGGACAGAAAACCCCTCCAGAAAGCTCAGCTTGAAGACAGACAAAGCGGACGCATCTGACCAGGAAGCTTCTGCACGGGGAGGGGAGCTACCGCCCAGACGAAGTCGACCTGCTGATGGACGGAAACTTCGGCAAATCACGTATTTCGTACGAGGTCAGTACCCAAAACATACGGGAAACTCATAGAGCTCAACAGCAGAAAACAAACAATCTGATTTAAGGAAAAAAGGCAGATCTGAACAGACATTTCCCCAGAGAAGACATCCAGCTGGCCAACAGACACAAGGAGAGAGGCTCAACGCCCCTCACTGCCCGGGAAACGCACCTCAAACCGCAGTGAGTTAGCACCCCACACCTGTCAGAACGGCTTGTGCAAGAAAGTCAAGAAATGACACGCGTTAGCAACAAGGTGGAGACAAGAGGCCTCCGTGCAGTTGCTGGGAATGCACACGGGTGCAGCCACCCTGGAAAACAGTATGGAATTTCCTCCAAAAGTTAAAAATGGAACTGCCCCATGACCCAGGGTTCCCCCTTCCAGGTGTTTATCTGAAGAAAACGAAAACGCGAACTCGAACATACATTTGCACCCCCGTGCTCACTGCAGCACTATTTACCACACCGAAACAGCCCGTGTCCGGGGACAGATGAACAAAACGTCCGTCCGTCCGTGGACCATTGTTCAGCCTTAAAAGGAAGGAAACAGGCCTGCCACCACGTGGATGGGCCTGGAGGATATTGTGCTCGGGGACTTAAGCAGACACAGAGGACAAAGGCTGGACGACTGCTCTTATATGAAGTCCCTAGAGTTGTCAAACTCATCGAGTCAGAGAGTAGGACTTTGGGTGTGGGGGGCCAGGCTTGGAAGGGGCGGAGAGGGAGTCAGCGCTTCACGGGAGCAGTTTCCGTCCGGGAGCGCGAGACAGTCCTGCAGACGGTTGGCGGTGACGGCTGACGAGCACCGTGAGTGCTCAGTGCGGCACCACACTCAGAACACGGTCCATGTTGTGTATGGTTTATCACAACTTAAAGAAATTCCCCCAAATGAAGGCAAAATATGTTTCAGGAAAACTAAAGCAGAGAAAATTCATTGCCAGCAAGCCTACACTGTAAGGCGTGTTAAAGGAAATTCTTCAGATGGAAGGAAATGAAGCCAAAATGGAAATCTGGACCCACATAAGGATGGGAGACCATCAGAAATAGCAACTATGCAGGTAACTACACAAGTTATTCCTCCATTTCAAGTGTATTTAAAATGTGACTATTTAAAGCAAGAAGAGGAAGAACATAGCATGGCGTAGGAAGAAAACCCAACCAGGGATGGGAGGGAAACGGGAGTACGTTGTAAGGCTCCCAAATTACACGAGAAGTGGGATGATGTCATCTGACAGTGGACGATGAGAAATTAAAGATGTACGTTGCAAACCCTATAAATAACCACAAAAGTTACAATGGAGCTTATTAGACAATAGCATAGCTAAAATGGAAGCCTGAAAATTAATTAATTCAAAAGAGGGGGATGCATAGAGGAACAAGAAACAAAAAGATGGGACAAATAGAGAAAAAGTAAAGATGAAAGACTTAAACCCAATCTCAGGTTATTACTGACTGGGAACCCCAATGACTAGACAGACGTTGTTCTGCTGAATGAAAAAGCAGGGGACAGGTCTATACAGTCTACAGGAAATGCACTCACGGTACAACCCATAGGGGTTAAAAATACAAGGACGGGAAATGTACCCATGCAAACACGATCCATTGGAAGACAAGCGTGATCACTTTGCTGACAGGCAGAGCTGTTTCAGGGTGAGGAAAGTGACCAGGAGCGACATTTGGAACTGCAAAGGGGTCCATTCAGAGACTTGATATCCGTAAACACACATGTGCTGTGTAACACCAGCCCCGACAGGCATGAATGAAGTCAACACTGATGGGATCGGGAAGACAGAAAGGCAGACACACAGTCGCAGCTGAGTCAATACTCCTTCTCAGCAGCGGGGGGACAGTGGACAGTAAGGAGCTCCCACCGTCCTGCACACAGCAGCTGCTTCCCAGTGACAGCAGAACACCTGTTCTTTGTAAGTGCGCCTGCGATGCCCCCCAGCGTTAAACACAGACCGGGCACTAATTCTCAGGATGTTTTGGGATAATGAAGCTTTACAAGTAGAGTATGTCACTCAGTCTGAATTCAATCAGAAATCAATAATAGAAGCGTATCTAGAAAACCTCCAAAGATTTCAAAATTAAATGGGAAGCCCCCAAGTCTCCCATGAGTCAAAGAGGCGACCACAAGGCAGATCAGAGAGTACCTTGAGTTGAACGGAAGTGGAAACACAGCCCGTGGAGCTTTGTGGAGGCAGCTAAAGCTGTCTCTTAGAGGCAAACGTGTAGCTTTCTAATTTATGGAAGAAAGTCGGCAAAGGTGTGCTAAGTGTCTCTAGAACTGGGGGACATTTGGACTGGTTGGAGTTACACGGCCTGTTTTGGGGTTTCCAAGCCCACAGGCCCTGTCCTGACTCAGACCTCACGTCCGTCCAGCAAGTCCCCACACCGTCTCTCAGCCCTGGAGCTACAGCCACGAGCCTTTGGTTTCGGCTCTGAGCCTACCGTGCCTCCTCGTGCATGCCCACCGGGGACTGGAGTCGGGGGTGTGGGCAGGTACTGGGGCTGAGGATGGCGCTTCTGGGGCAGACACCAAAGGCCCCACTTTCTCGGGTAAGATTAAACGAAAGTAGCAGAGACATTGTGCTTCACTCTGCAGTCTTGGTGGAACCTTCCAGACCTCCAAACAGAGACAGGGGGTCCTGGTGGTGTCACATGGTGCCTTTCAACCCTCTCTGCGAGCTTTCCATCTCAGAGTGTGAGAGACGTCCTAGCTGGAAACCTGAGTCCTCATTTTGTTGGTGTAACGACGGACTGATCCCGAGCCAGCCTTGAGCACCTCTGAGTGCCCCTCGGTGCGGGGGGCCCTGAGTACGGGCCCCCAGGTGCTTATCCGCCACTGCGTCTGCCTCTCCACTTTCTGGGGCAGAGGGTCCCCGCAGACCCCTTCCCTCTGATCACAGCCAGGCTGAGTGCAGCCCGGGCACGATCCGGCAAGGAGACGCCGTTACATCTGGTCAACAGCGTGCGGTGCTTTTCACCCAGAAAAGCAAACGGCTTTCTCTTCCTCCAGACCATTCTCACCTGCTCAGCACAGCAAGGTTCCCATCCACACCCTCGAAAGCTTTCCTGCATCTCTGTTTCTCGCAGCTGCTGTCTTTGGGGCAAATCAAGAGGGACAGATGGCAGGCGGCTCCGCTGGCCTCTGAAACCAGCCTGCCCCTCCCGAGCGCCTGTCCCTCACACGCGTGTGCTCTCCTCCTGTCCCCAACCAACAACAGCATCTTCCTAAACACACCAGCACGTCCTGTGGCATGTGACCGTCGCCCTGCCCTGGCCACACTCTTTCTGACCACGACGCAAGGAAACCACCCGTGCTCCCGGCCGCACCTCCAGACCTGGCAAACCTGCCTCCCATGTTCCTGCCCTTGACGCCACTTTCCACCATGGAGATACGGTGCCCACGTGGGGCACAGAATTCCAGAACAAAGCATTCAGATTCCCAGAGTCTGAAACATAGTGTCATTCCAGGTGCTGAGTGTCTGCTGGTCCCGTGAACACCCACCACCCAACACCGAACCCCCTGCCGGCGGCGCATTGCCGGACGCAGGGTCGGCCGGGTTCAGCATCGTTTCAGGAGGGCTGCTCAGCCAGTGTCCGGATCCTGAGGGGAAACGACGCACCCACAGGGGCGTCAACGGCCCTTCTAGCCTCAGTCACCCGGATGGGGACAAGGGGAGGGGGGCCGGAGCCGGTTCCGAGAGGACTCAGAGAAGCACGGACTTGGGGAGAGCCATGCACCCGCAGGTCATGGAGGCCACGTGGCGTGGAGTGCGGGGGCCGGGAGGGCACTGGGAAGGCCCCTGGATGTAGGGGCCTCGGAGGGCCTCGGGCAAGAACTGGTGCTGGGTTTGTAAAGGAAGAGGAACTTGTCAGGAAAATCAACCGTAGGGCCAGTCCGTTTGGCAAGGCTGGAGGGTGTTTTCTGTGCGCAGCGCCCAGGGGGAGGACAGTGAGGCTGAGCCCGGCCCGCGCCGGAGGTGGCCCTGTGGACGCCAGATGGACTTGCCTTCCTGCCGCAGGCAGCCTCTGGCCAGCCCCCTGCTAGGCACCGAGCGGCACACGGTGGGACCGAGCAGCCGTGGCCCGTTCTGCCCTCCCCTGCTGCCGAGGCCTCCCCCTCCGAGGGCGCCGCGGGACCGCAGGAAGCGGGATTTGGGAACGTGCCTCCAAGAGCCCAGAGCACCGCAGTGCGGGCACAGGACAGGGGTCCTCACTGCACCCTCGTGGGGCGGTGGGGAGAGCGCTACGCCGCCCCGTGTCCCTTCCTTCCCGGGGCCGCCGAGCACGGTGAGTGCCGCAGCCTCGGTCCCCCACTTACTCGAAATACTCGGTGGCAGGCGTGGTCCTGAAGGTGTCGTTGGGGCCGGAGCTGGAGCCGCCGGCGCGGGCGTCCGAGCAGTTGGGACTGTTCCACGTGTTGTTGCAGTGCGTCCACGGCAGCTCCGCGGAGAAGGACGAGAAGAAGTAGTGCAGCGCCCAGGCGATGATGACGTTGTAGAAGAAGCCGACGTACAGTGAGATGAGGATGACCGTGAAGCCCACGCCTGCCGCAGGAGAGCAGAGAGCCGTCAGCGGGGGCCCGCCCGCCCTCCTCCAGCCGAGCGGGCTGTGCTCCCGCACCAGAAACCGGGCCATGTCTCCGCACACCCAGAGACAGCTCGTGAGAGCAAGGGTGCCAGACTCCATGCCGTGATCCCAGACGAGGGGCCGCACCCGAACCCCCAAACCTACCGCGGCCATCGGTGTGCACACAGATCATCTAGGGTCACCCTGGTAGAACCAGGTCACCCACAGACATACAGGGTGACTCATGGCCATATGTGGCCGTCCACCACCACTCACAGCCACTCGGCATCAGCCGAGGTCATCCAGGGCCACCAGGCCATGCAAGACCATCAGAACCCTCCATGGCCACCAAGAGTCAGCAAAGGTCACCCCAAACCATTCAGGGTCACTCAGAGACATCCAGAGCCACCTAGGAAGACCCAGATCTCCCAGAGCCATCCGGGGCCACCAATGGTCCTTAGAAATGCAGGTCCCCAATGGCCACCCACAGTACCCAGAGCCATTCAGAGACATTTATGGACACTCATGGCTGCTCATACCCCCTCAAGACTACCCAGGGCAAACAGTCATCAGGGTCATTTCACAGCTACCCAGAGCCACCTGAAGTCACACAGAGCCATCCCTGACCACTCAGGGTCACCCAGAGCCATTTATGACAGTCCAGAGTCAGCTGGGGCCATGCATGACCATCCAGGATTAGCCGGAACCATGCGTGACCACTCAGGGTCACCTAGAGCATGCATGACTGTCCAGCGTCAGCCAGAGGCAGGCAACCGTCCAGGGTCACCCAGAGCCATGCACGACCGGGACCATACATGACTGTCCAGAGTCACCCAAAGCATGCATGACTGTTCAGGGTCACCCAGGGCCATGCATGAACGTCCAGGTTCAGCCAGAGCCATATATGTCCATCCAGGGTCACCCGGGGCCATACATAACCGCCCAGGGTCATCCGGGGCCATCCCTGACCATTCAGTCTCCTAAAGCAAGCCAGGGCCTTTCGTGGCGACCTTTCTAGGGTCACAAAAGCTGGGATTTGGGATCGTCATCATGGGGCTCCTGGCTCCCGGGGAACTAGGGCAGAGTGGCAAGCACTCTTTGGGGCTGTGCCATCCTGCCTGATGGCAGGTGGGTCTGGCCTCCTCCCACCGGCCAGGAGCCCTCTTGCTCCGTGCTGGGTGAGCTGCACTCTGTTCCCCGCTCCGGGGCCCCGTCCGGCTCCATGCGCAGTTCTTTCCATTCGGCTTCCTTCTCGGCTTTGCGGATGCGACTCGACCGGCCTGGAGCTTTGATTCCCTCTTTTAAAGCCTGGTTGGGTGCTCTGCCCGGCCGTGCTCGCTCGAGGCTGAGGCCGCGGCTAGGGGAGGAGCACGCCTTCAGGGGATGTTTCCAGGAAGCGGCTTAGGTGTCTCTCATGGATGTCCCCCTGAGGAGAAGCAATCTTCATGCTCAGGGCATCATTACGGTTCTCCCCCTACCCTGGAAGCAGACAGAGAAGCCTGACATTGACTCGTGTGCATCCATCAGACAGGTCCTGCGTCGGGAATGTGCTAGAAATGAGACAGTTCTGGTACGTAAACCCTCTTGGAAAACGTGTGTCGTCAGCCATGATGATGAAAACAGCAGTTTTCTTTGCAAGGGCCTCTCCGGGGTGGCAGTGGTCAGCTTTGAATAACGTGATGTCGCCATTCCGCTTCCTGAGCTCCTGAGGACAGAGGCTCGGTCGTGATTCACAGCAAACCCACCCAGGCAGCCATGTTCCTGGGAGTCGTGCCATCGGGGAGCCGTGTTCCTGGGAACCACGTCGTCAGGGAGCCGTGTTCCCAGGAGCCGTGTCGTCGGGAAGAGCATCACGGAAGGTTTTCTCGGGCAGCGCCCGACCGTGGATACCTGACTTGAAATCATTTAAAGGTTTGAACTTTGTGTGCAAGACCTCAGCTTGAACATGGGAAACTCAAGGCAGCCGGTGAACCAACAGCAGGGCCGATCGGAGTCCACTGTGTGACCCAAGAGCTAAGCCCCGCGCTGAGTGCACGGCCCTCCCTCTGCACTGGCCAGGTTTCTTGACCTTCACTCCAGGGAGACGAGGTCACCCCCGAGAACACATGGGCCCCCTGGCTGCCCCGCACCGCAGGCTCCCGCACACGAGCCGCTGCCCCCAGGGGCCCACGTGTCAGGGGGAAGAGCATGGCTGCCCAGGACAGGGGCCATGAGTGGGGTGGACAGAGCCTCACGAGCTCCCCTGACGTGTCGTTCATCACAGGCTGGCTCGGGACAGTGACCTGCCCCCCAGAGTAGCGGGCTCAGCCTTCTCCTGCGTTCCCATGTGGCCTGCCCCTGCCGGGCGCCGGTGGAGCCCGGGCCCACGCGTGAGCTCCGGTCGTAGGTCTCATCATCGGTTCCCGCCGGTTCCTGTTTTCCTTAGTTTCTCTTTACGTTAACTTTATAACCTTTAACCTTTACATTAATCCGGGTGTATTTTGTCTTATTTTAAACCACTTTAAATTCTTTTCAGAAAGAGGAGCTCGATATTTCACACTAAAGTACTGTTGAGTACAAAATATCATCCTTTTTTTATATACATAAAACAGGATGGTGGGGCTCCTGGGTGGCTCAGTGGGTTAAAGACTCTGCCTTCAGCTCAGGTCATGATCTCAGGGTCTTGGGATCGAGCCCCGCATCGGGCCGTCTGCTCAGCGGGCAGCTTGCCCCCCCCACCATCCCCGAGCCTGCCTCTCTGTCTACTTGTGATCTCTCTCTCTCTGTCAAAAAAGTAAATAAAATCTTAAACAAACAGGGTGGCGGGGTTTCCATGGCACACGTTAGACAGGGTCTGCATGCGGCACAGAAAGGCGGAGTCCTGGGGAAGCAGGCACTCGGGCCCCAGAGCTGTGGCCACCCTGTCCCTCCCCACCACCTGCCAGAGCCGGGTCACACCAGCAGCGTGGACACCGGCTTCAGGAGCACGTCAGGGACGCCCGCCACGAAAAATGGTCCTCACGGAGCAGCCTGGCCTTCCCGACAAGGGTCACTGCGTGTCACCGTGAGGACCGCAAACTCCTATAGTCGGGCTGGGCGTCCTTAGCCTCTGCTGGGTCTGAACGCGTGCTCGTGCGGGAGGAGAGGGACAGAGACAGGGAGACAGGGAGAGAGAGACAGGGAGAGATAGGGAGAGACACACAGATAGGGAGAGACAGGGGGAGGGATAGGGAGAGACAGGGGGAGAGAGAGAGTCCACCCACAGGGGCCTCGTGGGCTGGGGCACAGCCCTCCCTGGGGACAGCTTTCCACAACTGGACAAAGCTGTCGGGCCGTGTGGAGCGTGGACATGGCTCTGGGGCTCAGGGTCGGTTTCTGAAGGAGCCGCCGCCGGCCGCGGGTGCTCAGGAAGGAGGATTCGCTCTGGGTGGGGGGTGCAGGCTCGGGTCCCTGAGAAGCCTGACGGAACAGACACTCAGAATCCCCCAGAGGCCTGGAAGCCCACCCAAGTGGACGCCACGGCCCGCAGTCCGCATGGCAGCAGGGGTCCGCGTCCCCTGCGTGTCCCCAGGGGGTCACCCGGGGATGGCGCACTTCATCTCAGTCTGGACGGAAATGCCCCCGCGGGGAAGGCGCTGAGCCCCCGCAGGCTTGGGTCGGCCGGGGCGGGGGTCCCCCGCGTGCCGTCCCTCGGCCTGCGACCGGCCACTTCCTGGCGCGTCCCTCCGGCAGGGGTTTGCGGAGGACGAGGCCGGCGTCCGGCACCTCATTTAAGCTTTGACTTCCGCGAGCAGCCCCTGGCGCGGACGGGGTCGGCCAGCCCCGCTCTGGAGATGCGTGTGGCACGAGGCGGGGAGGCCGCGCCTGGCTCCATCTCGGGGCCACACGCGCCGGGAAAGGCGGCCGGGCCGGGGTTTGGCAAGCAGCCGCTTGGAGGAGGCGCGGGGCGCGGGAGGGGCCTCATGGCCGGTCTCGGCGTCTGCTGCGGGGAACCCCCCGGCCCCCAGTCCCGGGCACAGCAGCCGTGAGCCGACGGCCGCCCTCTCTGACCTCGACCCACCGCCCCACCCCGCGCGTCCTGGAGACTGGGAGGGCTTCCGCCCGCTGCAAACACACCGACTTTCCGACCTCGGAGGAACTGCCATGACCGAACTTAGGGAAGTTTCCCCATGAAGCTGGGGGTGTGGACCACGCCATGGCCCCGGGTCTCCCCCACGAGGCCTCCCTGAGCCACGGGCTCCTGCGACGCGGCGTGGCCTGGTGGGCAGGTGCACCCCGGAGGTGGATGTGGGGCTCGAGACGGGTCTGGAGCCCGCATCCCCTGCCCCTGACGAGGGACAGGGCGAGCCCCTCAAGCCCACTAACCCTCAGTGCCCGGATATCCAGAATGGGGACAACGCGGTTGTGTCCTCCCCGGGGCTCCCACAAGGGTCGGGCGAGGTGACCATGGAGTGGCCAGCCACGGGGTGGCCCCTCGGCTCAACACGACGTGTGTTTGCTTCCTGGTGCCGCAACTTCCCGGCGGCAGACTCTGGGCTTGGTGAGTACGCAGAGAGCTGGCCCGCCCCTAGGAAGCCCCGAGAGAGCAGAGGCCCAGGCTGTATGGCAGCCGGACAGACAGCGACATGCACCCGGGAGCGTAGAGGACAGACTGACAGACGGACGGAGGGTTGGTCTCTCTGCCTCATTAACGATGACAACACCACTAGCGACTAGCAGGCCGGCCTCCCCGGACAGCAGGGGCACATGCTCCCGAGGCCTCCGTCAGCTCGGCCTCTTACAGTAGGACCCAAATGGAAATGGGTCTGAGCTCATGCACGTGTATGGGGAGGAGAGGGACAGAGACAGGGAGACAGAGAGAGATGGGGAGAGAGACAGTAAGAGACACAGACACGGAGACAGAGACAGAGAGACGGAGACAGAGAGACAGAGAGACAGAGTCAGGGACATGGACATCGAGGGGCATAGAGACCTATAGCAGAGCAGGACCGAACACCCCGGGGGGCTTGCCCTGGCAGCCGTGAGCCAGCTCAGCCTGCGACACAGGGAGGGCGCGAGCGGGCCGGGCGTTACCTTTCAGGACGGGGCAAATCTTCCAGACGCCGGCAGCGCCCTCCCTGTTGAACTGTCCCAGGGCCAGCTCCATGTAGAAGAGGGGCATTCCGGCAATGACCATGAAGAGCAGGTAGGGGACCAGGAAGGCGCCTGCGGACAGGACAGCTGGCTCAGCC
The DNA here is from genome assembly GCF_922984935.1 of Meles meles. Lineage (NCBI taxonomy): Eukaryota > Metazoa > Chordata > Mammalia > Carnivora > Mustelidae > Meles > Meles meles. The sequence goes on along the minus strand of NC_060068.1, from coordinate 183,499,526 downwards.
GGGGGCCGGGGGAGGCCACCTGTGATCACCAGAGCAGGTCATCCCACCGCCACACCTTGGGCACGACCGTCTGCTTCTCCGGAAGCTCCCTGCACGGCCGCCCTCCAAAGGCAAGTCCCAGGCTGTGTGCGGCAGCCTCTGACCACCACGCCTGGGCCCCCCCATCGTCAGCGCCCTGACATGTCCCTGCTGAACCCCAGCCACCCCTTGGCCAAGTCATGAGATCAGCCGCGGAACAGGGCAGTCCCCCATCGGCTCCTGGAGCTGCCCACCGCGCCTGGTCCGCACAGCTCGGCCTTGGCTCTCTCGAGCTGTCGGTCCTCCAGGCTCTGAGGTCCAAGTCGGACCCCAGCTCCCCGTCTTCAGCGTCCACCTCGGTCAGGGGCCACAGGGGACAGGGGCGCCGGAGGAGCCAGAGTCTCCCCCCCACCGCGTGCCGCCCCGTCCTCCTGGAGCTGCGCTTGTCCCAAGCACGAATCCAGGGCCCCACGGAGCTGCGTCAGGTGAGGGGCCTTTGCCGCGGCTCCTTTCCTGGGATGGGGAGGGGAAGGCAGGGAGGCCCCGCCGTTCTGCTCAGGCCTCGTGCTGCCCCCTCAGGGCGGGCGTGCTGGAAGGTCCTCCCCGGGGGGCTCCGCCAGAACCTCCTCGCGCAGCCTCAAGGGACTGCCACGGGGCAGCGAGCACCCGCTGAACTGGCTTCAGTTTGTGGGTGACGCCGTCCCTTGTTTCCCTCTTCTGCCTCGAGCCGGGAGCCAGCTCGGTGTGGTTCTCGGGCTGGGCGCGTTCGAGGAGCGGGGTGAGGGCTCGGCTCCAAAGCCGAGGGCCTCCGTGCGCGCTCGGGACACCGACTGAAGTTGGCCCAACATGGAGGGTGTTCCAGAACTTTCTTTCCAGAGCAAAAGCCATCTTTGGAAACGGAAGGCAGAGCCCTGGTGCCTCTGGCTGCCTCCTCCTGGGCTCAGCGTCCCCGCTGCGGAGGGCAGGCCCCGCAGGAGGCTGCCGGACCCTCTGCTCCGACCGTCTGCGCGTCCCCCCGCCCCGAATGCCAGCCCTGCCCGGGCGTGGTCGAGAGCCGCGGCCCCCCCGCCGGCCCGGGACTCACCGCCGCCGTTTTTGTAGCACAGGTAGGGGAAGCGCCAGACGTTGGCCAGGTCCACCGCGAAGCCGATCACAGACAGGAGGAAGTCCACTTTCTTGCTCCAGGTCTCGCGCTCTCGGCTCCCCAGGGGCGTCTGCGTGGGGTTGGCGAGGGTGGAGTTCGTGAGCTGCACCCCATTTTGCTCCTTGACCAGGACGAGTTCCACTGCCTTGGGGCCCATGGCGTTGGGTTCCTTAGCGGGGGCCGCGGCGGAAGACATCGGTGCCGCGGAGCACTTGTTTTCGCTCATGGGCGGACGGGGGCCTCGGACTCCGCTCTCGGGGCCTTAAGCGGGAAAACAAGCACACACAGGACCGCAACGGGTTAGCAGCCCGAACCACGGCGGCAAAAGCAGAGCTCGGGGGCAACGCTCTCCACGTCTTTGGGGCAGAATCCACTCCAAGCAGCTAGACTGACGGAGCCAAGGTTGGGGACAGCAGGGGACCGGCTAGATCTCGTGGGGGCCGGGGCGCGGGTGGGTCCCGGGAACCTCACGGCAGATACCGCCTTGCTCCCTCTTTCCCCGGCCGCCGTCTCTGTGCCAGTTACAGGGCAGAGCGGCAGACGCTCCGGTTCTGCTTCGAGTGATGATGCCGGATGTCGCCTCCCCCCTCCCCACATGGCCAGGGAGTCCTTTCGCAATCTTCACCTGGCACCCGAATGTAAGTCTGTTTGGGCACCCGGGTGCCTCAGCCGGTTCAGTGTCTGCCTTCTGCTCAGGTCATGATCTCGGGCTCCTGGGATTGAGCCCCACATTGAACCTGCTTCTGCCCCTCCCCCCGCCCCACCCCACCCCACCTGCTGTGCTCTCTTCTGATATAAATAAATAAAATCTTAAAAAAAAACTCTTTACAACAGCGCATATGTATTCTTTACACACAGCGGTAAAAGCAGAGAGCAAATCCTTATAACCAAAATCAGCCGCAATGATGCAAGTTTAAAGGCAGCCGTTCCAGGAATGCCCGCAGGGTGCGCTCCCATGGCCCGGGCACAGCAGAGCGCTGGCCGGCTTTAGGGGGCAGACGAGTTCCTGTAGGTAGTGATACCCAGGAATTGCTTCGGGCACCTTCATAAAGCCGCGTCTAACACGGTCCAGCAGCACAGTTCCGCGTGGACACGGCCGAGAGAGCTTCAAATAGCACTTCCGGTGTTCGGACCCATCAGCACCGCCTCAGCTGCAGACACACGCACGTGCGCGTCCACACACACACACACACACGCATGCACCCCCCCCCGCCCCCACACAGCCTGGCCGAAGGAAAGGAATAACGGGCCGGCATCTCTACTGGGGTCATTTTCCTCTGCATCCGAATTTGAATGTCTCACCAGAAAAGTGATTTTACCCACTGCTCTCCGGCGGCCCCTTCGCCTCCAGAGTGGGCTGGAGCTGTGGGCACGGGGAGCCTTTCCCTCAGAGGGGATCCCAGTCACCCCCTGCCAGGGAAGCGGACACTGGGATTGGCGGTGAGCCAACCTAACTCCTGAAACCACAGCCTCCGGGGCCAGGTTTGGGTACAGAAAGCAGGTGGCGTCTCGGAAAGCTTCCTTCTATGCCCAGAAGGAGAAACAGCCTGCGGATGAGCCCGCTCTGCTCCTTCCCTGCAGCCCGCCCGGCGCGCCCACCCAGCGGCTCCCGACCGGTCTTAGCAGTCCGACAAGCACCTGCAGGGTGAAGCGAGAAATTCACCCCACGGGTCCGCCTCACCGGGCGGCCTGGCTCAGCAGGAAGGAGTCCGCCACAGAGGCCACTCGACCCCCGGAACTGGCGCCCTGGGGACCCCAGCGACGACTGCCCCTTCCCGCGCCGCCCAGAGCGCAGGGCGGCCTCGGGACCAGGGGACCTGGCGCTCCGGCCGCAGGACGGGGCCAGGGGTCACCGGGGCGCGATCAGTCAGTCCCTCACCCCTTCCCATGCACACACCCCTCGGCCGGCCACCAGCCTCCCTAAGACCGTGAGTGGCATTGTCGGGGCGCGCTGCCCCTGTCAGCGACTTTCGGAGACGCGGTGCCCCCGACGGTGCCCGCCCCAACCTGGCGCCTCTGGGCCACAGACTCCGGGGTCCGCGGAGGGAGCGGCGCGCCCCGAGGATGCGCGGGCGCGGCTCGCCGTCTGGCTCACCTGCCCGCCCCGGCTTCACCTCTGCGCTGGGGTCCCGCCGCCTGCGGTCGCAAAACCTCGGGCCCGCTCCCTTCCCGCTGCGCTGGGCGGTCGCGGCCTCCGGGCTCTTATGGTGTCTCCCGCCCGCCCCGCCCCTCCCGCCGTCCGGGGCGCCCGCCCGCCCTGGCTCCGCCCTCGCACCGCCCCGGGTGGGCGGAGGACCAGCCCCGGCCGCGCCCCCCGTCCCCGCCCGCGGACCCGACAGCCTGGAGGTGGCCGGCGGCCGACGGCGGATGCCAACTCTTCACCCGCCGGGAGTCCGCCGCATCCCAGGGCCTCCGACGCGTGGGAGCGGGGACACCTCCCGGGCCCAGGAGTCGCAGGACTGAGACGGCGGGGTCGCGGCGGAACCAGCCTCGGCGTCCCTGCTACCCTCGCCCGCACCCCCGGGGCTGCTCGCTCCTCCGAGACGTCTGCCTTGGGGCGCGCGGGAGCGCTCGACACTGGGCCACAGAGATGCCCCGAGGAGCAGCTGGCGACGAGGGGGCAGCGTGGCGCGCGCGCTGGGAACGGCGCTGGGGCGCGCGGTCTGAGCGGGACCCGCCGATCCCCTCCCCCCCAGCCCCGCTGCTGCGCGGACCCTTCTCCCCAGCAGTCCGGCTGCACCGACCCCTCCCCCGTCCGGCGCCCTGGGGTCTTCTCCCAGCCGAGTCTAGCCCGGAGCAGGGGCGGCTGGTGACGAACCTCAACTCAAACCTGGCCCCGCTGGGGAGACCCTGGTCCCTGCTCGACCTCGTGGGCTCCGCACCCCTGTACAGAGCCTCCCGGGCCACCAGGCACCTGATGGTCGCCGGGGTCCTTCTGTGGCCCCGTGCGCAGCCACCACCGCGGTGCCATCACCGAGCTTTGCCCCTAGTACGGAGCTATGATCGGAGCCACAGGGATGGAATGATGCGCGGAGGAAAACGACTTCTCCACAAGCCTGGAAAGCCACCGGGGGTGGACAAGCACTCAGGGAGGAAACAGACTGGAATCTTTGCCAAAATGCCTCCTACAAGATTTCACATTCACGGAGTCCACAGGCCACCAACCAAGGCCCAGGCGGTGTGCAGAACAGTGTCAAGGTGAGTGACCCTGCACGGGCTTTACCCTCCGGGTGGCCCAGTCTCTGGCCATAACCTTCCTCCTGAGTCTCCTTCGGTTTTGCCGCTGTGCGTCTGCTGTGGTGGGCGAGCACACAGGTCCCCCGCTCCCCGGCCCGTCTGGACCCCTCGCTCTGGCTCAGCACGTCACAGAAGCCGTGTCCCTTTGTCCGGGGACCTTGGAGTGCCCTTGCTGCTCAGTGGCCTTTCCCCCACTCACCCCAGCCAGCCTCCTGTCAACCAGGCTGTCGCCTTAGACAGGAACCCTGCCCAGGGAGGGCCCCAGGAAATGCTCCAGGCTGAATTAGAATTCAGCAGAAAGAACCCCTTGACTCAGTGTCTCCATCTGCTTTCACTGCAGTAGTAAAAATACGAAAGAACAGGAGGTTTATAAACGAAGGATGTTGTCACTGTTCTGCAGGTGGGAAATGCAGGATGAAGACACTCAGTGCATTGACAATCCCGTGAGGCCCCCTTCCTGGTTTGCCGGGTCTTGTCTGTGTCCTCACCGGCTGCAAGTGGGAGAGACTTGTCTGGGTCTGCAATCCCATTCCGGAGGGCTCTACCCTCGGGACCTAACCACCGCCCAAAGGCCCCACGTCCAGGACCCCCGCACGGATGATAGGATGTCACGTGTGAACGTGGGGGGAGATGCAGTTCAGTCCCGAGAGCTGAGGGAGTGACAGGGATTTGATGATGACGTACACCTTGAATCTGTGACAGCAATGGCCGTCATTCAGGGGCTGTGTCTTCCCACACCGGCTCAGTAATTCGGGTGGTAAGAAAATGGGATAATCTATTCCACAACGCCGAGGAAATAAGGGGCCACCAAAGAAAGATTTTCTTTTAAATAAGGGAACCGGGTGAGAACTGATGAGGTCTGGTCTGTATATTAGAAACACTTCCACACATGTATTTCTCTCAGTCCTGGAGGCTGGAAGTCGGAGATCTGGGTGCCGTCTGGGTCTACGTGAGCCTCTCCGGGCTTGTCTTCGCATGGTGGGGGGTGGTTCTGGGCAGAGGGAGATGACTGCGGGGTGGGGAGGTAGAGAAAGCCGACTTGCTGGTCTCTTTTTAAGGGCACTGATCCTTTCACGGGCCACCCACACGAGCTCCTCTAAAACGAATCCCCTCCCCAAAGCCCACCTTCTAATACGCGTGGGAGGGGTGAAGGCTTCCACACAGGAACGTGGAGGGCACATCCGGTGTACGTGATGCTTGCCGCCTGTCATGTTTGTGTCATTTCAGCTGAGCTGTAGTGTTCTAGGCTTTCATTTCCTTTCTTAGAATTTTTTTGGTGTTCCTTGAGTTAATTATTGCCTATTTTTTTATTGTTCAATTTTCCACATTACTTTCATTAATTCAACACCAAACTCTCCAACAATTATACCAATCTCCTTCAGATTTGTTCAAACCTGGGAGGCAGTGCTGACTAGAATCTTCGGCCTCTGCTCCCTTATGGACACTGGTCCTCCAGTCTCGCCACCCAGCCTTTGTCCTGGCATTTCCCATGACCGTGACTCCGGGAACCCTTAAACGCTTTCCTGCATTGAACCCTGGTTTCTAGGATCCCATGTGTGCTGCGTTTTGGCCTCACCACCCCTGCTTCTCAGATCTCCTCTGCACCACAAAGGAGAAACTAGGAAGTCTCTCTCCTAGGATCCCTGCCCCATAGAGTACTAGGTTAGAATTTACCAGTTAGAGACACTCCTACCTGATCAGATGGTTGGAAGAGAAGTGGAAGCCATTATTCCACTGTTCCCAGAGGCATGTCGTTGGCTCTGATGGGAGATGTGGAATCCTTGGCAGCCCCCTGGAGAGCTTTTCAGTAACTTCAGTCTCTGATCTCTTTTTTTTTTTTTATTTGTTTATTTACAGCATAACAGTGTTCATTGTTTTGGCATCACACCCAGTGTTCCATGCAGTACGTGCCCTCCCTATTACCCACCACCTGGTTCCTCAACCTCCCCCCCTCCCCGCCCGCCGCCCCTTCATAACCCTCTGGTTGTTTTTCAGAGTCCATAGTCTCTCTTAAGCTAAATAACTCAACTCACATCCTGGTCTAGGCGGCTACTGGTGCAGTGAATGCCCCCACCCCCACCCCCGCCCCGGTGATTACTGGGAAAGACCATAAGACCAGTTTCCCTTCCCATGGCGGGGAGAGCAGCACCGCCCCCCCAACCCCGTCTTATCTCGGTGCTCTGTCAACTCTCCAGCTCACTGTCATGCCCAGTCTGACACCCGCACCACAGCGTTGGTCTGCGACACCATGACGTCATGCCGAATCTACCTGGTGAGACACATGCGTGCTGAGATTGGGGGAACGCATGTTTGAATGTAAACACACGTGTGGATCATATTCCGAAGCCCGCCATCTTGGTGAAGTCTCTGTGGGTCATGAGATTCGGGACTGGTCAGGATCCACAGTGAAACATAGCTTGCTGCCTCTGGCTGTCCTGCTCGTTGTTTTTTTTTTTTTTTTTTTTTGGAGGGCTGTCCTGCTCTTAAGGAAGCATCACCATACCTGAGAAATTCTTTTGGTTTGGGGGCTTCTAACTGTAAGTGCTTCTATGACCCATTTACTGAGTTATCCATAATGTGTTCAGTTTTTCCCCAGAGCAAGAAAGGTTCTGGAACAGTCTGGATTATTCTCAAACTTAAGCATGCATGTAAATCACCTATATAAACCTTATTGTGTATGAAACACAGACGTCACCATGTCTCTGCTGGTGACCCATAGTGCGGAGTCTTAGAGTTTTGGAGAACAGTCTAATATTCTTCTGAGAACACTTATTCTCCTTTTGAATAAGTATGCCCCTGAGCCGTAGTAGAAAGTCACGGGACTCCAAGTTACACAGAACCAGAGCATCCCATCATAAACTAACCCACAAACCCAAGAAGTTTGGTATTGACAGCAACTTGCCATCATGAGATGGAAGCAATCTCTACAAAATCAGGCTCGAGCAGGGGCTGAAGACACACCAGGCTGCATGAACAAGTGTCCACTCTTGTTGCACAATTACCACCCCTTAAACCTCACCTCCAGTGTCATGGTGGCCCGAGGAAGCATATGGATCCCATATGTCGTACCCTCTCTGCTGAGCCCACCAGTATGTAGCGGGCGGCAGGATCACAGGGGCACCCGGAAGGGGTGAGCAGGGAGATGTTCTCAGTGGGTCGGGAACCAAGCAGTGCATCAGGCTGTTATTTTGCTGACAGCGAGAGAGAGAGAGCGAGAGAGAGAGAGAGAGAGAGAGAAAGAGAGAGAGAGGTCTCAACTGGTTCGCAGGCATTGGCTAATGGTGTGGCTTGTATAGTAACAGACTTCAAAGAAAATTAAGAAATTGGTGACAGAATCTTAATTGGCAGACTGCATAATTATGGAGAAAATCAAGGAATCCTCAAAACAACTACTAGAATTAATAAGTGACTTTAGTAAGGTCATGAGATATAATAAAAGTCAGTTATATTTCTATATACCAGCAGCAATCAACTGTAAAATGCAATTTAAAATAATTTCATTTATGGTACCCCCTAAAACAAAATGCTTAGGCATAAGATATCTACCAGACGTGTGTTGAAAACTAGAATACATTGTTGAGAAACTACAAAGACCTAAGTAAGTGGAGAGGTATACCATGTTCATGGTTGAAAGTCTCACTGCTAAGATGTTATTTCTGCTCAAATTGATATACAGGTTCAACTCAATCCTAACCAGAATTCTAACTTGCTTTTTTAAAATTTATTTTTATTTTTTATTTTGAGAGGGAGAGAGTGCCCGTGAGAACGTTCATGCATGAGTGGGTGGGGCAGAAGACGAGGGAGAGAGAAACTCTCAAGGAGGCTCCATGTCCAGCACAGAGCCTGAGGCAGGCTCGGTCTCACAACCTTGAGATCATGATCTGAGCTGAAATCAAGAGTCAGATGCTTAGCCAACTGAGCCACCCAGGTGCCCCGATGTGTCCTCTTTTTAAAAACAGCTTTGTTGAGCTAAAAATTACATACAACAGACACATTTCAAGTTACCGTTTGATAAGTTATTTGTGTGGCTGTGGAAGCATGAGCGCACGTGGGATGATGAACGTATTCATCCTTCCCAAACTGCCCCCCTGCCCCTGGCGATCCATCTTTACGCCACCCCATCCCCAGGCAGCCACCGATGTGCTAGCTATAGATGAGTTCATTTTTCTTAGAATCTTACACACATGGGACTATATAGTAGGTGCTGTTTCTTTGTATCCGTTCTCTTCCACTCAGCGTCTTCGAGGTGACCCTGCATCATGGTGTGAATCGGGCATGAGCTCCTTTGATGGCTGAGTAGTATGCCGCCGTACACTTAGAACGCTGTCCATCTGTCCTTCACCTGTTGATGGACACCAGGCTATTCCAAATGCAACTACTATGAACATTTGTGGACAGCTCTTTGTATGGACACAAGCTTCCATTTCTCTCGGGTAAGTACTTATTGTGGAATGGCCGAGTCATCCGGTAGATGGTGTGTAACTGTTTTTAAAAGCTGCCGGGCTGTTTGGCAAAGCAGTTATATCATTTTACACTTCTGTGAACAGCGTATGGAAGTTTCAGTTGCGACACCTAGGATGGTCAGTGTTTTTGATTTTAGCCATTCTGATAGCTGCATATTAGCGTCTCATGTCACTTCTTCAGTGGAGGTGGTGTGTTAGCAATCTCCCCGAGTGTGGCGGCCACCAACGTTCTTGTCCGTGTCTGTTCAGGTATTTTGCACTTTGGATTGTTACGTTATTCCGGAGTTCTGAGAGTTCTGGACGTGTTGTGAGTCCTTGATCAGACGGTGCTTTGCACGTACTTTCCCCATCTTGGATTGTGTTTTCATTCTCTTTGTAGTCTTTCAAAGAAGCAGTCATTAGTTTCGATGAACCCTAAGTCACCATTTTTTTTTCTTTTTGGATCTTGCTCTTTAGTGCTGTAGTTGAGAAATCTTTACCTAACCTAAGATCACAACAATTTTTACCGAGTTTTCCTTTAAAATGTTTGAAATTTCCGGCTGTACATTGATGTACCTGACCCACTTTAAATTAACATGGCCTGAGATAGGGACCAAAGTTCATCGTTTTACAGGTGGCCATCCAGCTGGGAGACATATTTTTTCCACGAATTTGCTTTTGCACCTTTGTTGAAAAACCAGTTGGCTTATATGTGTGGGTTTATTTTTGGGCTGTTTCCTTGATCTATTCCTCTATTTTGATGTTGGTTCCACTTTTGCTATGGATAAATTGTATGCCCCCCCCCAAATGCCCTAACCGTGGGGTGACTTTGTTGGAGGTGGGGTCTCTAGGAGGCAAAGCTAAATGAGCTCATCAGGGCGGGGCCCTCATCCAGCAGGACTGTGGCCTCACAGGAAGGGGATGATCCCTCTCCCTGCCTGCCCTGTGATGACACGGCCAGACAGCAGCCCTCTGCAGGTAGGAGGAAAGCTCTCCCCGGGGCTGAATGGCACAACACCTTGGCCTGGGATGTTCCAGCCTCCAGAGCCGTGAGAAAATAAATTGCTTTGTTTTGACCCACGCAGTCGTGGTGATTCTGTCATGGCAGCCGAGCTGACTGGTACACACTCTCTTCGTCACTAGGGTTTTGTAATGCGTGTTTAAGTCAGGTAATGCACGTCGCCTAACTTTGTTGTTTTGCAAAGTTGTTTTGACTTTTCTAGGTTTATCTGAATTTTAGAACCAACTTTCCAGTGTCTATAAAAAGCCTGCTGGGGCTGCTATGGGTGGCGGCTGTCATCGCTTTGTGACCTTCATTCTTTTCAAATTTGGGCCTTTAGTGCTATAAATTCCCTTCTAAGGTCTACATTAGTTCAATTTCCTAAGGCTTGGTATGTTTCGTTTATATTCAGTTCAAAGTATTTCCTAATTTCCCTTTCGATTTCTTTTTTGAACTATTATGTATATATAATATCAATTAGTTTCCAGATATTTGAGGATTTTCTGTATATTTTACTCTTTTCTGAGTGTATGTCTTGTATTGGTACCTAGCTGGCTTGCTTTCTTCATTGGAGAACACACTCTCGGTGGCCTGTGGGACCTTGTACATTTATTGTGGCTCCTTTTGTACCCCAGCATATGGTGGATCTTGGCAGGTGTTTCCCAGGCATTTGGAAAGAATGGGTATTCTGCTGCCACTGGGTGCTACGTCAACATCAAACCGGTCAAGTCAGTTGTAGTTTGCAGGTCGTCTGCACCCTTACACACTTTGGCGTGTACCTTCGGTGTAACCGTGTGCGGTTGTGGTTGGGAGACAGGTGCTGAGCTCTCCAGCTGTGATTGTGTGGACCAGCCCACGTGCCCTGTGGCAGCGTGTGGCTCTGCTGCATTGATTGTGAAGCTCTGTTAGGGGCGCTCACGCGTAGGGCCGTTCCGTCTTCCCGGGGCGCTGACTCCTAACAACCTCCACTCTGAAACGGACGCTGCTGTTGGAGCCGCCACGCCACTCCTCCTTCAAGTCCAGCTGGCATCCGTCCTTTCCCCCGTGGCCCCTTAGTTCAAGGGTGTTTCTTATGGGCATTGTGTTAGGTCTTGCTTTTATACCCGATCCGGCGTTTTTCTGCTGTTGCTGGGGCAGAGGAGGTGTTTAGAGCATTTACATTTAATGTGAATGTTGCTATGGTGGGGTTTCAATCTACCATCTGCCGTTTGTTTTCTGTCTTCCCAGTGTGTTCTCTGTCCCCATTTCTCCTGCCACCATTTGGATGGAGGCGTGTTGTACGGTTCAGCTTCCCCTCTTCGGCGGGGTCACTCGCTGCATCTCTGTTGTGTTCCTGACGTGCTCACTTCCGTGCTTGTGGCACGCGTCCTGCACTCACCCAGTCCGCGCTCAAGTGACTCGATGCCACCGGCCACATCCTGGGACGTCTTCTGTTTCCCCTCCTCCCGTTGCGATGTATTGTCATTTGCTTCTGCGTGCCATGAACCCTAGAATATGGAATCAAATTTGCTTTAGACCCTCAGTCATCTTTTTAAAAGAATTACATAACAGGAACCTAAATGCAATTCCCATTTCTGGTCCTCATCCTCTGTGCAGGTCAGGTTTCAAGATGGTGCCATGTTCCTTCTGCTTTGAGTATTTATTTTAATAAGTTAGGGTCTGCCAGTCATGAACTCTTTCAGCTTTTGCAAATCTAAAAACATCTTTATTTCTGTTTTGAGGGACATTTTTGCTGACTAAAGAATTGCGGGCTGGCGGTCTTCTGATTCTTTCCTACTTTAAGCGTGTCGCTCCACTGTCTTAACGAAGTGTGTTGTCTCTAACGAGGTATCTTCTCTTTTGCACATCTTTGCTCCTTTGTATGAAACGTGTCTTTCTCTCTGGGCTGCTGACTTCCTCTTTTGCCTTTGTCTTCAGCATTTGATTAGGATGTGTCTGGTAGACTTGCCGCCATGGTGCCTGTGCTTGGAGCTCATGGAGCACATCGGATCCGGGGGTTTATGGTTTATATCAAATTTAGGAAGTTATTTCTTTGAATATTTTTTCTTTGCCCTTTTCCTTTGGGGACCCCATCAGGCAGCTGAGGTCCCACCGGTCACTGATGCAAAGTTCAATGTTTTTCTTTTCTCTATTCCATTTTGAATAGTTGGCACGGCTTCATCTTCAAGATCACCTGCCATGTCTTCTGCCGCGTCAAACCCACCCTTAAGCCCAACCCGTGCTTTTGCAACCCTAACACTGTAGTTTTCATCTCTAGAATTCAGACTTGTGTCTTTTAAAAGATACTTTCCACTTCTCTACTGAGCACCTTGCACACCGGCCCCGCTGGCAGGTGATGGAGTTGAGTTGTAGACTACGCTGTCCGCGCTGGCCTGCGGACGGCCTCGCCCCGGTCCTGGCGGGGCTGGCTCCGCCGAGTAGACAGACAGCTTTCTGCTTTCTTGCATCCTGGCAACGTCTGATTGGATGCCAGATATTGTGCATTTTGCCCTGTGGGGTGCTGAATAATGTGACATTCCTGAGAATATTCTGGAACTTTGTGTGGGGCTACAGGTAAATTACTTGTACACCATCTGGTCATTCTTCCAGGTCTTGCTTTTAAGCTTTGCTTGGTTGGATCGGAGCAGTGTTTTGGCCAGGGTGAGGATTCCTCACTGCTGAGGCAAATCCCATCGGTGTTTTCCACCTCATGGCCTGTTCCGGGAGGGAGGGTCAACCCAGTCTCGGTTTCTCCCGCCTGACTAGAAGCAAAATTGTGGACCCACTAACTTCCACTAAGTTTGAAAGAATTAATCAGAACCTAACCAGCTCTGGCTGGGAGGGAGGAGCTTCCGCGCTGTTCCTGGGTGGACACCGGGTCCTGGTCCGGTCCGGTGGGCCGCGGCACTCAGCCCCACTCCTGCAATGCGGGCAGAATTCACGTTGTGCAGCTTCATTTTGGTGAGGACACAGATTTCAGTATTTTGAAGTTTACAGAAATGTCCTCTCTAGCCGAGGGTGCAGTCTGTTTTGTCAACTGCTTTGTGTGCCCTGGAGAGAGCAATTAAGTCAATTTGGTAAATGGGGTTGTTCAAATTTTCTACATAATTATGTTTCTCCCCCTGCTGCTTCTATCGATTACCGAGAGAGCTGGGTTAGGATCCCCACCTGTATTTGCCGATTTGTTTATCTCTCCTTTTAATTCTGTCCGCGCTGGCTAAATACATTGAGCGGGGTCATTAGGTACACGTACATGTACCTTTGGGACGTGGTGTCTTCTGGCTGAACGGGACCCTGGGTGGTCGTGCAGGGGAATCCCCTCGTCTCCGTGTTCACTTGGTGGCTGTGGACAGCCGTCTCAGCCCGCTGACCTTACGGTCCTGTTGGCCTGGTCTGGGTCGCCCCCATTTACAACACTTTCTGTGTGCCTTTAAATCACACGGAGTGAGTTGTCTAAAGAGAACTGGACTGCCGGCTGGTTGAGGGGTTTTTAGGCTCCATCCGAGGTAATTACTAGTATGGTTGGACTGAAATTTACCACATGCTGCTTGTTTCTGTGTTGTCTGTCCTTTGTTCCTTTTTCTCAGTTTCCTGCCTAGTTTGGATAAATTATTATTTAAAAATATCCTGTTTCCTTTCTCCCACTGGCTTCTTAGTTGTCTGTCTTTCTTTCCTTTGGGGACTTACAGCATCCCTGTACCGTGCTCTGTCTGCACACCCTCATGACCCTCATGCGCGGCCAATTTCCACGTGGGCACCATTCTCGTCTTTGCTCCGGGATAATCTTTCCTTTTCCTCTGGCTGCTTGTAGGGCGGCTCTGTAGAAGCGGCTCTCGGAGTTTGTGTTTTTAAAATAATGCGCGTTGGTGTATTTTTCTTACTGTCATTTTGCTTGTGGCTTGCTGAGTTTCTTGGATGTCTGAGTATAGATCTGGAAACATTCTGGCCATTATTTTGTCAAGTCACTTTTTTTTGCCCTGACTTGAGTTTTCCGGGACTCAGTCACATGTGGGAGAACACTGAAGGTCTCTCTCGGTCGGCTCTCCGGCTGCTTCACCGGGAACACACACACCACGGGGCATTGTCCCCGAGCGTCTGATCTCTGGAACCCGGTCCGGGGCGTGACAAAGGGCTGGAGGGCAGCCGCCCGTTCTCCCAGCCAGCGCAGCTTACAGACGGTGCCCAGAGCGGGGCTGGCAGGGGGCTGGGCTGTAGCGCCCGTCCACGGCCCAGGAACTCGGCAGCCGGAGGCCGTCGTACCCGCTTCTCCCTTGCCAGAGGCAGGTCCGGGATGGAGTCCCCCGCGCGGCGCTGTCCCCAGGGCTGGGGACGCTGCTGCCAGAGCCTCCCTGGCTGAAGGGGGGTGCATCCTCGTTTTAATAGGCTTATCCTGGAGACGGAGCTGCCTTCCCCGCCCCGCATCTCTGCCAGCGCCATCTGCGGACTCAGTGAGGACCTTCTTTCCCCGCCGCCCATCCGCGTGACACCGCCTCGGGCCGTGCTTCGCTGGAGGACGCCAGCACGGGAACCCGCCGCTCTGCCCGCGCTCCCCGCCCGCCCCTGGCAGCTGGCCGCGCCGCGGGAGGAAGGACCCAGGAGGCTGCTGCCCGGGACGGCACCAGGAACGTGGGGCGTGTCCTAAGCGGTGGTGCCCATGACAGGCGGCTGAGCTCTGGGCTGTGGACGGACCCGGGGGCTGTCCACAGCGCAGCACACGCCTGTGACACAGGCAGGGACGGCCCGTCTGACAGCCGGTCGTTACGGGGGGCGGCGGGGGCTGCTTTGTCCTGAGGACCTTCCTCGGCTTCCTGGCAGTCCCTCCTCCGCGGGACGGAGCTCCGGCTGCCGTGTGGGTCAGTCTGGCGGGTGAACCCGCAGCAGGGCCGAGGGGCTTCACTTCCGGGGAGATGCGGCCCCGCACACGGGGCACTGCCCCCTCCCTGTGCTGCCCGCCTGGCGGAGTCGCCGGGGAGGCCCTGCTTTCAGGCCGGCGCGCGGCCGCCCTTCGAGAAGTGAGCAGCGCGTCTCCCTGCTGTCCCCGCGCCTGGCAGCTCGCGGGCCTCACCAGGCGCCCTCTTGGCAATTCTGGGCTGTTTCGCTTTAAGATCGTGGTTCCCAGGGACGGACCCCTGGGCCCTACCCCCTGCTCTGAAGCTCAGATGGTCACAGCTGTTTGGGGCTGCCCCTGCCGCGGACCCTCCAAGACGTGGGGCGTTGACAGGTGCAGGACATGCTCTCTCCGGAGCCCCGAGGGTCCTCTGGGCACTTTCATGGCTAAGATCGTGGCTAATAAAGGCTCCGCATTCTCCGGAGGGAAAGCCCTCCACCAGGTGGAGAAACTTCACCTTCCGAGGAACTGGCTGCCGCCGAGGACGCGTGCTGTGGGGCGGGGAAGGAGGTGGTAAGCAGTGGTCCCAACCCTGTACGCGGGTACAAGGCCAGGCTGGTGCCAACCACGGGGACGACTTCCCGGCCTGCTGTGTGTGTGCGAGCGCGTGTGCGTGTGCACGAGAGCGCACTGGCGGCCGACCGTTCACCCACCTTCCCCGTGGTGGCCTCTGCTGTACTTTGTCAGGAACGTTAGTAGTGTGGCTGGTAAATCCCGTGACTGTCTCCAACCGGGAAGCACCGGAGGGCTGCGGGACGGCAGCACAGCGCTGCCCAAGGGCAGCCGTGAGGACTGTGCGATGGTACATTTTTGGGGAGAAGGTGAAAGCGGCCGCGTGTGCAGTGTGCGTTCCATCGCGTCAGGAGAAGCACCCACTGGACGTCGGTCGCACGCCGTCGGGGGGCGGGGACCCAGGGGAGGACGGGCAGTGCCACCCCGCATTCAAAGCGCGGCTCCGCGAGCCAAGGGCTGGGGTCAGACGCGCTCCTGCCGGTGGCCCCCAGGGCCCAGGCTGGACCAGCGTGGTCGGGTGGGTCCCCCGCTGGGGCCTGGCAGTGGGGAGGCAGCGGTGCCTCCTCTGCTTCTGGTCTCTGAAGGGGTCCCCAGGAGCGCCGTCCTCCCGCGTGCACGCATCCCGCCCAAGCCTGTGCCCACGGGGGGTGTGGCACCCGAGCTGCGCAGAAGTTGCTGGGGGCGCGCACAGGCCACGTCGCTGCTGGGCACTGTGCCTGGAGCCCACGGCGGCCGCTCCCGTCCCCAGTGGGGAGCGGGTCCAGCCCAGAACGTCCCTGCCATCGTGGGGGCGATGCCCCTTTATACGAAACAGGGCAAGTCCGAGCACAGAGAAGTGCAGCCCGCGGAGTCCCAGCAGAACGCGTGCCTGGGCGCCTCCTCGGACTGTCCGGGCAGAGCGTTGCGGTCCCCGGTCCACGTGCTGCTGAGCGGGACCGGCACGTCGCAGTGGAGCCAGCGGCTCCCTGACCCCCGTTCCCTTTAGTTTCGGAGGCCCTAACGCTTCGGCCCTACTTCCTCTAGTTCTCAGCCCTTCACTGCCTGGAGCAGAAAAACAAATGCGAGACCCCGTCTTGTTCTGACGTCACAACGCGTGTTTACGGCCTTCGCTACAGGGATTCCGGAGATCAACCCAGCGCCGCGGCAAACAGCCACGCGCGTCCGTGCCTTCCAGTGCTGGCCACCGGCCCGACGGGGCTGCACTGCTCCGGGCCTGCCTCTGGATCCAGGAAGACTTTCCCACCTTTTCCAAACACGCTGGGTGAGTTGCCAGAAGCCCCACCTTGACTGGTTCTCTGCCACCGCCCAGGTCTACTGTTGTCTTTCCTTTCATTTTGATCTAATCAAATTTTCCCACTCCGCAGGGAGCCCAGCGTGGGCTTGAGCTCATGACCCTGTGATCAAGACTGCCCAGGCGCCCTGCTGTTGTCTCGCGAGTAAAAAGCCACACGCGTAAGAAAAGACGTCAGGCGGGTGCAACTACATTTTATTCATTCCACGGAAAATCCGAGGGACCCCAGTCCTCCCGGGGCCTCTTCCGTCCGCACCTCCCACAAAAGGGACGGACTCCCATGCTGCGCACACGCACGGTCCGGGACGCCGCGGACGCCCAGCGGCGGCAGGGAAGGGGATCGGGAGGAACAAACGCCTGTCCTGGGTCTGCTCTCAGAGACTCTTCCTGAGCGCTCGGCGGCCCCTCATTCAACAAGCCCTTCATGTGCAGACCCGGGGTGCGGGGGCCCCGTGGGGGTCCCTACCCGCAGAGTATCTTCGTTTGTTTGCCTCCTTCATGGGTCCCTCGGACGTTCCTCTTCCAAGAATGAGTTTCTGTGCGTCCTGCAGCTACAAGCTGGCGACCGTGCGCCGGGGAGGCTGCGTGTGCGGGCTGGGAGCGCGCGCCCGCACGCCCGGGAACCCGCGAGCGTTTTTTCTGGTAGCCCTGGTGGTCACATTCTACGGAGACACCCAAGTACAACCTCCAGTTCATTTAGAAATTCGGAAGGACTTTTTCCCCCAAGCAAACCCAGAGGCTTTGCTTCAGACCCTGCTAGAGGCTGTGGTCCCGTGTGCTTGAGGAGTGGGCGTCTGGCGGGAGCCGTAGTCTGGGCTGGGCCGGTTGAGAGACCCCCCCCTCCCCCGCCCCTGTGTGCGGAGACCCTTCTCCTCGCCCTGACTCAGGCCCCAGCGCCTTCTGGATGCCCGGCGGGGGCCGCGGGGTGGGACACGGTTGGGACGCAGGAGGCGCGCCGCGGGTGGGCGGCCAAGCAGGTGTCCGCACCGAGTCCCCTGCCGGGACCCGCCTCCCACCAGGACCTGCCGGTTGCCCCAGAGGGGGCCGGGGGACCGCGACCTCCTGCGACGCCCCCATCCCACTGGCCCTCCGTGCTTCGGCAGGAGCCGGGCCGCAGGGAAGTGGACGACTTTATGTTGAACAAACACGGAGCTGGTGACGTCTATAAAAAAGGGGATTTGAAAGGGATTAAAGAAGCAGAAAAGGCGTCCGGGCTGGGGCGTGCGGCGGAGCCAGACGCTGGAATGTGCCTGGTCGAGAGAGACCACAGAGAGATTTAAGTCAAAGCCCCAGACAGCCTCGGGTTCTATCAAAAAAGGGCCCATAAATAAATATCCTCTGGTCCTCAAAGGAAAAATGAAGTAGAAAACAATTTTTTCTTTTTTTTTTTTAAAAATGCTGAATGCTTCCCGAAGTATGTAAATGAAGTTTAGAAAATACTCGTGAGTTCTCACAAATATAGAAACGCTTAAAAACCCGACAGGGCCCGGCCACGCTGTGGCCACACAGGCAGAGGATTTGTGCTGGAATCAAGGTGCACGTGGCACGTCCCGGTCTCGCGCGTCGCGTGTGCGCGTGGAGGCCCGTCCACCTGCGCGAGCCGCCGGGCGTAGACTCCAACGGGGATGTCAGCAAAGACCATGGTGGCCAGTGACCCAGGACAGTGCAGGGGACTCGGGCACAGCTGGTGCCGCGGGAGGGACAGCGCCCCGGGGCCCACACAGCCCTGTCCCTCCGCGGCCATCCACAGTGACCAGGGTCAGAACGACCCCGGGCGTCGCGGAACTCAGGCCGAGGCCAGCACACACACAGCACACGCGGGAGAGCGCCCGGCCACGTCACGGCGAGCAGGCTCACGGCCGGGCGGTGACGGGACGCACAGGGCCACGTCTCTCCGGAACCTTCTGTCCTAGTCCAGTTTCTCACGGCAAGGTTTCCTTCCAAAGTCCGCGTTTTCGGGGCTGAAGTCCGCACAGAAGCCGTTGGGGCTGGGAGCGAGCGGCGTCTGTGCGCTGCCGTCCGGACGTGCCTGTGTGGGCTGGAGATGCTCCTCCGCGAAGTTGGGGAACGTGTCTGCGAAACGGCAGAAATCCGCTGGGAAAAGACGGGCCCAGGTGAGCTGGGGGCAGACACCCGGAATCAGGGCTCCCGTCCCTGGCCTGCAGCTGCCCCAGTTCACCCTTCCGTCGGGGCCGGAACCCACGCCCTCGGAGGGAGGGGAGGCAGACGAGAGGGGAGTGGACAGGAGAGGAAGGAGGGGAAGAGGGACAGGGAGGGGAGGAGGGTCGTCCTGTTTTCCAGGCTGCTCATCAGAGAGCGGCCTGCTCAGGGCTCTCGGCTATGCTCTTTTGGGGGAAAATCTCCAGAAAGCAGGATGTGGAACCCCGCAGTGTGCTCTGGGGCCTGTGTGCTCGTCAGAGGATCTGGTTGGGGACAGGACAAAGTGTCCATGTGAGGACCTGATCTCGGCACAGCAAGAGCTGTCGAGGGACACGGCCATGCTCCGGAGAGACCCGACACGCACCCGGAAGACGGGGCCACTGTCCGCGCCGGTCACAGGGCTGAGCAAGTCTGAGGCCGTGCCTCTCCCAACAGCCCTGGGACCCAGTCCTGGGGTGGACGGTGCCCTCCAAGAGCACGGGGACACTCACAGGCCAGGGTGTGGGACTACGGACCCCAGGGAAAACCACCCGTCCTCCTCTGGGGGACACAGAAGGACTTACTGGGAACGTCTGCAGCTGGTCAGCACTCACGTGAGCAGCCCCTCCCTGGCCCAGCACCTGAGCGCACCGGGACGCACGGTCCACTCCTCGTGCAGGTGGACACACACACACACACACACACGCTCTAAATCAACACACACCAGTGTCTGACATTTGGTTGCAATTTTAAAAACACGTCCAAACAAGACATGAACCGTGACCTTTCCTGAGCAAATGTCTCCTCTTTTTCGGCGAGAATACATTCATTTCCAAACGTGCGCACTGGCGGGCCCGCCGAGCCTTTCCCTCAGCCTACAAGTGGGTTTCAGGTCTGAGTCCCCGAGGACCTTAGCTGTCCCAATTTGCATGGCTAAAAGTGATGAGCCCCCCCGCCCCCCAGCCCACGAGGACACGCCAGCAACGGTCAGCCCTGAGGGGCAGGGTCTTGCTGGGGGACCGATACCATGGACCCCTGTGGGCTGTCACGGCCCGGCCTCAGCCCACACCGCCTGCAGCCCCCGGGGATGGCCTGGATCTGGGGCTTGAGCGTGGGCTTTGGCTCTGGCTCTATCCATCCTCTGTACAACTCAGATTCCAGACCCCCCAACCTGCCCCTGCCAGGCCTGGGGACGACCCTCCTTCTGGGAGCTCCATGTTGCACAGGACAGCACGGCCCTGGTGAGCGCGCACGGGCGTCGCTCCTGCTGTGTCCCCAGGCCGCACCTCCACACCCCTGCACGATGGGCCCCTCCTCCCTCTGCCGCTGGGCCGCTCACCAAACGTGATCCGGCCCGTCCCCTCCTGGTCCACGGCCCGGAAGAGGTTGGTCACGCTGAGCTCTGCCACCCCCAGGGCCGTCTTGAGGATGCTGGACAGGGCGTGCTCATCGATGTCGCCGTCCCGCGACCCGTACATCTGCCGGCAGAGGCCAGAGTCACCCCATAACGCCCCAACCATGCAGGCACCCGCTTCCGCTCACGGGGTTCCCAGCGCTCGTGTAGGCCCAACCCCACGGGCTGGGAAGAGCCAGGACTCCACTGACACACGGATCCCCACGGGGCACCCCCATGGGGCATGGAGCTCCGAGCGCATGCCCCGCGCTCCCGCTGGAGGGCCCCAGGCAGCGGTGTGTGTTTCCCGGGGTCAGGGACGGAGCCCACACCCTGGGCTCGCTGGCACATGTGGGCACTCGTGGGCTTTTGCTCAATGACACGAATGAGCCACCACTTTCCTTGGCCTTCAGGAGGTGGCTGGCCCACGGACCCAGCGAAGAAAGACCGAGAGCAAGGCCCTGAAGGGCTGGTGTGTGCTGTGAGCCTCAGTGTGGGTCCTGCAGGGTGAGCCTGTCCCCCCCGTCAGGTGGGCCCAGCCACGCAGGCTTGCGGGGGGGTCACCCTCTCCCCGGCACCCCCTCCTTCTGCAGCCCGGTAAGCCTGCCCCTCCAGCGGGAGCTTCGGCAGACGCCGCCCGGAAGATGGTCTGCTCCGAGTTGGGAGAAACGGGTGGAGCCTGGCCACTGTTCCCAGACCAGACTCTACAAGCCGATAGCAGAGAAGCAGCCGGGTGGGGCCCGTCAGAAGGGGCTGCTCTGGAGGCAGGAGCCGCAGGGAGGCCATAAGCCAGGCGCAGGCCCAGGGCCCTCAGAGTCAGCCTGCTCCGGCCGGAGGAGGCAGGTCAGGTCTTCCTAGACAGGAGCCACCGAATATCAGTGTTGCCCAGTGAGTTCTCACGGTGTGAGGCACAGAAGACGCTGCGCACCAAGGGGGTTTCCCAGCGATGCTCTGGGGAGGGTCTGCTGGGGTCTTGGATTCTCCAAGCAGTGAGAGAGATAAGCAGCCGCTTGACTTATACATCAGATTCTCATGAATCTGGCTATTGGGAATCGCACCTGTAAGAGCTACCCATTCGGAGACCCCGACAGAACTGTGTTTCTGGGTGAGTAAAGCCAGCCCGGCACTATCCAGCCGACGGTGTCCTGGTGAACCAGGAGAATCTGTAGGCGAGCGGGAACCCCCATATGAGTGTCTCCTAGACTCCCACACCCCTGCAGCAGGGGTGAATGGCTGGGCTCTGGACAGGCAGCTCCTTCGCACCCGAAGTCAGTGGGCTGATGAAGAGGTCGCGCAGGGGGACCTGAGAGGTGGGGGCCTGTGCCGGAGGGCTCTGTCACGGCACTGGGCGTGGGCACCCGCCAGTCCTGTCCAGGCCTGCTGGAACCCACGAAGACCAGACCCCGTGCCCTTCTTAAGAGTGTGGGGTACAGACCGCAGGTAGAAATGTTTTTGGGGAGGCTTGGGGGGCAATTGTACAAACAACGGCACATACGAGCTTCCGTGAAAACGGCGGTCAGGCCCACGAAGTCCAGCCACGCAGGAAGGGCTGTGAGAATGTCGCACTGGCCTGATGTGACCTGCGCCTCAGTGTCCCTACGAGCTAAACTCCCGTCAACGCCACACTTGCCTTGAATGCCAGCTGGATGGTGTCCAGAGTCCGGGCAGGTCGGCAGACGACAGACAGAGCAACCACGTACTCCCGAGGGTCCATACTGCCTTCTCCGCTCTGGGGACGAGATGTGCCCTCAGGGGAGAGCCGGGCCCCTCCCGCGGGTCGGGGAGCCGGGCTTTAACACTGACGCCGGATCTTATCTGCCTCCACCGAACGAGTAGTTTTGGAAGAACGTTCATCACCCACTGCCTTTCGCGAGGGGGGCACACCACACGCCCTCTTTAGGCCACGGTGGTCAAGTTTCAGAGCCTGCGGGTCCGGCGCGCGAAGCTTAAGAAAGTTCACGCCACACGATGGCCGTCACTTGCTAAGGTGTTCACTCGAGGAAAACACCCCCACACAGGAAGCGGCACACTCGTGCTGAGGACCTAGTGGCCTGTAGCAAGCAGCGAGCCTGCAGGACGACGGCGGGCCCTCAGCCGCGACGTGGGGAACACCCAGCGCCTGGCCCACTGGGCACTCACTGAGAGCCACGCAGCAGGTCCTCAGTGACCTGGGGTCACCATGGGACAGGCTGCTGCTTCCAACAAGCGGGCCGTTGCCCGGAGTGGGACGAGCCAGGGCCGGCATGGGGGCAGAGGGAGGCTCCTGGCGCACTGTCTCCCTCCCACAGGCCCTGAAAGGCCACCCATGTCCAGGGCTGTACTGGCGAACACGGACCCCCGGTCCAGACACGACGGGTGACTGGATGGAGCGCTGCATGGGGACAGTCCTCGTGCACCGTGGGGAAGGCCGAGGGTGACCCTGTGTGCCACTCGTCGGGAGAGAGGCCCCCCATCCAGAAATTCTGGATTTCTGGAGGAGGGGACGTGGTTTGATATTTTTAGGCTTTTTAGAGATCCCACTTAAAACCCCAAACTACAGGTTTATCCGCAAATGTTAATGTAAGTGACAAACTTCTTGTGCGTTTCAAACCACGGGAGAAAACACCCAACCGACAGGGTGCGCTGGTCGGGGCTAGGAGGGGCCGTTCCCCCTCGACTTCCAAATCCCCAGGCAACGCTTCGAACTAAAACGATACGTGTCGGAAAGCCGGAAGTTTTGCCACGAGACCCCTCCCAGGGCTGCGGCCCACCTCATCAAACAGGGAGAACATGTCCTCCAGCGTGTCCGAGACCGGGACGCCCAGGTACTCCGCGAACTCGGGGAGGCCCATCCGTCCTCCACTCTGCGTCCTGGCGCTTTCGGAGTATCTATCCAGATCTTTCTCAAGCGTTTCCGGCTTTAACCTACACACAAAAAAGGAAAAGATTTTTTGCATTAAAATTACAGAACACCGAAAAACAGGACGTTTACTGTAACAAGACTCAACCAAACGTTAAAATTACTTCTACAATGGGCAGCGGGGTCATTTTCAACAGCAGGTGTTCTAATAGTTTGAAGGCACAGCACGGATCCCGCCTCCGCGTCCCCGCGGGAGGGACGGATGCCTCTCGGGCAGGTGGGTGGGACCGTCCACGGGGAGCCCCGTGCTGAGCCCTGAGGGTTCGGAGACACCTCGAGGAGGCCTGAGGCTGGCACTGGGAAAGCGCCCGCACACCCCGAGCACAAGCACTCCTGTCTGCTTGAAGGCCCCGCCGGCCCTCGGCGCCCCCCGGCTTGGTCACCAACAACGGCAGGGGATGGAGGGCCTGCTAGAAGTTTCCGGAAGCCTCCTGTCTTAGAAAAAGCCCCTCAGCAGGGTTCCTCAGCTCTCCCCGCTCCTGAGCGAGCCCTGCATTGCTGCCGGATGAGCCGGCGCGCGCGAGGGCGGAGGAAGAAGAGGCCGCACTCACCCCAGGCGCCTCACCAGCCTGGCGAACTCGAGAAGGCAGGTGTCTGCGGGGAGCCGGAGCCGTCCTTCCGCCAGGGCCAGCTGGCAGTCCTCGAACGTGTAGTCGGTTACGGAGATGCCCAGCGCCCTGCGGAGAGAGGAGGGCGGCCCAGGGTGACCACAGGACAGTGAGCACGTCGACAGACCGGGGCCCCCCACTTCCCTGGCCCCGCCCCTCGGGGCTCCCGACCAGGTCCGTGCCGCAGTGGCGCCCGCCCCACGTGCCCACCAAGACCCCTGCGCCCGAGGCGCACTGCGGCTGGTGCGTGAGGACGTGCAGCTGGGGTCGGCCACCCCTCCCTCTGGGGCCCACGAGGCTTGTCTGCAAGTCACGCTTTTGCTGAGGTGTCTGTGCGCGAATTTGGTGTCTCTGCAAAACTTGTCTTAGTTAAACAAGAAGAAAACACTGTTAGGAACCCAGGTGGTGTCCGGGGCGGACGTGCAGACTGTGGGAAGAGCTTCCCGAGAGCACGCGAGGCCCGGAAAGCTCGGCTCCGGAGAGTGGACGGAGCCAGCTGGCATCAGAATGAAACCGACTTTTGCAACTTTGAAAAACTAGACTAAAGCATGTCTGCCGAGCCGGTGAACCGTTCTCGAGCCTGGGCTGGGGGCTTGCCACGCAGCCGTGCAGAGCACTCTGTCCCCTCGGATCCTGCGGACACAGCAAGGCCGTCTCCAGCCACTCCGGCAGAGCAAGCCCTAGGAGACGGCAGAAGCCGTCGCGACAGCCTGTGTTCCGTGAGGCAAAGCTGGGAAGGCCTAGTGGGAGGGACACCCTGAAAACCTCCCCTGGGGCTGGACGTGTGGAGGAGGACAGACTTCATCTCCCCACGCCATCCACAGACAGGAAAAGCCATCTCCCGGTCCACTCCTGCATGTCCCTCCCCAAGAGGGCACATCTGGGTGGAGCCTGTGCAGGACAGAAGGACTGTAAGGAACCTGCGGCCGGGGGCGGGGTGGGGGCGTGGCAGGGGCCCAGGCAGCGGCTCCAGCCCGGGCACCTGCCCTGGAGCCCTGCGGGACCAGAGTTGTCACGCACGCCCACAGAAGCACCCCGCCCCTCAGACGCCGGCGACGGGAGCACGGGGCAGTGAGTACTCTGAATGCCGACACGCACAGAAAGACAGCGTTTCAAGTTCACATCTGCCACTAAGCAGGAGCGCTCACTAGTGGACCCCAAAGTCCACTTATGTAGCGCCTGGGGTGCCCCAAGAGGTTAGCCATCGCTGCGGTTTCCACCCTGCTAGGAAGCAAGCGTGCAGCGGGGGCTTCGAGGGCACCACGCCACCGGCTATCTCATTCGGAAGCGCGACTCGTCTTGCAGGTGATGGGGTCACCTTCATCAGGGCTGGCGGTGCCCCCAAGTCAGAGCTCAGCCCTTCTAAAGAACGGCATCAGATTTCAGGAAAAACGACCTTCTTCTACGACAGGAAACACAGTGGTAGAACGTTTGCCAAGTATTTAAGACGAAGCGCCATCCCCCGTAACTGAATGGGCTTTTAATCGTCGCCATGCTCCAATGACACAGTGCCACTGTGGCTGGGAGACAGGCTTTGAAGTCCTTCCACGGCTGGTCCAGTCCCACTCGGCAAACCGAGGTATCACCGTGTGGGGACAGAAGCCAGGAGGACCAGGAGCGCCTCGGGTCATCCTGTGAGGGTGGGGGGAGGTGCGCTCGGGGGCTGCCAGCGACGCTCAGCGGGTCCCAGGCTGTTCTCGGTGGGTCTAAGGGTCAGGAAGGCAACAACCCACTTCCATGTTTCTGGGTTCTCCTGTGGCTGTGGGGGCAGGGCACTGCCCCGTGGCCAATGTGCCCTTTTCCATTCGATGTGGGGTGCTTCCCTGCCCCAAGTAGAGTGTCTGTGACGTAATTACTGTTAAACGTTATTAGCTAATTTATCTGAGGAACTAAAGAAGTTTACCCCCAACCCATCAAGCCTTCGACTCTATGGCGCCGATA
The DNA here is from genome assembly GCF_922984935.1 of Meles meles. Taxonomy (NCBI): domain Eukaryota; kingdom Metazoa; phylum Chordata; class Mammalia; order Carnivora; family Mustelidae; genus Meles; species Meles meles. Next base: position 183,474,034 of record NC_060068.1, on the reverse strand, counting down.
TCCTTGTCGAGGGTTGAACACCGTGGCTTCCCCCGAACTGAGAGTCAAGGGCATCCTGATGGCCGACCACTCCACACATATCCCGGTGTGGGGTTCTGAGAGCGTCCCACAGGCCTGTGTCCCCAGCGCCGGCCTTCCCGAGGGGTGTGCGGACGGAGTCTGCCTACCCCGCGGAGCTCTAACTCCGCACACTGAGCCTGCGACTAGGCCTCGCATGGCAGCCCAGGACATGGGAGCGCGCGGGTTCTAATGCGCACACGGTGGGGGCAGGGGGTTTACCTCCCGCATCGGTCACAACTGCTCAGCCACGGCGCTGCGAAAACCCCTCCAGAGCCCCGTGAACCGGCCACGGAGGGAGCCTGCCGCCGTGGAAAACCCCTCCAGACCATCACGAACCTGCCACGGAGGATGCCCGCGGAGCCGCTGAGACCCCCTCCCAGCACCGTGGTGGCCCAACGCAAAGACAGTCCAGCTAGAGGCCCCTGCCGCCTGGGAGCAGGAGAGAGAGACACGGCGGGCGAGGCTGCGCAGGCGCAGGCTGACGTCCCCTCATCCAAGACAACCGGGGGCAGTGCGGACTCAGGAAGCCAGAGACTTCCCAACGGCTCACTTGTGGAGCGAGCGGGCCTCATCTCAGGAGATGCGGCGTCTAGTTCCCGCGCTGCATGTGGTGAGCTGGAGGGGGGCCCCGCAAACACACCGGCGCACACGAAGCCGGGAAGGAGAGCCCGCGGGCCGCCTGCCTCCCTGGGGCGCACACACCCGTCAGCGTGGCGGCTGGTTCCAACCGACGCAGGTGAAACTGCCCAAGTTTAGCCACGAAGACGCAGACCCGGTGCGCGAGGCAGCACGGACCGGGGAGCCCGGCGGCCGAGCACAGCCTCTGGCCCGCGTGCGGTCAGCACTTACTTGCTTCCGCCGAGACCCACTCTCCGGGGGCTACTGAGTGTGTCTGGGCAGGCTAAGGAGGAACAGGCCAGTGAACAGCTCCCTAACCCTCCCAGGGCTCCCAGGGGACGCCGCGGACGCGGGCTCTGACCCGGCGGGAAGGGGTGCACTCACTCGGCCATGACGCGCCGCACGTTGCTGGCGAACAGTGCGGGGTCCTTCTTCTCCTCCTCCGACGGGCTGTACACAGGCAGGAACTGAGCAGAGAAGGCTGCGTTACTCCGATGCGCATCACGAGCCCGCCGCCGCGCAATTACAGTCCGACGCAAGGAAGGTCTGTCAAAGCAGCTTCCGTGAGAACCACCCTCAAAGCGGTCACAGTGCATGGGCGCACGCACGCGTCCACGTCCACGCACGTCCACGTGCAAACACGACCACGACGCCGTGGGGGCGCCTGGCCCCTGGGACAGAAGCTCGTGTGTGCGCACTCAGTTCTAAAGTCACACGGAAGCTCCCTTCGCACGCTAAAGAACTACGTGTATGCTCCCCTTTCCAGAAGTCTCTGCTTGTGCTGGGGGTAACACAACACACTGCGTCCACGTGGAAGAGAGATGGTGAGACCTGGCGTCCCCTGCCTCTTGAGAGGCTCACAGACGGCCCCAGGAACGTGCGCCTTGCGCGAGTGACCCTTACTCCGCACGGTCAGTTGTCCCGCTCCGCGCCGACTCTGCTGGGCGGAGACGAGACATCCTCGGCGCCTCGTCCTTCCTGCAGACATTCAGTCATCCCCCAACACACGCTCTACAGACATCTAACCCTGCGGGCGCGTCCCAAAGCCTCGTCGGCTCTTGCCACGCGGTTTCAGGCGTTCACCCCCTTCACCCGCTCACAGGCCCCTGTGAGCACAGCACGAGGGGAGACGCTTAGCGCAAGTTCAAAAATTCAGAGCTGCCTTTAAACTCTGAAAACTGTGGAGACGCCTGGGTGGCTCAGTCGTTAAGCGTCTGCCTTTGGCTCAGGTCAAGGTCCCAGGGTCCCGGGATCGAGCCCCGCACCGGGCTCCCTGCTCAGCAGACAGCCTGCTTCTCCCTCTGCTGCTCACCCCGCTTGTGCTCTCTGTCTCACAAATAAGTACATAAAATCTTTAGGAAAAACAAAGAGCTCTGAAAACTGCAAACGAGGCCTGAAATAGAGAAGCACACACGGGAGGCCAGGAAGCAACCACACGTACCATCCTGGCGGATGGCCAGCCCCCCTTGGACTCGGGCCAGGGACCTTTCTGCTCAGTGTGTTGTAATTAAGTAGCTTCTGCTATACTGAAAAACCTGGAAGCTGGCTGAAATCCAGGCTCACTGGTAAATCCAGGGCAACGCTGCAACTTTTATCAGGAGGTAGCAAATCGCCTCATTAAACCCTTTCCGCTGCACTGGGACTCCCCTGCCGGGGGCAGGGTAGCCACTGATTCCCCTTTTAAGAAAAGAAACTCTAGGGGCGCCTGGGTGGCTCAGTGGGTTAAGCCGCTGCCTTCGGCTCAGGTCGTGATCTCAGGGTCCTGGGATCGAGTCCCGCATCGGGCTCTCTGCTCAGCAGGGAGCCTGCTTCCTTCTTTCTCTCTCTCTGCCTGCCTCTCTGCCTACTTGTGATCTCTGTCAAATAAATAAAATAAAATCTTTAAAAAAAGAAAAGAAGAGAAGAAAAGAAACTCTACTCCTCACCCACTTGGATAAAACAGAGAGGCTGCACGAATGTGGTACTGAATGGAGCTGGGAGAAGGGGTGTCGTGACCTGGGGACCTCCTGGGCTGAACGCCGCAGGCAGGCTGTGGGTTTTCCGCGGATCAAACAGAGAACGACAAGATGACAGAGTTGTATGGTCTCTGTGACCCAGCGGTAAGAGTATCAAGTAAAAACGCCACAGACATAAGTCACTGCACGTGTGCCAATGATAAACACCGCCAAGCTCCGTTAACCATGATAAAAGGAGGGTCTAACTTCCTTGGCGATTTTTAAGAAGCCGATTCTTGCAAAATCCTGCAGGAGACATGACCTGGCCGGTGAAAAGGCCCAGGGAGGTGTGTCTGAGGAGCAAAGAGAAGCGGGAAGACCTAGGAGCAGGCCCGACGACGTGCAATACCGGACCTGCGCAGACAGCGGCGTGACGCTGCCGAAGTCGTGTCTGTGCAGACACCGACAGCCTTATCTCTAGAGATGCCAACGTGACGCTAAACCTGCAGACGCTGGCGAAAGCTCACGTCCGCACAGGGAACACACCTCGCATTGTCTTCGAGCAACGCAACACTATCCGCGGGGATAACGCAACACTGTATCCGTGGGGAAGGGCTGAGTAACACTGTATCCGTTCGGACCACATGCCATGTCCCCTGCAGACACCAGCTACCCTGGATCCCCCAGAGCAACGGTGGAGCAGTGTATCACCGGCTTGGTCTCCGACGCGCTCTGCGCAGACCGCACCGGAGGCTGCCTCGCGCTGGCCGTGCGCAGACGGTGACCTCACACCACGTGACAGTCCAGCTACAGATGCCCCAACGCGACACCGCATCGTGCTGCATCTGGACTCTGATGCTGGACCTTCGCGAGCCCGCGCGTAAGGCTGTCGAACGCGTGTCTGTACCGACCTCGATTTCCACGCGATTGTGAAACTGACAGAGGGTGAGCCACAGGGTCTCCAACCTTGAAAATGAACAAACAGATTCACAGCTTCAGTTAAAAGTTCTCAACGTCTTTTAACTAAAGGACTTAATTCTGGGGCGAACTCTGCCGATGCCCGGCCCCTGCACGGCAGCTACCTTGTTCGGGGCAGGCTGTGCCCCCCTCAGGCCAAGGCCAAGCCTCATAAGGCTGTGATGAGGACGGGGCTACTCTTCTCAAATGGGGTTCCTCACTGTCCCCGCCAAATCCACCCACTCCTGCGGCTGTCCTTTGCCCTGCAGGCACCCATTCCCCACGTGTGTCCTCCAGCTCAGGAACCCTCGTCTACGTGACACTCTCCTGGACCTGGCTGTCCCCAGGCCACGCAGACTCAACAGGTCCCAAGTCGTGCCATCTGCCAGGTCGGCCCCGAGCTCCGGACCTCAGAACCGGCATCACCACCCTGTTCTCTAGAAGTTGGAAACGGGGAGCCATCTGGAGCCTCTCGTCCTTGGGCATGGCTCCTCTCCACAGCGGGCAACTGTGCCCTGAACTCTCTCTCTATACACCCCACCTCTGCCCATCACAGCCAGCCCCAAGCCTGGCCACCAGGGCCCAAAAGAGCCCCTTCACGCCTTTCCCCAGATGCCCCCTGCTGCTCACCATCCACGCTCCACACTCTGGCCTCTGCGACACTAACACTCCGGCCGCCCACGCGGCCTCTCAGGGCACCCCCGCCCCCACCCCAGCATCCGTTCCAGACGCCCCACCCTGGGGGCCTCGGGAGGGCTCTGCCTGGCCCCACCACTCACGTTTCTGCTGTGCCAGGCCAAATACTGGTACCACGGAGGCCTGCTGTCCTAGAACCCCGTGCCCCACCGCGCAGCCGTTCAAGAGAAGGGCCGTCCCTGCCGCTCCCCTTCAGTTTTTCCGAGGAGCTGCAGCACGCGGGTGGGATGGTGGCCACTGAGCCAGCAGGCACGCGTGGGAAGGAGAGAGCGCTCACGGTCACCTTCCCCTGGAGTGGGAGGCCATTAACTTAAGTCCTGGAATCCAGGAGTGTGCGAACAGGCCAGGTTCGCACACACAGTTTTCGCAGCAGGCAGAATCTAACTGCCACCATCAAGCACCAGCGGTCCCGTGTTCAGAGGTTCCACAGTTGCAAAGTAACCAGAACGCAGGGCAGCGACCCGAGTGGGCCTGTGCTTTCCCGCAGGACAGGACACACAAGACAGCACGGAATCTGACTTACGCGCCGGGTCCTTGCCACGTCCACGTGATGGTGTCCTAGGGGCAAGGAAGGAGGAAACACATCACAGCGGCAAATCAGGGCCCTGGAGTCCCGATGTGGGCCCTGCCTTCTGTGCTGCGCCCGCCGTCTGTCCTGGCCCTCGACCCGGCCCATCTCTGACCCCGGAGGGGCCGGTACCCTTCTTCTTCCCAAGTCCGCTATGGAACAGGGGAGCAGGTGGGTGCCCACTGCCTCCCGGCCACCCAGACACACTCCTTCCTCCCACAGCTCCAAGGTCAGCAGCGCTGACGTCCGCCTGAGCGGCCGCCCCAGTCCCACTCTCCAGCCTCCCTGTGTCTGAGGTGCAAACATCAGTTTCCAGCCCGGGACCCTGCTCCGGGCGAGCAGTCCCAGTGACCACTGCCCGCCATCACCGTCACCCACTGCATGAGGCTCATTCCAACCCACACGCCCGCGGACCCCAAGGCCCGGCCTCCACTTGGGGCCAGAGACACCCAGCAGAGGAGCCCAGGCCTGGGGGGGAGCAGAAGAAACCACCGCGAGGCACTGAGTGCGCCCAAACGGCCCCCACCTCAGTCTCAGCCGCATCAGACACCCAGCTGGGGACGTCGGAGGACACGCACCCTGTTTCTACCCTGACTCCGGTCCCCCAAGTGAGCTTCTTTCTTCGGAAGTCCTGACCCCCCTGCCGGCTTCCCATGGGCTCCTGAAAAGCCGCCTGCCGCGGGGGATGCCCCGGCCCCCACCCTGCCCGTGGCCGCTGCTCCTCCGCACGGGTCCATGCGCCAAGCTGTGCGCGGAGCCCCTTCCTGAAACTGGGCAGCTGAGGTCCACGACAGACCGACGAGCTGAGGGTGCACAGTGGCCATGCTGCTTCTCTGACGACTAAGCTGAAAGTTTCTGGAAGAACCCAGTAAAGGCAATTTGCTGAAAGTAAGCCCATGAAACAGGCTTAAAAAAAACAGAAAATCTAGAATTCCACCCGCCGGTGGTTCTCTTGTCAGACACTGGAGAACGAGCGCGGCTCTTCTGAGTTCCAGGGACGCGCCGTCCGAAGCCTCCTATCTGTCAGTTCGTGTGGCGACGGGTTCCGACCCCCATTACTGACTGACTGCTCTCCCCTTGGAGAACCTCTTTTGTGCCATCGGCACCTGGAGGCACGGGGTCTGGTGTGCAAATCTGGGCGCTCCGGGTCGGGACCGGCCCCTCATGCCCGCGGGCATCACCCGTGAGCATGCCGCCGTCTAGACTAGCAATTTCAGGCCCTACGGTGCTGCGGCTGCTGAGTCTTTTTGTTGTCCTAGAGACACGCTGTGACGGGGAGAAAGCTCGGTGCACTGAGCAAACCCATCTCGGTGTCCTCGGTCAACAGTCCAGGGCAGCCAGCACCCAGGCAGGGCCCGGGGACACGAGCCTTGGCGGTGAGAGCCCGACGCCCGTGCGGGTGCAAGACACGCACCGGGAGGGGCCGTGGTCAGCTAGACGCACCGGGCACCGAGCAGCACCCTCAGGTGCTCGGGACCTGCGCCTGGAGTGTGGCCGACTGAGCTGGACACGTACACGGCCACAGGGCCCCCGGGGGCGGGGACAGCTGCGGCTGCTTTAACAGGTGTGGAAGCGGGTTCCACAGCGAGGCTCAGGCCACAACCGTGGAGGCTTCATCCGGCCTCCCTGCCTCCCCCGAGCCGGGGCCCCGTCGAGATCACCAGGCGCTCTGGGGCCCAGACGCCCCCTCCTGCGCTTTGCTTGCACAGAACAGGTGAAGCCTCCCCACGGACTCAGACACGGCAGCAGAGGCTCGTTCGGTACAGACTCACTCACTCCCTATCCTCCCGCCGCCTCCAGCCTCAGGGTGTCGACTCGCTTAATGTCACAGTTTCCCAGGTGACCGGGGAGCAAAGACTGCCGAGGACGCGGGGTACGGCTCACGTCAACTCGGCAGGACCCATCGGCAGGGAGGACGGGCCACCGCTTCGTGACCCGTGACAAGAGGCAACTCACTGTAGTTCCAGGAAAACACACTCACCAGTTTGTTTGGGTACCGCAGGACCACGGGCTGCACGGGGACCCCCGGGATGAAGGCGCCTGCAGGGAAAAGGGATGTCGTCTTACTTTGGCGGCCGGGGTCCTCTCCTTGCACGCCTCCCGCCGGCCCGGAGAAAACAAGCTTTTCCGCTACCCCTTCTTGCTGGATGGTCATCGGGTGCCCAGAAGGTTTCCTCGACAGGGGTGTGGGCCGAGTCACGTCAGGGAAAACCACAGGCTCACCGGGACCCAGGAGGGTCTCCCCCACTCGCTCAAGGAGGAAAAACAGGGAATTTAAAAAAATTATATACCGGGCTTGAAGGTAATGAGGCAGGTCCTGTTGGTACATGTTCCTTCTGGAAAAATCATTATCTTGGAATGAAAAGAAAAAAAGTCAGCTTTAAAGGAACATAATCTGGAAATAGTCTGTTTTCTGCACCGCGGACACGTTGAGATATTTTCGTCATTCTCAGCGCGGTTTAGGCACATGACGGAAGCAGGCCTGGCCGTGCTCCCCGGGCAGGAATTCTCTACAACAAACCTGGGGGCCGGCACCCACCTCCCAAGCGCGTGCCCGGGGCTGATCAAGGCCGCCGTGAGGCCCAGCTGCCGCCGCTCGGACACACCACCAGCATGCAGCGGGGTCCCCCCAGGGCAAAGCGGGACAAAGACACATAGAGGGGGGCTCAGCGGACAGCTCTGGGCTGAAGGCATCGGGACCAGGGCCAGAGCCGAGGCACAGCTGGGCCAGCAACCAGAAGTGCCGCAGATCCAGTGGTTAAACACGTCCCCGCTGGGACTCCTGAATTCCTCTGCTTCCTGCTGACCTCCAGCCACACGACAGCAGCTCAACTCTCCCCTCGGCACGGGCACTACAGCCCACGTGGCTGCTTCCGGACGTGGGGCGGCAGCCAAGCATCCTGGACATCACGACCCCCAGGGGGCTGCCCGCAGGCGAGGGTGCCTGGCAGCCAGGCCTTCCATTCTCCAAGCACCCAGGACCGAGACAGCCCCGGGGCGCTCTAGCTGCCGAGGCTCGGCTCGAAGAAATACAGCTGACGTCAGCCGAGGCTGTCCTGATGCTCCCTCGGGAGCTGAGCTCACACGGACATGCCCGGCCTGGGGTTCTCAGGGCCAAACAGCCACGCCTTATGGACTGGCGCGCACCAGAGGCCGTGCCTGCCGTGGGTCCAGGGATCGCCAAGTGGTCATTTTAGGAAAGACGCTGTGGGCATGTAAGACGCACGCGAGACCTGCCTCGTTCGCCCCATTCCACAATTTCAGGACCGACAGCATCTGACTCAGCACGATCGCGAACTCACGCACTCGTCAAACACAAACGAAGCAAAATGAACCCGGCCCCCAGCTCGAGGTTCACCGCGTTACCTGTGGCCACTTGCCATTGGACTGCGCGCGCCTCCTGATCTCCTCCACGGTCTTCCTGCGGGAGTCCTGGTCGGACCGAGACACGAACACCGGCCGGATGTACTTTATCAGAGCTGCCGGGGGGAGAGGCACTGGTGTGGGGACGCACGGCTTCTGCCGCGCTCAGAGGGGTACGGGGGGCTGCCCACGGCACGCGGCAGAGGCGAGCCCCCCGGGACACCCCAAGGGCAGCAGTGTCCCTGAGGGTGGGCGGCAGGTCATGCCCGATCATGGGGGATCAGGGAAATCACCACAGCTCCCTCACGTGACGGCGCGACGTCCACACCTGCAAGGTGGAAAGTAGCGCCACTGTGTCTACTGCGGCCTGGAAAGCAGGAGAAAGCGAGGGCAGCAAGGCTGACCCCCGCTCTGCGTGGACAGAGGAGGGAGCTGGGGGGAGGTCACAGCTCCAGCGTCGGAAGGGCCCAAGGCGCATGGCTCAAATCCCACCAGCCCGTCACGGGCAGAGCTGTCTCCCTCAAAGACATGGGCTGACGCGCTGACCCCGGGCACTGAGGACTGGGACTTCTCTGGAAATCAGGCACCCGCAGATGGAGTTAAGATGCCACGGTGTCAGAGCAGGGTGAGCCCGGACTCACGCCCAGTGTCCTCGCATGGAGGAGGAGACACGGATGTGGACGTGGAAGGCCATGGGGCGGCAGAGCCCAAGGCCGGAGCGGCGTGACCACAGCCACGGGACGCCGAGGATGATGGGGAGCCGCCAGCAGCGACAAAGGCCGGACAAGGCCTCCTCCCAGAAGCCGTCCTGCTCACATCCTGACTTGGGACTTCGGCCCCCAGGACCGTGAGAAAATCAACATCTGCTGTCTCTGGGCGCCGTGTGCAGCCGTCTGTTGGGGGCGCCCCAGGACACCCCCACGGCGGCGGTCCTGACCGACTCAGCACTGCTGGGGTGGACCGGACCTGACGGCAGCGCCGGGTTCTCGGGCCCGAGGCTCTGAAGGGGGGGAGACGCTGCTTAGAAGAGAAACCCCAAACCGACACGACAGCCGTCCTTAGCGTCCTCTCCTGGGAAGGACAAGTGGGCGGCCGCGGTGGCCGGGCACCCCGTGGCAGTGAGACGCGTCCTCGCTGGGCCCAACATCGGCTTCGGACTTCTGAGCGTTCTAACTACTCGCCTGTGTTGGGCCTCTTCTTCCTGGGGGGTCTTCCCAAAGGCAAAGACCTTTTAAAATTCATTTAAAAAAAAAAAAAAAAAAAAAAAGAACATTCTATCTGGTCATGTCCTCGGGACTCAAAATCTAGGCTGCACATGGGTCCCGGAGAGGTTTTCTTCCGGCTTCTGGAATCTTCTGGAAGCTTCTGTCGTTCTCGCTGATTCCTGCGGACGGTGCTGGGAGCGGCACGCGGGCAAGGGGCCGAGGGGACCCCACAGGACGGGACAGCGGGGAGGCTGCCCAGCTTCCTCCTGTCTGCGCCTGCTCCGCGCTGTCTTCCGGGGAGGGGGAGGGGCAGGCAGGCCGGTGTCACTGAAGAGGCTGGGGCGTCACGAGTGCCCCTGCCTGGTGACGTGAAGAGGTTGTCTCTTCATGGTGCGCGGATGCGCCGGAAGCTCAAGGCAGAGGTGGGGAGAGGCGCTCTGCGCTCCGAGGATGACGGGGTTTCATCCTCTGACCAGTATCTCAGGCTCCCCTTCCTTCTGGGGACCCCCAGGTGAATCCCCACACTGGAGACCTCGTAACTGAACCGCTTGCTTCTGAGGACAGACGGGAAACGTGGCTGCCTGTCGGGTGAGCCCCACGCAGTGTTGGCGACAAGGGCCTGGGGCGCTGTCCTGCCTGAAGACCGTGAGACACGGTCACCTCGGACGCCGCCCGGGTCTGTGAACGCCCGAGGGCCCAGAGAAAGACACTGGAAGTAAACCGACAGCATAAAAATGAGAAAAACCCTTGGGCTGATCGCTCTAGCTGGTTTTCACCGATCTGAAGGGGCAACATTTTGAATAGTTTTAACATTCATCCCTTCACCAAAGTTGTGGGCTGTCAAAGGATCCAGAAGCATCGAGCTTTAAAGAACAAGGATGAGAAGAACCAGGAGGACGGGCCACTGGGCTGCATGGGGGTGGGAGGCTGGGGGGTGAGGCAGGGGCTCGTTCCGGGCCCCCCGGTGGGAGGAGCCTCAGCTACAGTCCTGGGGCACGTCCCGGCGTATTTACCTTCAAGACCCGGAAACAGGGAACGCGACTTGGGATGTGTCGCACGTGACTTCTAACGGAAACCGGCAACAAACGGGTCCGGCCCTCCTGCCCTTTTCTATGTCATCCCCGGCGTGACCGGGGATGCACGGTGAGGGACCCCGCACACGGAGGACACGCTGGTGGCCCTCCCGAGGTTCGGTCCACCATGGGGGGTGCAGAGCTCAGCTCTGACCTCGCAGCCCCCGGCACACGCAGCCCGTGCAGTTGGCTTTGGAACCCTGACCTTGCGATGCGGAGGGCAAAGTGCAGCCATGAGTCTCCATGACACTAACTCAGGACGTGAGCCGTCCCCGAAGGCAAGGCTTCAAGAAGGGTTTGTGTGATTTGTACGTGAAGGAGGGGGAGATGACATGCCCCCCAGATCCCAGAACTTCCCCCGGAATGCTGACATTCCACAGCCTGAAGCTTAAGACCGAAAAGAAGGAATCGCAACAAAATTACAGAACTGAAGTGGCTTCCCGCACGCTTGGTCGGGCCACACTGCCTCATACTCAGGAGCCAGGGACGCCCTCTCAGCGCTTCCCAGAAAGAACCTAAAAAGTACACCGTGTTCTCTGGCAACCAGCGCCTGAACACCACCACGAGCAGGGAACTCAGAGAGTCCCGAGGAGGCGGTCAGAGTGTGGACCCTGTGCCCCTGGCGCTGCGGCTCCAAGTAGCACGCGCCTCCCACCGGATCCGAATCCTCGGCGGACGCACCCGTGGTCTGAACGGTGAGAGGCAGGCAGAGGAGAGGGATGGCCGTGTGGCCTCCCCTCCCCCAGGAGCAGCCTAGAGGAACCAGGGCTGGGTGGCAAGTCCAGGAACAGAAGCCAGGGGGCTGGGAACCAGGAGCAGGTGAGCCAGCCCTGCCGGCACCTGGACAGCTCCGGCGTGAGCCTGGCCGGGAGGAGGCAGGTGCTCTCATCTGTAAAGTGATTCCCCGCATTCCCTCAAGTTCCCAGGAATGGTGCAGCGCACCCCAAAACGATGTGCCCACATCCTAAGCCCTAGGACCGGTGCCTGAAACCTTATTCGGGAAAGCAGTCTTTGCAGATGTAATTAGTTATGTACCTGAGGTTACCCAAAGACAAGTGTCCTTGCGAGGGACGCACAGGGACATGTGCAGGGGAGGCCTGGGAGGAGGGAGGCAGGGGCAGGGGGTCTCTGCCACAGCCCCAGGGCTACCTGGGGGCCAGGAGCGGGACGAGGCAGGAAGGACCGTCCCTGAAAGCCTCTGGAGGAGTGAGGCTTTGGACACCTTGACCTTGACTTCTGGCTCTAGGACTGTGAGTGTAAGTTTCTCCTCTGATGTCAGGGACGGGGTGCTCTCTCACGTGGCTGAGGGACACCTGCACACCTGGGCTTTCGGTCCCTATAACCAGCGCCTGGGGACGGACACTTGTAGGACCATGGGATACGGGCCCTGCACTTGCCACGGGCCAAACCTGAGCAGGCACTTGGACACGTGACGTTCAGGACATGTGTGTGTGCGCGCGTGAGTGTGAACCAACCGAAACCCACAAGAACTGACGTTACAGGGAAGCCGCAGCAGAGGGACAGGAAGAGACGCACCGGCAAGGACCTGTCTCACGTGGTGCGACTGCTGACTGGCAGGGTGGGGTCCGCCCACTCCCGGGAGGGGGGGATGGGGACACGGCACTGGCTTCCAGCAGGATCGGGGGGTCTCACTCACTCCCGGGGGGGTCCGCAATCATTCCCAGCAGGAAGGGGGGGTCTCACGCACTCCCAGCAGGATGGGGGTCTCGTCTCTTCCAGCAGTTGGGGGTCTCATGCACTCCCGGGGGGGCTCACTCACTTCCCCATAGCGGGATGTCTCTGCTCTCTGCCTTCATCACGATGGACGACATCGTCAGGGTGACGGCGATGGCATCGAAGTAGGAGGAGTGTGGCGCCAGCGTGAGGATGGCGGCCTCCGACGGAGAGGCCTGCCGACCCTTCGTGACCACCCAGTGGAAGCCTCCGGAAAACCACATGGTGCGCATGATGGCCTTGAGCAGGAAGTCCACAGCCCTGCAAGAGACGGCGCTGCGGTCACGCCAGGCCAGAGCTGGGGGCCGGGGCACCGCGCTCAGCTCGCCAGCGCAAGGCTGACCGTGGGGACGCGGACGCTGGGAGCTCGGTGCCGACCTCTGGCGGGTCAGCCAGGGCGCTCCAGGCCCCTCCAAACCCCCAAGAGCGGCTACTGCGGTGTCCAGAGGAGAGAAGACAAGAGACGCAGGGCTTCCCTCCCCTCTACTAGACGGGCCGCGGGATGACGTTTCATCAATTTGTCCAAGAAAACGGAAGTGCCGCCTGCGGCACAACACAGCACGCGAGGACGACGCTGAGTCCCGAACTGGGCAGCGGACCAAGGACACGGCGCGCGGGAGCCACTGGGCCGTAAGCGCTGGAAGGTGGTTCATCACGAAACAAACCCACTCAACTACCGAGAACGCAGTTAAAATCGGGAGTGACGCAGGGGCTGAGACCCAGCCACTCCTGTGCCCGCCCCGGAGGGTCCTGAGTTCTAGGAACCGATGACCCGATGCCCCGTTGCTAAAGCAGGCCTCTCCCGGGTGAAACTCGATGGACGGTAAATGTGGAAAATTAAATAACCACCCGCCCGGATGAAGCCAACAGCTTCCTACTTGTTTCCACGCAGACGAGGGTGCAGACCCGTCCTGTGGTGCTGCCCAGGGATGGGGCCCACAGCGCCCACAGGCGCCCGCCAGCGGCCCCGGCAGTCCAGGGAGAAGGGGGGGCTGCCGTGTCACGCAAGCAACTGGACTGCCTGACAGAAACATGAGCCCGAAACCTCACTGGATCGACCCCCAAGGGGCTCAGCACCGTCTCAAGAGAATTCCGGAAGAGGAGGCCCAACGGCGCTGAGCGGGGCCGAGCCCAGAGGAGCCCTGAGCCCCTCGTGGAGCCCCGCGGAAGGCCCCCGCGTGCATGGCGAGCGGCTGCCGTGTGGCATTCGCCGAGATGCCGGGCCGGGCTCCGATGTCGTCTCCGGACCCGGGTGTGACCACAGCTGCACACTTCTTACACGCTCACACACGCTCGTCTGCACACACGCTACCTCGCACAGCACACGTTCCGGTAAAAGCCACGAGGTGGTCACCGGTGCACAGGAGAAACGAGGCCGGGGGAGGCTGCCGTGGGACCGAGAGCCGCCCGGGGGAGTCAGAGTCAGGGGCACATGGAAGGGGCCACTCGGAAGTGTGGAGCAAGTCCTGATGTGCCCGTGAGAGGTGCCCTCCCCAGGTCAAAGGCCAAACCGCGCGACACAGAAATGGGAGCAGAGGGTGGGCACAGGACACCTCCGGACTCTCTCAGGGTCTCGAGGAGTCCCAGCCCCGGTGAGGCCGCGCAGCCTGCAGAGACGTGGACACGGGCCTCGGAGCCACGCCGCGTGGATTGCAGCCCGCCTGACGCCTCCCACCTGCGGCCAAGGTGGCCAGGGACAAGCCCGAGGGGCTCACGGAGCGATTCCCGGGAGCGGTGATGCAGGAGACAATCCACACGCACCGGCAGGGACTGCCAGCCCTTGCTGCCTCCCCTGCTCGTCGCCCGGGGGGCACCCTGGGACCCGAGATGCCAGCACGACCAGCCACGCGGCAGAGAAGAGACTCTGGTGTGAGGACATGAGGTGGCAGGCACCAGAAGGGAGGCTGCGCGTCCACGCTCTCCTCAGGCTGTTCTGGAACCTGGGCCCGGGCGCCGTGAGAAGCGGCAGAGAACGAGAATGCGCTCTGGGCAACCCAGTATCTCAGTGCGCCCAAGAGCCTGTTCCCTGGGAGGCCGGAAGTCTCCGGAACATGCCGGAGAAAAAGGACAGCAGCGCAGCCAGGAAGAGAACCGTTTCTTACGGTTGAAGACAGACACACCTCCAACACCATGTCAGGGAGCAGAACGAACTCAAGACGACAGACTCCTACAATTTCCTTTGAAAACTTTTCAAATTCCTGGGGGCAGAGAGAAGAGTCCCAAACTCACAGCGAGTAACAAGCTCTGTGGGCATCACAGCCGACGCTGCTGGCAGCTTTGGGACTGCGGCCGTAAGATCTGGAACCCGCGGTTCTCTGCCCGGACGCGCTCCCCATCAGCATTGAGGGGAGAACGAAGACACATTCAGAGATGCACCTGAGTTTCTCCTGCTTGTCCTCTTTCTGGGACAAAATCTACACTCCAGGTAATCTTGGGAGGGAAAAACGAGAAAAAAAGAAAGAATAACCCCAAACCAGGCCCAGGAGATAGATCATGCCCAAATGGCGTGCCAGAAAGCACGGCACCCGGCAGAGGTGTCACCGGGGAGCCGGGGGCTCCGGGACGCTCTGGGAGGGCAGCGTGACCCCAGCAAGCTGGCAAGACCACGAGGGGTCAGAGTGGGAGGTGAGGCTCAGGGCTCACTATTCTGTACTAATACATTTGCAAAACACGAGTCTGACTGTAGCTGGAAATAAGGTTAAATGAGGTCACGATGGGAAGGGGCTGGTTTCCTGGCAGGAGGGAGACCGGAGCCAGGGGAGGCCCGTGGGGGGGCACCGTCTGCCGGCACACGGATTCCCGACCGCCAGCCTCTGGAACCTTCTGTCGTTTAGGCCCCCAGCCTGTGGCACGTGGTTCCAGTGGCCGGAGCTACGACACCCTCTAAGCACGTGAGCTGGCCAAGGGGCAGCACCAGGGGACGCTGCCGGCCGCCGGTCAGGTTTGCAAGACGCTCTGGTGTTTACACGGCTTTGTTGTTTGAGAGTAACTTTGAGTAAATGTGTTTGTGGAATCGTGTCGTTCTTCCTTTCACCGAGAACCCGAGGCTTTTATTTTAAGACGTCTGAATGGTGCGGACACCGTCAGCACAAATCCGCCCCCACGGGACACCGACCCCGTCGGCCCGGCCCCGCCCTGCACGGAACCGCGCCTCCCGGCGACTACACGAGGGCTCTTCCGTCCCAGCCTGCCGATGCCGAGACCTGGCGCTCCGAGGCCCCCTTCCTCCCACCTCACTGGTGCCCAGATCAGGCACACCCTGCTCTCCTTGAAGGGCCTCTGTGCTGACCGTCCTTTGTTGACCCAGTGCAGGGCAGCGCGTGCAGTTCCTAAGGGCGTATGGCTCGCGCCCCACGAGCAGCATGTGGTCTACGATCCGTGTGCACACACGCGTGTCCCTCACAGACACAGATGCGCGCACACAACGCACGATTGTGTGCATGTATGCAGACACACCTACGCCCACACGCACATGCTCAACACGTGCAGACACTCGTGTGCACACACGTTCACGCACGCACACACGCCCGCACACACACGAGCAGAGCACTGTGCAGTCCCCTCACACGCAGACACCCAGAGCTCTCACGAACCCTCAGACGTGTCTATGTCTTGCCGCTCAGGCACACGCTACAGGCACATGCGGCGCCTGGGGAGCCGGGCCGTGGGCGCCAGTTGGCGGCCGCGTATCATCCATCGAGCCCAGCGGAGCTGCGTGGAGCCGGCCCAGGGGCAACGGAGTCCAGCCCGGAGTCCGCACTTGGGAAGGAGAATCCGCCGGGGGCGCCCGAACAGGCCAGAAGGAGCCCTGGAAGCCGGTGACGTTCCCAGCGCCCAGGAGGGCCACAGCAGACAGGCCCCCCCCAACTCACTGTCTCCTCCCTGGACCCACACTCACTCCTGCCCCCCTCACCCCTACACTCACTCCCGCGCTCCCTTCCCCCCTCACTCAGGACCCACGTCCTAGCACCCCCGGGCCAGGTGCCACGCTGGGGCCAGCATGGGACGCACCACGGCCCACCTTCCACTCTCCCAGGGAGGAAGACCATGTTCACGGGACTCTGACGATGGTCCAGCGCGTGAACACAGGGAGGGGTGCACGCGAAGACGCCACGCGCGGGCTCCCCGGTCACGGCCATGCACAGTCCTCATAGGCTCGTGCTCACGGGCAAACCCATGACTCGAAATCCCATCCTTGCTGCGCCTCTGATGGTCACATGCGCCCACGGCAGGTGCATGTCCGCAGAACCGACCTCGAGGGCAAGTGCGGGTCCCACCTGCCTCTCTGGGGCACCGTGTTCCTGCCGGCCAGACGCTTCCCACGGCGAGGAGGACTGAGCCCCTGTGCTGAGCCCGTGAAGGGCCAGGAGCGAGCGTTTTGGGCTCTGTGGGCCACACAGAGTCTGCACCCGGGAGGGGCTGCGGGTGAGGCTCAGCGGAAGCAAAACTCTGTGTGGAAACCGGGCAGCGGCCAGGGGTAGCCTGGGGAGAGGGGACCCCTGTGCTAGGCTGCCGTTTCTGCTTCTGCGTCAACTGTCTGAGGACCCCGAGGGGTGACGAGAGGTGCGGACAGCGGGCGGCACTCTGGGTTTTCAATAGGAACGACTTCTGAGATGCCGCAGATACTCAGCAGGGGCCTTGCCTCCTGGTGCTTTCTTTGCCGACGGGAGACGCTGCTTTCACTCTGAGGTAAGCTTCTGAGGTCCAGCTGCGTCTCCAGCTACGGTGTTCAGAACGTGGGCGCCCGGTGACCTGGTCAGCTGAGCGTCACACGCAGGGTTCTGGCTCAGGTCACGGTCTCAGGATCCGGGACGGAGCCCCGTACCCAGCTCTGCGCTCAGCGGGGAGCCTGCCTGGGGTTCCTCTTCTCGCTCTGTCCCTCCCTGTTTGTGCGCACAGTCTCCTCGAATAAGCCGTAAAAAAGATGCACTCGGAACACGTCCACCTACGGATGGCCTTCTGCTACTCAACATGTAGCCACAAGGGAACTTCTAGGTCTATGGGGGGGACAAGGGGGCCACCCGATGCCGCAGAGACCGGACTAGCACACGGGACACAGGTTGGCTGACACGCAGCTTTGGGGGCTGGGGACGTGGGAACACGGTGGGGAGCTTCGGTGCTGAGGGCTCGCCAGCAGTGGCCACGTAGCCTGCGGGACCCTGGAGGACCCCTCAGAGCGGGATGGGGCAGCAGGTGCCGGCGAACGGGACCGGCCACCCCCAGGGAGGACGGAGGCCCGCGGCTGGCGGCGTCCCGGACGGGAGAAGCTGTGGGAGGAGGGAGGGGCACGTCCCAGTGCCTGTACATGAGTGACTCACTTGCGCCAGGCGGCCGGGGGCTGCTCGGGGTCCCCGTCCGCGGACCAGAGCGACGCGAAGAACGTGAAGGGCCACGCAAGCAGCATCATGGCCACGACGAGCAGCAGCCGGACGGGGAAGAGCGTCAGCGTCATGAGCACGACCTGCAAAGACAGGGGCGAGGTCACTCCAGAGTCTCTCGCCACGGAGCGAGTCCTCCGCATCCGCGAGGGAAGCCAGGCCCAGATCCACGCGGAAGGGCTGCGCCTGCCCCGGCCCAGGGCGCTGCCCTCGCTCAACGGTGGGGCACGTGGGCAGGGCGTCCTGCCGAGGGTCTCTGGCTGCGGCGCCGCGCCCCTCCCCACGTCAGCCTCAGGGCCCTAGGGTGGGAGCGGCAAATGGACAGCAGGGCTCCCCGGGTCCTGGACCTGCGGCCGTGCCCCTGAGCCCCTCTCCAGCCAGCCCAGCACACGCGCCCTGCTCTGCTGAGCCTTCCCAAGTCCCTCCCAGCATGGGGCTGCCATGCGGGAGCAGCAGGTGCGGAGCTGGTCGGACCACAAGACGACGGGGCCCCGCGGGACCCTCCAGCCCCGGGACGTCGCGGGCAGAAGCCCGGAAGAGTACAGGACGCAGCCGGCCCGCCTCAAACGAGCAGCACCGGGCGGCATCACACACCCCCTCGGTCTGCTTGGGGAGACGCCACGGGAGGGGCTCCGTGGGCCGGGCAGGCCCTGCAGTGAGGGGGACAGCGGCCAACACGGGGTGGGGGTGGGGACGGACGTGGGGGCTCGCCCGAGGGGCCCAGTCGGGAAGAGTCACGGTGGAGGGACACGCCCACGCCCACGCCCACGGTCCGGTTCTCAGCGGGGTCTGTGCTTGGGAATGCTGCCTTCTGGGAAGAAGACTCTCAGGCAGTCCGTCAGAAAACAGGGCCAGGGGAGGGATGACGAGACTTAAAACGTGGAAAGGATTGACGATCAACAGACACAATTTATAATTATTTGCAATAATACACACTTCAGCTATGTGGGTTTTGGTGCAGGGAGGACGGAAGCGGCCAAGAGAAGGTGCACGGAGACGTCTCCGGCTGCCTGGCTGACCCAGGCCCAGGAGCCCCACGGCCCTCGCCAGCCGGGCTGCCGTCACCGCACCTGAGTCGCCGACCGGCCCAAGGAACTCCCCGCGGACTCTGCTGGGTCCTTCGTCGAGACCGGCACACGGTGCACGCGGGTGTGATGGTGCCACGTGTGGAAAAGGGGAAGAAATCCACGCAGTGCACCGACGTACCGACGTACCCTGGTCTCAGCTCAGGCTCAGCACAAGGATCACAAGTGAGGTACTTCGCGCCTTTTCATACCGTCCTGAAAACCCAGTGTTCACCGGACGCCCCAGGTCATCTGGGGTCCCGGCCGCCCCATGTGGCACCGCGGGGACCAGCACCTCCCCGTGATCGGCAAGCTGGGTGGCCTCCCCTGTCCCGGTCACCACCCGGGGCCACAGCCTCCGGGCCGGGCAGCCGCCGCCACAGCGGATCCATCTCGTGGGTGACGCTGGGGACGTTTCCAGTCATGTGAGCGCTTCCTCTGGGCTGTAGCACACGTTCTGGGCGGACGAGAACGCCTCAGCCCCGGGCCTCGGGAGCGGCGTGTGCTGTAGCCGTGAGCGTGCTGAGTTTCAGCCGCCATCCGTCCCTCCCGCGCCCACTCGGCCCGCGACACGCCGCAGCCACAGGGCTCCTCCTTCAGGCCTCGCTCACAGGGCCGGCAGGCCACCCGCTGGGGAGCCTTTCCCCTCCGGAGCTGCGGAGCTCGCCTGCGAGCGTGCGTCCGGGGGCAAGTGAGGGGCAGGCCTGGCCACTGGCCTCCTGGCACTCTCGCCGTCCAGCACACACCGGCCCCGCGCCTCAGCCGGTCCGAGCAGACTCGGAGCTTCCAGCCGCGGGACGACGGCCAGGGCTGCCGCGTCAGCCACGTGGACATTCTCAGGTGTGCTGGGCTGCAGAAAGACCACAGTCACCGCAAAGACGTTGGTAGAAAGTCCCGCTGGGCTGGAAAACAGAGGGCACGGAGCAGAGCACGGGGAGCGGCCCGGCTGCCTCTAGGCCATCCTGCTGGGCACTCGCGGGCACCGTGATCAGCAGCCAGGCAGACACGGTGCCTCCATCTCCGAGGCAGCCGCGGGTACTCCTGCTTCTCGGCCAGCCCGGAGGGCAAGCCCACAGAATCACAGAGCCCAGTGTCCCGGTCCCCGGGAGGGATCCTGTAGGGAGGCAGGGGGTCCCCTCAGGAGAGGGCAGGGCTCCGTTTCCCCCAACCCAAAGAAGACCCAGCTCTTCTGGGTCTGGGGGTTGACTCAGACACCCCCCCGGCTTGTGGGGGGACCAGGGACAGCCCCCAACATCACTCCCATAGAAGCCCCGCGCGGAGCCGGGAGGCGGTCAGCAGCCGCAGGCGATCCATAGGAGGCGCCGGCACCGGCGGGATAGCAGGGGCTTCGGGGAGGAAGAACGCGGGCCTCGCTCCCGGGTGACGGCACTGGGTGGGGCCGGGGGAGGGTCCGGCCGCAGCACAGAGGAGGGGGCAGGCTGCAGGCCAAGCAGGAGAGGCTGGGGTGTGGGACTCGCGCCCTCCACAGAGCTCTGAAGGCTGTGGCCTCACTGCCCCTCAGCAGCCCGGCCACCCTCAAGGGCGCCAGGTCAAATAAACCTGGGTTCGCCCCTCCCGCGACCTGAGGGTTTACCCCTTCTAGGAGGACCTCCATTCAGGCTCCCCGGCTGAGTGAGGTCATGCTCCGTGGAAGTTGGCTGTGACGCGCGGTCCATCAGGAAGGGTTTTAGCCAGACACGGACACGCAAGCTGGCGGTTCCCGTGTCCCGGGGCAGCATCCTCCCGTGGCACGCTTCACCACGGGTCCCCGGTGGGGGCCCAGCTGCCGGGGGCATGTCATGGCAGCCTGTGAGCTCTCAACAGCTTTTCCTGCCCAAAGGAGCCAGGACTCCTGGGAGAAGCCAATTCTGGGCGGGGGCAGAAAACGTGGAGGGTGATCGGGGACAGCAGGGAAGGAGGCAAAGGCCCCGGACTCCGGAGCCCCCGCGGCAGACACGTCTGAGCACCGGTGAGATCGTCACACTGATGGGCCCCTCACGTGTGCCCACACCCTGCGTCCAATGCCCCGGGTGCACACACACGTCTGCACACACCCCGCCTCACTGGCTGCCTCCGGAGGGACATGGGCTCCTGAGCGTGACACCAGCCCATGTGGTCATGAGACCGTCCCTTGGGGCAGCCGAGGGGGATCCAGGAGGGTCCCGCACGCCCGCGCCCTGCGGAGGACACGGTGCACGCCGACAGAAACGGGTGCGTCTGAAAGCCAGGGCCTTTAAAAGGGGACTAAGTAAAATGAGGTCACTAGAGTGGACCTGATTCCACACGGCAGGTGTCCTTCTGGGAAGACATTAGGTCAGACACACGCAGACGGCTCCTAGAAGGGACGGCATCTATACGGCCAGGAGCGAGGCCTCAGGAGGGGCTGGAGGTGGGGCTTGCAGTCTCTAGGACCGGGGGACAGAAACGGCTGCTGCTGAAGCGGCCGGCCTGTGTGTGTCTCCCATCTCCCGTGACAAGACACGTGCAAGACAATTCCCGTTCCAACGTAACACCTTCGCCAAGTGCAGTGAGTTCACTAACGGGCCGTCTGGAACTCTCTCCCGAGGGCCCCTCTGGTCACAGTGCCCAGCTCAGACGCACCTGGTGGTCACGCCCTCCTCTCTGCCGAGGCCACTAACCTCGTCTCTGTGCCGTCCCAACGCCTCGGGCTTCACAACGCGCAGCTGCCGACGCACTGTGTAGGAGACGGAGGATGCCGGAGCGCACGGGGGTCCCTGCGTCTCACCCGCGCCGTCCCCGTGCTGGGCTGGGTCACTGTGGCAACACGGGTCCTTGCCGGGCGCGGACGGACCAGCCACACCCCTCAGATGCTGTGCAGCCCCGGAGCGCACGCGGGCCCGGTGCCATCGAGGGCCCCCAAGCTGTGCTGACTCAGCACCTGCCGGTCGGAGGTACTTGCGGGAGCGCGGCGGGGGGTTCACTGTGACGGCCCTGCCTGACGGGGTCAGCAGCCTGAAGGCCCGGGGGCCGAGTCACAGCACACGGCAAGCACCGGGCCATGTGGCAGGGGCTGCCCTCGTGGCACTCGGCACGGCGGTGGGCAGGCCACGGGGAGGGGGTGTTCTGGGGCGGGAGTGCTTTCCCGTGGACGAGAATAATGATCGCCGTTCCAGAGGCTGCAGAGACACAGACAAGTATGCCGTGGAGAAGCGCGTTCCCGTGGGGTCGGGGACAACGGGAGTGCCCGCGGGCCGCGGAGGGACGGAGCTGTGCCATCGGAGCCTGGGCAGCGTCTGCAAACTGTGCTCACGCGCGGCAGCGCCCCGACCGCCCTGTCACCGCAGACCCTGCCGGGGCGCGGGTGACGGAGAAGCCGTGTTCCCTCCACCAGCGACTGCACGGGCACCAGCCCCACGGGTTTCACAGCCAGAGCTCGGCGGTGTCACCAGGAGGAGGCTGATGCCAAGCCCTGGGCCCCCTGGTTCTGGCAAAGGTCAGGGAACAACGGTCGCTCGGGGCCAGTCCTGTCCCACAAAGCCGCGGGCCGTGGTGCTGGTGCCTATACCCTGCAGGGGACGGCTCGGGAATGGCCCACGTGCGCGCGCCCGGCTGGCTGGCAGCCCCAGTCCAGCTCCCCGCGGAGCGGCTTGCGTGGGCGTTGCTGGGAGCAGCGGAGCAGGATGCCACCTGGGACGCCAGCAGGGGACAGGGAGCCAAAGGTCGCCTGTGTGGCAGGTGCCGGCCGCACCAGAGGGAAGGCTTCCAGCTCCTCAGGGTACAAGGGCAGGTCCTGCGGTGACTCAGAGACAGAAAGACAGAACAGAACTCCTACCTTCCCGTCACCTGGATTACAGCATTTGAGAGGCATGAGTGTCCAGGACGGCCACGGGCCATGCACTGAGTGTGTGCAAGCTAGACGTCACTAACAGGTGTGGGGCCTGGGCCGGGGGGTGCACGGGGCCTGATCAGCGGGGGTGCCACCCACCGGAGAGACCAGCATGGAGGGTGCTCAGGCCCAAAGTGCATAGGACCCACGGTCTTCGGACCTGCGGGTCCGCCCGCAGCCACGACGACGGGCTCCAGAGGCCAAGGACGGGACGTGCAAGCCTTCTGGGCACTCGGTGGTATTCCCAGCCCAGATGCCCGCGCCAGGATGGAGGGACCCATGGCCCCACGGCTGGAGGGACGTCACTGCAGAGCTGTGGCTCTGGGGACAACACGACAGAGACTCCACTACCCCCAATCAGTCCTCCCGCCCCGTCCTGTGTGTGCCCAAGGCAGAGTGAGGTGCAGATGGGTGGCCCGCAGCTCCGGGGGGTCTGGGTCTGTGGGGCAAGAACAAGCCCGCACTGGGGTGGGAGGGGCACCCTGCTTGCTGGGCTGGGTCTTGTGACGGCCTCAAGCGGCTCCCTGGGAGGCTGGGCTGGGTCTCCCGCTTCCCCCCACGAGGAGACAGACGAGCCTCATGGGTTCTGCAAAAAGGCTCCCAGGTGAGAGAAACAGGGAAACCGTACCTGCAGAATCCGTCTTTCTCTCTGGCTGTTACATAGTATAAAAATTTAAAGCAAGTTGTTTTAAAACTCCTGGTTTAGAACAGAGAATCTTCTGGAACCAGGAAGCCACAGCCTGACGGCCCTCAGCCCAGCGCAGGCGGGGAGCGGCTCTGTAGACGTGGCCCTGGCTCCTGCCTCCTGGGGTCCCTCCCTCCCGACACAGCGACAAGACAGAGGTGTCGACACGTCTTGCCTCTCAAGAACGTGGGGGATGACAGCAGCTGTCCCCGGAGGGCCGCCGGCGGGGCCGTTCTAGCACTAACTGCTTGGGACGTCCGCGGGCGTCGGGTCTGGACTTCGCAGTGGGGTCGGGTCTTCGCAGGTGCAAGCCCGGCAAACCAGCCTCAGAGAACCGACCCCCACGGCTCCCCTCCAGCAGCAAAACACCTTTTCTGAACACGCTGGGATGCAAACCGCCTCCGAGCTCGAAGGAAAGACAGAGAGCCGCGCTCCCAATGGCGGCCGTGAGCGTCACCCGCTCGTCACACGGGGCTGCTGGCGAGAAAGGCTCCTTTCTGCGGAGAGACGGCGCGCAGGGCGAGGCTGAGCTCCGCGGTGCGGGCAGCTCGGGGAGGTGGGGACGGGGCCAGGAGCGAGGCCCCGTCTGCGGGCGGGTCCGTCTTCACGGGGCCTCCTGTTTCCGGAGCAGCCGGCCTCCGTCCGTGTGATCCGCCACTATTTCATGCTGTGCCCGGCCCACGGCGGGACGCCCTCGCCTTCTGCTCGCGAGCACGTGAGTGTTCGTCTCCACGCGCTGACGTCGTGTGTGCACCGGTGTGGCCGAGGACCGTCCCCTGCCAGGACCACACTCGCGGCGCCGTACAAGCTCTCTTCCCCGCTCCCCACTGAGATCTAAAGGTCCCCAGGGCGGTGCTAAAACAGCTCTTTTCTCCTCCGACCTGTAAGTAGCGCCGCCGTCCCCAGCACGCGGGCCTCTCCGCACCGGAGCCTTCGGACCCGTCCGGGCGCACGCGGCCAGCCCGGAGCCGCGCACAGAAGGAGAGGGCCTCTCGGGAAGTCGCCGTGCACGTGCGAACCTGTGGCCGGCCCCAGCACGGCCACGCTCCTGGACAGGCGCGTCTCCTGTCCCTATCGGGGCTGATGGCATGGCTGACGCAAAGCCACAGGCGCCCCTGCAGCTTGGCACAGGAGCGGAACCGCCCTGGTCTCGGGAGACCCTCCACACACACCCTACAACCAAGGGTGCCGCACCAGGAGCCCTCCCGACACCGCACAGTCCTTCCGCTCCTGCCTCCTCGCCAGTGTCCAAGGGCCCAGTGCGGTGGAGGTCAGAGCCTTCTGCGGTGTCGGGCCCAAGGCCAGCTCTGTCCCCCAGCGCCGAGGGTCTCACGGGCCCTGGCACGGGAGCAGCGGGACCCACAGCCACCGGGTCACAGCCACACGGTCAGCGGTCAGCACGGAGGGCAGCTCATGGCCCCCAGGCGAACGCAGCAGAGATCTCCGGGCTCGGGGGCTGAGCAGGCGGCACAGGGCACTCGGTCCATGCAGAAGGGTGTCAGCAGACAAGCTCAAGAGCTGTGGCATGCGGGCCATGGTGGTGCAGCCTTGGGGACATCGGGAGACACCTGCCATGTAGTCAGCCTCAGGGTCTCCAGGAAGAACCACCGCAAGACGCTGGCCAGCAGAGGCACGGAAGGCCCTGGAAGTGTGTGCCCTGCTGAGCGCCGCGTCACTGCTGGGCAGACAAGGGAGCGCTGGAGTGGACCAGCTTGGGGGCCGAGGGGAGGACTCCGGGTGCTCGATGCCCTCCTCACTGTCCCCACGGCTACCACCACAGCCGCCCAGGGCTCCCCGGTAGGAGCTCAGCCCTTGGAGCCTAGGGCTGGCGCGGGGGAGGGGTGGGGCACGACGCACCCTCCCCCGACAACCCTGCTCCCTCAGAGCACTGGAGAGCCCTGGTGCTCTGAACACACACCCCGCCCTCGCTGTAGGAGGCTTCCGGGCTATCTGCCCTGTGCCGGAGGGTGGATGGCTCGGGCGCACACGCAGCTGTCTGTAAGCCACGGGAGAAAACGCGTAGGAGAGGAAACAAGTTCACTAGGTCAACGAACGTGTGCCAAGTGCCGGTCACCAGCCAGTGCTGCTCCCAGTGACCCGCGGAGGCCTGCAGCTCTGCCTGGCCTGGAGCCCCATGGGCAGGACAGCCGGCCCAGCAGCCAGCTGGCCTGAGGGCAGAGCTGGGGGGGGAGCTCCTTTCCTGCAGGAACTGAGAAAGGTCCCTGACCCTGCAGGGACTGAGCAGAGGCAGGGGAGCCCGGGGGGACGTGGCCTCCTCCGCCTCCGGCTCCGCTCGCCCCTCCCCACTCATCTCCTACAAAATCCCCTCTCCTCCGGGTTTTCAGGACCTTCAGCCGGGGGCCCTGTGGTCTCTGCCGTTCTAAGCGGCCACTCCAGCAGGCTCCAGATGTGAAATCCCACAGGAAACCCCAGTGCAGGCCCGAGGCCCCTCTGAGGCTGTCCTCACCCCCGAGAGCTCCGCACGCAGCGGGTCCGCCTCTCTGGGCAGGTGCCGAGGAGAAGAGCGGACGGGACAGAAGCAGAAACGCTGCCAAGAGCCCAAGTTCGGGGCCGGCTGTTCCACGCCAGAGATGAGGCTCAGGTCCAACCCAGGAGCGGGCTCCAAATCTTCACTCGGAGACCGCAGGGACGCGGTGGCACCTGACGCGTTCCCATAGGCCTCTCACCTGGGGGGGCCCGGACACCCGGCGAGAACAGCTGCTTGGGGGCTTTCAGGGCACAGACCTCCCCCTGCAGAGTCCCACAGACGAGCCGAGCAGCTCGGGCCCCGAGCGGCACTCTGGGGCGGCAGGTGCTGGTGGAAGGCGGGGGCAGGAGGGCCAGCCCAGGGGCACTGGCTTTTTTCCCGAGAACACCCGTCCCCAAAGGGAACGAGAAACGAGGGAGTGGGAGCCAGGAGGGACAGATGCACAGACCACGCACAGAGAAGGACCTGTTCTGGTCCCCGAGCAGATGATGCCCAGAAGCCACACACAGGGTCAGAATAGGCCGGTGGTACATGGCACCTGGAGGGACCCCCCACGTTCCTGCGCCCAGGCAAGCTCCAGGGGGCCGTGAGCTCATCGGTTTACTAACAGTCTGTGCATCTCTCCCGCTGCTAGGAGCCCCTGGCTGTGGTCCAGGAGAGAGCAGTCCCTGCCCTGGCTGTGGGCTCACAGTCCCGAGAAAGGAGCCCCCACCCCCACCAGCTCGGGGAGTTCCCCGCCCGGAGCAGGCTGCAGGGGGCTGGGCAGCGGCTCACCTTCCCTGGCCTCGCATGCAGTCCGCGAGGACAGTCGGCAGGGGCAGGAAGGGGGGTGCCAGGCAGGTTGGGGCCGGGACGGAGGAGCCGAGAGGACCCTACCAAGGACTCGGTCCCCTCCACCTTGGGCTGGCAGACACAGCCAGGCTGTGGGGCCTGAGGAAATCCCTTATCTCCAGCGCCTTTGGCATGGCCTGAAGGAATGAATCTTGAATTCCTGGCTGTGGCCTGTCTGGCTGCTGGCCTTCGCTCAGCAGGTCCCAGCAGACCTGCAGGCCCAGGAAACAGCGAACCTTGAGGCCCTTGCCAAGGGGGCCCCTCCAGCAGCGGACCTGGGCTGTCCCCACGGGCTGCAGATGCTCCCAGCTGGGCGCTTCCTGCCCGCTCCGCTCTCCGACAAAGCACCCGGGGACATGCTGGCTCGGCCTCACCCCCGACCACAGGCTCGACCCAAATGCTGGCTCCGGGCCCCCATCTGTGGGAAGCTCTTAGGGAACACCCTGCCCCCCAACTGTAGAGAGCCTCTAGCTCCCAGCTGTAAGGAGACCCAAGGGCACATTTTGTGCTTCCCCAGCTGCGGGGAGCTCCCCGGAGCGTCCTGGCCGTCCCCCAGCTGCGGGAACTCTCGGCCCGTCAGTACCATTTGTTGGGCCAGAACGGGCCTGACAGCCGGCCTGTGGTAGGAGCCTGGGCAGTCTGCCCCGGCCGGAGTGCTCACTCTTCCGAACACACGGGCAAACGTGGGAGCAGACTGGTCCACGTGCTCGTCGGTGCAACGCGGGAGAGCACTCGTGGGATGGGAGGGCGCGGGTGGCGGCCGCTGGCCAGCGCACCCGGTTAGGGGAGACGGCCTGGATGGCCCTGAGCGCTCAGGGGTAAGTTGGGCTCCAGCTTGGGGCGTGCTGTGCTCCAGCGGCCCGGGGGCCCCCACGAGGATATAGAGCTAACGAGCCACCGGACCGAAGTGACTGATGACTCTTTCCCACCAGTGAAGAGACCTGCTGCTACAGGGAGGGGGTTCTGCTTGGCTGTTGGGCCTGGTCCAAACCAGCCCCTCGGGCTAGGATTCCTGGCTGTCTGGGGCCCCGGGCTCACTGCTGGGGGTGCCGTGCACAGAGCAGAGGGCCGCGCTGGGTGGCCGCACCGGCCCCCACCCTCCGGCCCTCAGCGACCCTGTGAGACCAACTCTGCACCCCAGCCTAGGGGTTTGGAATATCAAAATTGTGAAAGATTTTTTTTTTTTTAAAATTTCAGCGAGCAAGTAGCTTTTTAGAGAAAATAAGTCTGTCCTCTGGCTCTCAGATGGACACGTGACTTCTGGGAGTAAAGAGGCCGCAGTCCCTGGGCTCCTGTGGCAGGTCCCGCCCGCGGGCTGGGAGGGTGTCAACGGCTCGGGCAGGGCAGTCTGCGGAGCTTCTGCGCCCCGTGAATGCACGAGAACGGAGTTGGCGTCATGCCTGAGACACTGGGAGCCGCGGGCATGTGCGTGCTTAGGGACAGCGTTTAACAAGCTTGGAGACACCTCCGCTTGTGAGGCTGGAATGTGGGCAAAACCAGGAACGTGACAATTAGTGATAACACCACAAAGTGTGGCTCGAAGGGCTGCTTGGCGGCTGGGCTTGAGGTCAGCACTGCGACCCCATCTAGACACACGCTTTCCTCTGGGCGCATTTTCACAATCATTCACCACCTCACTCTGGGTTTACGGAACACTAGAAACGGGAGAAGCACAAGCTCAGGAAAGGTTAAGGTCACCTGGACGCATCACAGCAGACACAGGAGGGCCGGGCGAGGGGCAAGCTCAGCCTTGCAGCTCCGGGGACCGTGGCATCAGGTCCTGGCTGTGCGGGGTGAAGACCCCAGGGGCAAAGTGGTCGG
This sequence comes from Meles meles, assembly GCF_922984935.1. Classification (NCBI taxonomy): domain Eukaryota; kingdom Metazoa; phylum Chordata; class Mammalia; order Carnivora; family Mustelidae; genus Meles; species Meles meles. The sequence continues at coordinate 183,445,712 of NC_060068.1, read as the reverse complement.
CGAGGCACAGTCTCTGGCCGGGCGGCACAAGGGGGTGAAGCTTTGCGAAACATGATTCGTGGGAGCCTCGCTCAGATTCCCAGGAGCCGAGGAGCCCAGAGCCCCTCCTTGGAACTCCTCCAGCATCTGGCGTGCCCTCTGGTGCTCAGATGCCTGTGGGGACAGGAGCAGAGGAAGCGCCCTCCTCCCGCACTAGGATGCCTCTGTGGCCACTTTCAGGGGCAAAATCCCGATTTTCTAAAACGGGAGAGAAGACTGACAGTGCTTTGCTCAGTGCTGGTAAGTCTTTAAACGTGCAACACAAGCGTGTCAACACTTGCATGCGTCTACGCATACGGTGTCCAGACACACACGCCAAACCCCCACGTTCCAGGACCAAAGAGCAGGGTTACGAAAAGCCAAGTCTCCTCAACCCCCGCCCCATCCGCCAACTCGGCCACGGTTAAAGCTTCTGCGCGACCCTCCGAGAACAGCAGGCCTGGATGACAGGAGGCTCCTGGTGTGTTAGGAGGAAAAGCCAGTCCCCTAAGGGCTCACCTGCCCTGAACCTGCCTGGGGTCGAGGCCCGCAGAGTCCCTGGGTCTAAATCTCCTCACCCGGGACCCAGGGACGCGACACGCCACCCCGCACCCACCTGTCTCCAGGGCTTCACTGAGTGACCAGAGGTAAGGACACGGGAGAAATGCCCCTACACGTCAGGGGGCTACAGACACACAACAGAGGGGCACGTCAGGCCCCAGGTTGTCAGAGGTGACGGGGCCTAAGGCCTGGTGCCAGGCCTGCTGCAGCCAGTCCTCTCTGTCTTCCCCTGGGACACCCGTGCTCCCGGAAGCCCTCCGTCTCCGTGCCCCCCCCCCAGTTTCTGTGGCCCCTTCAGAGCACCAGCTCCGAGTCACGTCCTGTCCCCACACGCCCCTCCCTCCACGCCCCTTGGCAGACCGCTGGGGTCGATGCATGGACTCGAGGGGCAGCAGGAGGGCTGGGGTGGGTGCCCAGGAGCCCGGCAGGTCACGGAAGCAGGTGGAAAGCACCGGGCCTGGACGTCTGCGGGGCACGGGACTCCCTGCCCCAGAAGGCCCACACCTGACTCAGGCTCCCGGGTAAGACCAAGGGCATCTGCTGTTGCTTTCTTCCTTTTAACCGAAACTCAAACATTTGGACAGGAACTCAGAGAAAACAATCATCCACTTCTGTGTACCTACACTGCACACAGGTCACCCCACAGGGCCGGAGTCTGTCCCTGCGTCCGACCTTCACGGTAATCCTCTCTGTGGGTTTAACGCGGAAAGGGGCGCACGCGGCAGCGCCCTCCCACAGACGACTCACTTCCAGGGTGAACAGGAAGCTAGACTGCCTTGCGGGAAGTGAGTCGTCCTCGGCAGTCGTCCCTGGGAGCTCAGAGACGGGGAAGCATCGGGGCTGGAGGCAGAGCACACTCATGCCCGGGGGTTCCAACAGAGGTGCCCCCCAAGCCCTGGCAATAGAAACCACTCTATGACCCCCCACAGCGAATCACCAGGTGACCCCGTACGACACCATTTAGCTTTTCCTTTCTTGACAAGTTATTTTCCGTCCGAAGAGGTGGTTAAGCTCCTCGCTAAGCCGGTGGTTAAACAGGCGACTGGTCGTTCATCGCAGACAGTGGCGGCCCAGCCCCGGCAGCAGCCTAACAGGTGCACGCAGGCGTCCTCCTGGCTTATCCTGACTAGGAACGCCAGTGGGTTCCTGGGCGCCCCTGGGTGTCTGCCATGGCTGGGCTCGTTTACTGACTGATTTAAGGAGTCCGACTTTCTTTGCTGGGACAGGCAGACCCCCCCGTGGAAACCTCAGCCTCCTGTATTATTTAAAGGAGAAAAGCTCGCAGGACACTGCTTGCAAAAACCAAAACGTCTCTGTAGGACGGAACCTGGAGCTCAGGAGTCACAAACTCTGTGCCCCCGACCGTGGGCCGCCGACCGGAGCAGTAACCGCAGCTCCGTGACGCACACAGGACACACACCGGTGATCCGGAAGAGTCCGGACGCCGGCCCTGCAGCACCGCAACGAGGCACAAAGTGTCCTCCCCTTCCCGGGGGGCTGGAGCGTTCCACCCACCCGTTCCTTTTCTGAACACCTTCCAGAAGCTGCCTGCCAACATCTAAAACCACAACCCCCCGTCAGGAGCTGCTCCAAATCCCCAGTTTACAGCCCCGTGTCCCCCGCCTCAGGGGCCGGGGAGTTCAGGCTCCGCTGGGACGTCCGTCCATCCGTCCTTTCTGCGCGTTCACTCAGCGACTGGCGAGCCTCTACAGCGCACCCCACTCGGACAAAGAGTGCCAGGTCGTGGCAGGACGGACCCGGCCCCTGTCCCTCCACACTACGGAGTGAGGGGGCTGCAAGTGTGACAGGGACGCAGAGGCAGCCCCCCAGGGACCTCCAGGGAGGAGGGGCGTCCTCCCGCAGGTGCTGTCACCCAAGGCCTGCCGGAGCAGAGAGGCCAGGAGAGAGCAGGCAAAGTCAGGAAGACACAGGTGCGGCAGGACCTTGAAAGCCACCTGGAGTCAGGGCTCAGTCCCAGGGTCACCCTCCGTGGGTGGAAGAAGGCCTGTGGACCACAGGAGTGATGGGGCAGGGTCTGGTGGGGGCAGCATTCAGGAGCCCCGAGGAAGTGGCTGTGCTCCTAACCCCGTCACAGCTGGGTCAGGCAGCTGGCAGGCGATGAGTTCAAGTCTGCAAGCAAAGGAACAGCACGGGAGGTGCCGGCAGAGCCCAGGGGCGGGCGGACGACGGTGTCTGTCTGCAGACACACACAGACACAGGGGACAAGGCCCGGGAGCTGACTGGCACAACCCTGCTTCTTCGTGTCCCCAGAAGGGAATGCCACCCTCCCCTCTCCCCTGTCCTCAGTCTTGCGCCTTCCCTTCCCTCTCCCGCGATGACACTCAAGCCCACCTAGAGGAGGCTTGAGCAACCCAGGACAAATATCAAACTTCAAGAACTTTCCACTTCAATATTTTTTCCAAAGACAAACTTTATGCGTTGAAGAAGAAACTCAGTGTCACCGCAAAATGTCCGGTCACAGCTGGAAATACGCTGTCCACCAACAGCGCAACTGCTGAAACCACACACTTGTGCCTGCTTCCATTTCGGTGTTGGACTTAAAAGAAATGCCAGATTATGAGCAATCTTACAGAAATCAGGGGCACAACCGGAGAGCAGGAGTGTACGCACGGCGGCCCAGCCCTGCGGGAATGACCCCAGCTGGTCAGGGAATGGACGCTACCAAGTCAGGAGTGACCCCAGCAGGTCGCGGAACGGGTCCCCCCTGGAAGCCGGCGAGGACAGGGGCGCGAGGGGCCCCGCCGCTTCCAGCAGGCGTCCATGTCAGCGGGACCAGCGCGCTCCGCGCATCGCACGCGCTGGAAGCGGACCCCGCCGCTCGCTCGCGGGACCCGGGACGCCCAGAACCGTCGCGGCCGAGCCCCAGGGCAGCGCCCCCGGCACTCGCCGCACAGCGCAACTTGCAGGCGCAGAGGCGGAAATCCTGCCGCTCCCGCCGGCCGCTCCGGCCCGCGCTCAAAGGACCGCCGGGTCCGCACACGAAGCTCATCAAGGGACCAAGTCACATCCAGGGCGGCCGCGCGGGTCCCTCCAGGGGCCTGCGCGCGGCCGGAGCGGACGCGGGGCCCGGGGACCGCGGGTGCGGCGAGCCGGGGATCCGGGAAGGGGGGTGTGGGGCCGGGCGCCAGGCGCGGGCCCCGGGATGGGGGTGAGGCCGCCGGCCGCGGGGCTGTGGGGGTCGCGGGCCGCGCGGGGCGGCGGGGCCGGGCCCGGCCCGGGGCGCGCACCCACCTGGGCCTTCCGCAGGGCGCTGAGGCGCAGCTCGTGCACGAAGGGGTTCCGCCCCGGGGGCGCCAGCCGCCGCACGTCGCCGGGCCCCACGCTGGACGCGGCGCCGGAGCCGGGGGCGGCCCGGGGACCGCGCGCCCGCAGCCTCATGGCCGCCGCCAGCCGCAGGGAGCCGGGCGCGGGGCGCGGAGCCGGCGCGGGGCGGGCGCGGGGCGCGGGCCGAGGATGCGCGGCGGCCGGGGCGGGCGCGCAGGCGCGGGCGGGCGGGCGGCGTGACGCGAGGGGCGGGGGGCGCCGGCGGGGCGAGGCCTGGGCGGGCGGGGGCGGCGCGTCCCGAGAGCCCCGCCCCCGGGCCCGCGAGGCCGCCCCGCCCCGCCCCGCCCCGCCCCGCGCCGGCCGTCCGCGGCTTGGGGGCTCGCAGGGGAGGCGGGGGTCCCGGGATCCCGCGTCCCGAGCGGCGCGCGGGCCCGTGGCGGCGCCTCCCGTAGCGGCCGGACCGCGGGGACCCTCAGTCCGGGCCTGTCCCCTGCGCGAGAGGCCCGGCCAGTGGCTCTCCAGCGGCGAGGACGTCTCCGCACCAGGCGCCCCCCTGCCCGAACGCGGGGCTCCCGGCGAGCCAGGCTGCACCGGCGCGAGGCCCGCGCGCTCCGTGGAGCTCCGCTAGGGATGGACCCAGACCAGCCCCGGCTGCCTTTCCTCCTGGCCTGACCTCGAAGGCCGCCTTGGGGAAGCAGGTTCTCTCTGTGCGCCTCCCAGGTCCGGTCTGGGCCCCGCTGGCTGCGGGCTGTCCCGGGAGGCCTGAGCGCAGCCCCTTCCCCACGGTCCGCCCGGAAGCGGGGGGTGCTCAGACGCGTTTGCTGCCTGGGGCCCAGGGTTTTCGGTGGGTGTGAACCCAACGATTCTTTCCGGGGGCCTCATTACTCCAGTTCCCGGAATCACTCCCTTGCTGAAGGGGAGACGTGTGCCGGTCTCTAATTTGTGGCACAGTGTTACCAACTAGGGCCAAAGTGAAATAGTTCCTTCATCAAAATTTATCAGTTTCAAACATTTACCACAAACTGCAGTGTAGTGAGAGCAGCTGAATTCTGTGCCCCTGACGGGAAGGGGGTGGAGCCCCAGACAGGCCGGGGGCCTGGGGGACATGGGTGAGGAAGGACAACTTGGACACCGCCGAGCAGCTGAAACCATGAGGAAGTCGTCGGAAGACTTCTTGCATTGCTCTGGGGCCCCTGCTGCAGGACTGCCTGGTCCTGGGGTCCTAGGACCTCCATGCCTTGTGAGGGTCCCCAGCCGTGTCCCTGCCTGAGCCTCTGATAAGCCGACCCGGTGAAGTGTCACCTTTGCTGAGGGCCCTTCTGCGTTTTGATGGACAGAGAAAAGCTGGGGAACCAGAAGAGAGTCCCGCGGGTTAGCAGGGGTCCAGGTCCTCTGACACAGCCTTGTCCGTACAGTCTGGGAAAGAGCAAGGCTACATCCCGGCGCCCTTTCTAACTAAGCCTCACGCCGGACCGGGGCAGGTGACCTCTCCTCCGAGGCTCAGTTGTCAAATCCGTAAAAGGCAACTAGCTCAGTACCTACCTTCTCTGCCGTGTGTGATGACAAGATGGCCCTTGGGGACAATGGTGGGTCTTACTTGCTGGTGGCCTGTGGAGGGGACTGTCTCCATTGCCTGGTGGCTACCAACGCACGGCTGATCTCTGAGCACTCAGCTGACCGTTGCTCTGATCACAGGCACAAGAACCCAGCTGGGAGCTGCTGGGACAGGGTAAAGAGCTATTCAGAGCGAGAGTCGAGAAGGACGGACAGCAAGGAGGGTTTCTCAAACCCTTCTCAACAAGCAGAGCCCTGGAGAAACCCGAAAGGTTGACAAAGGCAGAAAGCAGCCAGGAGAGCCGGAGTGAGGAGTGCCGGGCCTGGAAGGGCGAGTCCGGGAAAGTTGCTGGCTTGCCCTGCTTTATACTTTCTTTGCTTCAATTTCGATCCTGTGATGGAATTTTCTAGAAGTCAATAGAGTGTTCTGGAAATTGACTAGGAGAAGTTGGTATGGGGCAAGGGGTTTTGAGAAACTGTCATTCTTGTTTTAGAGAAACTACCAGCGGGGACCTTGAACGTCTAAGGCAAATCCCCGCGGTTCTCTGGGAATCTTCTGGAATACAGACCCTAGCGCATGGAGCAGGTGTCCGGGCTCCGGGAAGCCCTAGTCCTGTTCCTGTGGCTCCTTCTTCTTGCTTTGCTTCTGTCTTAGGAGGATGGAGCGTCCCGTTCTCCGGGGGAATGACGGCACAGGAGGGGTGCTGCTTGCCGGCGTGGGGCTGTGCGTTTTGGTCTGTTTGTTGAGTTTTACAGTTCCGTACAGGTTCTCCAAGAAGAGTTCTCCATTTTCTTCTGATACTTTTCATTCCGCCTTTCGTGGTGTTTTTCATCCATTGATGCGTTTTTCTCCTCTGCACTGGGACCCTGTGTTGTCGGCGCCACCCAGCAGCCTCTGCCTCCCCACGGTGGCTCCCTCAGGCATGAGCACAAGGACTGATGAAGCTTTTCTGGGTGCTCTGTTTCCTTCCACTGGTCTGTCCCCGCGGCCCCACACTGCGCTAACTGCTGTACCTCTGGAATCACGTGCCTTAGTCACCAGCAGGGCGGATTCCATTGCTGCCTCTTTTCAAGAATTGTCCGAGCGGGGGTCGTAGAAGTTCATGTGTCCGTCCGCATTATAGCGCGAGTTTGTCCCGTTGCGAGGACATTCCCGGGCGTTTGTTCTGGAGCACGCGGTGTGTACACTGTCACAGGAACGTGCCAGAAGGGCACCTGGAATTTGTTTTAGCGGCCTGTGCTGAGATGGACAGATGTGCACAAGGCACGAAGGATGAAATTTTGCTCACAGTTTCCTGGGACCAGGGAGCACGTGTGCCCGGGGGTTGGAAGCACCGGGTCTGTCGGGAAGTCACAGGAGCGGGTAGAAAACGTGGCAAGACCCTTTACTGCGGTTTCCACAGGGGGAGCAGAGGAATCAGGGGAACCAGGCTGAGAGATGGCTGGTGTGAGTACTTTAGTGGCTGATGGGCTGTGGGGCTGTCCCCAGTTCTCTGGCACCTGCCCAGGGGTGGCCACGGAGGGGGGGGTGGGAGTGGTCTCTGGCTTGGCTGGTTTGTGCGGGGGGGATGAGGGGGTGAGTCAGCCAGCTCTGGGAACAGCCACGCCGCCAGGGTCAGCAGGTCCCAGGAGTCAAAGCTCAGAATAAGAAGACTTCCTCAGGGCAGACCTGCAGAGCACCGCCACCAGAGCGACCCTCCCACAGGCCGGCAGGCTCCTGGCTCGCGGGCAGCACCATCCCCGTGGGCAAGAAAGCTGGAGGCCTCCGTTCTCACCCCTCTAGCTTGTCCCTTCCAGCACCCCCCCGCCAAGGTGGCGTCCCAACTCCGTGGGCAGGGGGCCTCAGGTCTCTGCCACTTGCTGTTCCTTCTGCCTGGACACTTGCATTCCTGCCTCCTCACTGTCTTCAGGTATGAGCCCAAAGCCAGGCTGGTAAGACCCGGGGGTCCTGTTACCCTCTCTCCCGGGGTGCGTATGGCTCTCAGGGCACCAGTGTGTTCCGTGTGCATTCGACGTGACGTTTAACTTGTTTGGAACAGAACAGTTTCCAAGACACCTTCTGTGAAAGAATTGGGGCCATTTTATAGACAGGGAAATTGAGGCACAAGAAACCAACAGACCCACCAAGATTGCCACCAGGGCCACTGATGGCTTTGGCCTCATGTCCAGGGGTCTTTCCTTCTGCTTGCGGGTTCGGACTTCCGGATGGATGCTGCCCCGTGGTCACCCATTTCTGCAGGCTGCCCTCCCCAGAGAGGTGTTTGTGCTGCTCCGGGTAAAACCACTTCCCTCCCATGTGCAGACGCTTGACATCAGATAAGGCTCGAAACACTGGGCGGCGTTTTATACCTCGTGGGTAATTTCAGCTATCGGGGAGTCCGGTCTCGGGGTCTGCAGGAGGGAAAGCCCGTCCGCCCGGTGCCTCCCGTAGCTGTGTTTTCTGCTCCGCTTCCCTCGCCGTGCAAGACGCGGTCCTCAGTATAAACCGTGATCTGGACGACGACCTGTCCGTGGCCGTCAGCGAGTTTTGCAATTTGGAGGCATAGGAGCAGTTTTTTGCGCTGGAACACGTCTCTCTTCACACCTTCAGTTTGCAGAACAAACGTTTCCACGTGCTCGTGCTTCCTGAAACGTCAAAAATCCCACAAGTAGGAGAACAGTCATTCTCAAAGGAGGAGCCTTCGACGAAGGACAGTTGCTTACAGTGACTCTCTGGCTTTGCGAAGTGCTGTGCTGAGTTACTTCCGCCGTGTGCGAGGACAGAGCTCTTGGTTAGCGAGGTGGAGGCCAAGTCCCTAAAGGGGAGAGTCACCGTGAGGAGGGCACCCCGGCCGGGCTTGTGAGCCCGCTGGCTCTCCCCGCCTGCACTGTCAGTCCTTATCCGTGGAGAAGCGCGTGGCCCCGCGGGGTCAAGACGGCCTTCCCTGGCCTGGCTGGCAGCTAGCTGCAGCCCTGGGGCCGCGTCGGTCCGGAGAGTGCAGGGCAAGTCAAGCGGGTCCTGTGGGAGGACTGGGAGGGTCCCAGGGCAGGAGGACGTGTGGTCTGGAAAGAGGCCCAGGAGGAAAATTAATTTCCTCGAGATGAAAACGTCCTCCCCTGCAGCGGGGGCGTGTCCCGCCGAACCCAGGGCCGCAGCCAGTTGGGTTAGCGGGACGTGGCAGCTGGTGTGGAGGTGAGCCGGACGCTCGCTGCCCCCTCCCTCTCTCTCCCCTCCCCAGCCCCTCGCTGTCTGGCTGGCTGCAGGCTCCAGGGCAGAGCCTCGCACACGGCCGGGTGGGTTCCCGAGTCTCATTCGGCCTCCGAGGTGAGGGGCACAGCGGGTGTGGATGGTGTGGGCAGACCTGCGCCTGCCCACGGACCTGTCCCCCCGTTGCACCCGGACCCACGCACGCCGACTCGGGGCTACGGGCGCACCTGTGCCTGTCGTGACACCGGCCCCTCTTCCCGCCACGCCCCGCCTGCGCTGACGCCCCAGCGGCGGGGCCAGCACCCATGGTTCTTGCTTTAGCAAACAGGGAAGCTGTTTGGGGCGAGAGCTCGTGGTCTCTCGTAACAGACGCTGGAAATCACCCGATCTGGCTTCCTCACTTCAGCGTATCCGGCGTAAGAGGACACTTGTACATATTTTCAACCTTGAGTTGACGAGCCGGGAACTCGTACAGCGTCAGGGGCCTTTTAGAAGCTTCTTGACTTTAAAGCTTCCATAGCGACGGTGTGTCCCCTGGAACAAGGAGTGGGAGGCTGGGATTTGTGTCCGGGAAGGACATGCAGGGTGTGCGGTCCTTGACCCTGGGCATGTTTGTGTAGTTAAAACTGAAATGGTGTATATTTCGCTCACTGAGTCTTTTTAGGGTGCTCCCCACTGATCACCCAGAACGAGTCCAATTCCTCGTGCAGGAGCATTCTTCGAGCCAGAAATCCAGGGTTTACTGACGTGCTGTTCCGTTGGGCCCGTCCCCTCTGACCCGGCAAACGTGTCCCACTTCAGCTGCTTGTAGCCTGCACCGTCCTTGCGGCTGGGGCTGCGATGGGCCGGCGCAGGCCACGGTTTCCCCAGCACGTAGGTTACATCGCATGACACGAGAAGGCAGTGGACCGGAGCCACGGGCACGGGTTCTGCCGTGACCCTGGGAGGGCCTCTGCTCCCCTCTGCCTCCCGTTCCCCCCTTGGCTGTTTACAGGGAAACAGCCTGTGGGGGAAAGCTTGACCCTTATGCAAGGTTTTCCTTAGGGTTGGGAGAGTGAGCACGGTGGAGTGCTCCGCACGGGTCCGGCACCGGGTGAGGGCTCGCTGAGCGCTGGCTGTCTTCGCAAGGGCCCGGGGCGTTCGGCTCCGGAACCTGCAGCCTTCCGCTGCAGGGGGCCTGGCCATGGGCAGGTGCGCCTCCCCCCATGCCCAGTCGCTCAACGTCTGACGGGTACACAGAGAGTGTGGATTGTTTCAGGAAGGTTGGGGAATCGGTCTCACTGCTCTGAGAACCAGATCGTGGATCGCAGATGGGCTTTTGTGGAAAGCCGGCGGTGGGTCCAGGGGCTGACTCGGTTCTGGGGGGGAAGGCGCTGCTGACCCGTGTGTCCCACTACAAGACCGCAGCTCCACAAGTCCAGATGTGGACACGAGAAAGAGGAAGAGAGCAAGAACCCTGCGTTGGGCAGCTCGCCCCTGTCTGAGCGCGCAGGTGGTGGGATGGCGCGTCCTCCGTGCCCGCCGAGGCTCTGGAGCGTGGTGCTGCGACTCACACGCATCTCTCTGGGCACACGGCCTGGCATGTGCACGCCGTGCCGAGCCGTAGCCGTGTAGGTGTGCCGACGGTGGGGGCAGGGGCTGCCCGTGTGTTGGGTGGGGGTCAGGCGTCCTCATTTGCTGACAAGAACTTGAGACAAGTTCTTTCCCCTTCTCGGCCTGGGCTTTGTCGTCTATAGGAAGGGGTTAACGAGACAAGCCCTCTCCAGGGTCCCTGGGAACGGCACCCGATGACGGGTCCTCGCTGACCCGGGCCCCCGGAGGCTCTCGGGGCACGGCTGTCGGCGTGCGCACGGGAAGCCGGGCCCGTCCCCTCCGCCGAGCGCAGGCCTCTGGCGTTTCCCGTTCGCTGTAGCGACAAAGCCGCCTCCTGCTTCTTCCCTTCGGTGGATCCCGGGGCCTCTGTTGGGTTTGGAGACTTCTCAGGGCCCGTGGCCGAGGCTTCCCGTGGTGCTCGCCTGCCCCGCTCGGACTGGACCGGCCTCTCCATCCCGCTGTCGCTCGGGTGCAGAGAAGGTCTCCACGCCGGTCTCACGTGCCCAGAACGCGGCTTCGTCTCATCAGGAAGCGCGAACTGCTGCGTCCCTCGGCGGCCGGAGGCTTCGCCGAGCGGACCTGGACGGCAGCTCGCTTCTCAGCTCGAATTCCTCCCCTCGCCGGCGTCTGTGGGAGCGGGTCCCTTCTTCGTCTCCTTTCGCTGTCATCAGAAGAGACTCGTGAAGAAAGTGACCGAGTGAGTGGTGCTGGGCTGCGGCCCGAGGACGGAAGCCGGCCTGGGCGGGGGCGTGAGGCTCTGGTGCGGACCGCACGGCCCCGGCCGCCCTCCGCAGACACGCCTCCAACTTCAAGCCGTGCTCGTGAAGAGTCGTGCCTGGTTCCCACAGGTGGGACGGTGACGAGGGGTCCAAGTCCCCACACATACGCAGCAGTGCACGGGAGAACAGCCGGTGGCTTCCGCAGACCCTCTGTGCTTGCCTGGCGTGAGGCGTGGAAGCGGCGTCCCAGGTAGAAACCCTTGCTGGGACCGGGACAAGGATGTGGAGTAAATTCAGATGTCACAGATGGGGGGCAGGTGTGTGCTTGTCGTGGACCCCGTTTTCAGGGACAGGTCACAGAGGGGCCAGCTGCCTGGGGGCCGGGAGGGCTTCCTCCGGTCGGCCGGGGACCCCGAGGAGCACCGTCCACGAAACCGGCTATGGTGCGCTTCGTCCGCGGTCAAAGGTGGGGATGCGGCCCGACCCGGTACGGCATCCTGACCCGAAAGGCGTGTCCAGGAGTCACTCCTCTTAGAATCGTCTTCCACCTTAAGATGTGAAACTCTCGGTGAGGCCTGCGGACAAACAGGCTGGCCCAGCTGTCCGCTTTTCACGGCTGCCCTCCTCGCCAGCCCCCCGAGCCGTGTGCACCGGCTTCCTCCTGCTTGTGAAGCCTGATTCTCCGAACCCTCGTATTTACTTCTGTTCCAGCTCAGCAGTGAAGACGGTTTCTGGTAGTAGGAGACATTATCGTTCGGTCGATGCTGCGGTTTCTTACTTGATTGTCCCCCACACGGTTTCTCCCCACGGGCAGCTGCGCAAGGCACCCCGGGGGACCGGCCTACCTCCACCACAGGCTGTGGGGACATCGCCCTGATGGCTTTTCCACCGAGGACTGAGGGGGCTTGCCGCTGGAAGAGGCGTGGGGGGTGATGACGACAGCACCTTGGGAAACCTGGGTCAGGACACTCTGGGCATGGTCGAGGGCCAGCCTGCGAGGAGCACATGGGGGTGCGGGGGGCCCCGTCCTGTCTTGGCTCAGCAGGGGCTGGACCGGGGCTGGCCCTGCCAGTGGCCTTTTCTCTGGTTCCAGGAGTTAGTCTGAGACCTCCCACTGGGGGCTGTGCAGGGCGGCCATTAGCCCTGGCCTGTCCCACGTGTCCCTCAGTGTGCGACCTGAACCCCCAGCCCTGGCCCGTCCCACGTGTCCCTCAGTGTGCGACCTGAACCCCCAGCCCTGGCCCGTCCCACGTGTCCCTCAGTGTGCGACCTGAACCCCCAGCCCTGGCCCGTCCCACGTGTTCCTCAGTGTGCGACCTGAACCGGGCTCTCCCACTGCCAACTGTGGGGGTGCCCGCCTGTACCTGGCCATGCCTGGGCAGAGTCCGCCGGGAAGCCTGCCCACTGCGGCCCCAACGGGACCAAGGCCGGGGCCGTCCTCAGAGCCACTGTCCTGCCCCCATCCACACCTCCAGAAGCGTGTCCCTGCCAACCTGTCTCCCCTCCACGCGCACAGACACCCCATCTACGACCCGGGAGTTTACTTTGTGACCAGGTGCCTTTCCTTTCGAGTCACAGCAGCGTCCACTCGGAATCAGGGCTGACGTGTGGCAGGTGTGGAGACCTCGCGCTTCCTGCCGCACCACAGGCTGCTGGAGGGCTGTGGCCGGAAGGGATGGCTCCTGGCTCCGGTCTCCAGATACGCTCCTGGCCCGGGGGATGCTGTCCAGCTGCCAGCCTCCTCAGCGGGGTCAGTCCCCGGGCACAGGGCTTCATTTACTCCATTTACCCGCACGTTCCTGCGCCTCACAGCAGCATCTTGGAGATGCTCAGTGAGCATTTGGGGAATAAAGGAATTAAAAAATGAATGAGTCAGTCTGGGGAGAGGAGAGAGCTTTGGTGCTGGTCGCACCGTCTCACGAATATTTTACCCCAGTAAGAGAACCCCACGAATGCAGGAGGGGCTAAATGTAGAAAGTGTCATCTTCAAGCTAAAAAAATAGAGTTTATCATAATGACTTTGGGATCGAGAAAGATTTCCCACGAAGCCCGCTAAAAGACAGGTTGTACAGGAAAACATTGACACGCGTCAACAAGACAACGCTGTGAACGTCTTACATAAACCCCGGGTGATGCAAGCTACAAGAGGGCACAGGATAGTTACAAAGAACGTCGCGACGTGCACGATGTAGAGCTTCGCAGAGCTTGCGGGAAAGCGAACAGCAAAATAATGGGCAGAGGACGGGAGCAGGCGGCGGCCAGAGGACGCACCCCGCGTGGCGAACACACAGAGAGAAGATGCTCGTGTGGGCTGGAGCTCGGGACAGGCGGAGGCGTCCCCCCAGGGGGCAATTTCGTTTTGGAATCGAGAACATCGGAAACTGCCCAACCGGGGGGGAAGGCCTAACCTGTTTGCTCGGTCACCCGTGGCCTTCCCGATGTCACACTCATAACCGGAGCGAAAGGCCCCATTGCCGGTGGCACCAACACACAGCCCCGGAGCCCGTTGAATGCGGGTTTGCTTTAGAAGCACGGATGCTCCCAGCGGGAGACCCGGGGGCGGGATGGACCGGCCTTGCTGAGCGGAGACGGTGGCAAGCGAGACCTCGCTCACGACCTGAAGGTTCAGGCGTTTAGTTTTATTTTGTTTATAAGGAAACTGGTTTTTACACGTTGAATTTCAGCTTTCCAGTTTTATCTTACGTTCGCGGCTGGAACGGTTACTCTAAATGGAAGTTGTTTTACCGCTCGCAGGGTGGCCACGATCTGGGCCCAGACGCAGCCCCGCGGGCGAGCCCCCGGGTTCGGGCAGAGCTGAAGAGAACGGGCCCCGCGCCCGCCCCGCCGCGCTCTGGCCGCGTCGGCGTCTCTGTGGGACACGCTCTGTCCCGGGTGACGGTGTCAGCAGGGGGAGCGTTCCAGGCCCACACTTGGCCCAGACCGTCCTCAGCCAAATGCGGTTTTGAAAGGTCGGAGTTGATCTGTCATTGCTCCGCTTCAGTTTATCTCGCTTCTGATTCTGTGATAATTTCACTCTCAATCTACATGCGGTGACCCTGGCAGGTCACGGGCTTCCGGCACGAGCGACGTCTCGGCGGCTTTGGAAAAAGAAACCCCATTCACACGAGTCAGAGTTTTATGAGCGGCTGTCCCCCTCTCCCGCCGTGGCTGGGCTGTGATGTTGACCCAACACGACACACAGATCCCTCTGTCCCCTGCTGGACGGTGGCCCGGCGTCTTCAGTCTGTGGAGCGAGATCAGTCAGCGCTGGAGAGCTCAGGGCAACAAGAAGCCTCTGTTCCAGCGACGACGGGCTCTGAGCAGAAAGGTCCCTGCGCCGGGCCGGGGTGATGAATCACAGACGGGCGCCCGGACAGACAAGGGTCTTTAGTAAGGCCATCCCGGCGGGCGGGGCAGAGCCGAGGGCCGATTCTGGTGCGTGGGTGAACCTGGAGGGAATCCTGTCCCACGACCGCCTCTGGCTCCCAGAGCCCAGCCGTCCCTCGCAGCCACCTCTTCCCGGCTTCCTGGACCCCGGCGCCCGGCTCTGGGTTCGGGGCGTGGGGGCCGGTCGGCGCTCTTCCCCTGCTCTTGGAGGACGCCCCTCCCCCCACACTCAGAACCGAGTGTGGTTCCAGCAAGGAGACGTCCTCTGATGCCCTCTGTGACTCTGCTGGGTTTAGTTCTCAGTCCTGGCTTTTTCTGGCTTTGAACCCCGAGCTGCTTGGATGCTCCCCGGAAGGAGGGGTAAGGATCCCTGATGTCCAGCACCCCAGGGGGAAGTGTGTCCAGGGACACGCTCTGCTTGGCCGGGACCCTGGCGCTGCTCTGCTCACCTGCACTTCACCCCCACTGGGGAGGGTGGGGGTCCCCCCTAAGTAGTGTGACCTCTGACACCAGCCCCCCACCCAGGACAGGCGAGATGGGCAGCAGGTACCAAGTCACAGCTACGGCCTGGGGAGGAGGACCCTGCCTGCCTCGCAGGGGCGCATAGGCTGCCCCGGGGCCCACGTGACATGGTGGGGCCGCGGGACAAGGATTGGTAGTGACAAGGATTGGTAGTGATGGGGCGTAGGTCGCCCCAGGCAGATGGGGGAGGCAGCCAGGGGGCTAGTTTGAACATTCCAGGTCCCGGGAGCCATTAGCCTCCACCTCGGGGAGCCAGCCCCGGGCAGCCTTTCCCACCGGGGGCAGGGGGCTCTCAGTCAGGCCCTGGGGACTGGCGTTTTGGTGCACCTTTAGACGTTTGCTTTGCCGGCCATGGTGAGATCTTCTGAAGGTGGCCTGTTGTTCAGTCAACGCACTGCAGTCTCCGTCTCGGAGAGTCAGTGGAGCAGAGAGGGGCCCCTTCCTCCTTCTCAGGCACATTCCGCAAAGTGACGCTTGGCCCAGACCCCCAGTCCAGGGCTGGAATCACGCTGTTGGTGGTCCCAGGGTTCTCCCCTCGGGGCTCCTCTCTCCAGCCGCTCCCCAGTGGCCTCCCACCGCAGCCCGGCCCGCTTCCACACTCCGGCCAGCGTCTCTGGGCCTGTCTTCGGAGTTCCATGCCTCTGGCTCGGGACATGCGGGCGTCCGGAGGCTCGTGCAGTGAGTCCCCCCATGTGCGGGTCCCCACTCCCACATCTGTGTCCTGACGAGCCCCCCCCACCGCTGTGTAAAACGGGATGCAGTGTGGGCAGGTCTGGGCGGTGGCCGTGTGGCGGGGAACAGGGGTCCCTGTCCAGAGGGCGGCCGGCCTGGGCTTTCGTGAGGACACGAGCTCTCCCACGGCCGGAGGGCCCCACGGTGCCGAAGCTCGCCAGGGCGGCCGAGCGCTGCGCGGCCTGGTTCTGCCGTGTGCGTCTGTGAGCAGGCGGTGGTAGGCTGAGCCCCGCGGCACGGGGTAAGGAAGGGGCGGGAGGGGTCGGAAGTGGGTGATGAGGCGGGGTCCGCGTGCAGGCCCAGCCGTAGACATGGGGCCTGCTGGTGGGGCCCGGGGTCCGGGTCACTTTGTGTCCTTGACGGGGTGGGGGCCGTGGCTTGTCAGCCTCCCCGTCTGTGGGGTGGCGGCCGCGGCTCCGACTTCCGCTCCTCTGACTCTGCCAGCGCGGGAGGCTCGTGTGCTTCGGAACAAGTCAGCGTGGTGGGACACAGGGCGCCTGGACTTTTCCTTCTGGGTGTTTGCTGGACGGGGAACGTGTTTTGGAAGCAGTTTTCTAAGGCGTCTTCATGAACCCGTCGAGGGGATGGGCCCGGGTCACTCGGGTTCACGCACACCAGCCGTGCCGTGCGGAGCTCTCTGACTCTCAGCTCACGACAATGGGAGAGTCTTGGGACGTGCACGTGGGCACCGCGCAGGGGGACAGCGGAGCTCTCTGGGGTCATGACTGCCCGAGCCTCGGGCGGCCGTCCGCACATGCGGGCGGCCAGCGTCCGAGACTGGGGACTCGTGCTGCGTGGGGGGCACCTCCTGTGGGGACCCTGACTTTGGCCACAGGCACCGGCCCCAGGTCGGAGGTGACCCGCGGATGGGACAGCTCAGAACTACAGACATTTGTTCTGTCAGAGGTCACAGGTCAGCAGGTGGGAAGTCAAAGGTCAGAGTGTCGGCGTGCCGGCTCCTTCTGGGTTCTCTGGGAAGGGATGTGGTCCAGGCCTGCCTCCAGCTGCTGCGGCTGCCGGTGTCCTCTGTGTGTGTGGCTTGTGGGTGCCACCTGCGTGTGTCTGTGTCGGGAGGACACGGGGCCTCGTGGCCAGGCCCCACGCCCGTGACCGTGTAACTGGGTCGGCTCCGTGGAGACCCGTCTCCGTCAAAGCCAGGCTCTGGCCCTGGGGGCTAGACTCTAGCACATCTCTTAGGGGGACGCGGCTCCGCTGCCGACATCCAGGAGGGGACGCCCCCAGCCCTCCCAACCCCCCACTCTTCGGGCCGCGGCCCCGGGGCGCCGTGTGGGCTCCTGCGCTGTGGCTTCCCAGCCCCCGGGGCCGGGTTGGCTTAGGGAGTGTCTGACCTGAAGCTCGCATACGCTCAAGGCCGCTCCCACGAGCCCGAGCCCGAAGCAGGAGGCACTTGGAGTCCTGGCTCGGCACTTGCGATTGGCACCAACCTGAGCCTGCCGGCCCGGCCAGCTTTCGCACCTGGCGGGCGCCGGGTATGGCCGTGATTGTCTCCGTTGCACGAGGGGCGGGGGCCCGGCTGGCAACTGTTGGCTGACCCCAGCGGAAACCCTAGGAGCGAAGGCACGACGGCCCTTGGAATGGGGTCCGCCTGCAGGGGAAAGCAGGTCCGGGCTGGGAGAGCTCTTCCTGGCATCCCGAGCGGGCGGGCGGGGGCGGCTAGCGGCACCCCAGCACCAGAAAGGCTCCCCAGCCAGCCGCGTGCGTGGGAGGCCGCTTCCAGGGCAGGGTCTCTTGCTCCCCGCCGCCTGCTCCCCGCCCCCAAGGCCAGGCTGCAAGCACAGGGGCTCCCATCCTGATGCTCTTTGGGCGCGCGCTGCGTCCCCTCTAGCATGACAGGCTCCTGTGGGCTGGGAGGGGACACGCGGCCCTCTTGTCCATGCGGCACCCGAGTGGGCGAGGTCTGGGTTCAAGTCTGACCCTTTCCCTCCGTGGCTGAGGGGCCTGGGCTGTGGCCTGTCCATCCGCCTCAGGCGGGAGCGTCCGGAAGCACGAGCAGGAGGGGCTGGCGTGGGCGATCACTGGTCAGCGCACGGCAGGCAGAGAGACTCACGTCCCCGCGTTTCTTCCTCTGCCGCAGGTCGGGGGAGCCGCTCACTGGCCTTCGCTTGTGACACCCCAGAATGTCAGGCACCCACAGAGTCCCACCTGCTGTCCAAGCCCGCGCGAGACCACGTGCAGCCACACACTCGGGAGAAAGGAACGTCCTCATCTTGGGGGCGCCTGCCGGGGGGCCTGCTCCTCTCACAGCTGGGGGCAGGTGTCACGCTCTGTGGGGGAGGGGCCACTTCTGGACGAAGCCCCAGGGGTCAGCGCCTCCAAAGACGGCTCCTTTCCTGGTGGGGCACCTCGTAAGTGCTGCCTCCCCTTAGGGGCACCCCAGCCAGCCACGGAGGCGTACGCCGGCCCAGCTTGTGCACGTCTGCGGGCAGAGGGAGGACGGTGCCGCAGGGGCCCGTGGGTCTGCGGGCAGAGGGAGGACGGTGCTGCACGGGTCCACGGGCGTCTGGGGGCAGTGAGCGCTGGTGGTTGCTGCAAACAGGAGTTGCTCTCTGACGAGTTGGCCGACACTGCAGAATCAGCAGGCCAGGGGCGTGGTGCCAGGTACCAGAGCCCAGGCCAGGCGGCTTCGGCTCCCAGAACCAGGACGTGGGTGCGTCCACACAGGGCGTGCTGGGGCATGGAGGCAGGAGGCTGTCTCATGGTTGTGCCCCTCCCTGGGCTCTCCCGTCCTGCCTGCGGGGTGGGGACATCGCCCCTTTGTTCCGCTTGAGCACAGGCTCCGGGACTCCTGGCCCTGAGGGGTGTGCGAGGGCGCCCGAGCGCGCACAGCTGTCCCTGTCTGCTCTGAGCCTTGTAGCTGAGTCTCTGGGCTTCCCGATGCGGTTTCACTTCGGGGGTGTTTGGAGGAACTGGAGGATCCCTGAGCAGAGAAAAGCGCGGGGCTGAGTCTGGGGGTCCTGCTGGGGGTTGAGGAGGTTGGGGTGTGGCCCGTGCAGGGAGGAGGTGTGCAGAGATTTGCCCGAAACTCCCGCTCCTGACCCAGCAGGAGCTGGGAAGTGTTATTACCTCACTGCGGAAGTGAGCCTGAGAGAAAAGTCTGGAACACCGATCTTTCTGTCTGTTGGGTCCAGGAGCTTCTAGATCTCCAGCACGGCCACGGGCATGGTGCTGGCCGTCAGTCACGATGAAAAGCTGGTTTCTTTTTTCCACTGTATATTTTTTCCTGTTTTGTCGAAGATTATTTGACCATAGAGTTGAGGGTCCATATCTGGGCTCTCCACTCTGTTCCACTGGTCTATGTGTCTGTTTTCAAGCCAGTACCACGCTGTCTTGGTGATCACAGCTTTGTAGTAAAGCTTGAAATCGGGTAATGTGATGCCGCCAGTTTTGTTTTTGTTTTTCAACATTTCCTTAGCAATTCGGGGTCTCTTCTGATTCCATACAAATTTTAGGATTATTTGCTCCAGCTTTTTGAAAAATACCGGTGGAATTTTGATCGGAATGGCATTAAAAGTATAGATTGCTCTAGGCAGTATAGACATTTTAACAATGTTTATTCTTCCAATCCAAGAGCATGGAACAGTCTTCCATCTTTTTGTGTCTTCTTCAATTTCTTTCATGAGTGTTCTGTAGTTCCTCGAGTACAGGTTCTTTACCTCTTTGGTTAGGTTTATTCCCAGGTATCTTATGGTTCTTGGTGTTATAGTAAATGGAATCGATTCTCCAATTTGCCTTTCTGTATTTTCATTGTTAGTGTATAAGAAAGCCACTGATTTCTGTACATTGACTTTGTATCCTGCCACGTTACTGAATTGCTGTATGAGTTCTTCAATCAATGGTGCTGGGAAAACTGGATAGCGATATGTAGAAGAATGAAACTTGACCATTCTCTTACACCGTACACAAAGATAAACTCGAAATGGATAAAAGACCTCAACGTGAGACAGGAATCCATCAGAATCCTAGAGGAGAACATAGGCAGTAACCTCTTCAATATCAGCCACAGCAACTTCTTTCAAGATATGTCTCCAAAGGCCAAGGAAACAAAAGCGAAAATGAACTTTTGGGACTTCATCAAGATCAAAAGTTTCTGCACAGCGAAGGAAACAGTCAACAAAACAAAGAGGCAACCCATGGAATGGGAGAAGATATTTGCAAATGACAGTACAGACAAAAGGTTGATATCCAGGATCTATAAAGAACTCCTCAGACTCAACACACACAAAACAGATAATCATATCAAAAAATGGGCAGAAGATATGAACAGACACTTCTCCAATGAAGACGTACAAATGGCTATCAGACACATGAAAAAATGCTCATCATCACTAGCCATCAGGGAGATTCAAATTAAAACCTCATTGAGATATCACCTAACACCAGTTAGAATGGCCAAAATTAGCAAGACAGGAAACAACGTGTGTTGGAGAGGATGTGGAGAAAGGGGAACCGTCTTACACTGTTGGTGGGAATGCAAGTTGGTGCAGCCACTTTGGAGAACAGTGTGGAGATTCCTGAAGAAATTAAGAATAGAGCTTCCCTATGACCCTGCAATTGCACTGCTGGGTATTTACCCCAAAGATACAGATGTAGTGAAAAGAAGGGCCATCTGTATCCCAATGTTTATTGCAGCAATGGCCACGGTCGCCAAACTGTGGAAAGAACCGAGATGCCCTTCAACGGACGAATGGATAAGGAAGATGTGGTCCATATACACGATGGAGTATTATGCCTCCATCAGAAAGGATGAACACCCAACTTTTGTAGCAACACGGACGGGACTGGAAGAGATTATGCTGAGCGAAATAAGTCAAGCAGAGAGAGACAAGTATCATATGGTCTCACTTATTTGTGGAGCATAACAAAGAACACGGAGGACATGGGGAGATGGAGAGAGAGGGAGTTGAGGGAAACTGGAAGGGGAGATGAACCATGAGAGACTGTGGACTCTGAAAAACAACCAGAGGGTTTTGAAGGGGCGGGGGGGTGGGAGGTTGAGGAACCAGGTTGTGGGTAATAGGGAGGGCACGTACTGCATGGAGCACTGGGTGTGGTGCAAAAACAATGAACACTGTTATGCTGAAAATAAACAAATAAACGAATTAAAAAAAAAAAAAAAAAGAAAAGCCGGTTTCTTCCTTCGCTGGCGATTAATGCAGCCCTGGCACTTGGCCAGACGCCTTCCTTGTCTGGGGTCCTCCCGTCCTCTTCAGGAGCCAGGCTCGGTGTGAAGGTCAGGGCTCAGCGTCCTTGAGGACGCACGGGACCCCATGCTGCAGCGCACGCTGCCCGCTGTCCCCCGTGGGCCTGGGTCGAACGGCACCCACGTCAGCGCATCGGGGTGTTGGCCCCCTGTGGAGACCACCGCCCTTGCCATCCCAGGGCCCCCTCTGACTTCTCCCATCCCGTGGAGCCTCTGGGGACGAGGGGAGCTCAGAGACCGAGTTCACACCGGACCCGGAGCCGCCAGCCCCCTCCCTTCTTGTGCACGAAGACGGCCGGGAGTGAGTGCCCACGTTTCATTCCTTCTCCAGAGCCACCGTCAGTCTTGAGCTGTGTCATGGGGGTGACTCACTGCCCACCAAATTTCTGGGGTTGGGACTTCCCTCTGGCCACTTCTACTCAAATGAATGGGAAGGACAGGGGCCGGCCCCAAGCAGACTCAGTGCCTCCGTCCCACATGTCTGCCGCAGCCTCACCTCGGGGCCGCGGGCCAAGCAGGGGGCGTGGGCACTGGGGTGATCCTCCCTCGCAGCCCAGTGCTCGGGCCGCCCCCAAACTCATGCCTGCAGCTGGGGCAGGGACAGCTTTGCCCCCAGCTGAGCCTGAACGTCTCAGAAGTGATTTCTGAGATGAAGCTGATTTTCGAAAGACTGTAATTTAGGAAACTCTGGTCCATCTGTTAGGCGACCCAAACGAGAGCTTGGCATGTTGCTTCCGCACGTAAGACGCCCACGGGCTCGGCACTTTGTTTTGTTTTCAACTAGGAACTTTATCATCACGTGGTTCGATGACCAGCCCAGTGTTGGTGTTTGCAAAGGGTTTTACAGAATTACCTTGTGGGGACCCTGACAGTGCAGGGGGAGGGGCTATCCTGCACCTTCCTGGCCAGGGGGTGAAGGAAGATGGAGATTCTGCAGCAAACAGCCCTGCCTGGGGCGCCCCTTGAAGGTCGGCTAGCTGCCATCCTCCAGAAGGCACGGCAGATCCCCACTGCGACCCTCCCGCAGGAGCCCTGCTGGTCCTCTGCATTTTCCCTTCTGGTTCTTTGGGGGTGAGGGTGCGGCTCCAAGGCGGGCGGTGGGCACGGCATTCCCCAGCACCTGCAAGCCAGCCAGGGCCACACTTGCATTGCTGTGGGATGTTGGTCCCAACCTGTGAGCCAAGAGTGATTTCTCATTGCTTATTTATTCCAATTTCCTCAGTTTTTACGCAGGTCTGCCCTCCGCCCGAGCAGCCCGCCCAAGCTCCCACGTGACATTCAGCCTCCTCCGGGCTATGGCACTTTCTCAGACTTGCCTTGTTCTTGGTGACCTGGACCGTTTTAAGGAGGACTGGACAGGTGTTTTGGAGAATGTCCCTCAACTGGGACGAGCCTAATGGGTAGTGGGTTTTGGGAGGAAAACTGTGGAGGACAAGCCATGGTTGATGTCGAGCTTGACCTCTGGCTGAGGTGTGTTCGGGGCTTCTCCGTTCTCGGTCCCCGTGCGCAGCCCACATGTGGGCGAGGGAACTGGGTGGCCCCGAGCGCGGAGTGGCCTCTCGGCTCACCGGGAGTCCTCGGTCCTGGAAGCAGCTTTCGCCTCCCGGGTGTCGATCGACCCGACTGCTGACATCTGTGTGGACATGAGGAGAGCCCCTGTGGGCTTTGGGTTCGGACCTGGGGCCCCGTGGGCATCGCTGCCCGTGCTGTTCCCGTGGCAGGCACGGTGCATGGAGGTGTGGCTGCCGGGCTGCCGCGGAGGCGCTTGGACCCGCGTGTCGCGGCCGCGATCTGGCTCTGTCTCTGGTCTGTCCTTGGTCTGCAGCGTCTCTGTCTTCTCTCTCTTCTGATCGGGGTTATGTCGTGTTGTATGAGCCCCTCCACAGCACACATGTTCTCTGCAGGAGCAGGCCTCTGGCCCCGCCTGACCTGCCCTCCCGCGCAGCGAGCCTACCACAGCCGTGTCTGCGGGGAGCCAGGAGCCCACGGCTGGGACTGTGCTTGTCGGACACGGGCCTGCAGAACCCCGCCGGGTGAAGGAGGGTCCCCACCGGCTCCTCGTCTGTGGTCTGTCACTTTGCAGTGTGGGGTGAGGGTCGGGGAGTGGTTAGCGCCCC
This sequence comes from Meles meles, assembly GCF_922984935.1. NCBI lineage: Eukaryota > Metazoa > Chordata > Mammalia > Carnivora > Mustelidae > Meles > Meles meles. The sequence continues at coordinate 183,422,816 of NC_060068.1, read as the reverse complement.
CGGGCCCCGGCGCTGGGCTGAGGTCTGCCTGCCCTCTCGTTTGCTGGCTCTGGAGAGACGTGTTCCTGGCTGTCTCAGGGCAGCCCTGGAGAGCGGTGTCCGTTCCGGCCCGCACTGTGGGCCCCGCTGAGCCCTGGCCCCCCTTGTACTTTAGGCTAGCTGACATGTACACCCCAGCTGGACGCATCTCCCAGGAGAAGCTGTCCTGTCACGGGGGGAGCCTGCCAGGTCAGGGTAGGGCCCGGGTGCGGAGGAATGGGGACAGTTAGAGTCGGCGCCCCTCTGCACCCTGTCCTGCTGGCAAGCCCTCCCACTCGCCAGAACCTCGTGACCTGCAAACCAACGCTCTGTAGCTCTTTCATGGGCATTTCTGGGTGGCCAGAGCGGTGGGAATTGGGGTCTGGCCTTCCTGTCTTAGCCCCTTCTATAGACACGAGGCCATTTCAGCCAACCGACAGCCCTGGTTTCTGCATTTTTGTGTTTTTGGATGGTCACTTCGCTGCTTAAAATGCATTACTGCAGCGTTTGGGGGGGCGCCGGGGGCTGCGTGCTGTGGATCGCGAGAACGGGCTGCCTCGCTCCCACTAGAGTCAAGCCTCAGGGATTTAAGCTGATCCACGTTTCCTTCGACTACAAAACCGCTCAAACGATTAAGTTGAGCCCCAGTTTCCAGAGAAGACAAAACACAGTGTCCGCTGGCTAACACTCTGGCTGCTCCGGGTCTGACCTTCAGCAGGAGGCGGCCGGCGCCTTCCCTCATCTACACGCAGACCCCCACCCCCCACGCCAGGGACCTGCGTTTCAGACCCTCCTTCAGGGACACAGGACACATCCGTGGCCGCTCCTTTATACTGAGAACCCCGAGGAGCGGACATGGGGCGGCAGGGCCCAGACGACCGGGGAGCACCCCGAGGAGGAGGCTGGTTCCTCCCGGGCAGACACCCTGCTCAGAAAGCCGGAAGCAGGACCACGAGGGGAAGCACTGAGCCGGGGAGTCCGCTGCCCACGAGACCGTCTGAAGACTCAGACGCAAGAGCAGATTTGCTCCTGCCTGGCTCACAGCCGGCTCCTACAGCTGTGGAAACACACGCTAGCGTGGTGGTTAACTTAAGGGTCAGCTTGACTGGGTCACGGGGCGGCCGGAGACCGGATCCGACAGCTCCTGGGTGTGTGTGTGCGTTTGTTCCTGGATGACGTTAGCTTTGATCCCGGGACTCCGGGAGGCGGGTGGTCCTCCCGATGTGGACGGCAGCGTCCAGTCCGTGGAGGGCCCGCCCTCCCTTGCTTGCTGTGAGGGCCCCTGGATGGCGCAGCTCTGGTTCCGTGGCTGGCTCGGCCCGGCCTGCGGTGAGAGAAGCCGAAGCTGCTGAATGAGTTTTACTGGAGAGAAGGGACCGTTCAGCTATGCTCCACGTACGCTTGACGATGGCTGTGAGTCACATGGAAACTTTGCTGTTGGAGGATTCCTGGGGACCTGGTTTTATTTAGTTCCTGAGGAGTCTGAGTTGCAGATTCTGTTGAAAAAGACCCCGGCTGGTTTCATCACGTCCCGGGACAGGTGGCAACAACTCGAAAACCAGCACCTGAGTGCTTCCGAGAAGAACTCCTGCAGGTTGCTTCCAACGAACGGATATACACGTCATTTATTTTCCCGTAAAAATTAATTCGCTCACAAACAGAAGCTTTAAAAATCCAGACGGTTTGCTCTCTCCGCCTGGATTCCAACACCTATTCAACGGGGCGTTTTCAGTCTGTGGGTCTCACGGGCAGGCTGGGAGCCGCAGTGTCTGAGGAACAGAGAGTCCGGGCCCCCCGCCGTCTGTGCCCTGTGGCTGGTGCTGTGGGGGCTCTGCCTCGTAGATGACCGCCCCCAGCCCGTTCTTAAGGCCCTGACGCCCGGGAGCCACTGCGTGGGCCTGCCTCTGGGTGCCACAGTGAGCGTCGGAGCGCCGGGCTTGGCTGAAGCTGCTCGACGGGTGACAGCGACCACAGTATGGCTGGGAGGGGCTGCCTGGCGGGGAGCACGGCTGAGCGCCCCTGGGGGTCTGGGTGACCCGCTCGAGGGACGTGTCAGCCCTTGGAACCAACAGGCTCCACGACTTCGTCTCTGGCCACAGCAGAGGCCGGGTGTGCCCGACGCCGCAGCGGGTTGTGAAGGGGAACGCATCACCTCCTCGTTGCGTCGCCCCTCCAGGCCTTGCGGCGCTGCTGGGCCCCCAGTCGCCCGATCAGACCCGCCGCGCGGTAGACACGGCAGGACGCCCACACGCTGCCAGGGCCACCGACCTTCTGGAGCAGCAGTTCCCGGAACCTGCGGCCGCCTAGGGCTCGTCCCGGTCTTCTCCCAGTTTACAGACCTCTGCTGGGCCCTGGAGAGCCCGGCTGTGCTGGCCAGCCCCCGCCTCCCGGCCCCGCGTGTCCCACTCGCCACCCGGTGGGGGAAGCTTTCCTCCCTCTTGTTCACATTCACTTGGGAACACTTTAGGGTGAAGACGTTGTTACCCAAACGACACCGAGGTAATGAGGGGCTCTTGTGGTACCCATGGGACGGACGATGGAAAGGCACCGTGACCTGTGAAAGCAACCGGAATTTTCAAGAGCGCATAGGGGCCGGTTGGCCCCGAGCTGCCTCGTGCGGGGCAGTTCCCACAACCACAGGCCAACGGAAGTGACACGGGACGACGCAAGTGTTTCTCAATCCAACGGAAGGAAGTGGAGAGAAAGCAGCAGCAAAGAGGCGGTGGCGTAAGGCCCGAATCGAGGCGGAGGAGTGCCTGAACTGGGTTTCATCAGAAATCCCATTTTACGTTAGTGCAAGCTAAATTAGTGCGGGGAGCGCCAGGCTTGGACAGGTTGTAAGGGAATAGAAGTAAGTGGTGCCCCGCAAACTTTAACCACAGAAAGCGGGCTAGCGGAGATACAACCCACGAGCCGATGTTGCCGTAGGGTTTGGACAAACCTGGGATGACTTGTCTCCCCACCCCTGGGCTACCAGAGAGAGTATTTTCACTGTCCTAAAATCCTACATTTTCTGCCTTTTCATGCTTCCACCCCGGCCCCGGGCCTCCGCTGATCTTTCTGCCATGTCCCTAGTTTTGCTTTTCCAGAATGTCCTAGAGCTGGAACCACGCGGTACGCAGCCTTCTCAGGTTCTCTCACTTAGGGACGTGCATTTACAGCTCTTCCTGACTTTTCTTGACATCTTCGTTCACTAATGCAAGATGCTGGCCACATGGGAAACGGGCTGGCGGAGGCGGGGGAGACGAGGGCGTATTCGGGAACTCTGCGTACTTTCGGCTCAATGTTTCTGTCGACCCACGCATGTTTTAAAAAATAAAATCTATAAATTATTTTAAAATCTGTTGTATTTTTATGTATTAGCAACAATTAGAAAACCAGTTTTTTAATACTTACACGTGCACCAAAGAATAATAAAACAACTGAGAACAAAATCAAACCAAAGATGTATGAAGTGTTTTACAAAAATTTACACACCCTTATTCAGAGAAAATTGAGACGTCCCGAAGGGTGGACACACACCGCGGTCATGGACGGGCCGGCTCATGTGTGAGGATGCTCGTTCTCTCCGAGGTGTGACCCCGATGAGAGGCTCGGCAGGTTGTGCATGTGTGTGCACATTGGGAAACCAGTTCTAGGATGTACGGAAATACACAGTCGGTGATAGACAGTACAGCCTTGAGGAAGGACAGAGTTGGACTGGACGTGGGACTCATTTTAAGGTTGCAGCCAGGACCGGTGTGGCTCTTGAAGGAAGACGGGAAGAAGCAAGGGCTCTAGAAACACATTTGCCCGTGGAGATGCTTGACTTACACCCCCACGGCGTTCAGCTCCTAGGTGTGAACTGAGCACGAGCGTGTATGGGTGTTCACCAAAACGCGCGAGCTGGAACGTTCGCAGCCTCCACCTGGAGGCCCCAGTGCCGTTAAGAAGCGGCGGCGCGAGCAAAGGCGGCACCTGCGCGGCAGAGTCCGAGAAACGAGCAGCGTAAGCGCCGGGCGCCGGGCGCGACTCCCCGAGGCGGGGGCAGCGTCCGGAGGAGCGAGGGTGCGTCCGGGCTCCGTGGTGGGCTTGGCCGAGCTCAGTGGTGGTGTCTGGGTGGCGACAGGGCCCCCGCAGGGGTTCTGGTTTTGACCTCAGTTCTGCTTATGTTGGTAAAAACACAAAAGGCCACTGTGTGTCACATGTCGTCTTCAATTCTCTTAAAAATACAGTATTTGAACAGCATTTGCACGTCCTGCTCTTGTCACACCTCCATCGCCATTTCAAAACCTCTCCTCACTTTACAATCTGCGGTTTCAGACCTCTCTGGGCGAAAGCAAACCTCTTTCTGTCGCTGGTGTAGTTTGCTCAGCGCTGAGTCAATATTGTCCCTGTGCCTGGACCGGCGCCCGCGTGCCGGGGGCCGATAGGTTGGTGACGTGGCTCGTGGCCAACACCTGCTCCCACGGGACACCCAGGACCACTGTGCCCGGACGGCAGCCCCTCGTGGGACCCACGGGGAGCCGGGGGGCGGCTCATTCTGTAGCACCCGACCTGTACCAAACTTTGTGAATTTTTGGCAACTTTGCTTTCACTTTCTAGAGGACACAACCCAGACTTTCTGAAAATGCGGCCAAATTGCTTTATTCCCTAACCGCCCGGCCGAGTGCTGTCGCACGGGCTCAGCTGCGAGGCGGATCGGCGACCACGCCAGACAAGCGTTGAGGAGTGTCCCCGGGTCTCAGGGGCCCCGGGGCACGACCACGGGATGGGTGGGTAAAATATGTATTTCCCCCCATTTTTAGTTTTTCAGTCGTAAAGACACACACACTGGAAAGCACAGGACAAACCCGTGGCACGTGGGTCGGGTCCCGACGACGGGGCGGAGCCCACACTAACTGCTCATCCTGGGACAGGTGCAGGAGGGCACAGGACATTAACCCTTTGATAACCCGGCCAGGGAGAAAGGAGGGGCCGCGCTTTCAACGCACACACGCGTGGGATTGTTGCTTCAGCGTGAAACCGGGCATCCGCTTGCTGCGGTTACTCCGGAAAGGGAGACGTGTTTCTGGAAACCCTAAGGAGTTGCCCTGTAGCGGGCCAGTGTGGACAGCCTCGACCTGCAATGGTGCAGGCTCCAGGGGCCGTCCGACCCCGCCTGGGTGTCCCCACCGCCCGTTCCCACCCGGAGAGCCGCCCCTGCCGCCTGTGGCTTCTGCTGACGACACTCCAGGACTCGCGTCATCAGGCCCGTGTGGTTCCCATGGCCGGTCCCATCCCCGTGTCCCCAACCTCGTCACACGCACCTCCCTTGGCCATGAGGGAGCCGGTAGAACCACACCCACTGGAAGCCGGTCCCTCGGTCCCCCCGTGCCCCGCGAGGGCAGACCTTACCCGCCCCAGCTCCCTCGGGACCCCCTTCCTCTCAAGCACCAGGCACTGTCCTCTCTCTGGAACCATCAGCACCGTCTGCCCTCCCTCTCCTCTGGCCTTCGTCCCCCATGGCACCTCATTCGTGGACAAGTCACCCGTGGCCACGGGGCCACGAGCCCCATGAAGACAGAGCTCTGGCCGGGGTGCGGGCCTGGAGGTGTCAGATGGAGGGTGCGGAGGAAGAAGGGGACGAAAGGAGACTGTCCCAGGAGGGGTCCTGCGGGGATCCCTGGTCGCACTGAATGTTTCGTTTAGATCCGGCTGATCCTTGCACAAAAGGGGCCGGACCCTGGGTCAGCGAGCACGTGCTGCAGCTGCCCAGCGAGGGTGTTCCGCCCCCTCTGGGCGCCTCGAGCGGCCTTCACTGGCCAGGACCACGGTCCCGGCCAAGCCTCAGTGCTGGCTCTGTTCTCCCCCTGGACGCGGTCCCAGGTCCAGGCTTTGGCCACTGGGTCTGGCCTGTTCCTGCCCAAAGCCCGAGGGTGTGGTACCGCTGGCAAGGGTGTTAGGGTAGGCCCGGTGCTGGCCGGGTCCAAGGTCAGGGCCGTCCCGGGCCCCCGGGTTCTGTCTCCGTACGTGATTTGCTCTGTTTAGAAGAAGAGATCATTTGACCTCGTGGACCCTTTCAAGTGTCAGCTCAGGGGGAAATTCTCAGGCTGTCCTGCCTGAAGAGCCCATGGCAGCCCAGAACCGGGCCAGCCTCCCGCAGCTCCAAGAAGATCGCCGGGCACCGCGTCCGGCGTCTGCGCGGGAGTGCGTGCGGGGACCCGTGTGTCTGCCTGGTTCCTCATGGAAGGAGGCTGCGGGGATGCCAGGAGGTGCCCAGTTCTGAGGCTTATGTGTCTGAGCGGGGGAGGGGCCCCACCTGGCATGGCTTGTCCGTGTGGTCCCCAGGGGACCCTCCTTGCTGTCCCTCCCTGTCCACATTGCCACTATCAGCCCTCCCAGGGGCCACGTGTGGGATGCTGCTCTGGAGGCGCCACCGGATGTCCCTTGACCACTCACCGTGAGAGCCATTCTGACGGCCACCGCTGGCCCACCCGCGGTCAACAGACCGGACTCGGACGCCTCCCATCCACGGAAAGCGCGAGTTCACGGGTTGGCCATGCCACGTGGCCACGTCTGCTGTTTGCACTGACGGTTCCGCAAGGACATTTCTGGCGTGACAGAGGGCAGGACAGCGGGATGCTGAAGACCAGGAGGCTGCTCTCTCCATTTTAAATTTAACTCCAAGTGCCCCCAGATGTTCGCTCCCGGCAACGTTGAGAGCAGAGCCTGTAGCCGTGGCTGTGAGGACTGGCTCAGCTGCAGAGGACAAAACCAGAGAGAACAAGAACTTACAGAAACAGCATCTGGTGATGGTCCTGACGTGGCTGCTGGGGTGGCTCACGGTCGTGTGGGGACCTGCCCCTCCATTTGAGCCTCTGTCACCTACCACTGGAGGGTTGGCTCTATGTTCAAGATGCAGCCCTCGTGTCCTCCCAGAAACGAGCCCCTAAAAGGGAAGAATGTGCGTCCTCCTTCCCTAAGGACACTAGTCTGGAGACACACATCCTTCCTTCCCATCTCGAGCCTCTGCCTGGGACCCTGCCCCGGGGCCAAGCAGATGCAGGGTGCCAGGACACGAACGTGTCGGGCTGAACACTGGGGACTCTCTTGTAGGGGACAAGGAGGGACGCATATTGCTGCCCAGTTGGGGGTTTGCCACAGATCCATTCTCCCCGGCCTCCGAGAAAAGACCCAATGATTGCAATCTGAGCTATGAAAAGTTGTGATTTTAACTTCAATTTTGTTGCTTCATAGGGCGCTTGAGTATTTCCTCACCTGCCATCAGCCGTCAGAAGGCCCTTCCCTGGGAACTGTTTTCTTGTGATTGTTTCCCTGTTGCATGTCTGTTCTGCTTGTTGGGTTTTCAGAGTTCTTTACATATGCCGGATAACAGTTCTGACGGCTATATATGTTGCAGATTTTCCTAGTCTGCTTACGTACTGTCTTTTCCAGTTCCTGCTTTCCGGGTGGTCAACTTGACCTGTTGGTTTATTTGTTAAGCCTTTTCTCTGGTATCCCATTTAAGAAGGACCTAATTCTCAAAGATCATAAGCTGACTGTCCTCTACTTGCTTCTAATACATCTGTAGTTGTCTCAGTGTTTAGGCCTTAAAGTTTATCTTTGGGATATACTTTTCTTCTCCCAAATATATAGTCATTTGCCAAATATAATTTATTAAGCAATTTATCTTTCCTCCATGGCTTTGGAAGTCATGAAAATCAAGAAATACATTCATACATGTACATAGACCTGCCTCACGGATTTGCTTGACGGTGCTCCTTCTAAAATTTTACAAACTTCTGAGTTCTAGGTGGGGTACCCCTCATCCCTTCTTGCCTTCTTGTTTGCTCTTGTCGAGTATTTCTTAGTTACTTTGTAGTTTATTCTTCCATGTGAGTTTTGGAGATCTGATTCTGTTGAGGTTTTGATGAGGGTTACAATGAAATTATAGAACTGAACACTTCACACAAGCGAGCCTTTCCATTCATGAACATTGTATGCCTGTCCAGTTATTTAAGGGCTCATGTCTTGGAACTTACTTTTTCTGTCATGTTTCACTAAGACATAGGAAAAAGGTGTGTGAATTGAAACCAAAGGGACCAGAGGTGCCCCCTGTTCTACAGATGAGGGAGGAGGTGGCTGCTTCCTTCTGAGACGATAGTCATCCACACTACCAGTGCTGCTGATTGTCACCTGTCCTTGGTGCCTTGGAGCTGTCCCGGGTCTTGCCATCCTGGCTCACACTTGTCACACACGGTGGTGTGTTTCTACTTCCAAGGCCTCGAGGTGGCCATTCTGGAAATGCCCAGAGACATGCATCGGTAGGGACATGAGCTTCATGAATTTCATAGTAAGAGAAAAGCCAACACTAGAAGCATGTGCCACAGGAACCACAGATGAGAGCACATCGTTCGAAGATCAGCTCTTGCCACCTGTGCATTACGTCCCACCTCTGTGGGGAGCCTGCTGCTGGGACCTCGACATTTGTAGCAGTCCTTTGTCGCTTTGTCTTTCTTGCATCGGATCCCCTTTCTGCTTTTGCATAGCTCAGCCCTGAGGGCCCAAGGCACAGGCATCCCCAAGTGGAAACCAGGACAGCAGAGATACTCTTCCCATATCCTGGTGGCCTGGGGGTTCCTGGACCCACCACTCAGGTTCCTGTGGGTCTGTGGTCAGTGGAGGTGAGACATGCAGACATGAGCTCCAGTAAAGGTGACACCTGGCCGGCCGGGGAAAGGACCCAGTGGCGGCTGCGATGTGCCAGCTTCCTGGAGACACTTCCCTCGTTTGCTTCCTCCCTGCTGCGTGGCTACGGTCCCACAGGTTAGGGGTCCTGGAGTCTTCATATTTTTTGTGGATTTTATTTCTTCCATTCACGAGGTACCCCGACCTGTGCCCTGCCAAATCACCTGGCATCTGGACCCCACATGCCCCTGGTCCAGGAAGCTCCCACCATGAAGGGTCCTGCGTGGGCCAGGGCTTCCCAGGCTTCAGATGTGGACCCCATCTCAGCAAGATCTGGATGCAGAGCAGAATCCATTTCAGGGAGGGTGACCAGGTCCCTGGGGGCCCTCAGGGTCCAGTGGCTGAGGCAGGACCTGCTTCTGGACCCAGTCCTTGGCTGGCCCCTGCCTCCAGCATCCTTGTGTGCATCTAAACCTCAGTCTCCAGCCTTCCCGAAAGCTGGTGACTCCCTGATGTCCTTCCAACTGTCCCAGTGCTTCTGATCTGGGCAGAGGCATCTGTCTGCGGCTCACAGCAGGCAGCTGGCAGGCACAGCCTGTCGCAGACCCTCACTGGGGTGGGCCATCAAAGGCAGCCACGTCCACGTCCCGATTCCCGGAAACTGTGAAGGTGACCTTTCTTTAAATAGGAGAAATGTGATTCAGCAGATGTGATTAAGTTAGGGATCTTGAGAGAGGAGATTATCCTGGATTACTCCGCTGGTCCCCGGTGTCCTCGTGAGAGGGAGGCAGAGGAGATCAGGGACACCCACGGGTGAGGCCACGTGATGATGGAGGCAGGGGCTGGAGGGACGCGGCCACAGCCCAGGGACGCCTGGAGCACCAGGAGCTGGAAGAGGCAGGAAGGCCCCCCCAACCCCCCAGAGCCTCCGGGGGAGCGGGGTCTCCGTGTCGGAACTCCGGCCTCCAGGCTGGGAGAAGACGGCACCCCGTGATGCAGGGTGTCAGCAGGGCCAGAAGGGAGTGTGGATGGGAGCAGCTGAGGGCTCCCCAATGCCCCTGCAGGCTGCCCCCTTCCTGGCGGGGCCATGTGCTCTGGTACCCGGTCTCAGGTCTGCCGCGCTCTGTGCTCCGTGTCTCGCGTACACGGCAGCTGCCGTCCGGATCAAGGGCTCCTTTCCCGTGTGCATAGGGTCTGTGCGGTCGCCCTCCCGGTCCCCCCAGATAAACATGCGCCCCCCGAGCCGCGGTTCTTGTACACGGGTTCGTATTGGATTAGCCTGGACTCTGGCAGACTCCCGCGGGCGGACTCGCACGACCCGCGCCCTCAGTCGGCATCCTGGGGCCCCAAGTCCCGGCCTCCTGCTGTTCGCACCCTGCAGTCCCTCGCACGCGGAGCAAGGTGCGTCTCGGTGGCCAGCGTGGGAATGGCGTGGCAGCCCCCGGGGGGCGGGACCCCGCAGCGGCGAACCGAAGCCACGGAGCCCGCGGGTCCTCCTGCCCCATCTGGACTCTGGGTGACCACAGCCCTGACCAGCACGGTCCTGCAGCCTTGCGAGGGACACCCAGCCAGAACCCACGAGGCGTGCCCTCTGAATTCCTGACCCACAGAAACCGTGTGATTCATGTTCACTGCTGTTTTGCGGCACTTTGGGGGCAGTTCCCTAACAGTCAGGAGCTCGGCATCAACGGGCCGTCGGGTGACGCGTGCGCCTGCCTCTCCGTCTGCGCACCGTCTGTGGTGCAAACCCGTTGTGCTGAGTTCCTCTGCCCTCCTGGCTTGCGTCGGTGTTGGGTTGCCACAGGGAAAGCTGCTCTGAACGTTCTGCTGAAGGCTTCCTTCTTCTTGGGTGAGTACCCAGGAGTGGGCTTGATGGGCTCCCGGTAGGGGAACCCTTGGTTTTAGAAGAAACAACCCGACCACGTCCCAAGTGGATGCACCACGTGACGTCCCCACCACCGGCGAGCGTTCTGGCCAGTGGGGCTCACCCACACGTGGTGTTGTCGGGCTTGAGTTGTAGGGTGTGTGTGGCAAGACAGAGTGTGGAGGAGGCCGACGGCGGCAGGTTCTAGAGCCTGCGGGAGCCGCTCTCCAGTGCCCCATCGGGCTCCTGCTTCGTGGGACCCTGACATTCCCCACTGGACCCTTATTCGGGGGATGGCCCTGATGCCTGCCAGGTCAGTGCCTCGGACGGTGTGGTGCAGGAAACGGTGTAGGGCCCATGATGGCGGGCTCAGTGGGTGCTGGGGGGCAGGCAGGGTGTGACATTGGACCTCGCCAGGGGCCGATCGGGGTGGGGACAGGTCCTGAGAGTCCCCTAGGCACAGCGAGAACTCAGTGCCCTGCTCATGGCCGGTCCTCTGCGAGGCAGAGGCGGGGGCCACATGGAGAACACAGACCGGGGCCCGGGGCTTCCTTAATTCCCAGCAGCCCTAGGGACGCCGTGCGGCAGGATAATCCTCGTGGACAGGCCAGTAAAAGACGGAACTGTCTCCGAGGAAGGGAGGAGAACAAAACATTGCATTTTCTGAGATTATAATCACAACAAAGTCACGTTCTAAGTCATCGGGCCATTTCCCTGATTGCTGGGACTCACCCAACGACTATCACATACACAAAACCAGAGCGAGACTCCGACTAGGTGTCCCCGAAGCGTCGCAGATGCCCGTGGCGTCTCCTGAGGCCGCGTGCGGCTCCGTGACACTTTATCGCGAGCATTTGGCTGCCCTGTCGCCATGGGGCTCTGCGGCCGCGTCCCTGAGGATCCCGGTCAGAACGGATCTGGCGGTGGACGGCCTCCTCTACAGGCCCAGCGGACGTTTGCGACCATTTCTGAAACGGAGCGGAAGGAGCAATAATGAGTCCAGGTCCACGAACAGTTGGGGCTTCTGAAACCGAGTTTTGTAAACCACAGTGTATTTTAAACAAACAGAGACCGTCGGACCCGGAAAGTTCTTCACGACAGAATTCCCATCACTGTGAGCCAAGTCCCACGGGTGCGGGACCACGGATGTCCTGATCCGGAGACCGGTCTTTACTGGAGCGAACGGACCACAGTGAGGCCGGAGACCTCCGAAGCCTCGTTTGCGGAGGACGCTGAGTGATTGTCTGGCGGACCCGCGTTCGAGGCAGAGAACTGTGGCGTCTGCAGCCCGAGGCGTCGGGGCCACGGCTCGAGGTCTTCCCCTTCCCTCCCGTTTGCTCGGCCTCAGTGCCGAGGAGCGGTCAGCTGCGTTTTGGCCAGAACTACTCAGGGCGTCGGAAAATTATCAGGCGTTTTAACGTGTGTTAGAAGCTGTTAGCGTTCTCTCCGCTGAACAAGCAATGGCCGCTGTCCCCGACTCTCCGACCTTCCGCCTCTGGTTCCCGCCTCTGGCTCGCGCTTCACAAATATCTGATTTGTCCAAACAACAAATATTCACAGGAATTTGGAACCAAACAGTGGCTTTCGGAGGCTCTCGTCAGCAGACCTAATCCAGGGTGATATGATACTTCCCTGCAGAACGGGCTAGTTTTCAGGGAGAGAAAGTCACCAGGCAGGCGGCAGGTGACAGAAAGCAGCCTGGACAGGATGTGGGGACCACAGCCCCCACCATTCCTGGAGGGCGAGGCCCGGGGCCCTGATGATGACCCCACAGGCCCCAAATGTCCCTCCGAGAGACAGGCTGTCCCTTCTGCTTGGGGCTGTCTTGGTTCTCGCACGAAGTCCCACGTCCCGTCTGTTGGAGGCAGTGGCATGGTGGGTCCCGCTAGCCCGGAGCCAGCCCTGGTCTCGGGGAAAAAAGCATCGCTTTCTCTGATGGTGGGACGGCTGCACGGTGAGATGAGGGGCTAGCTCCAAGAAGCCTTAGAAGGAAGAATTCTGGAACCAGAGTTGAGTGGCTTTTTATTAGCCTGAAACTGAGAGGGAGCCACGTGCTGTCAAACGCTCTGTAACCCAAGTGGCCTCATTTGGGGATGGCCCCAATTTCTTCTGAGGGCAGGTGCTCACCTCTCCTGGAGGGGCCATGCTGGTGACAGGCCGGGTCTTTCTTAGGACAAGACCCCACATCTGCTGTTCTGTCCCCCAGGACTTTGTGAAGGGGAGAAACACAGCCTTCCTCGATTCCACTGGTGTGTGGACGCCCACGTTCCCCAGGCTCCACTGTCCACGGGACGTGGCCCCCAACACACGTGACCCAGAACGGCAGGTGTCGAGCTCCCCTGATGGGTGATTCCAGACACACTTCTCTCCAGAGCTCTGCGTTATAGGGACATCCGTGCTGATCTCAAGGCTATGGACTCAGTCAACGTGTGACCGTGAACTGTCAGCGGAGGCACCTGTCCCCCCGCCCCCGAGAAGTCACACCTGCAGTGTTTTCTCTCAGTGGGTCGAGTAAGGAGAGGGAAGTCGATGCGAACCGCAGCAGACCCTCGGCGCGCTGCCTGCCCCGGAAGGACTGCACACCGTCCTGGCCTCGATTTTCTCTCTAAAACCTCGCGTAGCAGGTTGGGTCGAAAGTAAGACGCGAGCAGGCTCACGGGGATGAGCATATGCGTGAGAGAGAGCAGCAGCCAAGTGTCTACAGCTCGGAACGCGGCCGGTCCCGGACTGAGATGTCCACGCGACATCCGTGACGTTGCTCAAGGACACAGAAGACAGAAAAGGACAAGAGTAAGAACGGCAGCGGAGAAGTCAAACTTACAGTAAAGGAAATTCCGAAACAAAAAAACCACAGTAAGCAAAAGGTTTGCGCTCAGTGGGTGCGTTTGGCGCAGTTGGACGCCGCCGGGAAAACCGTCACGAACTGGACGCAGCCGGAGGGGGTCCCAGGAACCAACAGAAGCGCCTCGGGGGTCGGGGGTCGGGGGTCAGGGAGAGAGGGGACACGAGTCACCGGGGCTCCAGAAGCAAGGGAGAGCGCGGACCAGCGGCCCTGGAGGGCGGAGGGCGGGCTGCCAGGTTCGGGGAGTGAAAGAGAAGCTTCAGTCCCAGCGATTCCCACGCCGCCCGCTGCCCGCAGACGTGTCCGCACGATCCCAGCCGCAGGTGCCTGTGAGCTCTGAATGTGTGGGGGCTTCTCCTTGAAATGCGGCGTTTGAGACCTGCCCCCTCCTGGGGATGGTTTCAGGATGTGGGGCTTTGGCGGGTGAGGGCGAGCCCTCGTGAGTGGGATGGGGGACGGGAGTCCTTGCAGGGGAGTCCCACAGCGCCCGGTGGCTCCTCTGCCCCAAGGGTCACAGCGAGACCCTCGCCCGGCGTGCGGGGCTCAGCTGGCAGGGAGTCTGGAAAGGGTGCTCTGTGCTCTCTGCTCCTGGAGGCGACCTCTTCCGAGGACAGAGAGCCCCTGACCCCTCTCCCGGGAGGGATGTGGGGTCCGCACAAGTGTCCCCGGGAAGGTAAGTGGCTCTCGCTCTAAGCCACAGCCTTCAGGGACACACGTGCTGCCGCGTGCTCCCCGCTGCCCCTGTCCCGCCTGGTCTCTGATTGTCCGGATTGTGCGAAGGAGGGATGCCCTGAAAGACTCATTTAAGAGAGTGCCGAGTGTCCATATTTGGTGAACTGCCGGAGGACCGATAGGGGTTAAAGACTGGTTCAAAGGAGAACACCCAGGAGCACCGAAACAAGTTCGTTAATCGACGACGCAGGGTCAGCGTGCTGGGGGGTGGGGGGGGTCGCCAAGTGCCTCTTCACCAGACACACCCGTTGGCAACCGTCCGGGGGGAGTTATCTGCGTTGCTCTCAGATTCCTGTAACCGGAGACCCGGGAAACGGCTCAAATACAAAGAAAGGTGCAAATGACCAGGACGATACCGGACAGGGGTCCAGTGGGCTGCGTTTTCTGTTTCAAGTTCTCTCATGACTTTTCCAGACACGTGACTGGATTGGTCTGTTCCACAGGGCGTCCCACGGAGCCCAGGCTCTCTAGCAGAGGGTCCTGCCCCGCGCCCTGCACCTCGGGACAGCCAGCCTCCCGCTGTCCCCCACCTTCCTCCGCTGTCCCCCCGCATTGGCCCCATCCCCCGGGCCTCGCGGGAGCTGGCTGGCCGGCTCGGCTGTCTGCCGTGTGACTTCCCTCCTGGACACTCCCAGCTGCTGGCCTTTTGCTGGCAAGACCTTCCCCACAGAGATGAGCCCCGCGTCTGTGCGGCAGAACCCCCGCCCCAGGAGCTCCCCGCCCGCGCCTTCAGGCGGTCGGTCACCCGGGCCCACGGCTTGTTCTGGGAATGACTGACCACGTTGCTCCCCACGCTGGTCAGTGGTGCTGCTCTATCCACGCGTGGGGACACCCGCCGTGTGGACGGACTCCAGCCACTCTGCGGCCACAGTTAGCAGGGACGTCGTACACCCGGTGACAGTTTCCGCAGGACACGAGGGTGAGGGGCCCGTGAGGCCGCGTCTTAGGGCCGCGTGTGCCCTTGGTGACCAGCCCCGGACCGGCTGCCGGAGTCCAGAACCTGTGGAAACGTGACTTTGCTGACAGTTAATGTACCCTCAGAAGCCGAGTCTGTGGGCCAGCCTCCGTCCTTGCCCGGCCGTGTCCCTCGGGTCCGGTTTGTTCCGGAGCAAGAGCGCTGTTGGCCTGCTTTCCGGGCGACAATGTGTCAGAACCTTGGGTGGACACGGTTGTACAGAGCCGAGGTCCGTCGTTCCCTGCCCTCCCTTCCTCGTGGCCGACCGTGCTCTACCAGGGTCGGCAGAAATCTCACCAGGGCGTGACGGGTCGCTCTGGCTCTGCGACCTCGCTGCCTGCCAGACGCCACCATTCCACCTGTCAGGACGGGCGTGGTGTGCGGCGCGGGGAGGTCTGAGTCAGGAGGCGGCTTCTGGGCGGACGCTGCGCTGTTGGCGGTTTACGGGCCATCGCCCCGGCCTGCCTTGCAAACGAGCACACCCCCGTGGAGCCCGGACAGATGTGAGGATCTGAGGCCCGAGACGGGGAAGCCACGGCCTGCGGGCGGACCCGAGCCGGCGGGATGCGGAGTCGGCCCTGCACGCATCTGTGCAGGTGTCCCGGATGGAAGGAAGCCACGGCGGGGGCCCAGGAGTCCCTGCCCACCTGCGCTCACTCCCTCTCGGTCTCCGGCAGGGGCTTGCAGCTGACCCTTCCGTCTGCCCGTGAAGCCAGGAGAACAGCTCCCCCCATCAGGCGGCTGCGGGGTCCTCCACGGTTCTCATGCCCCGCAAGCCCCCGCCTGCTCCCTGGATCCGGAGACCCCGGGAAGCTCAGGGCCTCCAGCTCGTCCTGACCCCGGCCCCATCTCCACCCCCATCAGTTCTGCCCACATAGGCCTGGCCCCCAAACTGGCCCCCACAATTACTCCCGCACCGGAGTCCACACTCACTTTGTGAGGGTCTGTGACCCCCAAGGGGGCTGGCGGGCGGGAGAGGGCGCCGACAGAAGGGAGCAGGACACGCGGCTGGGTGGGGGGACGGCACGCCTGTGCCTACCGAGCTGCCCCGCCCGGGCCCTCAGCACTGGCGAGATGCCCAGCACCGTGTCCCCCTGCAGGAGAGGCCCTGCTCCCCGGGTCTCCTGCAGGACAGAGGCCTTTGAGTCCTTGGGACAGACGCCGCGAGCAGCAGACATGGGCGCACAACCCTTTCGAGGTAATTAGCATTTTTCCTTTCTATTTTTTGCCCGAAACAGTTAAAAAAGGAAGAAACCAGAACGCGTAGATGAACAAGGCTTGCACACAGAACTACAAACATTACAAGGTTTCACTCCTCGCCCTTGTCCTGGGAAGGGGCACAGAGAACCTCGCAGCCGCCTGCCTGAGGTCCGACAATGGCCGTTCATTCCACCTGCTTTCCAGGGACCCAAGGCTGCCTCCCCTGGGGCGGCTCCTGGAACCCCCGCCAGAAGGGACTGCCAAGGCCTCAGCCTCCTGGCCAGTTCTTGCAGCTATTTCCAGGCAAAGCCCGCCAGCCCTGGTCTGTTCGCATTCCCGGCTGCCCCGTCTTTGCCCCACTGGACCCCCCGGGAAGTGCCCGGGGACTGCTTTACCCTGCGGGGGAGGTCCTTGGAGTCATGGGGCGGCTGGGTGTGAACCTCCACATCCAGGGAGATCGGGCAAATTTCACAGTTTTATTGTCCGAGCCTTAATCCCCGCTTGTCTCCGGCTTCCAAGTCCAGGGGCGCTCGGGCTGCCGTGGCCTGGGGCGTGCCCGTGCTGGGTTGCGGGCTCCCAAAAGCCCTCCAGCGACCCCAGGCAGCAGGAGGCCGGCCCCATGTTCTCGGTCCACCCGGCAGCCCTGCTCTCCTCTGCACGTGTTGGTTTTCACCGTCTGTGGCTCCTCTGGGGTCGGTCACGTTGATCTGAGACCAGTGGTCACCGTGCCACACTCCCATTTAGGATTTTATTGGGACAAAAGTTTTGGCCGGGAGGGCTGGCGAGGGCCGGAGGCCTCTGCTGTCCACAGGTTTATTCGAGCTACTGAACTCGTCGTTTTTCCTTGAAAGCCAACTCCGTGGGGTCTGCCCGAAGCCAGCGTTCAAGGCAGTGCCAGAAGGGAGCGGGATGGGCCGTGCGGGCGCTGCGCTGTGTGACTGTCCCACAGCCAGATCTCCGCAGGCCTGGCCTGCCCTCTGTCCCTGAGTGTGCACCGAACGGCCTTGTGTGCAAGGACCGTTAATGCTAATGGCAGGGCACCTGGGGGGCTCTGTTGGTGAAGCCTCTGTCCTCGGCTCAGGCCATGATCTTGGGGTCATGGGGTCGAGCCCCGCGTTGGGGGTCCCTGCTCATCAGGGAGCTTCTCCGAAGTCTGCCTCTGTCCCTCCTCCCTGGCTCCTGGGGCACTCTTTCTCTCTCTCAAATAAATAAATACACTCTTTAAGATACGCTAATTACAAATATTACTATCAGGAAATTGTCCTCACACGCTTTTACTTTCCTCCTTTATTATGTAAACAGGCCCTGAAGAGCAGCCCTGCTCTCATGCCGCAGAATGGCCCTGCCCGGGCGGCGAGCCCCGGCAGAGCTGGCTGGAAACGTCTTCACCTGCTGATGCCGCCGCGCGAAGCAGGCGTCGCTGAGTGAGAACCTTTCTCCGCACCTGCTGCCTCAATGGGCCCCCTGGTCTTGGTTCCGCAGCTGCAAGCCCGCTCGGTGGCCGTCCTGACTGTCCGGCAGCCTTGGGTGTCGCACCAGCGGCCTCCAGCGACGACGGAGCCCTCACGTCCGGAAGAGACCCCGCCATGTTTCCTGCTCAGGTTCGCGCTTCCCGGGGGACTGGAGCACTTACTCTGCGCGGGGCAGGGCCGCGGACCTTCACTTCTCACTCGGAGTCTCCCCCAGGATCAGACATGACTCTAGTTAGGAGGACAACTTCTAAATCCATAGTCAAAAGAAGCTTTTTCCTTTGGTAAAGCCATGGAGGCAACTATAGCAAAAAAAAAGAAAGAAGGAGGGAGGGAAGGATGGGCCTCTGCGAAGGCAGATCTCCGGTGTAGGCCCGACTGAGCCATGGGGCCCCCAGACATTTGGCCGAGCGTTAATACCCTGGCCGTGTCCATGAAGGTGTTTTTGGATGAGGTTAGCGTTTGAATCGGTGGACTGAGTAAAACAGATTATCCTTCCCAGTGTGGGTGGGCCCCATCCAATCAGTTGAAGGCTTGTCTTGAAAAAAAAGACCCTGAGCTCGGGGATCCTCCTGTCTGACGGCCTCGACCGGGGACACGGCTCGTTTCTGGCCTTTGGACTTGAGCTGATGCGTCAGGTGTTCCTGGTCTGGGCCTGTTGGCTTTCGGACTGGAGCCCCCCGTGGGGTCTCTGGACTCTCCAGCCTGCCCGGCGCCGATCATGGGGCTCGTCCGGGTGCAGCAGCGTGAGCCAACTCCTTGTGAGAACTCGCGTCCCATGGGGGGCGCCGCGCTGCGCCCGCTCCGCGGGGATCCTGACGAACACACGTGCTCCGCCGCGCTGTGCGGCAAGTCTGCGAAAACGCCCGAGTCTGCTTCTGCGGACGCAGGAGGACCACGAGCCGTTCGGACGCACCTGCTTCAGGTCCTGGTTCTGGGAGGCCACTTGAGCTCCTGGATGCGGTCCCTCACCTGGACCGCAGGTGACGGCGGTGCCACTGCCGCTCCTGCGAGGGTCACTGCCGGACAGCAAGTGGCAAATGACCTGGCAGAGTGCGCAGAATGTTCTGAACCCTGAAGGCTGGTGGCGCCTCCCCACTTGGGGGCGGAGCGGGTGGGAGGCCTCACTCTCTCGCTGGGTCCCCAGAGTGGCTCTTTTAGGGGCCCTTTTCCTCCCTGCTTTCCCTCGTTGCCTGCCTGGGTCTGCCAGCAGGTGGCCCTGGGGACGGTCTGCCAGCCCGTTGCCCCCGAGCAGGGACCCCGGGCCGTCAGCTCAGCCGGAGACGCTGCAGGAGCTGGTGGAGGAAAGCAGGAAGAGCAGCTGTGGACGTTTCCACACGGGGCTGTAGCTGTGGCCCAGATTCGGGGCGTTGCCAGCACCCAGGTGAGCTCGGGCACGTAGCGGTCACGTTACTGACGTCGGGCTGTGGTCACGGAGTCCTGCTGCCCTTCCACCACCTTCTTAGAGGCAGAGTGCCAATGTCTCTGCCTGCGCCTGGGCCTGCGCCTGCACCTGGGCCTGCGCCTGCACCTGGGCCTGCGCCTGCACCTGGGCCTGCACCTGCGCCTGCACCTGCGCCTGCACCTGGGCCTGCGCCTGCACCTGGGCCTGCGCCTGCACCTGCGCCCGCACCCATTAGGCCCCTGCACCTGTACAGCTTCTGTGTCCTAGTGCATCTCTTCCCTCTATGCTCCCAAGATGCTTGCATGCAGCCCCCGCCTGCCCCGCGGGGTACTCCCCAGCTCTCTTTCCAGAATAAAGTTCCTGGTCCTTCCCATGTCAGGTTGGCTCTGGGGGTGTACACTTGTCCTGCCCAGTCCTGGGGACCTGGTGGGGTCATGCAGGGGCTTTGGTGCCCAGAGGGGAGTTTCGTCTGGAGCTGCAGCCCGATCCTGACTCGAACCAGTGCGCTCTGCCGACGGCTCCCCTTGCTTCCGGGAAGTGGTCGACATTGGCGTCCAGGATCCCGGCGTTCCCTGGGTCCTGAGGCCTGGAGACCACCCGCGGCAGCGTGTGCCCTGCCGGCCACGGCGCCTCGGTCTCTCGTGTGCATTTCCCGGTGGCTCGTGCCCTCGAGGAGGTTTCCGCATGCTCGTTGGCCTTCCTTCTCTGAGCTACCGATTCACGCCTTCTGCTGAGTTGTTGTCTGTGTCTTTAAACTCTGTGGGAGTTTAAAGGACCGATAATCACTGAAATTCTCTAATTATCATTTCCTAGCCTCGTGCTCATGTGTCGTCCCAACTTCTGCCGGACTGTGGGTTACTGAGATGTCGTTAAATCTGGTCGCCTTGCACGGAATTTCTCGTTCTTCTCATGCTTCCTCAATCTGTTAGCAAACAGTTCTGCTTTTGCTTGGGGAGATTCCTGACTTAAGGAAACCACATGGGGAAGCCAGAGAGGCGGGTAAACAGCAGCAGGGAAGGTCACCTCAAGGCCAGATCTGGGCCCATGCCGATAAGGAGCAAGGACTGGCCTGGTCCTCTGAGTCTGCCCGGGTCTGTGGACGGTCGCCACACCTGCCGCGTCTGAGCCGACTCCTGTCTGCCTCCCCAGCCCCAAACCTCCTCCCATCTCAAGCTTGCTGGTGGGTGGTGGGGAACACCCGTCCCCAGGTTGGCCCTCCCTCTGCTGTGACCACCTCAGGCCAGCAGGGACTCGGGGCTGGCTCCGGGGCCCCTCAGTGTCTGTGGGAGGGGTGCGTGCTCGTCCCGCTTGGAGGCTCTTAGCAACGGTGGCATGGGTGTGAGGGAGGGGCTGCCGGCCCCGGGAAGCCCTACATGACGGCCGACTGCTCTGGTTCCCAGACCCTGGCCCCTAGAGCTCTGAGCCTGCCCACCTGGATCCTGGGTGCCCAGCCACGGCCCACCCCTGCCTACAGCTTTTCCTGGCTCCCCTGATGGCCGTCCACTTCCCAGAGGGTGAGGGGGAAGGGCTGCGAGCCTGACGCCGCCCGGGGCTGTAAGCAGCCCCCAGCACCAGAGGCGCGGCCAGCTCCGGGGATGGGAGGATGGAGCCCTGACACGCTGAGTGAACTCGTCAGCTCCACAGGGAGGTGATGGGATGCTGTGCCCCAGGGGCTTGGTCCTACCTGGACCCTAGGCCCCGGGAGGTGTCCCCTCTGAGAGCCCCTGGGCGGGCCTGAGCCCTGGCAGGTGTGCGCACGGGCCTGTGCTCTGCGCGTTCTTTGCGAGGCAGCTTCTGGGGGCCGTGGATCTAAGACACGGGGCCGCGGGACGGGGACTGGCCCCAGCTGCTGGTCTCCTGAGCGTAGGACCCAGGGCTGCCAGTTGTCGTCTCAAAGTCCATGAGACCCGCACCGAAGCCCAGGGTCCGCAGCGCCATGGGCCGGTACCGGGGGCAGGTGGGGGAGGGGCAGGGCTCCTGTGGGCCGGGTCTGCTGTCGGCGCTGTGACCCACAGCCCCGCGGCGGCTCCTGCGGCCCCGCACCCGCCCGGCCAGGTCTCCGGAGCCCTCCTGACACCAGCACCACCACCCGACTGCTGTTTCTGGAACCTCCAGGTCCTTCCTCCCGCTTGGAGCTTTTGGGCAGGAGGCCGCGGCTTCCTGCCTCCTGGGCTTGGGGGGCTCCTGGGACTCACGGGTCCCCTCACTCTGCTCCCACCTTGGGTGAATGAGGCGATCTGGGAGCCCCCCAGCCGGGAGGGTCTTTCAGGGACCCTCGAGGGGCCCTACCTGAGTAGTTCTGGGTATTCGGGGCCTGGTGCGTCTGAAGTCAGATGTCGCTTCTGAGCAGCTTTTACGTGCATCGGAGTGGCGGGGGGCACCATCCCGCGGGCTGCGTGAGGTCGGCTCGGCCTCAGGCCAGTCTGGGGCCCCACCGCTGCCCCCTGTGTCCCGGGCCCCATCTGTGAATGGGGGCTCAGCCCGCCACCGCGATGTCCTGACGGAGGGAAAGACGTTGTTCCGCTCCCCAGCGGCCTCTGGCGCCTGCAGCGGCTCGGCGGGCAGTGGGAGGGTGTCGAAGCTGGTGGGGTGACGGGAAGGCCCAGCGCAGTCCGGGCTTAAGCAACAGTGAGCCCTGGCAGGCTCCACGTGCTCACTCTCGGTACGGCTTGGCTCCCGATTCTGTCCTCTGGCGGCGGAGCTGGGAGGGGCCCCATCTGGGCAGAGGGACACGGACCTCGGGCCTGATGGAGGCCTTGTCGGTTGGTGTGGCCACTGGTGAGCCTTGGTTCCTTGCTCTGAAACTGTCCCTGGCTCCCCGATGGCCCTTCGAGCCACGGCTGCCCCAGGTACGAGGGGCGGGGCCCAGGTGTCCCTTGACATCACCTGGGAGCAGGACGCCCACTCTGGGTCCCTCAGGCCAGGTCCCAGGCCCTTGGTGCTTGTGCTCCTCAGCGGACTTGGCCCCCAACAGGCTGAGGAGACTGTCATGTGGTTGCAAGTAGGCGTCACCCCCAATGACCCTGTCTGGCGCCTTGGTGCCGCCTCAGGAGAGAGCGCGGCCTGACTGCTGTCTGCAGAGACACGACACAGGTGGACCAGCCCCGTGCCGGGAGACCGCCCCCTCTGGGTCCCGTGACTGTCGCCAGGTGGGCTGTCCCAGGTGGGCAGGCGGCAGGCGGCAGGCAGCAGATGGGCCCATGAGGGCGCTGCCGGCGGCGCCAGAACGAGGCAGGAAGGGAGCCGCTGGACTCTCCTGCTGCTGTCCGCATCCATGCCTGGCGCGGCTCACGGGACGCGTGGAAGGGGTCCTGGGCGGGCACAGCCCCGTCGTTGTCCTGGAGTGTGGCTCCGGCCGGGCAGCAGGAGAGTGAGCACCGGGTTCGTCATTTGTGTGCCCCCGAGGCCGCCCAGCGACTCAGACCGCATGTCCCCGGCGCCAGTCATCTCCCAAGCCCCGGTCCTGGAGGCGGGAGGTCCGAGGTCTGGGTGCAGGGAGGGCCGGCCCCGGGCCTGCCTCATCAGCGTGTTGATGCCGGGCTCCTCCCGGGGTCCTCTCGTCGTCCTCCCTCTGGGCCTTCTCGTCCGCGCCCCATGTTCTCTCCGCCAGAACCTGCCTCCCCGCCGCATCTGCACCGAGTCCTCTGTCTCCGCCGAAAGTTCCCGTCCTAGATACTAGGAGTGCGGACTTCTGTGTTCCAGGGGACGCAGTCCAACCCGTGACAGGGGTCGTGAGAAACTGAGGAGGAGGCTTTCGGGGGAATCCCGGAACATTCTGGAGGGTCAGCCGCGGGCAGGCCCCGGGGAAGCCGGCCTGCGGGTGGCCTGCGTGCCCCATCAAGGCGGTGCTCAGGCTGCAACGGCATCCGGCCCCGAGGCCCCTGCCCCTGGTCCCTGAGGACCGCCCCCCTCGCGGGACTTGCCCCTCCCTGACCCCAGTATCCTCACGGGTGAGTTTCCCGGGTCCCCGGGAGGGTGGGTTCTCCACGCCCCTCCTTGTGCCCCGGGAGCCTTTGGAACCTGGACCCTGACTCGTCCAAGGAGCGAGGGAGGGCCGGCGCCGCGAGGCAGAAAGGTGGGGAAAGGGGGCACCAAGTCTCCCGGCTGGCTGTCGGCCGCCCTTGGCTGAAAGGGCCGCGGGGAAGCCCGGGACCGGCACACACAGGCTGCCGGTTGCCACGGCGCCACCTTCCCCGCTCAGCGCTCCCCTCGTGTTCACACTGGCCCGGGGCCCCTCCCGGCGTCCATGCGGACCCGAGTCAGCACGGGTCACACGGATTCCGGCTCTGACTCAGCGGCTGACGGATGTGGCACTTGTCCAGGCTGCTGGGGGCAAAGCTGACTTGTCCGTCCTCACAACTGGTCCTGTCAGCATCGCGTCGCTCCTTGGGGGTCTGGGGTCTTAGGGGTGTGGAGCAGCCCAGGAAAGTCATCCCAGACTGGGGAGGCGACCTCCGGTGAGGCCCCTGCAGCGGGAACCCCGGGGTGCCCAGGGCCTCCCCAACTGGGCAGCTTTGGGACACTTCGCCCTGGCAGGGACGGCTTCTCCAAGGAGACCCTCCCGGCCCACGGCGCTGATGTGCACGCAGCCGAGATCTGGAGACGCGACTCCCTGTACGCAGCCGCTGGGGGAACACGGACGTGTGGACACGGACAGCCTAATGTGACTCCCTCAGCCAGAGAACGCTGCCCGGTACCGGGTTTACTGCTTAAAAAACGGTTTTAAATAAAATCTGTCAACGGGATCACGCTGTTTGTCCCGTTGAGTAACTTGCGGTTTTCTCTCCTGGAAGTGTCGGTGCGTCTTTCTCTGTCGTTTCACGCGGACGTCCTGAGCTTAGGGGGTGGCTTCACAGTGGGGGGCTGGAAAGGACGTCCGAGGTTGAACCAGACTTGAAACGGTCACTCCTGGCTCTCACTCCGCAATGCTGAATTTCCCCCTTAGTTGTGGGGCTTAAAGGGTCCTAATTGATTTCAACTTGAAATCAAGCATAAAAAAGGAAACGCTGCCCCAGGAACTCACCTTCCTGAAAATTTGGGGAAACTCGGCTCGAGCGCCACCGTGTGGCCAGCGGCGTCGGGGATGGAACGCGGCCTCCTCCACTCCTCTCCGGCAAGCGCCGAGGGTCCCTCCTGGGGCAGCCGCGATCCGTCCGGGGGGTCCCAGGAGCCAGGGCTACGGCGCGGGGGCTGGTGCTCAGGATCCCGGCTGCCCGCAGGTGTTCCTCCGGGCGGGTCTCTCCTTGAGTGCTGCCACACCCTCCAGAGGGCCTCAGGGTGACCAGGGGTCACCGGGGACAGGACCCCAGGCTGGCCAGGATTGGAGAGCGGTGCGTAGGCTTCTTCAGGAATGGTTGGGTGGTTGGGAGCGAGGGGCAGCGGCAGAGGGGGACCTGCTGCCCGTAGATAAAACTCCGTCTGCAGGATCGGGGACACGGAGGTGGACGGGGGGGACACGGAGGTGGATGGGGGGCTGCGGTCGCGTTTCTCCCCCGGGAGGCTGGCTGTGTTCGGTGCTAGAATGAAGCCCGGGATGGGGTTCGTGCACATCAGAACCCCCCTCCCCGGCCCATCTCTCTTTATTTAATTTGCCGTCTTTGGCCGAAAGTGGGCTTTATGAGACGCCATCAGACCCATGGAACGGGGCTGCTGCAGACGGGCGTGTGAGACCCTTCCCAGGTTGCTGCTCGCCTGCCCACGGCCAGAAGGACCCTGCACGTTCACCGGTGGGCTCACAGCCCGCTGGGCTCGGTCCTGGAAAGCCTCCCCTGCCGGAGACACGTCCAGCTCTGCGTGCTCCCTCCTCCTGCCGGGGCCCGGAATCGGCGTGGGAGGGCGTGCAGGACCGGCACCCTCTGCCATCCCAGGCTGCCTGCGCGGAGCCTGGGGTGTGTGTGTGAGCACACATGGTGTCGTGTACGCACGTGCACACGTGGTGGGGACCGGTCCCGGCACGAAATGCAGCACGACAAATGGACGCGTGCTTACCGTGCTTTAGATCAGGAAGCTTCTGCTGTGGTTTGGTTCTCACCGTGGGCCCGTGCTCTGCGGGCAGGTGGGAGTTTGGTGCTGCCGGAGCTTCGGGGGCTCAGGTGGAGCTTCTGTGCTCCTAACGCCTCGGCCTGAGGCCTGAAGTTGAACAGAAACGTGAAGATGAAAACGCTTGGGTTTAACGACAGACACTAAAACCCGGACAATTCCAGAAATACTGGAACAGAGCGGAGGCCAGCTGACAGCCGCTGGCGGCGCCAGGAGGACCCCGGTGGAGGGGCCGGCAGCCGGGACACGCGGACGCAGGACCATGAGCTGAGGCCCACGCACCTGTCCCTTCAGGCCCAACGTGCTCACGGAGTCGCAGCCGCCTTGGGACACACAGGATGGATCCCGGCTTCTGCCTCGGGAATGAGTAACCGTCAGCAGAGCGGACCCCTCCCGTGGCCATGGGGCCGCATCCACGCAGCTGTGCTTTCTCTGGGAGGAACTCTGCAGGAGGACCGGAAACCTCCTTCGTCCTCCGGGTCCTCCTGTCCTCAGGGTGGGGACCAGCAGGGCAGGAGGGCGTGGGACCTAAGGACGCCGTGTGGCTTCAGAGGTTTGCAAAAGCCACGGGCGTCGGAGACAAGAGCCCGCTCTCCGGCGCTCAAGAGGAAGCCTGCCCGCCCCGGGGGTGCGTGCTGCGTGGTCGGGGCCCTTGCGAGTGCCCGGCGGACCCCGCCGCAGGACCACCCGGGGCGCTCTCGTCCCAAAAGCGGCGCGAGGAGCTCCACACCTTCCGGCGAGTCCAAATGCTGTCCTGCCCGACGAGCTTTACAAACGGCGCTGCTGAGGACATTGCAGTCACTCGGATGAGCGCCGCGCTCAGCGCTGAGTGTGAACGTGGGAACGTGTAGCCAAGCGGCCCATGCG
This sequence comes from Meles meles, assembly GCF_922984935.1. Lineage (NCBI taxonomy): Eukaryota > Metazoa > Chordata > Mammalia > Carnivora > Mustelidae > Meles > Meles meles. Next base: position 183,396,776 of record NC_060068.1, on the reverse strand, counting down.
GCTTTACTCTGCATGCCGGTGCCGTGTAAACAGAAAGTGAGGAAGAAAACCCATGAAGGTCTGAACCGCGCTCTTTGCGGAGACATTTTCGTCCCGATCCCACTTTCTCCGTGATTTCCTGGGGAGGGCTCTCTGACCGAGTCCGCCCCGAGGCCGCGCGCTGTCGGGAACAAAGCGTGCAGGGCGGGGTCGTCCGGTCCTCCCCCGGCGACCAAGGTGTGCAAGGCGAGCCGGCCGCCCAGCCCCCGTCTGCCCCAGCCCCTGCCCCTCCTGAGAGCCGACCCGGGGCCCCAGGGGGGCAGCGCCCACCTCCCTCCACCTCGCCCTTCGCCGCGTCTCTGAGGAAGGGACACATTTCACTGGGCAGATCCTCAAGAGCTTGTCCCACCCAAGAAGTGGCTTCACGGAGAGAAGAGAAAGCCCCAAAGAAAGGCTCGACTTGGCAGACTTTGAGTCTCGTGGACAAGGGAGGATGTGCTTCAGGAGAAGTGACAGAGCCAAGGAAGGGCCTGGGCGTCCCAGTGCAGGGACTGGGGGAGGGGCGGGCGGCTCGAGGACACAGGGAAGCTCAGCCCCGGCCCTGCGGCCCGTCTCCACGGCCCCTGCTGTCTGTGCGGCCGGTCGGATCGCCCGTCCCGGAGCAGAGGCCCTGCAGGTGGGATGTGCTGGGGACTGGGGCTGGGAAGGGAAGGGACCCCCTCCACCGGCCTCTCCTGACCCCTCCCACTCCCTGTGGTCACCGTGGCTTCACAGGCGCATCTCTAAGCCGGCCCCACAGTCACAGGTTGGTCAGCTGTGTCCCAGGGAGGCTCAGCGTCCCCGCTGCGGTGCGCAGAGTGCACTAGGAGGCCACAGGGGGCAGGACTCGGTTCTGGGTAACAGTGACATGGGGTGGGGGGCTCCCCACGGCTCCAGGAGGGAAAGGCAGGTCCTGTTTCCGCCCTGAGGCCGGTGCGGGCCCCGCGCCGTGGCCGACACTCCCCTCTAGTGGACAGCGGCCGTGCTGCACGGGGTTAGGATGCTCGGGAAGGGCACCTGGCCCCGTCGGCCTCCCCCGGCTTCAGGAGAAGCCTGCCTGCAGACAACAAGGGACAAAGCACGGGTGTGGGCTGCCCCCTCTGGCTTTCCGGCCCCCCGCCCCTCCCCGCCGGAGTCTCAGCTGCCGGCGTGGGGTATCTGCGCACGAGCCTGAGTGTGCACATGTGTGTCGGGTCGTGTGTGCACGAGCGTGTTCACAGGTGTGTGCATCTGCGTGTGCGTGTCTGGGGGAGGAGCACACGCGAGTGGGTGTGCAGGGCTCCCCCACTCCCATTCCATTCCGGGGGCCGGACTCTGGAAGGCCTCTGGGGCGGGTGGGGCCACCGAAGCCGGCTCCGTGCCCTGGGGAGGCTGTTGTGAACCCCGGTGGCGGGGGCCCCCCCGGACGGAGCGCTGGGGTGCACAGGGCTGGCAGCGGGCAGTCCACGTGCAGGCCAGATGCTGCCTGGCAAGGCCGGGGCCGGCATGGTTTCTGGAATTCCGGGGTCCCCAGGGCTCTGCAGCCTCTGGCCGAGACCTGGCAGCCAGCGGGCCGGCAGCGCCCCCTGGTGCCACCTCGTGTCCGTGCACGAGCCCCACAGGCGGCGGGAGCTGGAGAAGCAGGGCAGGGCCCCTTGACCAGTGCGGGGGCCCAGACAGGTCCGCAGAAGGACAGAGGGACAAACAGACCCACTGATACAGTCATAGGCAGGCCAGAGGCTGGAAGTTTCCTTAAAAATGTTCCTTTATGTCCCAAAAGACTTTCCAGCCTCAGGGCCACCGGTCAGCCAAGCGCTCACCCGTGAGGACTGGCCAGCTCTGCCCCAGACCAGCGGGTCCCATAGGAGCCGAGCTGGGGGCCCCCAGAAGCCATCAGACCTGCTTCAGGAACCGCGTGGCCCTAGGTGGTCCACACCACGTGAGGGAGCCACAGCCCCCCCAGTGCTGGGGTGAGCGCTTGAGAGGCTCTGCTCGTGGCTGAAGAATGGTGCCGCTCTGAACTTTCTAGCACGTCTGCTCCCGGGCACGGATGGTCCGGCCTTCTGAACCCCGCCCCGATGTCCGTGTCCTAAAGCCGGAAGCCTGCGTGTCCCCTCACGTGGTGGGGACTTTGCCGCTGGGGTCTCATTGAGGCTCTTGCGGTGGGCTGGTCTCCCCAGGTTATCAGTCGTCCCCCCAAATGCGCATCCTCTCTCGAACCTTAGAACGTGACCTTATTTGGAAATAAACACACCCTCGGAGCTGTCACCCGTGAGGACACGGTCATGGTGCAGTGAGGGAGCCTCCTGCACAGGGCTGGTGCCCTACAAGAAGGGGCCGCGTGAAGATCCACACAGAACCAGAGGTGGACATGGGGATTTTCATCTCTAAGCCAAGCAGTGCTGAGGACAGCCAGCAGCCTCCGGAGCCAGGGAGATGCCCGGAGCAGGTTCCCCCTTGGAGCTCAGGAGGACGAAGCCTCCGACACCCCCAGATTTCCCACACTGGACTCAGAGCTTGTGTTATCGGGGCTTCCCGGTGTGGCGGCTTCGTTAGCAATGCCAGGGATCTAACAGGCTGTCCCCCGGCACCGGGACCACGCCGTCACCGATGGGGGTGTTGGCCACCAGCCCTGCGGGGACGTGGGTCCTCCCATGCACCCCGAAGTCTCCGAGGGTGAACGGCTTGTCGGCCATCAGCTCTTTCCAAGGATCTGTTCAAGTTCCTGCTCATTTTTGTGACATTCTAACCCTCCTGGAACATCTACTCGTTTTCATATACTTTGGTGACTTCTGTGAAAGTGTTTTCAAATTTGGCATTTTGGAACCCCCAGGTTTTAGGAACCATCACGTCAGCTGACTTTTGTGCGACGGGTAATGTGACTCTGAACAGGAAGCAAACGCTTTCACAGGGTCCGTGCTGGCTGCCACTGTGGACCCCAGACTGTCATCTCCGGCCTGGCCTGCAGGTCCGGGGTGCTCTGGTGCTCGCTCCCCTCTCAAGCCCTGGCTTGTCCACACCCTGGGCCGCTCCATGGGTTTGTGCTCTCTCCAAACACACCGGGCCCTGCTGTGTGTCAGCCGGTGGTGGCCGGACCAGCTCATCTGCTAGATGTCGTGGACACAGGGCTGGGCCCCGTGATACGGCTGGGTTCCTCTAAAACATTTCAGTTTCTTTAGAAAGGAAAAAAAAAGAGAGGTGTTGGATCAACACAATGCTGTAATACGCAATCCTGACTCATCTGTCTTGCTACTAAAGGCTGCCGGGAAACGTGGGTTTGTGCGGGAAGGGAACCTGGAGGTCCTGGCCCTTTGCCTGGGGTCCCCACCCGTCCTCACGTCTCTGCTCCCGCGCCGAGCTCTGGCAAGGCTCTCTCCGCTCGCTGCCCTAGCTTAGGTCTCTCGATTAAATTGAGCGTGTTTTCCTGGGACGGCACAGCCCCGCTGCCTGCGGGCTCAGAGCAGCAGGAATTTGCACTCGGAGAGCTCCGGCAGCCCAAGTCCGGGACCAGGATGTGTCCAGGCTGAGCTCCCTCCCAAGGCTCCTTCCTGCCTCTCCGCACTCCCTGTGTCTCCAGCAATCCCTGGTGTCCCTGGGCCTGTAGGTGCTCTGTCCACCTTGTCCTCTGTCACCACGGCTAGTCCTCCGTCCTGTCTCCACGTGGCCTCAGATGGACACCGGTCCTACTGGGTTAGAGTTCCTCCTGCTCTGGTAGGACCCAGCCTGGATCAGTTACACCGGAAAGGACCCTATTTCCAGATGAGACCATGCCTGCAGGATCTGGTGGACTGGCCCTTAGGACACTGTCCGGTCCAGTGGGGTCTCCCTGGTGCGCTGTTCCCTGGACAGCGCCTGCCATGTCCAGGAGCTCCAGCTTGTGTGGGGGTCCCTGTGCGTACGAGTCCCCCCACCCCCGGAGTCCATGGGGAGCTAGGTGTCCCCCACATTTGTTTCCTAAGAGAGCAGCACCCGTCCTTACCTGGGATTTGGCACAGTTTGGGCCCTCAGTCAGGTGTTGCTTGCACAGGTAAGTGGGGCTGGGTGCCTCCCACCCCTGGACAAAACCCCCTCTCATGGGCAACTCAGGTGCCAGAGCCCGTGGGAAGATGCCTCCCTGTGGAACCTGCTGACTTGGGGCGCCTGCCTCCCTCCTCGTGGGCTGCGATGAGTCTGCTCATGTCTGCAAAGTATCGGACGGAAGCTCATCCCCTCCATTCACCCTTGGGAGTCCTGGGATGTGCTGTTCCCATGGACCGCGCGGTTCCCAGGACATGCTCTTCCCGCGGGCCGTGCTGTTCCCATGGACCATGCTGCTCCCATGGACAATGCTGTTCCTATGGACAATGCTGTTCCCGCAGACTGTGCTGTTCCCGTGGATGATGCTGTTCCCATGGACTGTGCTGTTCCCGTGGACGATGCTGTTCCCGTGGACCGTGCTGTTCCCGTGGATGATGCTGTTCCCATGGACTGCACAGTTCCCAGGACATGCTGTTCCCGTGGACCGTGCTGTTGCTGCAGGCCGTGCTGTTCCCGTGGGCCATACTGTTCCCGTGGACAATGCTGCTCCCGCGGGCCTCGCCAGGTGAGTGTGTCTGTTACCACTTGTGTTCCCATGTTCATGAACAGAGACTCGAGCGACCACACAGCCGAAACAAATGTCAGCAAGTGGAAATCAAACCTATTTTCTTTTAATTTCCGAGTCGTCTGTGAGGAGACATTGAGGGACCCTGAGAAGGATAGGTAATTAATTCACATGCACCTACGAGAGAAGAAACGCACAAATTATTGTAACATTTTGTAACCACTGAAATTAATGTAGTGTGAATTTGTCATTTCTACCCAAAGTTACAGATTTTCTATATTATAATTTAATCTTTTTAATGTAAAAAGAATAGGAATTTTGCCCTTTCTGGCCTCTCGGGAAGCAAGAACGCGTGTACGTAATTATCTGAACACACGAGAACATGAAGGAATAGCGAGCAGTGAAATTATAAACCGGCCGGAACAACTCCGTGTTTTCTGATTAAACTCTCTTTCTGGAGCCTCAGCAATCATGTCGCTCCTGTGTTCACCGTAATTGCATGTGTCAACGCGGAGGCTTTGTGTAAATGGGACTGAGCGGTTACAATTTTAATTTAGAGGGAGATAACGGCGCGCGGGTCCTGGCGGGGCGGCGAGGGGAGGCCGGCAGGAGCCGGGGGCAGAGGCCCCGGGCGGAGGGTTAATGGGGCGCCGGGGCTCATCAGGCCACAGCACAACCGAGGAATTTCGAAAGGAGAGAAACGCAATTTCCCAGCACAAAGCCAGCCACCTGCTCTCTCCCCTGGCCCGCGCGGGACAGACGCCGAGCTCTGTTCGTAGCTCGCGGCGGTGAATTCGACGACGATACACGTCGATCATCAAAACGGGGACACACTTAAATGAGCTCTTTTGACACACGTGAATCTGAGAAACAAAACAAAATTCTGCTTTTAACTTCTAAAATGCTCCCCAAGGCCCGGGACCGGGCGTTTCTCCCCCCTCCCCGTTCCCTCCGGAATGCCAGCTGGCTGCTGTCCCCCAGCACGTGGCCATCGTGTCTTTGAGGCGTCTTCCTGAAGGACACGTCTGATGGCTTCTGAGCAGGGGACGCCCCTCCAGTCCTCAGAGGGAAAGGCCGGCAAGAGGGCATCTCTCTCGGGGGGCGGGATTTGTGGCGAAGCCAGCCAGGGTGTGCGGGCGTGCACAGACCCTCAGGGACGACCCTGGGGGTGACCCTCGGGGACGCGGTGGCTCCCGCACCTGCCCCTAGAGCCCGGGGGCTCGGCTGCTTCACCTTCACGGCCTCACGCGGGCCCAGTGACCCTCCAGGTCTGCGGTCTTCAGCCCCGTCAGAGGCCGGGGTTTAGCGACGCTCCGGTCTGGGCGGCTGCGACGAGCATGGAGGTCAGATGTGGTGTGTTTTACACGTGACCTCCGCCTCCATGCGCCTGGGTCGCCACAGCAGAGCCCACGGAGCAGCGAGACTGCGCTATGCCTCAAGGCCCTGTAGGCCGGACGTCCAGGATCCCTGGGTCTGCAGGGCCGGGCTTGGGGTGGAGGGGGTCTCTTCTGGCCATGAATGGCACCAGCTTGCTGTGTCCTCGCTGGCAGAGAGAGAGAGAGAGACAGACAGACAGATGGATGGAGGGGAGAGACAGGCAGGGAGGGAGGGAGGGGAGAGAGCACCCGACGCCGTTCTCGAGAGAGCAGCGATCCCCTCATGTAGGGGCCCCACCCCTAGAGCCTCACTGGACCCCGAGGACCCCCTGTCTCCAAACAGTCACACTGGGCGTTGGGTCTGCAGCGTGAATTCTGGAGGTGCCCGGGTCAGTGCACGGTGGCGACTTAGCGCGGTTAGGGGAACCCCGGAGGCGCATCTGTGGCCTCGACGCCTCAGTAACAAGCTCACTTGTCCCCACTGGGGCCGGGGCTGGATGGAGGATGTCACCACCCAGGTCCTGCCCGCTCCCTGGCCAAGCTCCTGGCCCAGCCGGGGCCGCACGGGCGGAGGCTGCTTCTGCCATCTGCGCTGTGGGGGCGGCGAGAACATGGTCCGGGTCGCCAGGAGAGAGCCGCAGGGGACCAGGGCGGCGAATCTCTGTGCCCAGGGGTCACGTGGCCTCGCGGCCGGGCACAGACCCAGCGCTCAGCAGATGTGCTGGGTGACGGGAGCCCACCGCGGGCCGGGAGACCCTCCTTCTAGCTCGTCCTCCCTGTGGGGACCAACAACGACGCGTCTGCTCATTTTCCACGAGGGGCTTCCCAAGTGCTCGGAGACGGCTCCTTTGGGCAGTGGCAGTGTGGGAGGGCGTCGGTAAGGGACGACCCCAGGCCAACGCCTGCTCCTCCCACGTCTGCACTCGGGCGTCCCTCTGCGTCCCGACCTGCTCCTCTCATATGACGCCGTCCTGGGGGATCGGGGCCTCCCTAGTGACCTCATTTTTCCTTAATCACCTCTTTAAAGACAATCTCCCAAAGGGGGCCCGTTCTGAGGTGCCGGGAGTTAGGGTTAGAGTATGAACTCGGAGGAGACCCAGGAGAGCCGATGATGTCTGCCGGAATCTTCTCATCCTTTAGTTAACCGATCGGGGCTCGCTCCGCGGGCCCAGCTCAGAAACGCTGTCCCCACAGCAAGGCACCGGCCTCACGTGGGCCCTCTAGGGCATCAAGTGGGCAGTGCGAGGGGCAGACAGGGGAGGGGAAGGACGGGGTGTGGGGGATGGTCACTGGGCAGCTGTGGAGGGAGGGGGCGGGGTCTGGGAGCCCAGCTGTGGCCTGCGGGTGGGGAGTCCTGGCCCTGCCCTCAGCAGCAGGAAGGGTCCCAGAGGCAGGGCCAGTCTGAGCTCCTGTCGCTTCTTTAGTTTTGGAGGGCGGCCCTGCGGGGAAGGTGGGGCAGACATAGCCTTCTCCTGTCTAATTCTGGTCCACCTGGCTCGCTGGTCGGGCTCCGTGGGTGCAGCCCTGCTCCTCACCAGGCGGCTGACCCCATGTTGCTGTGCTTGGGTTCCTGTCGCCACGAGGCCGTCGGCTCAACGCCCAGGGCACACTCTGTGGGTCAGCAGGGACACTCAGGGTCACATCGATGGCCCTCAGCCAGGCCATCCCACACCAGGAGCTTGTCCCCTTGGCCCCCGCGGTTTTCCCGTGAGGCCGGCAAGACCCTGGCCGGGGAGTCGCAGCGACTTCAGACCGCGAGGCTAGCAGGTGCCTGTGTGCTGTGGTCACAGTACAGCAACACTTTCCCAATGACCCTGCAAACGTCCTTTCAAAATCGCAGAAGTGATGTGCACGCTGGGCAAACAGTCGATCAATGAAGAAGCCACACGTGAGGGCAGCAATGCCCCTGCGGCCGGCCTGGCAGGGACGAGCGGGGAGGCTGGGGTCACCTGTCACTGCCCTGACTTCCCAGGAGCGCTCCCTGTCCTCATGTCCCTCCTTTCAAGGGCCTCCACCCCTCACGGAGGAAAGATGGCCAAGAAACCTGCCCTGAGAGCCCATTTCCCTGGGGTCCACCTCCTCACACCCACACAGGCCCACGGAGTCCCTGCCCACGTGGACTGGAACCACGATGGGGCCTCAGCGCCTGACTGATGGAAGCGTGGCTCTCCCTTCCTGACCGCATGTGGCCTCGAGACCAACACCCCCTGCCCTCTGCCTCGTGTCATCCTGGGGGACGGCCACCATCTGCCCCCACCTGGCCCAGTCGGCCCCATGGGCAGCTTTGCGACCTCCAGTGACCAGCCCAGAGTCCAGGCCCTGGGCAACTGGCCAGGCCCAGCACGGGGAGTCTTTACTTTCAAGTTTCCCCAAAGACTCAGGGTGGAGACCCTGCGGTGATTTCAGGGTCTCTGACAAAATCTTAACCTCCCCCTCCCTTCATCCCCACTGGGATGACGGAGACACTCAGACTTGAACCTCTGCGGGCAGCCGTGGACGGGGCAGAAGCCGTCCTACTAACAACGAGGCCATAAAACCTGCGGAGTACAGCCTAAGAAGGTGTTCGCTCCCAGCGCAAATGTTAGAAAGAAAGAAAAGAAGGTATCGACCAGAGCAAGCTTCATCTCGGGAAACTGGAAGAGGAACGAGGCCATACATCCACAGAGAACGGAAGAAAGGCTACAGCAAAGACCAAAGGAAATGGACGAAAATTTAAACTACGGACACGGTAGGAAAACTAACAAATCTGAAAATTAGCCGTTTGGGCGCAGTAACAAAAATAACAATAGTAGTAACACTAACCAGTCCGTAAGAACAACAACAGAAAGCGGGCAGAGTCGTAATTGTTAGAAAGATGATATTACCCACAAGTTTATGTCGATACATTTGATAGAGCGGAGGACAAGCTTCTCGAAAACACGACGCGTGAAAATGTACACGAGGACCCATGGGGATCCGAATCGTCTCTCTCTGTTAATAAAATAAAATAAAACACGCAACTTGACGTTTTTACACAAAGAAATGACTCGAGCGATTTCTTCGGACACGTAGAGAAGGCCTTGGCTGGGCTGAGGATGAGGGACACTTCTGCAACCGTCTTACGAGGACGTCCCAATACCCAGTTTATAAGATCACGATCAGAGGTGAAGATCGGACACCGACCCCCGCAGCGACCCAGGCTCCGAGTTCCGAACAGTCGCGGCAAATCCAGGCCGCCACGAGCAGAAACATATCGTAACCAAAGTAGGGCGCACTCCAGTGAGCGCGTCACCAGGACTTACCAGCTGGGCCGCAGGAAGAGATCGTTTTAATAGATACAGAAAGTTCTTAAACAAAATCATTTATAAAAATTCAATTTTTGTTCATGAAAAACAACAAAACCCTGTCATCAAACAAGCCCCTCTCCCGTCTCCCTCTTTCTCTGCATGGGTACAGGTGTGCGTCCCTGCTGAGGCGAGGGGGTCTGTGGGGGGATCCCGGGAGTCTGCGTATCCCCCATGGGTACAGGTGTGCGTCCCTGCTGAACTGAGGGGGTAACACGGAAAGCTCCACCCCAAGCGCCTGTCTCCTTTTACTGTTTTATTATCACTCCCTGTTATAAGACGCAAGTCACCAGCCCTCCTTCCTGAGGAATTATGAAGTGGACAACTTGGCCAAAGGTGCTGAGCCATGGGCCAAGGCCACAGACTCCATGGACCACGGGGGAGAGCTGGTCAAGAGCTTCAGGCCACACCCCCTTGGTGGGTGGGAAACCCTCTTACCCTAACCGTTCTGAACACGGTGCCTGGGGTCCGTTGCTGCCACGGTGTCCCGCTGAGGTCTGGGCCAGGCGGCCGGCGCGTCGGGCTGGGGGCTTGCCGGGAGAGCAAGCGTGGTGGCCGCGGTGATGAGCAGGGCTCACCTGCCGGCGTGGCATCCCGCGCTGGAACATGCCGCGTCCAGCCCCGCAGGAGCTGTCTGACAAGGTGATTTATGGTGCGAAGGCTTGACGAGGGTGGTCGCCATGGGCTCCCATCTCGCCCCCTGACGGATGCGGCTGGAGAGGGATATCACAGCCTCTTCGCGTGTGATGGTGTTGATTTAGAAGTCCCTGGGCTGACTGATAGCTCGTGTCAGGGAAGTGAAGATCACAGTCTAATTGATAGGTCATTCGATTCCGCTCTCTGTCGGCGATTTTCTTCTCGTTCCGAGGTGCGATTTTGTTTATCTGTAGAAGAAAAATCCGAGCTCAGGAGATGACACCCCCATCACAAGGCTCTCTGGGGTCTCTGTGAAAATGCCACAGCGAGGTGTTACCGCTCCACACGGCCACTGAGTTCCTGTGGCGTCCGTGGCACCGTTGCTGTGCGCTGCGTGCCGCACCCAGGATGGGGTGTCTCAGCCCAAGTGTGCCCTGGGCCCCGCGGCTTCCTTCCTGGAGCCAGAACCTGCCGTGCTGGTGGGAAATGGGCTCCGGCCCGCGTCCCACAGCACTCGCAGCGGCGTGGCAAGAAAGGGCACCAGGGTCCCAGCCGCTGCGTGCCCGGGGCTAGGAGGTCTGGCTCACGAGCGGCTGCGACTCTCCACACTTACGGGGACAGGCCGATGGCTGTAGGGTATCACAGGCAAACTTCTGAACACAACAGGCCTGGGTTCCCATCGTCCGTGTGCAGCTGAGCGGTCGCGTGGCTTCGAAAAGACGGTTTGCACGAGCTCGTGCTTCCACACTCGTAATGGGAGGAGCGTCTTTCTCAGGACGGCTACGGGGGTCAGGAACCTCAGACATAAACTAGCTGCACGCGGCGGCGTCCAAAGAAACAGTAGCCATAGTTATCGGGGGCGCGTACAGACCTTCTGAAAGTTTCCTAGATGTGGTTGTGAACTCCCGGGTGCTTGAAGTCTTACCACACGAGTTATGTGGGAAACCAAGCGCTCCCCGGCAACCCCACAGCGGGGGGAGGCTTGTAGACAGCGGTAGGGTCTCCGAGAGGGTGGCCCTGGGAAGGGCAGCTTCTGGGGGACGGGGGGGACGGAGCAGGGACAGGGGCTGATGGACGGGGAGACGCTGGCGGTGGGCACCTTCCCCTTGTCGGAGGGGCTCACGCCCTCTTTTCTGCTCCGCCGAGGCTGCTCCTGGCCCGCAGGGGGGCTGCCCCACATGGGCAAGGACACCGCGGGCCGCACTTCTATCTGGGGACAGAGGAGGACGAGGTAGCTGGCTGCCCCCGGGAGTCTGAGGAGGGACCTGAGTGACCAGACACCTGGGGCGTGGCTCCTGGGTGGCCTGAGGCTCCGACCAAGGGGGGAGCCGTCCTCTGTCCTCAGAAACACGGGGTGGGCCCTGGGAACCTTGCTGTTCTGTCTCCTTCCTGTTGGAAGTTCCAGAAGCTGGTGCTCTGCTGGGGGGGGGAGGGGCGGGCTCGTTGGAAACCGCGGAGCGACAGATCCGGAAGACGCACTCATGCGTGGGTTTTGGACGACTTTTTGACGACGACTTCCACGGGCTCCTCGAAACACGTTCCTCGAAAGACACACACCTGAAGCCCACGCAGAGGAAAGTCGGAAGTTCTGCCTATGGAAGAGGAACTGAATTTGTGGTTAAAAATGTTCCCATTAGGGAAAGTCTAGGCCCTGAAGGCTTCACTGGCGAATTCAACCCACGGCAACCCCATACCCGTGAGACCTTCTGCAGAAACCGAGCTAGAGACAACACTTCCCACCTGTCTGCAGAGCCGGGCCCACCTGGATCCCCAACCGGAAAGAGACGCCTCAAGTTGAAAAGAGCCAGGGGCGCGTGGCTGGCTCAGGCGGGAAAGTGCGGTTCTCACCGCAGGGTCATGAGTTCAAGCCCCATCCTGGGCGAGCAGCCCGCTGAGAAAAACACGGTATTTATTCCTCGCAGAGACGGGTGAGAAAATCATTAACAAATTTTAGAAGGTCGAGGCCGACCGTATTTTAAAAGAGCCCATGATATGCACAAAAAACCCAGTACTGGTCCTAGAGAGAACTCTGGGGAAACCGGGACCAGACGTTTCCAACCCTGCAGGGCGCGTCTGCGGGAAACCAGCAAGTCACGCGGCGCTTCGTGAAACACGGGCCGTCGCGTCTTCCTGAGCGTCAGCAGAAAGGCCGTCAGCGGGAGGCGCTGGCGGGTCAAACGGGGGCAGGACAGAGACGCGGGAAAGCAAGAAGCAGAGAGCCGCCTCTCCTCCCCGGCAACGCCACCGTCCCCACAGAGAAACCCCGAAGGGGCTGGACACCTGAGGGCGCAGTCCGCTCCGGCTCCGGCTCCGGCTCAGGTGGCAACCTTGGGGTCGTGAGGTCCAACCCCGCGTCCGGCTCCACACTCCGTCCGGGGTCCGCTGGAGAGTCTCCCCACCCCCATCCCCCTGCTCGTGCTCTCTCTCTCTCTCTCTCAAATAACCAAATAAATCTTTAAAAAAGAAAACTCCAAAGGGTCTACAAAAGTCAGCTGGACGAGTTCATAGCCTACATCGATGAACAAAGTCAAATTTGCTTAGGGAAAAGAGTAAAAAATGTCAGAAATGAAATGAAACAAATACTGTTTCCAAGCAGGGCTCCTACATCCGAGTCCTTCCCACGCACCCTCTACCGCGCGGTCTGGGATGCCCGGAACTCAGGAAACGTTGGTTAAATGAGCAGCCGGGTTCAAGCACAGTGTTTCACTCCTCACCAGGGAGCAGGGGAGGGGCCGGGCAGGGAGGGCAGTTGGGGGAGGGCAGTGGTTGCTCCCCGTCTGGGGCTTTGTCACAGAGCTTGGAGAGAGGCAGACAGACTGGGAGGAGTCAGCGGGAAGGGGCAGGGAGAGTGGGGTCCCAAGGTGAGGTCCTGCAGACCATCCAGCCTGGACTCGGCCCCGAGAGGCTTCTGCCCTGGTGAGGCCTGGCAGGGGCCAGCCCCAGTCACCCCAACACCAGCTTGCGTCCACGGGGCCCGAAACGTGCCGCCTCCCACCTGAGCTCTGTGCTGACTCCGCGTGCCCTCCGCACGGAGAGGAGGAACGTCCCCGACGTCCCGTGGGAAGGGAGATGTCCAGGAGTGGTGAGGGCTGCTGCTGAGTTCCGCGGGGATGACGAAAGCCGACTTTGTGCAGACGGCATGCAGCCCGGAGTGACCGGAATGGGGCCGTGGCGTCCACGGGCCAGGGCCGGTGTTCCAATCCACGCTTCCTCCGGCCTGGCTTCTCTGAGGCCCCCTTCCGCTCGGACACCTGAGGATCTTACTGAGGGACCCCCACCCCCCGGCTGCTTCGGGACAGCGGCTCCAGTGACAGGACGACCGCCTGTTCCGGTCCGCTCGCCTCCCTCTGCGCGGCCTCGGCTCCACTCCAAGGCCTGACCCGCCTGCTGCGCTGAGGGCCGCGGGGCTCAGGCTCTGGGCTGCTGCTGCCCCGATGCCTCATTTGACCTCGGGGCTAAAAATGCACTTTTCCACCTGGAGTTCTGCAGGGCCGGGGGGCGGGTGGTGGTGGCTAGACCAGAGCGCCACTGTCTGTCCCACACACCCCCGGCCTCCTGCCTTCGGAAGCCCCCCATTGCCACGCTTCTTGGGGACACTCAGGGACAGCACCCCCCCCCCATGGGGAGGTTTCTTCCTCCTCCTCCACCCGCTGGGTGGCCTGTCTCTGGGATTTCCCGGACCCCAAAAGCTCAGGTCGTTGTTCCCCCTCAACCCCCCTCCCGTGGCTGCTGACCCAGTGCCTGGTTAGCACGGGAGGCCGGGCAAGGGGCTCTCCGGAGCCGGGCTTCCACGTGGAACGGAGGACCCCAGGACCGACGCAGGGCCAGGCGCTCAGAGGGAGACACTTGAGGGAGGTTCAGGGTCTTGGCCAAGGGGAGAGCTGCCAGGGGAGGGAAGGAACCAGCGTCCAGGGCCAGGGGTTGCCCCAGGGACCCAGGGCTGCAATGCCTTGTGCTGGGCGTCCTTCGTAAGGGGCTTTGGTCCGGGCAGGCTCTGACGCTGACCCCCAGGGCCCTAGGTCAGGCCTTGCGCTGCCAACTTCCTGCCTTTGCTGGACTACAGAGCACCCCCCCCCCCACAACCCCTGCCCCGAGCAGGTGGTGACCACTGCTCCTCTGAGCACCTGCCCAGACCCGGGAGGAGCCACGTGAGGGGGACACTTCCCTGAGCAGGTCACCTTCGGGAAGACCCTAGGAGACCCCACCCCCCACGGCACCTGCACCTGCTCACCCTGAGCCTCCGTGGGCTCCGCTCTCAGACAGAGCCCTCCCTGTGCCCCCACCATGCGCTCCTAGCGTCGGCTAGGAGAATGCTCGCAGGGGGATGCACACCCCGCCCCGTCGCCCTGGCCACCCTCGGGCAGGTTGGGGGCAGAGTGGCTCGGGGCTGCGGGTCAGGGGTCCCCAGGAGCTCAGGGGTGGGGGCCAGTCCCAGAGGCGTGGGGCATGGATCCCCCGGGGTCTGGAGTTGGGGTCAGTGTTGGGCACCCTGGGCTGGACAGGGCACATGGCTCGTCCTCCTGGTCTCCGAAGGGGGGCGCGGGTCCCAGTGAGCCTCAGTCCTGGGCCGGTGTCGGCCAGCCCTGTGGGCACTCCGACCCTGGGGACCCTGTGTCCAAAAGCGTCCCCTGCGTCCTGGGGGCTGTCCTTTACACGGTGCGGGCGGGGGACAGGATGGACTGGCTGCCCAAGACAGGAGCGACAGCCGCTGCGGAGGAGAGATGACCTACCCAGAGACCCTGGGGCCACAGTCCTCGCTCCAGCTAAAACCAGGAGCAGGGAGACCCAGCCCAGAACCTGGGCTCTAGGACAGGTCTGCAGAAGCCAGTAGCCCAGGAGCCTCTTTCAAACGGAGTCTCCAGTCTTCGAGAAAGAGCGTTTGACGAAATCTTTCTTGGATGACGGTTTCCAGTAGGTACTCTGCTCCTCCCCTCTGGGGCCCTCCTCCGCCCGCATTCACGGAGCTCTCAATGACAGGCGACCCGAAGCCAGTTTAAGCTCAAGGCGCACAGTGGCGGTCAGACAGAGGCTTGTATTGCAGCTCCGTGATGAGGGGACGTGTGTCCCCCCCACCCCGTAGCACCTGCTCTGTGCGTGGCGAGGACTTCAAAATCCCACTCTCCGCACAACGTTCAAATGCACAAGGCCAGACGCTAATGGTCGCCAGGGCTCTGGTCCCGGGACCCCCGGAGTGCCCCGCACTGCACCCCATCCTCTGACCTCCCTCCCTTATTTCTACACCCGCCGTGTCCACGAGGGGGGTCCTCGCCCGCCGTCCGTCCTTCCCCGTCTTTTCTATTTCGCCCCACGCCTCCCCACGTCCTTCTTCGAGTATTTTATTATTGCGCTCCCCTGCGTTTCAGTCCACTTTTCGGTGGCGGAAGATTTTCCTCTTCTTTCTCGTTGCATCTTAGGCGAGAAGGGCTCGTGTCTGAGCCTTCGAACTCTGCGCGACCGTGTCCTCACGCCCTGCCGTGCAGCCGGCGGGTCACGGGCTGCGTCTGCGAGCCTGTCTGCCTGCGCGGCTCCGGGGTCTGCGGGGACGGCTTCCTTCTCTGCTCTTCTTTCTCATATCATGACTCGTGTGACATTTCACCTTCATCCCATGTTTCGTGTGAAGCTCGTTTTCCTACTTTCAGAAGGAGGCTTGCTCAGCACGGCTGGGTTCTCAGAGTCCCTTCTCCTGTTTTCCTACAGCTCCGGACGCTGCGGGCCGAGACTGCCGGGCGGGGCCGCTCCCTCCAACTTTCATCCAGGCCTCACCTCCCGTCGCTTGTGCTGTCCCCTGCGCGGGGCCTTGCCCTGCGAGAGAGCTCTGGGCACGTCTCCTAGTTTGCTTCCTTAAAACGTGTAAAGGGTAGATGCTGCCAAAACTGGCCTCCATGCTCAGACCATTCTCTTCCCGAAGTCGGTTCTGATTCTGCATCGGGAGGACCACGTTCCGCTCGCCACGTTGCAGAACCCCGAGCCCCCTGGGTGTTGCTGGAAGAGACCAGCGCACACTCATTTTTTCATCTCCACCTTCGGGAGACAGTGTGGGGAGATGTTTCTTCCCCTGGCTTCTCTCTGGAGGAGGCTGTGAGCTCTCCTTTCCCGTCCGAGTTCAGGCTGGGTGAGAACTGTGCACCTCAGCAAGCGGCGGGAGCTGAGGCCCAGGCGTGCTCCGCGGGCGAGCATCACTTTCGTGTGCTGTGCGCAGGCCATGCTCCTGGCCAGCCTGAGGAGCGGTGCACCTGTTGCCCCCTTCCTCTCTGGAGCTGTCCTCCCCCACGGCACCGGAACCCCCGCGCTGTCCCCCGCGCTGTCCCCAGCTCTGAGCTTGGCTGTTTCCAGGCTGCTTACCTGTGCCCGATGGCCCTTCACCTGTCCTCCGGTCCTGCCCCCGTTCTTGTGGCAGCAAGATTCTGGAAAGTGCTAACAACTTCCTTGACTCCGGCCAACATACGCATCCAATTCCTGGGTACCATCTAGTTGTTTTCCTCGTCGGATTTTTCCGTGTGTGTTTACAATTTTATTTTCAGTTCGTAAGTGGTGGTGATTAGGTTCCTATATTCAAGCAGGCAATTAGCGGACAAGCTGGTTTGAATTACTGTATTTAAAAGATGTTCTTTGTTGTAGTTAATTGTGCGACATTTAAGGGAAATCGCACGAAGCTGAGAGAAACCAGTAGACTTCCTACATCTGTGGCCTTAGGGAAAGTCCCGCGTTGACACTGAGATCATTTTCTGAAATAAGTTAATAAAGTAATTCCATTTACTTGCAGGTTGACCTTTTTAAAAAGTGAACTTTTATTTTGGAATACTTTTAGATGCACTGAAAAGCTTCGGAAAGTACCTGCGGAGAGGTCCCACGCGCCCCTCTGCCGGCCCCCTTGCCACACACTGCGGTCCCTTTGTCACAAGGAAGGAGCCCGCCTTGCCACGCGCTGTTCCCCGAACTCCAGCTTGTTCTGACTTGACGGGTTTTCCCACAATGGTTTTTTCCCCCCTTTTTGGGCTGCACGATCGAACCTGGAATGCACGTTGTCTTTAAAATGTTAATGTTTCTGACATGGCATTCTGTGAAACACGTGTGGGCACTTGGGGAAGGGTTTGTCGAAGAGGAAAAGGCTGCCTGGGGGGCGGCCACACACCCATGAGGCCGCTCTGCTGGTCCCCTTCTGAGTCCCGGCGCTCCTGGAATATCGCAGTGACTTTCCTTGTCAGGAGAGCAGATACCCGCGAGGCAGCCAGGGTCCGGAGGGAGAGGGGCCCTGGGTGCTCCATGCACTGACGAAACCCTGACCTCCACCTCTGAAACCAATAAAAGGAAAGAAAAATTGTTAATTACTACTGGCATTCGAGACCGTACAAACAGAGCCAGGATGCTCCCTTCCTTTTAATGAAGGTCTTCTGAGTTAACCAGGGAGGACACCGTCCCTCCGTCCCACTGTGACCGCGTCTTCCTAACCTGGAAGTGCACATCTCTGCTCAGGCAGGCCTCACAGGAAAGGGCCATAAAGGATTCCGAAACCGGAGTCATCGAGCATGGGCTATAACGTAGCAGGTTGAGCACAAGCCTGGGAATATTTGCAGAATTCAGGAAAATGTTTAAAAGGGCATAACTGATGTGTATAAGAATTCAGTAGAACTTTCAGGAATACAGTATTAACACAACCGAAAAAGAGAGCCCCGATGAATGGGTTTGCTAGAACATTTCCACAGCGGAGGAGAGGACGAGGAAACTGCAAAGCAGGGCCCACGTGTGCCCCGAGCAGAAAGACAGAAAAGGAAAATACAGAAAAGGTGCGTTTCATAGCATGATGGAGGACGTCAGCAGTTTGTTTACTCGGGGTTTCTGGAGCGCACGACCTGGGTGGAGGGATGCCAGGCTTCCCAGAAACCGTCGGAGATACCAGTCGCGAAATGCAGAGTCCCACGGATCCCAAGCACAGAACTTGCAGAAGAAAAGTGAACTTGACCCTGATGAACAGAACGTATCCAGACTGCAGCAGCGGAAGGAAAACCCCAAAGATCAAGCCACGTGCCCAGCAGAGAGCAGCTCTTCGTGGACCGGCCACTCAGCATCGAGAAGCTAACACGGACGCGCTCAGGAAAAGACGAAGGGCAGGAACATGTCTGAATAGAGAGTGACTGAAATTAAACAGAGTGAACAGTGACGTCAGCCACGAACCTGCAGAAGCACCAGGAGCCCAGACGATGCGGAGCTACTGTGGCAGGTGCCCCTCCCTGGCGGGGTCGGCAGGTGCCCGCGGCAGGTGTGGTCAGAGGCGTGCGTGGTCCACCGAGCGCCCCGCCCGCCCAGCGGACCCCAGCGCGCCCGGTAGGGGAGGCGGACGCCTGGCAACAGGTGCCCACGCGCGGAAACGGATCGCGCAGGCGCAGTGCACGTCCTCTGACCACGAGCTGAGTGAGTTAGACACCAACAAGGAGGCGCTGGAAAATCCTCAAAGATCTGGAAGTGAAGTGGTGCGTTTCTAAGTCACCATCATCTCAATGACGAGACCACAAGAGGAATTCAAACTATTTCGTGAGCGCGATCACGAGAAGTTCCTGGTTTGCAGCAAAAGGCTGCGTAGACGGAAATTGGCAGCCTTCAGTCCCTGGATCAGGGAAAGGAAGGGGCGACGTCAAAGTGAAGCTTCCACCCGAAGAGTCAGGTGGGAGGGAAGGAAGGTTGAAGCGAAGGCAAGCGGGAGGAAGGGAGTTTCTGGCACCGTCAGAAATCGAAGATGCAGAGCCCGGGGAAAGCCCACGCAGTGCGGGTGGGTCGTTGGAGATGAACCGGGGCAACGGAGGCTCTGGGTAAGCGGTGGAGACGGTGGGGACAACTTTCAGTCTCAGGAACAGAAGAGGGGCCACCGCGGGTCTCTCATAAGTTCGGTCGACACGAAGGACATGTTGGGGGAAATGGCAGTACATGAAGCCGCACGGGGAGGGGGACACGTGCACGGCGGGGCGGGAGCCCCGCAGCCGACCCAGAGGGACGCCGGGAACACGAGCGAAGGACAAGAGAGTGTGAGCATCTCTCAGTGTCTTCCGTGCTCCCCGTGGCCCTGACAGCAGGAGCCCCGGGCCTGGCCACGGAGCCTTCCGCAATCACTCAGGGCCACAGCCGACCTGCCTTGTTTCAGACGCTCCCAGTTGTCCGGGTCCTGACTCACATCGAAGCCGAGTTCATCAGAGCTGTCCCGCCCGTGGTGAAGATGGACGCTCTCAAAGGGCATCATAGCAGACAGAGACGTCGTCCTCCTTCCCGGCACCCGTGGTCAGAGAGCCTGAAAATGACCTTCCATGGTGACCTCCAGGAAGAGAGCCGGCCCGGGGCTGGGGGGACCCCAGCAGTGCCCAATGCGGCCTTTGTCCGCTTAGCACCGTCTCCTCAAGCCTGACGAGGCCCGAGGGGCAGGGCTGGGGCTCTGGAGGGGCAGGCTCCCGTCTGCGGGTGACCGGCGCAGCCCGTGGCGCCCAGTGCACAGGCAGCCGACCGCCCGGGTGCCGCCGGCCCCGTTCACACGCTTCACAACATTGACAGCAAAGCGACGGACCCGCCCGGCCCGATATTTTACTTCACCCTTTGCTCTTTCTTTGGACCACGTGCAGAGGTGTTTCCAGTTGATTTTGCGAGTCTCTGCAGAGCAGGGCAGAGCAGGGCAGAGCAGCGACGGCGGCATGCTCGCGGACGGTGGCTGGGCCGCGGCTTTCCTTAGGGGGACCCCTGGGCGTCCCACAGGAAGGGGAAACTGTCAGACTTAGTTAGCGACGCCTCTTCTGAATTCTGAACGCTTCCAGGGCCGCACCGACAAGCTTTGCTGAAGCAGGCTCTTCGCCGGGACCCTTCACACCCTAAAACATCCTGTTTTCCCTAAGCACGGCGTGCGAGTGACTGAGATTAGGAGGCTGTCAAGGAGGAAGGAACGTGGGCTCCAGGAAGCAGACCGCCGTAGCGAACGTGCGGGCCTGTTAGCCTCTGCGTCCCTGCGTGTGCACGCACGCGTGTGTGGTGTGGGGTCCGCGCAAGCCTCGTGAATAAGTAGAAATTAGCGATTCAGTTAAGTGAATTATTTTCCGCACCAGGAAAGTTAGGGGTGAGGCCACACGCCACCTGGGGTGCCGCGACGGTCACAGAGTGTCACTCCACGTCCCCGTGGCCACGGGCTGTTTGTGGGGAAGCGTGGTTAGCCTCCAAGTGCAATTCTGGGGGTGTTGCTGTGCACGACCCACGTTTGCTGACGGCCTGCACGGCTCAGCCCCGCCGGGGCAGCAGGTGGTGAGCAGTGAGGCCCCGGGACTGCTCTCGGTGCTGGGATGGCCTTGGGCGGCGGCTCCCATGGTCTCCAGGGACTGGCGAGGTGAGCGGGAAGAGGCCGGGGGCTCGGCGTCCCCAAGGAAGCAGGGTCTGCAGGGAGAGAGCTTTGTGGGGTCCCCAGCCTAGCGGCAGGGCGGTGCAGGGGGACTGTTGGGCACGCGGTCACCAAGGGTGTGAGAAGCCATTGTCCCGGCACTCCGGCTGCTGGGGCGCGGCTGCCCTGGCCGGGAGCCCACAGGGGGAAGAGGGTCTCTACGGCCTGTCACAGCCCGCGTCTGCTCTGAGCATCCCCAGCTGGAACGCAGGGCCCGGAGCTGCCAGGACAGGGCAGGGGAGCGGCAGGGCTAGGGTGGGGCGGGGGGCAGCACTAGGACCCTCAGGGGGCGGGTCAGCCTGGGAAGCGGCCCGATGCCAGGCTCTAAGCTCTGGGTGGAAACCACGGCCCTGCTGGCTTTCCTTCCCCCCACCCCCAGGCCAGGAGCACCGGGACGGGTCAATACACGTGCGGGGGAGGGGGGGGAGCGCCGCGGGGGCCGTGGGGACAGTGTGCCATTTCCAGACCCGGCCTGCTCTCTGGGGAGGCCGCCTCGTGCGATGCGCTCTCTCAGCCTTGCGGTGAAGCTCGCATCTTATAAATAATCCACCGCCCGTCTCTTCTGCTTCATCACCCCAGCCACAAGCAGAGGGGGGACGTTCCTCGGAGGACAGCAGTCAAATCCGACGCAGACGACCCGCTGGGCGCCGCGCAGGAAGCTTTTAGTGGTCGGGCTTCCTGGGGTCACCCCGAGAGCCGGGCTGGGGGCTGGGGCCTGTGTCCCTGTGGGTTCTCCAGAGATAGCCAGGGCCCCATTGCAGCCCCTAAGTCACAACACTCTGTTGGGGGCAGTGATTTTGACCGGCACACATACGTGGAGGGGTCCCTTCAGTTAGCCACTCAGTGGGGGACACGGGGAAGCCCTGGAAAATGCTGGAAGTCCCCCAATGCCTCTTGCCATCTGTTGCCACGTGCCCACAGCTTGCAGTGTGGGGCCGGCCACTTGGACCTGCCACGAGGGAGCATGTCCAAGGCCACGTGTAGACGTGCCGCCTGGACAGCAGAACACGGGTCTGCAAGAGCTCGGCGCCTTCACCTGGGGGTCGCTGGGGGCTGCTGGTCGCCCATGATTCTGATGACACGGAAGCCTGGGGAGCAGACCCCACGTCCCCATGCCGCATGTGACATCTCTGCATTTGGGGCGGACTAGTGAGGCCCGGGGACCCGCGGGCTCAGTGAAGGGCGCGCGTCAGCTCCCCACACCCTGGCTCTTCCTCTGTGGGTTCTGTGTCCTTTCTGTCTCTCACACTAAGCAAACTTTTGTCAGAATGAAGCCTCCTTTCCCCCTTTCTCTCTTCCAGGGTGAAGCATTGAAGGACTTGAGGAAAACCAGTCAGCCCTTCCTACAGCTCCCGGGGCCTTTCTTCCATGTGTCCTTCTTCTGACCTGCTTTCTACCAAACCGTAGAGAAGCCCTCCGGCACCTGGCCGAGGACCCAGGGATGGGAAGGGTGAGTGAGTGGAAGTGTCGGTTTGATGGGTCACGTGTCCCGGGAGATGCTGGGTCTTGCCCCTGTGTTCTTCTCGGGGCTGCGTGAAGTGTGCTGCTGTCCCCAGACGCCGGCGTAGGCCTGTTGCTCCACCATGAATGTGGAGGCGGGGAGGCCAGCTTTCTCACATTCTAACATGGTGTGACCAGGTATTGCCCCATCCCCAAATGTCTGTGAGTGTTTATGTGTGCTGTGGTGATGAGGGAAGGGGCCGCCTAGCTCTCCCTGTGGGTGGAGTTACCGGGAAGCAGGTCCCGTTCAAGCTTCAGGACCCCCCACTTGCATGGCTCCTTCTAAGGCCGTCCCTAGTGTTCCATTCATAATTTTCTATGCTTCGACTTAAAGAGGGCCCCAAAATGTATAAGTTTCAGGCCCTGAAAAACTTGAGCCCTCCCTGGCCCCAAGTCAAGAGACGCAGGCTGAGATGGTGGCCCCATGGTGCTGGGAGCTGTGCTGTCCCAGCTCTGGAGCCTGTGCTTCGCAAGTGACATGGGTCAGGTCCCCATGCTGCCCTCAAGGCCGCAGCTCTCAGCCCACTGGGAGGCTGACACCTCTACTCCATCACCAGGTAGAGGCAGCTCGTCATGGTCCCAGCTTCTCTCCCTGTCCTCTGTAATCCCCCTCAGGCTCATATCTTGATAATGAGTCCTTGGACACGTATCTAACTGCCTATTTGACCCCTGAGGAACACCTGAACACAGCGTATCCTGAGCCCGCTGAGAAGAGTGCCAACCACTCAAGACCCCGGTTTTCTCTTGGAATCTTCAGGTGCCCAGAAAAGAGATTGCTCACTTTTATCAATTTATTAGTCAGTTTATAGGTCAATAGACTGTCAGCCCACTGAGACGATCCATGAAAAGAGCAAGGACCAGGACTGACTGGAAAGAACAGGAAGAAGACATGGACGACCAATATCAGGAAGGAGACAGGTGGCATCACTACGGAGCCTACAGACATTATCTGAAGAATCAGAGACTAGTATGAACAGCTCTCATGTCCACATTCTCTCCGGGGTTCCACTGGACTGTTTACCCTTTTTCCTGCCAGTGCCACAGTGAGTTAACTATGGTAGCTTTCTACTAAGTTTCCAAATCAAACAGTTTAAGACCTCCTGCTTTGTTCATTTTCTTTAAGACGGACCTGGTTTTCCAGGTCCTTTGCATTTCCACATAAATTATAGAATTGGTTTGTTGGTTTCTACAAGAGAATTCTTTGGACTTTGATGGAAATCCCATTCAGTCCATAGAGAAATGTAGAGAAAAGTGGACATCTCTTTTCTTTTCATTTTCCAGTCCATAACTGTGTTATACTATTCCCTTTATTTAGGTCAACTTTAATGCTCCTCAGCAGCGTCTTGTTTTAAAGACTAGGTTTGCACATATGGCATGTATTTTGATGCTATTGGTATTGTTTTAATTTCATTTTCCAGTGACTTTGTGGGTAGCACACAGGCATACTGTTAATGGAATTTTGTATATTGGTCTTGTATCCGTGGCCTTGCAAATTTAATTCTAATATTTTGTAGACTACTTGTAGATTTTGATGTACATAAACATTTGTGAACAATGTCAGTTTTGCTACTTTCCAACTTTACATTTATGTGTGCATTTCTTTATTTAAATCTGTGCTTTCTCTTATTGTTCTGGTAGGACCCATAGAGCAGTTGTTTAATGGAAGTGGTGAGAGCACATTCTTGTCTGTTCCTGACCTCAGGGGGAAACTGTTCAATATTTCACCATTAAGGTTGATGTAGCGGCTGTGGGGTGTACGTGTGCCTGTGCGTAAGGTGCTCTTTAATTAATGACGTGCCTTCTAGTCCTAGTCTGCTATGGGTTTGAAATATGAACTAGTATTGAGTTTTATCTTTCTGCATCGATGGGCAGGATTACACAGTTTATTAATGTGAGCGATTTTTGTTTATATTCATAACATTTTATTGTAAAGATTCTCAAACATAAAAAGATGGAAAGAATTGTACAATGAACACTCACTGCCTGATTAGTTTTCTGTATTTGGTGTATCACCTCTCTATCCTGTCTATCAATTTATTGTAAATTTTGATGTATTCCAAAGGAAGTTGGCAGCCATACACTGGATCTTAAATATCTTAGTGTCTGTGTGACTAGGTAGAGTTGAATACTTATGTCTACTTTTGTTTTGAACTAAACGCACAGCTTTTGAGTGCACCGTCTAGTTATTTCTGACAATGCACGTGCGAAATGTGAGCCTGTATCAAGAGACGGATACTCTCGCCATCTCACACTGCTCCCACCATACCGTGTTTGGATTTTTTCCCTCTATATAGAATGGTTTAATTTGTTCTCTGCTTTTACGTAAATAGCATCAAATAGCATGTCCTTTTTATGTTTGGTTGCTCTCATTTGAGATAATGTGTTTGATATCTGTTTGGGTGGTTTTGTGTGTTTGTGATTCAGTCCTCTTGTTGCCCAGCAGTCTTTCTTGTCCTGACATATTTCTTTGTCCATCTGTTCTCCTGTTGGTGGATGCCAAGGCTCTCTCTGTTTGCTGTCACGAGTGAAGCTGCCATGAACATTCGTGGACACGTCCTTGGGTGGGTACACACTGTCATCGTTCTTTGGTGCATAACCTGAGTGGACTCCTGGGTCGTCAGAGTGGGCTCCTGGGTCATAGGGTAGTTGTCTGTTTATTTTTATAAGTTGTGTTCTGACATTCCCAAAATGGTTGTCAGTTCACATTCCTGCCAGTTCCCTCGGCTCCTGTCCTCACGATTGTTTGGTGCTGTCAGTCGGTTTCACTTCAGCCATCGTGAGGGGTGACTGGTTGTGGTTTGAATTCACACGTCCTTAACGAGTAGCGAGACCGAGGATTTGGGCGTGCTTGTCACTCACTCATGTACTCTTTACTGAAGTAGATGTTCAACCGAGTGCCGTGTTTATTGTGGTCTTTGTTTCTACGAAATTGCAGAAGTTGTTTGTTCTTCAAATATTCTGAATATCAGCTCATTTCCACATGCATAGGGAGGATGTTTTCTCCCAAAACGTGGTTTGACTATTCAACTGAAAATTTAAGTTTTGAGGACATCTATCAGTTTTTGATGGTTATTTCTTCTTGTACTTGGCCTACGAGGAGGATGTGAAGGTACTCTGCTGTGCTGACTTCTAGAAGCTTCGTGGCTTTCATGGTTGCAAATAGGTCCGTGATCCGTCTTGAGTTAATGTTCATGTGTGCTGTGCGGTCAGGCTTGGGTTCCTTTGCTTGCTAGGGCTGCCCTGTTGTTCTGGAGCTGTGTGTTGAAAAGACTCGAATCCCTGCGTGAGACTGTGCGAGTCCTCTGTCAAAAACCAGCCGTGCCAGGGTGTGTGGGTCTGTTGAAGTACTTGTTAGTGTGCCCGGCACCATGCTCCGCGGTTCCCGAAAGCCTT
Source organism: Meles meles (assembly GCF_922984935.1). Lineage (NCBI taxonomy): Eukaryota > Metazoa > Chordata > Mammalia > Carnivora > Mustelidae > Meles > Meles meles. The sequence goes on along the minus strand of NC_060068.1, from coordinate 183,371,567 downwards.
CCTGAGTCCTGACGTCAGGCAGGGCCGCTCTTCAACGTTGTTCCTTCCCAGTACCCTGGCTACGTCCTCTGCCTTTTTAAATATAAATTTTCTAATTAGCCAATCAATTCCTACAGAGAAGACTGCTAGAAGTTTGAAAGGGTTATTTAGAATATAGATATATTTGGGGAGAATAGATATTTATGTTACATTTTCTAATCTAGAACATTCTACATCGCTCCCTTTACTTGAGTCTTCTTGACTTTGTCTCAGAAATGTTAACACTTTACAATGTGGAATTTCTACATGTTAAAAAAACACATTGTTAATGTTTTGGGGTGTTTTTTTTTGATGCTATTGTAAATGGAAATATTAAAATTCTATTTTCTAATTGTTTGCTGCCAGCATATAAAAACACACTTGATTCTGAATTTTGACCTTATATCTAAATTCACCTATAGTTTCTAATGGTCGTTTGAACAATGTTGACTAGAAGTGGTGAGTATGAACATTGTTGCCTTGTTTCTGAACTTGTTGGGATGATTCGTCAAATGCTTTTTATTTTACTACCAGATGACAACTTCTTTTCTTTTCTAGTGTGCTAAGATGGTGAACCAAGTTAGTTGAATCTTTAATGTTGAATGTCTTGCATTTCTAGAATAAAACCTCTTGAGCATGATGTGTTAACATTGAGTGTTGCTGTTGAACTAACCCTACTTGGTGTATCCTTTATACTTCACTGAATTTGGTTTGCTAATAACTTGTCCACGAGAGATACTGGTCTATATTTTCCTTCCTGGTAATATTCTTTGTCAGGTTATGGTATTTGGGTTTTTCTGGATTCATAAAATTAGCTGGGAGTGTTTTTCCTTCCTATATTTTCTGAGGAGATTTTTATATTATGGTTATTACTTTTGTCTTGATTGTTTGGAAGAATTTTCCAGTAAGGTTATCTGGGTCTGGGGTAATTTTGTTAAAGAAAAATAATTAAATGCTTAGTACCTTTAACAGATACAAGTCTTTGGGATTCTGTTTTGCATCTCTCTTTTGGCAAGTGTTTTTAAGCCATCTCTCTACTTTTCAGCTGCAAAATTAGTGGTATAAACTTATTCATAATATCTTTTTACTAACTTCTTATGTCTGTAGGATCTACAGCCTTTCTCTTTTTCAAGTTTTCTAATTTGTGATTTCTTTTGTGGGGTCCATTTTAAATGTGTTTTATTATTTTTATAAATCTTTTTATACGATCAACTTTTTACCTTTTATTTTTTCCTGTTGCATATCTGTTTTCTGTATCATTGATTTATATTACTAATATTATTATTTGCTTTCTTCTGTTATTTTCTTAGTGTTAATTTGCAGGATTTTTTCCTATTTTTATTAGGGAAATCTTAGATAATTGATTCTTATTCTTTCTTATTTTTTAAATACATGCATTTATACCATTTAATAACTTAAATATACCTCTTATGTAGTACTTTCACTGCATTTCACAAATGCCAATGTATCTTATTTAAATTATCTATTAATTGAAAAGATATTCTAATTTTCATTGTGATTTCTTATGTTTCTCTTTTGATTCCTGGTTTACTATATACCAAGCAGAGAACATACTGTGTATGAATTTAATTTGTAAATATAGTTTGAGACTTAATGGACACGGTGTGGTCAGTTTAGGCAACTCTCCAACTTACACATCTTAAAAAAAGTGTATGCTTCATCACTGAGTGAAACATTTGATATATATCTGCTCTGTTCTTGGCTGTTGTGTGGTTATAATCTGTATTTTTTTTTTTTTACTGATTTCTTTTCTGATCAGTTGTTGAAAATATGCTTTGAAATCCCTACCTATGGTTGTAGATTGGCCCATTTCTTTATCTACATCTTTTCTTTTTATATTTTCAAGCTATGCATATAGAGTTTTTTATATCTTCATTTATTATTATGAAATCTCTCCCTTTACTTCTATAGTAACTTTTATTTCAGATTATATTTTGTCCTATATGAATATAGCCTCCATGCCTTTATTTCTTTTAGTGTTTCTTACTCCCAAAAGTTGTTCTTCAACCCATCTATGTTATTGTACTTGAAGTATGCCCCTTATAAGCAGCACAGTTGGGATTTTTTTTTTTCCTTTTTAAAAAACCAGTCTGACAAGCTTTGTCATAATTGGAATGGTTAGTGCATTAACATTTAATTTAGCTGCATTCATAGTCAGGTGGCCAGTCTCATACTTTGTGATCTGTTTTCTGTTCGTGCTATCTGGCTGTTATTCTCTCATTCCTCCTTTCCTTCTTTGGAATTAAGGAAGTATTTTTATAGTTATATAATGTCTACTGACATTATAGTTGTATGTTTTTTATAGTTATATAACTATATTTTTATAGTTATATAATGTCTACTGACATTATAGTTATATATTTTTCATTTCCTTCTAGTTTAAAATATGTATACTTGATTTATAAAGGTTTCCGTTAATACTTTTGCCACTTCCTGGGCAATGGATGAATCTTACAAATGATTTTTATCGTGTTTCCACTCTTGCTTTTTGTGCCATTTACTGCTTCCCTCGTCAGAAACATTGCAAGATGTCTTTCCTGTGGTTGCTTTAAAAGATTAATATCCTCCCTGAAATTTACCCTTTCTGGTGCTCTTCTTTGCTTCATATATTTTTATAATTCCTTTCCTTTCCTTCAGTCCCTAGTTTTGCTTTATTTTGCCTTGTAATGCAAGTTATCAGAGCTGACTTTTCTCAAACTTTTTTGTATGAAGACATATTTATTTTGCCTCCATGATTTAAAAGAATATTTTGTTAGGTATGGAATTCTAGATTAATAGGTTTTCCTACTTCCTTTCAGCCCTTATAGATAGCATTCCATTGTTTCATGACTTCCATAGTTTCTGGTGAAAAGTCACTCATTTGTCTTATTTTTATTTGAAAGTACCATGTAAGTTTTCTTTTTTGATTTTTAGATTTTTCTTTGTATTTCGTTTTCAACAGTTTGACTGTAATGTGTCCAGACTTGGTTTCCTTTTTCTTTTTCTTTTTTTAAAGGGTTTTATTTTAAAATTATCTCTACACCCTTCAGGGGCCTCACACTTAAACCCCAGGATCAAGACACATGCTTCACCAACTGAGTTAGCCAGGTGCCCTACTTTTCTTTTTATTTATGTTCATGGGATTTCTTGTATCTGTATGTTGATATCATTCATTTCGAGAAAATATCAGTCACATACCTTTAAATATAATTTTGTTCTGTCCCTTTCTCTGTGTAAAATGGGATTACTTGACAATTAGCCTTTTTGAACACACTATATTATCCTTGTTCTCTATAGTGTAACATACTCTGCTCTGTTCTTTTTATTCTTCCTTGTCTCTGAGTTTGAGATGGGGTGTTTTTATTGACCTTTCAATTAATTAATCATTTTTAACTATATTCAGTCTATTATCAAACCTTCCTAATTAATTCTTAAATTCAAATATTGAAGTTTTCATTTGTAGAATGCCAACTAGATCGTTTTGTATGGATTCCTATTCTCTATTGAAATTTCCTGTATTTAATTCATATTATCTTTTTGGCTATTTTCTTTATTTTATTTATTAGAGTTACTTTTAAAGTTTTTGTTTGATAATTTCAAAATCTGAATCATCGGTAAATATGTTTCTATTTTCTGTTGTTTTTCTTTAACTACTTACCATTGTTTCCTGCCTCTTTATGTTTCTCACAGAGTTGGACTGTGTGTGGGACCCTATGATGAAAAGAACCCCTAAGCCTAAACTCGATGTAATTTCCCCCGGAGGTGGCTAACCCACTCGTTTATCAGGTAAATAGAGTAAAGGCTAATGGCATCAGGCTAACTGGGAATTAACTGGGATTTCTCTTGGGTTGTCATCATAGCTAGACCTCAGTCCACCTTGAGTCATCCTTATTCCTTGGATCTCAAAATCCGGCATTTGGCGAGGCACTATGTTAGCTGCAGTCGGGTCACTCTGGTGGGACTTTCCTCGTAAGTACTGTGCAAATACTGGGAATTTCACTTTGTCCTTCTGGGCCAGCACTGAATTTTGTCTGCTTCTTAGTGCTTCTGTTGCTCTCCAAAGTCCTTAAAAGTATGATTTTTGTCATTTAGTCCAGGTTTCCCCTATATTTACAGTGATATGTGCCCTGTTTATCCTTACTACATCTTACTTGGGAGTAAAACTTTCAGTGATTTCTTTAAATATACTTTGTTTTTTTAAAGATTTTATTTATTTATTTGACAGACAGAGATCACAAGTAGGCAGAGAGAGAGAGAGAGGAGGAAGCAGGCTCCCTGCTGAGCAGAGATCCCGATGTGGGGCTCGATCCCAGGACCCTGAGATCATGACATGAGCCGAAGGCAGAGACTTAACCCACTGAGCCACCCAGGCGCCCCTAAAATATACTTTATTATATATATTGACTTCCACTGAGGAAGAAAGTTACCTGAAGCCAGTTGGTGGGATCATTTAATGAAACCTTGCGCTCATGGAGAGGCACTGGAATTTGATGGGGGCTGCATGGGAAAGGCACAGGGGAGGCAGAAAAATGTCCTGGTGGGGCTCCACTTTGCCTCATGCCAGTCCCGACTGGCTCTCTTGCACTGTGTGTAGCTGTGGGTGGGGAGAAACTCTGGAAAGACGGTGGTGGGAGACGCACACAGGGAAAGAGGAAAATGCACTGAAGGGGAGAAGGACGGAAAGGCGGTGGATCAGCCGTTCCGGACTGTTCCCACCACCAGAACCGGGCTCAGAACTAACGTTTCTGCGGTGAACCCAGACAGTCCCTCTGGCTCCTCTGCCTGAGGTCCTGGGAGCCACCCCACTGTGACAGGGGCCGTTGTCACCCCTCCCGTGCTGTTGGGGCCTGTTGCAAACGGGGAGGCCGCCGCTGGTCTGCATGTTCTGGGCAGGGCGCCTCGGGAGATGGAAAGGCAGGATTCTCAGGAGCACCGTGTGTGTCTCCGTGCTAATCTGGCACAGAGCGGGAGGTCCCCGCCTGGCACGTGTTAACGCACCACGTCTTGGGAAGACAAAGGGAAGCTCCGCACTGAGGAGTCTGTGTGCCTGCGGAGGGCGACGGGAACACGGAGAAGCATGTCCCTGTAGTCACCAGCCCAGGCTGGAAATGCTAACCATCAATCTCCCCGTGCACGCAGTGTCTCTGTTTAAAAGCTGATAGAGTGTCTCCAAAGGGCTTTTTCTGCTCTTTGTTTAAAATGACATATAATGGGCCTGGACTTATCAGTGTCTCTGAATGCGTTTCCTGTGCTCTGTCCCCGCTGGGGGATTCAATCCATTCTAATGGACACGCGCGGGATGGATTTTGAGCTTGGTATAATTTAATCCATCAATTTAACATCAAATGAATATGCAAAGGGAGTCTCTTTGTGGATGAAAAACGGAGAGGGACATTCTTATTAATTTGCAATGGGCTTGAGGGATGGGAGCCCTCTGCTGTTATTAGTACCTGCCATCCGGCCCTGTGACTGGCCATCCGATGGGTGGTCTGAGGCTGCAGCCACTTCAACCCGTCCATGGCCAGTGAGAGACTTCTGGGCAGCAGAGCAGGCTCATGGCCCTCAGCAGGGGATGGCAGTTATGCTGCATGCCGTGCTCCGGGCGTTCCCGGGCGAGGCAGGTTGGCATCGCAGCTCTGAGCCCGGTGGTATGGAGCCAGACGAGAGGTCCCGGTCTAGAGGCCGTTTCCTCACCCACCATCCCATCCAGTGCTCAGGGCTCAGTGGCAGGACTAACTGACGCCATGCTTCTTTGACCCCATAGGTGTGAAGGAGGCTTTGGAGAGTGAAACACAGGACAAGGCTGGGGGAAATCAAAGGCCTCTCCATCCCCAGGGCAGCTGGAGCAGCAGAGAGCCCCGGCTGTGCTTGGATGCAGGGAGGTGGGGCTGGCCCGCAGCCTGGGACCTACCCTGGTGCTGGACCTGGCTCCATCCTTGCCCAGAATGGCTACGAGGCAATCCCCATCTGAAGGCCCTGTGGGGTTGTTTCAGTGCAATTCCCGGACTCCACCTCGGTGGGGGCACCCGGCTTGCTTTTGGGGGCTGTTTCCTTCCCGCACGCTGGATCCCTTAAATGCCTCCCACACTCTTGCTGTGAGTTTGTGGACCAAAGAGCGGCAGCCTTGCTCCCTGGAAACTGGCAAGTGTTTCCGACCTGGCTAATTCTCCATGAGGACCTCATTCCATCTCATGGCACGTTCGGGAAGAGCCCAGTCCTGGCTGTCCCCAGTGGTGTGTGGGTTTGCCACAGAGGCCTCGCCGTCTCCGGGGGCCTTCGTGAGCGTCCTGTAACAACTGTGGCTCCGCACGGACTGGGTCCTGACCTCTCAGAGGCGAACAGTGCACACGAACCCAGTGCTCTAGAAGCCCCTGCTGCACGGATCTGAGAAAACCCACGTCTCCCAGAGGTACAAGCTCATACACGACGAGGTCCCGTCACGTGGTGCAAACACCATCTGTGTCCGTCACAAGCGACCACTCGCTGTGTCTGACGGCCGTCCTCACTCACAGACTACTGTCGACACCCAACTGGACGTGCGCCGTCCTCTCTCCGTCCAAGTGCGGGAGGAGAGGACCTTCCTGGAAGGGGGTCGGGGGCAAAGGGAGACCCAGTCATTACAGGAGACTCAGTGTAAGTCACGGAAGGAGAATTTTGGTGGGCAGGCGACCTCGGGACCCAGGCGTTTCTAATGACGTCTACAGGCTACATATTAGGTATAGAAAGAGTCATTAAAGTGTCCAAGTTCCTAATTACTGTGACTATTTCGATCAGAAAGCCTCGTTTTCCACGGGCACCAACGGGGTTGTTGGGAGGCTGCCTCTCCCTTGAAGCCACGCCGTGACTGGCCCCAGGGTCTGTTCTGTTCCGTCTTGTCACCCCCTGTGCAAGCTCTCTGTACTCCCCCCTGCACTGTGCCCCCCAGGTGCCACAGCCCCTGGGACAGGATGTACGGCCTCCCTCTCATCGGGGGTCTGCGGCCGCCGCCAGACCCAGCATGGGCCCCCAAGCTCTGAGAGCCCCCGGGTGCTCGCTCCTCGGGTCTTCAGCTTGGCAGACCCAGGCTCTGTACAACTTGAGGGACAAAGTGCTGCTGAGTGTGGCTGGAGTCCACGTCTGATGGGATGGACATGTCCTGGCTCGAGGGTGTGGCCTGGACACAGGGACGGGCAGCGGGCAGTGCAGGCAGCAAGGGGATCTCTCCGTCCCAGCTGCCAGCTCAGGCCAGGCTGAGGTCCGTCCAGGAGGCTCGGAGTGTGTGCTCGGAGGCAATAACATTGACAGCGAATCCTGACCTCGGGGGAGTGCCAGGTGCCCGGCGCGGGGTGTGTGTTGGTCGCCTGCTTGTGACCGCAGGGGACAGTGTGTCATGGTACCTGATACAGCCCCCAGGGCAGCCCCCGGGACTCTGGTGAGGACACCCACGTCCCGAGTCCCTTCGGTTGCTACGGGGCCTACCCGTGGTCACAAAGGAGTGTGGGCTCTGCCTGAACTAGGAAGAACGGCCTTTTAGGTCCAAATCAGCGACTGGAGCAACACACAGATTTCGGATTTCCGGTGCGGTTTAGTGGGCCAGAGACAGGAATTTCACTGTCATCACGATGGTTTTGGTCATCGGCCCAAGAGATCTGAGTTGTCTCTGCGTCCTTCTCACAGCTTGTCTTGCGGAAAGCCAGCCTCCGGCCTCTCCAGCCCCAGGCTCCAGGATCCCTGACGTCGTCACCTTTGGAAAAGTGATGGTGGATTTCGGGTTTCAGGAGCAGGTTGAACAGGTGTGTCTAACCTCAGCCCGTTTGAGACACCACGAAAACCTGCAGTTAAAGCTAGTTGTTATGAAAAGACTGAAACCCGTTTCGGCAGAGAGCACAGGAGAGCAGACACCAGCGTGACCGAGAAGCTGTTGAGGAAAGCAACACGCAGGGTCTCCTCGCTTAGAATCCAGGTGGCGGGATCCGTGGGTGAGGGTGGGAAGTGGAGAACCAGCGGGTTTTGCCCCAGAATCCATCCGGGGCCGGGAGACCGGCTGCCCAGTGACAGGGGCGGGGTTGGAAGGCACTGGGAGCCAAGACTGAGTGTGGGAGCGGGCTTGAGCACTCACGTCCGCTGCCCTGGGGATGCCTCCCCCGGCCCGAGAGAGGTGGTTCCCTCTGTGTGGTGTGTGCGCAGCTGAGGCTCTGCTCCGCAGGGGGAGCCCAGCTGCCACCAGCCGCACTCAGAGGGCTGCCCGGGCTGCGTGGGCGCAGCGAGGGCACAGGTCAGTGTCCTGAGGAGGCTGTAACAAATCTCCATGAAGCAGGTGTTTTAAAGGGCAGAAACGGATTCTCTCCTTGTTCCGGGGCCAGACACCCACATTTAAGGTGTTGGCAAGGCTGTGCGCCCTCTGAGAATCCCTTCTTGGCTTCTTCCAGCTTCTGTTGTCCCGTGGCTTTCCCTGGTGCTCCCTGATCTTCCCTGGTGCTCCCTAGTGCTCCCTGGTGCTCCCTGATCCTCCTTGATGCTCCCTGGTCCTCCCTGGTGCTCCCTGATGCTCCCTGGTCCTCCCTGGTGCTCCCTGGTCCTCCCTGGTGCTCCCTGGTGCTCCTTGGTCTTCCCTGGTGCTCCCTGGTGCTTCCTGGTGCTCCCTGGTCCTCCCTGGTGCTCTCTGGTGCTCCCTGATCCTCCCTGATGCTCCCTGGTGCTCTCTGGCACATGGCCGCATCTCCCTGCTCCATTTTCACACGGCCTTCTGTGTGTGTGTGTGTGTGTGTGTGTGTGTGTGTGTTCTTCGTGGGCGTGTGTGTGGATCGGGTGGGCGTGTCTCACCATGTCTCTGCATGCATAGTGTGTATGCGTGTCCCACATGGGTTCCACGTAAGGTTCTGTGTGATGTGTACCCACGCTACGTGGTATGTGTGCCCTGCGTGTGCGGAATGTCCGTATGCGTCATACGCGTGTGTTGTGTGTCCGTGTGCATCTGTGTGGAGTTGGCTGGGGACCAAAAGGGCCAGGCTAAGCTGCTCACTCTCATCACTGATTTCGTGGAACGACGAAGGAAATTCCGGCTGCTTGGAGAAGACGAGCTGTTCGTGCCTGGCTGTGTTTCGCCCAGGTCCTCCCCCGCTGTCCAGCCGAAGCCCGGCGCATGACGGATGGACGCGGCCGGGATGGTTTCTGCTGCGTCCTTCAGGCATGAAGTCCACACTCAGCAAAAGACTCACACCCTTTTGTAAGCTCCTCGTCTGTTGTAACGTGATCACCTGTCCCCGGTTCTCAGAAGACCGGATCCTGCGCTCGCGTGGGCGATCTGAAAGGCCGATTCCCGTCTGGAAGACGCGAAAGTCAGGTGGAAATGCTGTTGTCCGTCCAAGCTTGTCGGATCTGGTGGGGGGGCCTGCATGTCAGGCAGGCTAAGGACCAGCGTGCTTGAGTATGGCCGGAGGACAGCCGGGCACCTGGGCTGACCACGCACCTGGCTCAGAATTGCTTCTGCCAAAAGCCAGGTGGGGACTCACGAGTCATGGCCCTTTGTCCTCTGCCGTGAGCATGGCAGGACCCACAGACGAGGGGAGGGAAGGGCCTCTCCCCCACCACTGCATACTCAGAGACAGCATAGGCCGGGCACTCCCACCTACAGAAAATGCCCCTTGGAGCATCAAACGAGTAACAGGGGAACGTGTTTGGTGGCGATGTGCCCCAGTGGTCTCTCCTTGGACTGTGCGGTGGGAGCAGCACTAATGTGCTCAGAGAGCCCCAGCTGGAGGACCTTCTGGTGTCCTGGGGAGCCTGTGAGAACCCAGGCGTGTTCGGGGGCATGGAAGTCGCCTGTCTTGGGGAGGCAAACCCGTTCCTCCAGGGCCTTCCTGCAGCAGTTCATCTGCTGGAAGGTGGTCTGTTCTGTCTTCATCTGGCCATCCCGGTTCCTCTGCTCAGACGTGGGAGGGCTGCACTTGCTGTGTCTCTGTTGTTGCGGGATTAACTGGGAACAGGATTCCTTGTCATCGGTCTCCAGGTAAGACAAAGGAATTCCAGAGATAACCGTGGAACCTGGCACCGCGTCTCACACCAGAGTCCAAAGGGACGACAGGTCTCACAGGAAGGTGTATCTTGTGTTCGCCTCTAGATACTTTCATCAGCTTCTTGATCTGCTTCCAGACACACCGGACAGAATTTCAAAAAGAAGGTTAACAGTAGAATAAACACAGTAATGACTTAGTCACAAAAAACCTGGGAAATAGGTGTTTTTGCATCAGTGCATGCCCCACACGACTAAAAGCACTTCTCTCTTCCTTTGAAGGGATCGTTGTAGACCAGGCCTTTTTTTGGTAATAGGTACCGCCCTGCTGGCCAAATAGATTTTGAAATGCTTCTGAGAAAGCCGCAAAAATTGAGGTTTCCTGAGGGTGATGAAGCAAGCCGTAGCCACTGCTGTGAACGTGACCTCCGATGGCTGAGTGACCACAGCAGCTAATTTTCTGATAAAAGCCAGAGATTGAAATGCATTTATGCTTGCTGGTGTGTTTCTCCTGAAGAAGGAGCAAGACGGACAGACCCAGGATTTCCAAGGCTGTCTTGGCCGCCTGTGAAGGGAACTAGTAGGGATTCTCCTTGGAGCAGCTTGAAAGTGACAAGTTTATGTGCTCTCTTACTCTCCACCAGCGAATCTGCAAATAGCCAACTAACTAGACTCACAAGAAAATAAGGAAAATCCTCAAAAGCCAAATGTAGTCTGGATCAGTCCTCTGAGAGGTGAGCTGGTCTGACTTAGCCCCTGCCCTGAGGCATTTGTGTGTCTCGGATGGTCTTGAACTTCCATTTTGATAACCATGTGAAGCGAGGGGTCAGGAGTTAGGACCTGGAAGGGTGACCTCCCAGTGAGAAGGAGGAACAGATGAAGAAGTTGTCCCACAAGGCAGTTTGCCAGACTCGACCTTGATGGTGGGAAAGCAAGACATCCCTGGAATTTTAAACCAGGGGCGAATTCTCCGGTGAGTTTGTGACTTGAATTCTTATGGGTGTGTGTTCTAGGAACTGCAAGCTGGAAACTTACAGTGGTCGTGGGCTGCTAGCTCCCACAGGAGGCCCAGAAACAAAGGGCGTACCCTCCAGGAAGGCTCCTCATGTCTCAGAGGATTTCCATGGGAAAGCTCTATCCATCATGGGCTCATGGCACAAAGAAAGCACGGCGTAAAGTGAGGCTCTGTCAGCGAGGGGCAGCAGAACCGAAGGAGATAGTGCAGATTTGGGGATTTTTCGACAAAATACAAATGTTTGACATGTTTAAGTACGTAGAAGATGATTCACAGATGTGAAAAACAAGTGACCACAAAAATGATTTTTAGAATAACCAAATAGAGACGATGAATTCTGGGCAAAACAGAGTAACGAGATTGAGGCTAAATGGAAACCACAGAGCCTGACAGCAGCGTGGTCCGACGGCCCACAGGATACTAGACGCGGGACAGCGAAGGTCAGTGATGCCTGGGAGACAAGGAGCAGATCAGGGAAGTCCTAAAATCCCCCGGCTTACCCCCTGAGACTGCTTCCAAGCTGAGTCGTGGGGAGCGGGGAGCCCATGCCTAGCCAGCAGGAGGGACAGAGCGGAACATTGGTGCAGGTGAAGTCCTGAATATGCATGAGAGAGTCTGGAGAGAAGGGTGTTGGGGACAGAGAACTCCCGAGGTCTCCAGTCTACACTGGCACCAGCAGAGTGTGGGTGAGCTTGTGGACGTGACGTGAGGAAACCCTGTGCGGCCCGAGAAGAACCTCCGAGAGCATCAGAGGGAAAACGTCAGATGGGCTGCAGGGCTGGGGAGACAGTGTTCCCACCAGGCAAAGTAGAAGTCCTGATTTTGGGGGCATGGAGCAAAATTCATGGAAGGGTGTTCCCTCAGTAGCGGGAATACTTGGTGGTCAGAGCACGGCACGGGGCCTCCCTCACTTGTTCTAAAAGCAAGACCCAAAAGGATCAGTCTGTTTCCATGAAACTTGATTTTTCCTTGAACAAAGCTAAAGAATATTTACAGAAATACAAAAATATCTGGCACCCAAGAAAATAAGCTTCTTAATTACTGGATCTGATTATGTATTGAATTGTGTCCCTGAAAACTGCGATGTTCAAGTCCCATGGTCGTTGTCACTCTGGTAACTTTGCTGCAACTCTGATGTGAAACCAGACTTGCAACACTGACATGAGCTTCGTGATAATTTACCTCCTTCTTTGTGTACGATTGCTAAAACTGTGTTTAGAGTTGTTACATCCATGTTGATGAGGGATGTTTTTTCTGTAGTTTTCTTGTAAGACATTGTATGGTTTGGGAATCCAGGTCATGACGAGCCTATGAGACGAGCTGGGGAAACGGTCTCTCCTCTTCAATTTTCTGAGAGAATTTGTGACAGAATCTTCCTTGAAGCTCTGGCGGAGAGCGCTGGGGTGGTATGGAAGTGATGAGTCACTAATTCTACTCCTGAAACCAGCATTGCACTATTATTAACTAATTAGAATTTAAATAAAAATTTTGAGCACCTGGGGGACTCAGTCGGTGAAGCGTCTGCCTTCAGCTCAGGTCAAGATCCCAGGGTCCTGGGATGGAGCCCTGCGTTGGGCTCCCTGCTGGGCGGGGAGTTGGCTTCTGCCTCTCCCACTCCCCCTGCTTGTACTTCTGCACTCACTGTCTCTCTCTGTCAAGTAAATAAACACAATCTTTTGGAAGGAAAAAAAGATTTGGTAGAATTCTCTGATGAAGGCACTCTGGAAGACAGCATGGAAGTTTATTAAAACTTTAAACATACACCTGCCAACTGACCCTGTCATTTCACTCTAGGTGTTTATCCAAGAGAAATGAGAGCACAGGTCCATAAAACACTTCCATGTAAATATTCTTTTTTTAAAAAATTATTTATTTATTTTTTAAATTTCTTTTCAGTGTTCCAGAATTCATTGTTTATGCATCACACCAGTGCTCCATGCAATCCATGCCCTCCACAGTACCCACCACCAGGTTCACCCACTCCCAACCCCCCTCGCCTCCAAAACCCTCAGTTTGTTTCTCAGAGTCCACAGTCTCTCATGGTTTGTCTCCCCCTCCAATTTCCCCCAACTCACTTCTCCTCTCCATCTCCCTATGTCCTCCGTGTTATTCCTTATGCTCCACTAGTAAGTGGAACCATATGATAATTGACTCTCTCTGCTGATTTATTTCACTCAGCATAATCTCCTCCAGTCCCGTCCATGTTGAAATAAAAGTTGGGGATTCATCCTTTCTGATGAAGGCATAATACTCCATCGTGTATATGGAGCACATCTTCCTTATCCATTCATTCATTTGCATGTAAATATTCTGAGCGACTTTATTTGTATAGCCCAGATTGGAAACAAAGCAATGTTCATCAATTAGTGAAGGCACAGACACACTGAGGATATGTTCATTATCTTGATTGCAATAATGGGTTCATGAGTGCACCCGTCTGTCAAACAGGGCAAATTGTACACTTAAATATGTACAGTTTGTCATAGGTCAATTTTATTTCAATAAAGCTGTTAGAAGATAAATCGTACTATGAAGCTTATTTTTATGGACAAAAACTAGAAGCACCTGTGGACACCTGGGTGGCTCAGTCAGTTAAGCATTTGCATTCAGCTCAGGTCATGATCCCAGGGTCCTAAATGGAGCCCAGCGTCCAGCTCCCTTCTCAGTAGGCAGCCTGCTTACCTCTCTTCCTCTGTCCCTCCCCCTCCCCGCTCATGCATGCTCTCTCTTGCTCTCTCAACTAATTAAATAAAATCTTTTAAAAACCCGGAAGCAACCATACATACTGGAAACAAAATAGTCTTCTATAAATGGATATATATGTAACAGTAGAAATAAAACCTCAAAAGATGAGCTAAGTAGCAGAGAAGACTCAAATAAAACAAGAATAGTAGAGGGGAAGATAGGTCTGAAAAAATTACCCAGAATGCAGCCAAGTCAAATAGATTAAGATTTATTGATGTTGAAGCTGGAGTAAGAGGGCCTAATATGTTACCTAGTTGGACCTCACAAAGGGAAAGTTGAGAAGATAAGGGAGACTCTGTATGCAGAGTTAATAGCTGAGAATTGTCTAAAATTGCTGAAAATACGAATCCTTAGAACCAGAAGCACAAATTTAAAGTAAGACACATAAAAAGAATCCAGTACCTAAATGCAGTCTAGTGAACTTTAAAGACAATTAGGTCTTAAAAGTGTCGGAAGAGAAAGTATCTGATGAGCGGCATGTCACCTGACTTCTCCATGGTGACTATGGAAGCCAGGAGACAATGGAACCACATCTACAAAGTGGTGAGACTGAAGAATTGTCAGCCTTTCTTGCAGACCCAGAAAAATGATCTGTTGAGACGTTTCCAGCTTAAGGGTAAAAAAATTTTCAGATAAATGTAAGAAATAAGATAAAAGTCAAAGTTTTCTTCTTTGAAGTGATTTCCTCAGTTTCTCAACATTCACCAGGGCTGTACTGTCCTTCAATCTACTAGTGTTGTTTGGGATATCTTTTTTCTTCTAAATACAGTGCAACCCAGAGAACTTATCATTCCAACTCATTGATGTATCTCACTTGCACCATTTGTGGGTAAAGAATAAGAAATAGGTCTTTGGTTCAAGAATGTGCTAGTGTATTTTGAATGTTCCTCCTGGACCCTCTACCTCGGTACTTCTATGTCTTAGGGAGACATTTCTTTCCCAGAGAAAGTTAAGGGTATAGAAATGGGACTCCTCATCCCCCTGATGTGCTAGATAGACCTGCCTTGGGTGCCGTCCGCTTCCTCTCCATCCTTTCTTCTGGGTTCAGAGAAAGAATGGCAACACGGATTTAAGGCTGGTGGCTCCTTTCCTCAGCACTTGTTACTCCTTATCTCCTGTACTTCTAACCTCTTTCTTAGGACAGAAGTCCCACCTCTCCCTCTCCTGATAAAGACGTTCCTGCTCCTGTCTTCTCTGTTGAGCCTTATACATCAGGACTACATCTCTGGGTCTATTTCCCAAGCATGGCTTTTGGAGCATCTTCCCTTAAGCTGGAATGGTGTCGACATTGTGGACCCGCTGCCCAGAGCAGACCTGGGTCACAGCTTTTATGCTTCTTTTTGCATGCACATCCTCACTTGTCTGTCTCCATTCATCCAACCGGGGCTTCCTTTGGGCAAGAACCAGGTGTTCTCCTCCTGGTTCTCTGCACCCTCTACGCTTCACACACCTGGCACTGATCGGTTACTAAACAGATGTCTGGGGAATGTGGGGATAAATTAATGAGCACTGCCCCTTTGATTCGATCTAAATTTATGGACTGACGTGTGATGAGACACCTGGAGCAGGCGGTGGCAGAATACGGAAGGACCACGGAAGGACCAGGGAACTCTGTCAAGGTAGGACCTGATGCTGGGGCCGTGTAGGTGGCCAGCAAGCCACGCTCACATTCAGGAGTGACGTCACTGTGGTTTGAGCATTCACATGGTCTCATGGCAGGAGTCTTACCCTGAGCTGTTAGCCTGTAGCAGTGGGTTAGGTGGTTTCCGAGGTCTCCATCCAACACCAGAGTGAAGGAATGTTACTAAAATGCTTCCAGTGCCCTTTCCCTCCACTGCTCATACACATCCAGAAAGGCTGTGGTGCCTTCCTAAGTCAGCCCCTTTTTACGTATGCCCTCTACCGAGTCGACCTTCTCCCATTACCTACGCATAAGCAGGTCCTGCCTGGGCTCCTCGTCCCTTGTGCTCACAGGTCCTGGCTGCTCAGACTCTGCCCGGATGTGCCCACAGCCCTTGCCTCGTGTCTTAAGAAGCTTCTCTTAGAAGTCATCCAGAGAGTTCCGGGGGAAGCCTACAAATTGGAGACATGATTTTCAGGTTGTTTTGCTGCAGGAAAATTGAACCTGTCCCCACATGAAAGGAGATGTTTTACAAAGTGGCAAATTCCCCACACTTAGAGGCGTCCAAGCAGAGAACCGGCAATCACCTTCCATAAGTGCTGGAGGAAAGGGTGTATTGCACTTGATGGAAATCCCTCCTGAGGCCCAGATTCTGAATTCCAGCTGGGTTCAACATCTGCCGGTATAGGTTGATCGGTCTGATCGCCGTCTCTCGTGTGTATCCTGGAGTACACTTGCTCCTCCTCTGCTGCTCAGAGAATGTCCCATTTGCATCTTCGTCACTGCCTCCCCCACTGCCTCCCCACCCGGCGCTGGTCCTTCATTAGATCCCGTGTTGTCTCAGGGGACGGCAGTGTCTTACTCGTCTTTGTAGGTCCAGCGCCTCCGTCTGAGTGATGCACGGCACAGAGCCTCAACACACCCCGGGCTGGGTGGGGAGCAGAGCTGGGGAGGGGAAAGAAATATGCTGTCCCAGGGTCCAACAGCAAACCCTGATGTGGCTAGGAGAAAGTAGCTGCCCGGCACCCCCTTTGCCATCACTTCCTGGAGGGACGGGCTTCTGGGGACAATTACATAAAACCTTACTTCCTCCTGTATTACTCTCCTGCCATTCCTAATAAGCTATATTTTAATTTAAAATGGCAATTTACAGTGAAATTCATTTACAACAACACAATCCATTGTGATCACAATGCCATAAATTTTATGTTTTAAGTAATTTTTAATGCTTGTAGCGGCTGGCTCTCTGAAGTGTGGAAATAGCTAACATTTTTCACCTTGTGCAGCCAAGGGAAAAACATCTCTTGCTCTTTAATTATATAACCACCCAAGACAGCGCGCAGTGAGCAGAGCAGACATAATTGCAAAATACAAAACGACTGGCCTAAGAACAGAGCCAAGACTTTAAATGTAAACATGTAAATGCCAGGATAGAGCAGGTAAAGCCCGGAGCAGAAATATGTACTCTCCCAATTCACAAGCTGCTGTAATTTCGTCAAATTGATTAAAAAGGACGTGCTATTAGGAAGATGGAATTGTAGCAGGAGTGGCCTCAAAGCAAACAGAGCTGTGTCGGAAGGACGAGGACAGAGGGTTTTTTCCGTCTGTAGATGCGGAGAGAGCTCGCATTCTGTGTGCCGCCTTGCGTGAGCTTCTGGGAAGCATCACATGCCAGACTGTGCAGCGACGGGAGATCACCTGTGCCCTCCCCCTGTCTCCTGACCTGAATAAGCGACGGGAGATCACCTGTGCCCTCCCCCTGTCTCCTGACCTGAATAAGCGACGGGAGATCACCTGTGCCCTCCCCCTGTCTCCTGACCCGAGGACAGTGATGGGAGACCACCTGTGCCCTCCAGCTGCCCCCAGGCCTCTTAGAGAATTATGCTAAGAGGAAGTTGCATAAACCTGAGCCCCCCGCCCCATTGGCATCCTCCTCTAGGGGCACAGACTAAGGGGAAGGAAATAAGGACCCTGAGAAGTCAGCCTTGGTGAGACCCACAGATGCTCTGTTCCACTCTCGACCTGTCTTTGTCTCCGTCTGCGTCTGCTTCTCTTGTCCTCCTTCCTTCCCTCCCCCCTCATTTTGGACGCCGTCCTGGAAAACACGCAGCCTGCCGGGGTTGCCGCCAAGTCCCAGGCTGGGTTCCCCACGGTAGGTTCCCCCCGCTGCCAGCCCGGGGCCCCTCACTGAGCGGAAGGCACTGACCGTGGGCCTCCGCGGTCCAGGGAAACACGGGGTGAGCCCACGGGCGCTTTGAGCAGCAATGGGGAGCCCCGGTTACGTGGGATCTGCTGCGGTGGGATCTACCGCGTCCAGGCGTCGCAGTCCACTAAGCAGGTGCGTGAAGGGAATTACCATCACGTCTCCTGCCCGCTTCTTGGTCTTTCCCGCAGGAGCTGCCAACGCAGCCACGTGGGTTCAGGGCAGGTGCGTCCACAGTCACGGGAGGGCTTGGCGGGTGTGGACGCAGGGACCGCAGGTGCCCCCAACGGAAGCAAACCCGAGCCGGGTCCCCCGAGGCCTCAGAGTGTGACTGCGCGGGGCCTCCGCAGTCCTGCTTGGGTGGGCTGGGGGCGGGTCCTTGCGGGCCCAGGTCGGGTTTGTGTCCACCCGCTGGAGACCCCCCGGCTGCTCACTCTGAGCACGACCGGCCGGGGCGGGGTCTGCACCTGCTTCTCTCTGAGACGGAACCCCACGGGCTTGTCTTTGCAGGCAGGTCCTGTGGAGGGGGAGGGTCGGGGGTCGGGGGCGGTGAGGCCTGCAGCCCAGCCCCTCTCTCCAAGCTGCTTTCCTGTGTTACTTCCTTCCAGCCCCCATCCTCCAGCTCCGGGCTTGGGGAGCCTCAGTGTCCGCCGGCTCCCTCCTCCCCAGACCCCAGGGCTTCACTTGCGGGCAGCAAGTGCTCCTGGCCTCCTCCTGCCCGCCCTGCTCAGCCCAGCCCTGCCGCTCAGAGCCCCTCAGGGAGGGCTGGAGGGCGAGTCTCTGGCTGGGTCAGCAAGAGGGGGCCCAGAAAGCTGGGTCGAGGGGAGCTCTCTGCGGGGGGCTCCAAGCACCGCTTTCCTTTCAAATTCCTGATGCCCGGTGTTTGCTCAGGGTGGTGGAAGGGGAAATGGGCAGAGGGGGTCATGCTGGTGATCAGAGCAGTGGAACCCCCAGGCTCCTCAGGGAGGAAACAAGCAAAACAGGTCTGCAATGACCTGCACGCTCCACGAGGCCCTGGCCCCCCCAAAGCCCTCCTTAGTTTGGGGGGATGGGAGCCCGAGGTTTCGCATGAAGGCGTCTAGACACGACTGCCGTGTTTGCAGCCACAGAGCGGGGTGCTGACTCCTGGGTCTGGACCCCCAGCCCCCAGAACCCTGAGAAGCAGGCTTCTGTCACCGAGGCGGCAGAACGGATGGCCCGAGTCAGGAGATGCGAGGTGCGCATTAGGGTCTGTTCAGGCTTGAGCGGGGTAGGGCTGGGGTTTAGCATCAAGGGGAGAAAAATGAAATCCTCTGGACCCGCAGCTGAGTTTTTCCTTCAAACAGGGGAAGGGGACTTCACATCTGGAGAAGGGACCCCTGCGCCCTGTTTTCCCCTCATCTCCTGTGGGACAGGGGCCACCTGGGCTGGAAGTGCAGAGAGGAGCCAGACCCAGGCTCCAGGCTTCGGTTCCGGATGCGGGTCCCCCCTGCCTGCTCTGCGGGGCTCTCAGGGCAGGGTGCTGCGGCCCGATGCCCAAGCCCAATGGGCCATTAACGAGCTGCGGGCGTGTGGCAGGGCTCAGCCTGAAGAGGTCCGAGGGCTTCGGACCCCGAGATCCAGGGAGATCCAACCCCCTGTTGAGGCCGTTCCCTGTTGGGGCCTTCAGGCAGCAAGAATGAACTATGGGAATAGTCTGGGTTTTGTACAGATGAAGCAGATGCCGTGGTTCTTCGATGTGCGCTGGGACTCTGTGTCATTTGCTGACCGAACCTTTTTGGTCTGGGGACACTTATTTGGGCCGTTTACAGTCTGAGCGCCAAGGGGACGGATGGATCCTGAGGGCTGAGTTCCCAGCAGCCCCCAGCCTGGCGAAGAGGCCTGTGTCCCCATGCCCGCCCTCACCATCACGACCTCGGGGCCCCGTCCTTCCGATGTGACAAGCGATAGTCGCCCCCAAGCCTCTCCCCCTGCTGGGGTCACCTTTCTCTAACCCTTTGATGCATCTGGTCTTTGCCTCTCGAGCCACGGTCCCCCAGTCAAGGTGCTGGACAGGCCTTGGGTTTGGTAAAGTCTTTCCACGTGGCCCCGGAAGTGGGGTCAACCCCCCGGTGGCTGCAGAGGGAAGCGCGGAGCGCCGTGGGCGCCGGATTCCTGCTTGCGCCTCGGCCCGGGCGTTGGGGTCCTGTCCGGATACCGCCCGCCGGAGCGCAAGCCCGCGCCGCAATCCCGATACGCTTCTGTGTGGAATAACGCACAGGTTCAGTCCCGAAGGCCCCTCTTGACGGACCTGACTTTACTGGACATGAAATAAGAGAAGACTTAAAGCATCTTTTTTAAATAAAAGAACACCGTCTAGATACTGCACCTTTGGAAGGAGGACGAGGAGGCCCGTTCCACGTTCCCCGACCGTTCAGTTCCTCCGTCTGTCATTGATCTATGCGGCGCGGAAACGGGGAGCGCGCGCATGACATCGAGGCCGCGGAGCCGAGCGCGAAGGAGCAGCAGCCGCACGGCGGTTCCCCTTATCTGCATTTGCAGGTCGGCCAGATCCATCAAGACGGGGGGCAGCCCAGCTCCGGGGTCCCCGTCCCGGGGACCGGTGGGCAGATGGGACACCGTGCTCCGTGTGGTCAAATGCAGCCCAGTTCCATTTAGAAATTCCTATTGTGGGGCAGGGGCAAAGTATCTATAATAATTTTAAGGACATTTCCCAAATGTTTATTTAGATAAAAGATGGTAACAGTAAAGCTCCAGAACCTGCAGCCTGATAACTAGGTTTTATTAATGACCTGCCATATGCGAGGGCTGGATAATTAAAGTTTTTCCCCCCAAAGGAAGAAAGTGGACAAATTTATTTGATGGTTTGATAACCAGGGACACTGGTTGAGAACTATCGATATAATCGGAGCTCATTCGATTTGCGGCAGACAGCCGCTCCTATCAGCTAATTTCACCTGTGCATGCTTAATTACCCCCGAATGCATATGGGCGAGCCATTAATAAAGTCTGACTGTGTCATAGTCTCTCTGTCGGGCACGCGGGCCTCCTATCGCCTGCATCTCCTCCGCCCCTTTTTTCTTTTAAAAAATTCCTTTCCAGTCTCTCTTAAAAAAAAAGAAAACACACACACGCACCCAGAGCCAGGAAGACAGATGTGGGCCGTGCTTCCCCAGCACGACGCCGGCGGGCCGGCGGGCGCCAGCAGGGGCCAGGCTGACGGCTCTGGGACACGGGCAGGGGACTACCGAGAGTCCGGGGGGCGGCGGGGGACCCTCACTGCCCAGCGTGGGGGCAGGCTGCTTCCCGCCGCCACAGGGCTCCCCCAAGAAGCAGAGGCGCGCCCTCCCCCCCGATGCACCTGAGCGCTGAGAGGTCCAGTGGTATCTTTGTCAGGTCATGGCCTTGAGCCAGTCAATTAATGTCTCTGATTTCCCATTTTCTCAGATGTAAAATGGGGTGGACAGTACCAACTTCCAGGGAACGTGTGGGCTTTAAACGCCACAGCTGCGGCAGGCACCTTGCAAGCAACCCCAGAGAAGGGCGGGCCAGAGGCCGGGCAAGGGCATCAGGACCCCTCACCTGAGCCCCCGGGTCCAGGCTCCACCGTGTGCGGACCTGGCCGCCTGTCCCCCTCCTGCACCCCAGACGTTCCTGAGCCCCCAGCCCTGCTGCCGGCTGGGCGACTGGCGGCACTGGCTGCCCAGGCCAGCCGGACGGCATTGCCCCAGGGTCAGCACTGACGCTGCCTCGCTCGCCCTCCGCCTGGGCGCTGCACGGCTGCCGCTGGGACTCCTTCCTGCCCAAGCCCTGCAGCAGCCCTGCCATGCGCGTGTCCCCTCTGTGTCCTGGATCCAGGCAGAGTCCGCTCCCCCCGCCCCTAACCCTCCCCCGGCCAGTACCCACCCAGCAGCCGTGGGGATGTCGGGAAAGCAACCCCAGAGCCCGTCGCTTACTTGCTGAACACTCCAGGGGGCCCGCAGCACCTGGGACAAAGTCCCCACGCCCAGCCCTGGCTCACCGGGTCTCCCAGACCCGCAGCCCCGTGGCCCCGTCCCCTCCTCTCCTCGCTCCATCCGTGGCCCTTGACGGCACCAGGGGGGCCTTTGCTTGGCCAATGCCTGGTGGGTCTCCTGCCCAGCCCGATGTCCCTGCCTTCCACCTGCTCAGGTCCCCTGCTCTCCGCAAGGAGGGACCCCCGAGCACCCCTCACCACCGCCCACCACACTTCAGTTTCCTCACGCGCTTCTTACTCCCGACGTCCTGTAGCATCTGCGTGCGTCTGCACCCCGGGGCGAGCAGGAGCTCGTGAGCCCGGCTCACCAGGGTCCCCACACGGAGTCGGGCCCCCACGGGCTCACGGAGACATCTTACTCCTGACCCCAGAGGTGGAGTCTGCACAGCCTGCCCGGCTGACCTGCGTGAAATGGTCCGCGACGCCCGGGTCCGTCTGCAAGAGAGCCCTAGGCTCGCTGTCCCCCGACGTGGGCCTGCGGGGGGCCTCCCGAAGACGCGCTCCCGCGGGGGTCCCGGCAGCCTTGGCAGGTCCTGCAGAGGGAAGCACGAAAGGCAGCAGTTGAGGGGCCGGGGTGGGGACAGCTTGGCCTGTTTCGAGTTTCCCGACCCTGGGCTAAGCGCACGAGGTTCGCTGAAGTGCACGTTCCTGAAGGGTGATGTTCTCCGCGTCAAGCTGGGGCGCCCACCGCCATCTGGGGCCCGGGTGCTAGAGGGGAGGGGCTGTGGCTCTGGGGCCACGGACTTGCGGGCAAGGGCCCTGGACACGGCAGCAGTGGTTCTGGGGACGCCGGGGCGGGGACTCTGGAGGGGGACCCTGGCACGGGAGGCTGCCTGGGAGGAACGTCGACAGGCCCCTCCTGGTGCTGCAGGTTTGGGGGGGAGTCATGCCACCGGCCACGGCTAGCCCTATGGTGGGGGCGGGGACATGGGAGCAGGAGGGTCTGGAGCCCCCGTGATCAGGCCGGTGGCGGAACTGTACGTCCGGGGGAACAGACCTCCCCAGAGCGAGACCTTCCCGTCCTCCCACGAAGGGCCCGAGTCAACCGAGGACCGGCCCCGGGGGACCTGGGGTGGGGCTGGGACCAGAACTCAGGGGCTCTCTGCAGGTAGCCCTGGTCGAGAAGGTTGTGGAGGCCATGCCCGGACTTAACTCGTGTGGGCTGCGCCGGCTGGGCCATCACGGAAGGCTGCGTGGTGCCCCAGCCGGGCAGGGGGCAGGGCTGGGCACGGCTGTGTTTGCTGCGGAGCCGGTTATCACGAGATGTGCTGGGCCCCCTTTCGTCAGGGCTGGGCTGGACCGTCCCCCGAGCGGGTATGAGCCAACTGCTCCGTCAGATACCTGCTCAGCGGCCTCCCCCCGTCAGCCCCTTGGTTCGCAAACTCCGTCGGGTGAGAAAGGGGGTAAAATCCAGTCGCGGGAGGGGTCGGGTCTGCAGCCCGAGAGGGCTTGTTGCTGGGCTGGAGGCTGTGGCGGCAGGAACGCGAGTCCTCGGGCCATCGACGAGCCCCGCAGGGTGCTGGCGTCCAGGCCGCTCTGAGTGAACACTGGAGGTGTCCCGTGCCATGCACAGGCGGCCGCAGGGCCCTGCCGGGAAGCTTACGGGACACGTGGAGACGAGCCGGCGCCTCAGCCCACACTGGCCATGCGAGGTGGTTATGGTCGCCTCTTTAAGGTTCGCAGTTTCGTTCTCTGTGAGGAGCAGAGCCGCGGCCGCCTGTCGTCTGTGCTCCCACGTCCACGCCGGGCCGCGTGCGCCACCGTGCGCGCCACTCCCGGCTCTCGGCTCTGGACGCTTGGGCTCGCGTGGGGGGAGGTGCAGAAGGCGTCGGGCTCATCTCCGCCACGCGTCAGGTGCATTTCCAGGCACTGGGGCCTCGGAGGTGAGCAGAGCACGGCACCTCTCCGCAGGGTGAAACCCAGTAAGTCACAACAGGGCAGTGTCTGAAGCGATCGCTGGGTAGCAAGCCGCCCACGTCCGGTGGTTCCAAATGACCGCCTCAGTGACCCCGATGCCAGCAGGGCGGTGGGACAGGGGTTCCCGCACGCAGACCCCCCGCAGCAGCAAGGAGGCAGCTGTCTGTGGACAGAAGGGCCTTCGAGGGCAGGGAACCCCCGCTCCAGACCGAGGAGGGCCATTTCGAGAAGGTGTGTGTCCGGGTGGCGGTCCCAGGCACAAACTCTGAAACAGCCCCGACCGTGTTGGAGATCAGCTGCAGCCCCACTGACCGGCCCTGACGTGCGCCATCCGTTGGGACCCTGGGGCCAGTCACACTGTCCGCCTCCAGGGCTGGCCTGCAGGGCTGTCCGGATGCTGAATCTTGAAGCAGCCGTGAGCCTGGCTCCAGACCCTTCTGGTGACAGCCCAGGGGCCGTCCTGCTCACCAGGGACCTGTCAGGGGCCGTTCCCGTCTGTGGCCCCGGCGGCAGTCCTGCAGACCTCAGCTTCGCTGCGGGTTTTCTCTGTTGTGGTCCAGAAGCAATCCTGCCCTGCCATGACAGCAACCCTTCAAGGGACCCGCTGGGAGCCTCTCCACGCACACGCACGTCACGCGCCTGCTGTTTGCAGACCAGCCTGAGCTGGAAGCGGCCCCTTGTCCCAGCGACAGCTCGGACGCCGAAGGACCGGAGGGCAGCTCGGTTCACCCTCAGACAAGACTGGATCCCTAGTCCCTGGGACAGACACTGAGGAGGAGTCGCAAGTGATGCCAAAGACGCACGACGGCGCAGAAGAGACCAATTATATGCAACGAATCGAATGACCTAAAGGAAATGAATAAATTCCCGGAAACACAGAACCTACCGAGACTGGACCAGAAAGGAACAGAAAATCTGGGTGAATGACGGCCACGGTGAGGGGAGCAGTGATCAAAAACCCGGGACTGGATGTCCTCCACGTGAGTTCTACCGAACGGTTGAAGAAGAATTAGTGCCGGTCACCCCCGAGGTCTTTGAAATGATCGAGGAGGAGCGACACTTCCAGACTGAGACCAGCCTTCCCTTCATCCCGACGCTGGAGAAGGACACAACACGAAAAGAGGCTTACAGGACAGTGCCCCGAACAGATGCGACGGTCCTGGATGGGATGCCGGTGCCGAGCCGCAGCGCCCTCGGAAGACCGTCCACCGCCCCAGCGGCTCAGCCCTGCGTATGAAGGTGGTTCAACGTGCGTAAACCGATCCGTGTGAAGGAAGACATTGGCAGGATGAAATGTTTAAAAAGAGATTTGACAAAACTAAACATTCTTTCGTGATAAAAACTCAACAAATCAGGTATGGAAAGGATGGATTTCAATACAGTAAACGCCACACATGACACCCTCAACTAACATCATCCCAAATGGTCGAAAGCGAGAGCTTCTCTGGGCGCCTGGGGGCTCAGTGGGTTAAAGCCTCTGCCTTCAGCTCAGGTCAGGATCTCAGGGTCCTGGGATCGAGTCCCGCATCGGGCTCTCTGCTCCGTGGGGAGCCTGCTTCCTTCTCTCTCTCTGCCTGCCTCTCTGCCTCCTTGTGATCTCTGTCAAATGAATAAATAAAAAATATTAAAAGAAATAAACCAATCCCGTAAGTCGCAGGACACTAATGAACACAAAGTTGGTTGTTTCTGTATAGAGACAATAAAGGGCCTGAACAAGAAAGGGAGAAAACGATCCCATGTGCAATAGCGTCAAAACGAATGAAATATTTAGGAAAACCTTTAGCCAAGGAAGTGAAAGACTGGGACACTGGGGACTGTACGGCCCGGACGAAAACAGCTGAGGACGCGGAGGGAAGGCGACCCCACGTTCGTGCCCTGGAAGGATTAATGGCGTGAGAACGTCCATCCCAGCCAAAGCGATGCACCGGTCCGTTCAACCCCTACCAGAATTCCCACGCACTCTTCACAGGAAGAGAAGAAAGTCCTAAACTTTGTACTGAACCTCGGCAGGACCCACATAGCCAAAACAGTCTTGAGAAAGAAGAGTTGGAGACGCCACGTTCTTTGTTTCAAACTGTGTGTCACGGCGGGGCTGTGAGCCTCAGCCCTCACGGGGCAGGCCTGCCGGACCCCCGAACTGCTGGGGAGCAGTGACTTCCTTCGCGTCCCTCCGTCTTCCGGGGGCATCTCCTCTGGCGGTGCTGGGTGGGATATGCCGAGGTTCAGTTAATGAGTTTTTTCCAGCACGAGTGTGTCCCGTGCAATCCCGGGCACAGCCTCGTACCGGGAAACACTTTGCTGCCTTTCTGGGACGCCCGTCTTCTCGCTGTGGCTCGTGTGAGTTTTGGCTGCGCCCGGCAGGCCTCTCTGATCACGAGTGGAGACGCCTGTGAGCTTCCCGGGGGCGCCAGGAGCCGTGCCGTGGGAAGTTCAGTGGAGAGGTGCTGGATTTCCCTGAGAGGTGTTTGCGGGACAGGCTGTGGGCGCTGGGGTCACCCCAGGAGGTGGTGGTCACCCCACAGGCTGGGACTCAGGGTCAGCACCTGAGGGAGCCACCCCTGCCAGGAGAGAGTGGGTCTCAGGAGATGCTCGCTGTCAACTTTTCTGGAGGAAATTGAACCTGGGGACCCACCCACGCTGGCCGCTCCGTCTCCCTCCGGGCCCGAGCGGCCATCAGCCCGGGCAGACCCCGCATCCCTGCTCCCTGCGGAGAAGCAGGGTTAGGGCCAGCAGTGTTTCCTGGGAGCCGCCCGGGGATTGGGTGGCAGTGTCCAGCCTTGGGCCCTCCTGGACCGGGGGCCCAGAGAAGGTCCTCGATCCCACTCCCAGGATGAGCACAGCTGCTCTGCAGCCGGGGGCAGGCTGCCCTCGGCGCGTGGGCCCCTCCCCGCCGTCGGTCCCAGACAGGACTTGGCACAATGCTGCGTCTCTCCTGGTTCTGGGTCCCTCCTGGGCTCATGCTGGCCGGCCGGGCCCACCGTACCCTCCCGTGCTCAGCTCCGGGACTCTGTCCTCAGCCTGGGGCCCTAGACGCCATGGAGAGGCTCCCCCCACCATCTGGGCCCCGCGATCAGGCTCTTCTGGGCTTGTGAACAACCCGTGTGTTTCTGTAGTCAAGACCTCTGCTGTTCTCAGAACACGTCCACTTACATGTTCGTGTGTCCTCGCTGGCCAGACGCTTTCCCTGATCGTCATGGAGAGATTTGACAAACAAGCTTCCGACCTAGTCATCCGCTGGCTACTGGGTCCAAGTGTTGTCTGCCCAAGCAGCCCGGGGACTTGTCCACATGGCGGGGAGGCCTCGGGGGGAAGGAAGCCCAGAAGGCCTGTCCCTACGGGGTGAAGGACCTGAATTTGTCCAAGGGGCAAGGGGGCAGGCAGACAAGGGCAGAGGCCCCAGGCCCCGCAGCAGGACTCCTGCCCACAGGAGGGCTCCTGGCTGCCCCACAGCTCCCCGGGGACACTGTCCCTGGGGACAGTGCAGGAAGCAGAACCAACGTGGAAATGGGACCCGCTCAGGCCGTGGGCCATAACCTCCTTCCAGGGGCGATGGGAGGGTGAGACCCACCGCCTGGAGAAAGCCAACTGTTGTGAGTGTCGGGGTCTGAACTGTGGCCCGGACATGCCCACGATGGAGTCTGTTGCTGTTTTGGACGTGGGGTGTTCGCAGGAGCGGTCAGGGAAGACGCCATCATGCTAGAGCCGGCGGGTCCGAATCCAACAGCTCTGGGGACAGCGTACGATGGGGAAGTTTGGGGACAGGATCCCCAGAGGTGCCTCGCGACATGGAGGCAGGGGTGGGGTGATGTGTCCCCAAGCCAAGGGACACCAAGGACACGGGCGGTGCTGGGAGCTGGACACACACTGGGACCCCGCCTGTCCCTGCGTGCCGACGGCCGTCCGGGTGTGGGAACAGGAGACACGGCCTCATGCAAGGAAGGTCTCCCGGCCTGCAGAAGAGTCCGATGTGACTCGCTCCTGAATTCGGGCCGATTTCTTGTTGCCGTTCTTTGGGAAACCCCGAAAGCCCCCACCGGCACCTGTGGTTCCAGGCTTGGCCCGTGTTCCCCCGGGGTCTTGCAGACGCCGTCCTGGGGAGAGCCCTGCGAGGTGAAGCCCCAGGGCTGTTCATTAGTCAGTTTGCTGACTCTGGGGACCAAGTCCCCAGCAGGGCCCCCAGGCAGGAGGCCTGCAGAATGATCCCCTCGAGTCGGACACAGGTGGGAACGGGGTTTTCCCCAGGAGCAGAGCCTGGCAGACGAGGTACTCGGGCCGCTCCTGTGCTGTCCCCCACCTGCAGGGTCCGACAGCCGGGGACCCTCTCTCAGAGGCTCCCGGAGACCCCGTGCCTCCATCACTCGCCCAGGGGGAGCCTGCATGGAGAGCCACTCAGCGAAGGGTCCGGAGCTGGGACTCAGGCTGCCCTTGAATTAAGAGCCCCGGGAAAGCAAGGTCGAGCGTGCTTGGGGAAGGGGCTCTGCCCTCCCGCCTCTCTCCCGGCTGGACCCCCACACCTCAGGCTGCGGCGGGGAGGACGTGTGGAAGCAGCCGCCCAGGCAGCCTCCCTCCACCAGGAGGAAGCCCCCGGGCCAGGAGGGCAGTGGCCGGCCGCGCCCCGGAGTCCCCGGCCAGCTGCGCCGCGCAGCTGTGAGGGGTCCCCCTGCACCCTGTGTCTCCACGGAGCAGAGCGCGGGGCGGCCCGCGGCTGCCTCTCCCAGTGGGGGAGGGCGGCAAGACGGATGTGCGGGAGCGTGCGGCCCGGAGATTGGGATCTCGGCTCCCCACAAGATGTATGGGGCCGGCGGCGCTCCCGGCTGCGGCGCGATTCCTCTTGTGGCCCATTAGTGCTGCATCCGTCACGGGGCTGTATCTCGCTCTGGGGGTCGGGGAGCGTCCGTCCTGCCCGTGGCCCTCACGCTGTCATGTAGTTTCATCCATCCCTGCAGCCTGGGTGCCGCTCCGACTGCGCGTGAGGACACAGGGCGCGTGGGGACAGGCCGTGGGGACGGGACGCTCCTTCCAGGTCCCGGGCACAGGGAAGGAGTCAGGCTTCTGGGTGGGTGGGGGGGGGGGGGGCAGGGGCCTTGAAGGGGACGTGTGGCCGAGTGACATGGCCAGGGGAGGACAGTCACTCCGAAGCCGTGGGCTCCTCGGGGCCGTCCACGGGCCGGGAAGAGCTCAGCAGTCTCTCTCCGTGTTGGGAAGTGGGCCGCCTCCCCCGCCGCCCTGCTTCCGACCCCACGGGGCTTCTCCGCAGGCCGTGTCTCTCCTCTGGGCCTCACGAAGACACCATCATTGGCTCTAGGGCCCTCCCTAAAGCAGGATAATCTCATTTCTAAATCGTAACCTTAATGACCCCTGAAAATACCCTATTTCCCAATGTCACTGGGGTTAGTCCTTGAGCACGTTTCTGGGGACACGATCAGGCACTGCGGTGCCTCAGAGACCTCAGTGCGGGTT
The DNA here is from genome assembly GCF_922984935.1 of Meles meles. Lineage (NCBI taxonomy): Eukaryota > Metazoa > Chordata > Mammalia > Carnivora > Mustelidae > Meles > Meles meles. Next base: position 183,342,603 of record NC_060068.1, on the reverse strand, counting down.
CCTGTGGGCATGAGGCCAGCGCCTCTGGGAGGAAGGCGACAGGTTGCGCCCCGACAAAACCTTGCAAGTGTAGGGCTGAAGCCGGGCGCGCGCCCTGGGGAGGCTCCCGCGCCTCACTCCTGACCGTCAGCCCCTCTGGCACCGCGGGCCCTTCTCGTCCCCGACACGGGACCACCCCGGTGCTGCCCCTCCCAGTCCCGGGCATTGGCGTCCTCTCTGGGGAGGCACCCAGAGACCCCTGGACCCCCAGTGTTCCAGTCAGCCCCCCGCTCAGGCGGCCTGGCCGGGGAGCCCTTCTGGTCCCACCGCTGCACCCGCCGCGGGACTACCGTCCTGGCCACTCGGGTCCCCCGGCTGTCAGGGTGTCCAAGCTAATGCTGCTCATTTGTCTCACGGACTGCTGCCTGTCCGGAGACGCCGTGGGCTCCCCAGAGCCTCAGCCTTGGGACGTGGGAGCCTCTGCCTGCCATGGCGGGGCCTGGAGGCTCCACGGCCCCGTGCAGCTATGTCCGAACGTGGCGTCCTGGGACGTCCCTGCTAAGTGGCATCTGCTTGTCTGCAGGAAAGAACAGGGACGGTCCCCTGCTCGGCCGTTTCCTCCCGCGGGGACAGGGGACGTGACGCGCAGTCTGGCACGTGGCCACACTGAGCTGTAGCCTCTGCTGCGGGGAGGGTGAGGTGCGGGTCTGAGCACGGGGAGGCTGCGTGCAGGGAGGCGGCGAGGGCTACCCTGGTCTCCGCACCAGGACGCCCTGCGGTCTCCATCACCCTGGGGACGCGGCCTCACGTGTCCACTTCCGCAGCTCTGCGCTTCCTGCCGCCGAGCTCAGCTAAACGCACCCGTCCTCGTTCTCAGAGTCAGCCCGACCTTCTGGAGGCGCCGGTCACTTGTGTGGGGGCCTCTGATGTGGGTCCCGCGCTCCGTGATTGGGACGTCTGTGCGGAAGATTTCTGCTCTGGAAGGTTTTGTGCAGAGGCGGCGAGGGGAGGTGGGGGTCCTCCGAGAAGCCACGGGAGACCGCCGCGGGGTCTGCTGGCTCTCTCCCCGTGCCACCAGCTGCCCTGTGGACAGGCCACGTGTCAGGGACAAGAGGTCAGTCCTAGGCGACAGCTGTGAGGCGCCGAGGCCGCGGTCCATCCGGCGTGCGTATGCGGACCCCTCTGGCCGCCGTGGCCCCAGCCTGGAAGCGGGTCCTTCCTGCGGAAACCCTCCGACCATGCCTCCTGCGGCTGGTGGGGACCACGGGCTGTGGGACCCGGTGAGGCCATGCTGTTTCCCGAGCCACGGAAGACTCAGCCTGTTGAAAGCCACGGAGTTCTGCAGTGCCTCGTCGTGCAGCCATGGGGAACAGACGTTCTGTTCAGCAGGTCTGGGGGCTCCATCCTGTTCGAGGGGCCCCGGGGGGGCAAGACACTTTGTGTGTGGACTTCCAGCCCAGCTCCTGCGCAGGACACTGCCAGCCCGCAGGGGAGCGTGCTGGGCAGTCCGCGAGGTCTCGCAGGCTGGATACAGATCGTGGTCCCGTGGCCTGTGTGCTCGAGGGCCCGGGACGAGTGGGAGCCACCTCGGGGGGCACAGCGGGCCTTTCGGAGCCCTGCGTCCCATCGCGCACCCAGCGGGTGGCCTCGCCGCTCCACGAGCACGAGAAGCCGATCCTTACTCCCTTTGCTGGTCTCTGCGGTGAGGCCCTCCCTGTACAGGCACGTGCGGGTCGGCCCTGTCCCCGGGAGAGTGTGACAGCCACTGTCATAAGGAGGGATGGAGGGTGTGACCGGACACTGTGGTCCAGCTCTCAGCAGGCCGGCTGTGGCCAACACGCATGTTTCACACGCGCACACGCTTCACACACGCACGCACACACCTCACTGACTCACGTGCTTCTTGCGTACACCGTTCACGCATGGTTCCCACTTGTGACACTCACCTCCACGCCGCAGCCTGATGGGCCTTCTGCACACCCCTGCTCCCCTTTCCTGTCCCTACGGTCCTGGCCTCTGGAGGCCTCACAAATCTGGTCTGTTTCTCTCGTCCGGAGAAAATCTGGGCTGTTTTGTGACACTCTGCCTCCTCCTGGCCTCTTCCTGTTGGCCGCTGGCTGGGGACATGCGGACAGCCCCGTGCTGGGAGGGCGGGCGTGGGGGCCGGGCAGCGTCTGAGCCAGGCGTCCGAGCGAGGGTGGATAGGGGCTTGGCGTCTTTCTGACCGAATCTTTGCGTCTGTCAGTGTCCCTGACACCAGGTTCCGGGGAGCCACGACCTTAGGGACAGGGTTCCACCCCGGCTGCCCCCCTTCTGCTTGGCTCCACTGTCTGCAACCTCTATCCACAGGCTCCCAGGGCAGGGCCCCAGGGCCCCCTCCTCGGCCACAGGCTTCCTGGCCGAAGGCAGCACATGCACCCTCGGGGGCTGGGGGCTCGGCTCCACATCGCCCGTGGGTGGCTTGGCCAGAGCAGCTGTGCGTGGCGAGGCCAGGAGGTGGCCTGCGGGCAGCTTCAGCGTCCTGCAAGGCGCAGGTGACAGGGAGTCAGCAGGGGGCTGGGACCTTCGGGTCCGCGACCTTCGGGTCTGCCCTTGCCCCATGAGTGTGCTGGCTGGTGACCGCACAGACCGCTCCCGCGGGGCTCCCGTTTCTCCTAGAAGCTCACCCCCATCCCTGACCTGGCGTCTCGGTTCGAGGACGCTCAGCCGGGGACGGCTGGGACGGGCAGAACTCACTTTGTGTTCAATAAAAGACGACACGAGCGATCGTTAGAGGAACCATGTCAGATTCAATGTGTTTCCGTGAGCAGGAGACGGGCCCTTTAGGAATATGCCTGCAGTTTGCTTTGTCTTCCTGGAAACAATGTTTCCCCAAAGAGCCACGCGAGGGCCGTTACAAATGTCATTCATACTGCATAGGTCTGGAAGCCTTGGGCACACGACGAACGCGGCCTCGAGCGCCGTCCTCCTCTGCCGTGCGCGCGGCATGTATTAGTCATGTGGGTCCCCAGGTCCCTGGCCCGACGCCCGCTCGGGACGGTGAGGCTCCGTGGTTATGGCCCAGGAGAGTCCGCTGCTCGGGCCAAGGGCACTCGGCTTCGCGGCGCCGCGGCAGGATGGTGAGCAGCCAGCTCGCCGCCTCCTTTCACAGCCCGCACTCGCCGCCGGCCGGCATCCTGCGCCCGTTCTTGTCCGGGGCTGCAGGAGGGGCAGAAGCGGGTGGCCGGAGCCATGGCCGCGCGTCGGCAGCGTGGGGTGACGTGCACTTGGAACCTGCAGGAGAAGGTGGACGAGCCCCCAGACTGACAGGTGCTTCACAGTGAGGGAGATTTGGGGAACACAGGCCCCCAGCAGCGGGGAGCACCCCAGAGAGGCAGCAGCCGCCACATCATCGCTCCGCGGCCCGGCCAGCAGGACAAGGAAGGAGGGGTGCGCTTCTGGGGTGGTCCTGGGCGGAGCAGGAGACGGCAGCTGCGCCACCCCCGGGCGTGGAGCCCTCTGGGTGTGAAGCGGGGAGCTGGGGCTTGGGAGCGACCCGTGTCCTGCACCCGTAACCCCCCAGCAGCTGAGCTCGAGGTCCCGCCCTGCCCTTTGCCTCCCCTGGCGCCTGCCTGGCCCGGAGTGGCTGCCACCAAAGCCGGGGAAAAAGCCCCCCCAGCAGAGCCCACAGCCCCATGGGCCTGGTTCCAGGGTGCAGGACGCACACTCCCAAGCCCCAGAAAAAACGGTCCCTTCCTGCGCAGTGTTCCCAAGGGACCCAGACCCGCGGTGCAGCTGTGCCCACCTGGCGGGCAGTGACAAGGAGCACAGAGATCAGGAGCAGCCTGGGGAGGGGGCAGCAAGTCCCGTTCGACCGCGGGCTCCGGAATCATTTGTGTTTTGTACAAAGAATAAAATTAAAGCAAAGAGCGGAAAATGCAATCTGAAAATTGAAAACAAGCTAAAACAAAAGAACCTAATTACGTATCAAGTTGGTGACCGGACCCCAGGGAGAAAAGCCTTATTTCAAGTGACTTGAGAACACAGTGTTCTGACGGCTCGTTCTCTGTGGGAAACACTGTAAGGAGGTTCTCTTAGGGAAAGAGCCAGAAAGGCCAACCAGACCCCTCAGAAGTGGGGGAGAAGATCTGAGAGGAGCTGGAGGCGGGAAGGGGACAATGCAGGGGGTGGGTGGGCAGGGAGAGGGAGGGGAGGGCAGGGAGAGAATGAGGAGAGGGAGGGCGGGGAGGGAGGGGAGGCTGATTGGAGGGAAGGAGAGGGAAGGGGAAGGAGGAGGGGGGAAGAAGGAGGAAAGGGGGAAGGGGAAGGGAGGGGTGCGGAGAGGAATGGGGGGAAGTGGAAGAGGAGAAGGGATGGGGAGGCGAGGGGATGGGGAGGGGAGGGGAAAGAGGAAAAGCAGGGGAGGAGGAATGAGGAAGGGAGGAGGAAGGGGGAGGGGAGAGGAGAGTAAGGAGGGGTGAGGAGGGAGGGAGGGAGGGAAATGCAGCTGGAGAGAAGCAGGAAATAGGGGTGTGCTTCCAGGAGGCCCCAAGTCCAGCTCGCTGTGGCCCTGGGGGTGCTTGGTTCTGCCTCTCCACACCTTCCCCTCCCTGGAGCTGCCCCCTTCCACCCCTGCCTCGGTGGGCCCGGGAAACTGGAGGCCGTGCGTGCGGGGCCCCTTGCGTGGAGAGCAGCGGGCCAGAGGGAGGACGGGGAGGAGAGAATGCGGAGAGGGAGGAGGGGGAGGGGCTCCCGGGGAGGGCGTCCAGGACCAGGTTCCTTCAGGGGCCTCTTTGGGGGCCCGGCAAGCTGCGGCCAGCGGGGGCTCCGGCTGTCCCGCAGGCTGTGGCGCGGTTGGGCCGCTCCGACCTCAGAACCCAGCGGGACCCCGGTGCCCGTGGAGGCTGGGCCGTGGCAGGTGTCAGGCCTGGACCCCTCTGTGTGTGAGCTTGGGGCTTACAAAGAGGGGGCTGCAAGCCTGAGAGGGGGGCGGGGGCGGGGGGAGAAGCCAGGGCCCGGAGCTTTCTGTGTTTCGACGCAACGTGGGCATCTTGTACACATTTACCGGGATTCTGCCGAAGCCGTCACCATCCAGCCGCAGAAAATGGAGAGTTGCTCACGCTGGAGTCTTACCGTGTGGAGTCCCAGCACGGCCAGCCCACAGCCCGTCTCAGGTGACCGCCGCACGCTGACCGGGACCGACTCGGACGGGACGAAAGCCGAGAAATGCAGAAACAACGCCGGGTGTCTTGCCCCCAGCGGGCGGCCCGTGGCCCAGTCCAGAGGCTTCGGTGTGGACTTGGGCAGAGTCTGTCCAGTAAAGCCACTCAGCTGAGGGGAAGTGTAGGGGACAGAGTGCAGCCGGAAACCGGTCACCAGGATCCCATCGGCTGGAAGGACCCGAGTGCTGATGGTCGCCGTTTCGGGCGGGGGGGGGCTGGTCAGCAGGGGAGGTAGCAGATTCGGGGAGCAGGCCCCCGCTGTGCCTGGCTGTGGGGTCACCCGGTGAGGCTGTTCTAGGTCCTGTTGTGGCTGAACGCTCTCCGACACCTGGAGACACGTGTGAGGTCTCCGGAAGCTTCCGCTGGGTGGGAAAGGGAGGGGGCCCCACGGCCAGGTGCACAGGGGCACATGGGGTTCCTGTGGACAGGGTCGCCCTGGGCGCCGGGCCGTGGTGGGAAATGGGGCCGTGTCTCCTCAGGGGCCGCTGGCTTCTCTTCCTGCTGTGCGGTCCTCGGCGTGGCCACTTCCTGGGCGGCTCCGCCGCGGTCGCCGGCCATGCTGGACTCTGGCACTTCGCACGCACAACCCCACGTCCGCGGCGTTCCCGCTCCCTCTGCCACGGAGCCCTCTGCCCCCGTGCCCCGTGGCCCTGGTGCTGCGGGCCCCATGGTTTGGTCCCAACTCAAGTTACTGTCCCCGCAGGCCGAGGTCCGTCTTTTCCTGGAGAGAAAAGTCTCTGCTTTAGGCTCGGCAGCCGCACGTTCCGGCCGTCTCAGCCGCCCGGACGGGCTTCTCACTCCGTTTAATTTTTCTTCTGTTCGCTTTATTCCGTGTTCTAGTGACCCGCGCGGCGTGTGCTCATCGTAGCAAGGCGAACGGCGTGCTGAACCGTTAGCGGTCCCTCCCCGCCTGCGGACCCGTCCCCTGAGGGGCGACGCGGGAAACGGGGCTGGCATCTGTCTGCGCGTCTCTGCCTGGTGTGGACGTGCGCAATTTAAATGACACGAGGAGCCTTTTCAGTCTTGTTAGTTTTAGACAAACCGAGCCCCACCCCCCACGGCTCTGGAGAGTTCTCTCCGGGGGCACGTGGCCGGCACGTGGCCGGGCCCCGGAGCCGAAGGGCCTGACATGCGAGGACAGCGCTGCGCTGGCCGCAGACACGGCGGCCAGGGGCTGACCTGCGGCGCGGATCGGCTGCTCCGCGGACGGCCACCCCGTCGGCCCTCACGGCACCTCCGTCCTTACCCCACCCTGCGTGGCTGCGGCCGCGTCGGTGGCAGCGTCTCTGGGAGGACGTTGCTCCGGCGGACTCGGCTTCCTCTCCAGAGCTGTTCGGCTTCGCGCCTCTGCCAGAGACACGCCGGGCGCCGGCCCCCGCGCCCCCAGCACCAGGAGGGCGGGTGGGCAGCTGCAGATGCACAGGATGGGTCCCGGGGGGGGTGGTCTCTGCCCCCCCACTGTGCGCTCCCCCGACCGCCAGGGAGGCCAGTGCCCTTCAGCCGCCCACTGCTCTGGGCACGTGCTCCTGGCCTGCTATGTCGCTCGCCTTTTTCTGACGAGGAGGGAGGAGGGCTTGGACGTGAGGGACACTGACCCTCTCCGTGTCGCGTGGTCTGCAGGTTTCCCTCTGGTCCCCTCACGACCCGCGTTTCTGCAGTGTGGCCGTGCGGGGCACAAACACGGCACCCGATGAAGCAGAAGGCAGCGTGTTCCTGTAAGGGTCGGGTCTAGGAAAAGCTTTTCCCAACTTCCAGCTTATAAGAAATTACCATCCCACTTCCCTCTAATGGTTCGTTGTCCGAACCGCCATCTCGTCTCTTGTGGTCTGGGTGCCGGCTGACGCTCATTCTGTCCCCGGGGAGAGCTCAGGGGGTTGCGGGTGCTCAGGGGCATGCCGCCCCACGACTGGCCCACCTGCCAGGCCGACCTCACCCCCCAGGTGTCCGTGCATGGTGGCTTCCTCCGAGGTCCAGACCCTCGTCCACATCAAACGGGCAGACGCGCACCTGCCGTCCTGTCCCCCGCAGGCTTGCGAATGCCAGCAGCAGCCCTCAGAAAGCAGCACGGCCTCGGCAATGCCGGGCCCGGGGACGCAGGACGCATTCTGTCAGAAGCCGAGCCGCTCCCGACGGGGCACTCCAAGCCCTGGCCTCCCTGTGCCCACAGAGCGTGTCCTTCAGCCACATGCAGAGCAACGTGGCCGCCTGAGGCTATGGCCGGCGGCCGGCTGAATGAGGACCGACACACTGCGTCCCAGTGCCTTGCTCCAGCTCTCCTGTCACCATCGCGCCGCAGTCGGGAAGGTCAACCTGATGACCCTCTTCCTCCGGCCTCGGTGGTCTGGAAGCCCCACAAGTAAGTGAGTGGAGTGTCCTGGACACACAGGGGCTGCTTCTCCCCAGCCTGCAGGCCGGTCCGTGTGCTCGCTGCTCTCCGTCTCTCAGCCTTGCCCTTGTCCTGGGTTCTTCCTGGTTGCAACATGGCCGCCCGAGCTCTGGCTGCAGCCCCGTGGCCACACGATGGTCAGTTCTACGTGTTGACTTGGGTAGGTCATGCTGCCCATTTGCTGGGTCAAACGTCAGACTGGGCGTTGCTGTGAAGGTTAGTTTTCTGATGTAATTAGCATCTAAGCCAGTAGACTTTGAGCAAAACAGATTAGTTAGTCTTCGTAATGTGGGTGGGCCTCATCCAATCAGTTGAAGGCCCTGAAAGCAAGACAGGTTTCTCCCACCTGAGCTTCTCCTGCCCGCCGGCCCTTCACCTTTCGGACTCGAGACGGCCACATCAACTCTTCCCTGAATTTCCAGCTTCTTCTGCAGATTTCAGACCCGAGACAACTCCTTCAAATCTGTCTCTCTGTGGGCGTGTATACGAAAACAGCAGACACGCGGTCCGTTCTGGTTCTCTGGAGGTGTCTGACCAACTCCACCCAGCGGCGAGCACTGAGCCGTGTGGCCACGCCTCTCCACGCAGCTGGTCTGGGAATGGGGCGTCTCCCCTCTCCTGCTTCTGAGGGGCAGGGCTGGAGGTCCTGCCACGCCCTCTGCCAGGGTCTGCGGTCCAGGCGCCAGGGCACCGCAGCCAGGAGCGTCCCAGTCGTCCCCGCCCCTGCCGGGACGCATGTCCGGGAGCAGTCCTGCTTGTCACTGTGTCCTGAGAGATCACAGCTGATGGCCAGAGCCCAGGGTGCTGACCTGCGGGTCCACCCAGCCTGTGGTTAGCTGTCTGGGCTCAGAGAACTCGGGAAAAATCAACCTTTTCTGTTATTTATTAGTCCCTAAAATTCAATTTCTGTTCAATTGCACATGAGGGCACAAGGATGAGGTTGACACAATTTAACAATCTCTGTGCTCTCAGAGCTGTAACTTCCTCCCAGGCAGCTGGGCTAGAAAAATTTTAAGAAAAAAGAGAAAAATTCTCGATTGAATTAGAGACTAATAGCTAATTAAACCTGTTACGTTTCTAGGTACGTAATAATTCACTTGTGAGAACTAAAATAAAATGTACAGGTAAGTAGAACACGCAGGGAGAATCCAGCGCGGGATCGCTGGTAACAGGAAGTCCTGGGTCCCTGAACGAGGAGAAAATACGGCCTTTTCCAGGTGGAATCCGCGTTCCACACGCAGAACTTGGTCATTAAAACCGTGGAGAATCAGATGGCTTTCTTCGTTTTTTCTTCTGAAGCAGAAACAGGGGCATCTCAGTTTCTCAAAGATGTTATTTCAGTTGGGAGTGAGAAGAAATGATGGAAGAAATCCCTCTCGAGCAGTAGCAGAACCGGGGGAAACGAAGTCTTGCGCAGACGGGAGCACGTCCAGGCTCGCGGCTTGGGGGCTGCGGGCCGCCCCCCTCTGCGGGCGTGCACACCGCGGCCCTCACTGCGGCTCATTCACTGGGGTTTATGCAGAACCAGAAGTGTCCATCAGGAGCTAGGTAGGCCACGGCGGCCCTCGGCCGTCAGCGACAGGGATTCCTGCACCCCTGTGAGGGCCTCGGGTATGCGAGTCAGGACACAGGGAGGACCGCGGGCAGGCGGAGACACGGGTGCAGCTTTAGCCGTCTGCGTGGGTCCTGTGGGTGTCTCGCAGGTGCTTCCAGCAGCGGCAGGGCCTGGCCTGGCAGGGGATGGGCAGGGTGGCCGACTTGGGAACGTGGCGTCGGGGTTCCCGTGGCCCACCCAGGTGGAGGTGCGCAGGGCGAGGCCAGCCGGTGAGAAGTCCGACAGGGTGACAGGCGTGTGTGGAATCGGGGGGCGGGGCCCTCGTTTCCATCTCGGGGTGTGGAGGTGAATCTGGAGCCTGCCTGTCGTCCAGCGTCCGCTCAGATGTTCTCGGGGGGACCGGGAAGCCGGAAGCCACAGAGAGCCCCCCGCCCCGTGCCGGCACCGTGTCCAGGCTGGAGCTGGGCCCTGGGCCCGGGGGCCGCCGTGCTCGCTGTCCCGAGGCAGAGCTGAGTTCTGGAGGGTTCCCGTGAGGATGGGCACGAGTGTGCCGCGGGGCTGACGCGGAGGCCGCGGGCGGGTGCTGTTAGGGTCCGTGATCAAAGGAACGAGACTGACACAAAGCGAAAGTCACGCAAAGCTTTATTTCGCATCAAGCATCGAAAATCAAACCGACCAGTCGGGGCCGCGTCTTACAAAGAGGCGACGATGACCAGGACACCGACCCCAACGACTTCCCTTACGCGGCGAGGCCGCTCCCCGGCGAGGCTCCTGACGCTTCCGACGACTACGATGCTCCCGACGATGCTGCTCCCGACGACTACCCCAGGACTCTCACTACCCCTCCCCAGCCTCACAGACCAGCCTTTATAGCGGTGGCCGAGCCCGGCCCTCACCCGGTGGCCAATGAGACTGCAACCCACGGGGAAAACCGCACAGTCACGCTCGGTGGGCAATACGGGTGACCAGTCGAATCCCAACTCACCACAGCAAATATATGCGCGCCCTGCTGAGTGGACGTCTCCATCCGGCTGGCCCGCCCCTGTATCCCGGGCCTGCAAGCAAGTTCCTCCGGGAGGGGCAGGGTCAACCCAAGCCCACAAGGAACCCGCTCCCTCTGGCCAACCAGGCCCTTACAGGTGCGACCCCGGGTGCGGCATGGGGAAAGCTGTGGCCTTCTCATTCCTGATGCGCAGGCAAGGGGGCTCCGCGCTGCCTTTGCCCTCGGTGACCGACCGCCCTCCGGGACGGCGCCCGACTTCCCGCAAGAAGCCCGACACGCTTGGCTGGGGAGAAAGACCCAGCGCTGTGACAGTGCAAAGCTCGGGTCGGGCGGGAGCCACACTGGCCTCTCGTACATCCCCCGCTGGCCGTGAGCTCAGGTCCGTCGACCGCTGTGTGGCTCCGTGGCCTGTTGGGGCAGGGGCATCCCGGGGCTGTTCCGTCCCTGCGCGAACATGCTTCTCCGCCTCATGCGGCTGAGCCTGCAGGGGGACGGCGAGGCGGCCGGAGGGTCTGGGGCCGACCCTGCTGCCATCGTGTGCAGACCTCACCCCAGCCCCCGGAGGGCCCCGCCCAGGCCGCAGTCCTCCTCCCTGCCTCCTGAATTGTCCCACTGCAGCCCCCGTCACGCACGGCCAGCTCAGAGCCAGAAGACCCCTGCCCGAGGACACAAGTCCTCAGAGCCCCTGTGAACCACGGGCAAGATTGTGGGAGCACAGTCTGGGGGACTGAGACGCTAAGCACAGTGACCACCACGTGGCCTGCAGCACTTAGCCCCGGCTCCACAGCACCGGGGGTGGGCAGGGGAGAGGGGGGAGGATGGAGGGGGATGGGGGAAGACTGGGGAGGATGGTGGTGGGGGGATGGGGAGGACGGTGGGGGATGGGAGGACGGGGGTGGGCGCAAGGGGAAGGGGGAGGAAGGGGAGGACGGGCACAGACCTGGGCAGGCAGGGAGGCAACTGGCTCCTGGTCATCTGGAAGCTCCTCTGCGTCCTGGACACATGCAAGTAATTCACGTTCGGCTTTACAGGAGATACTCAGCGGGTATGAATGGACCTGTGGACCGAGACACTTCTCACTTGTTCATTTTTCTTTAGTTTTGAGGCATGTGGTGCAATTTTCTAGGAAGCACTCAGAGGGTTAGAAGCTCACTCAAGTCCGTGTCGTGGTCGCTGCAGGGAGAGGGCAGGGGGTCCATGCGCCTGGGGCGGAGGCCCAAGTCTCGTCACGTCCTGGAGGGGAGCATCTGGCCCTTTGCCTTCCGTCCCCCACTTTCCTCCTTCCCTCTGTGTTTCCTCAGTCCTCGCGGTCCTTCTGGCATCAGGGCCTCCGAGATTTCCCAGGCCCCCAGGAGCTCGCAGTCTGGGGCCTCGGGCACGGGGATCCACTCTCACTCGTCCTTCCTGCCCTGCTGCCCATGTACCCGGCCCTGGCTGGGGAGGGTCTCTGCCTCTGATGCCATGGGGGGGGCCCCTGTTCTTCTCCTGGGACGTGACATCTGCTCAGCGCTCCTCCCTCCCCGCCCCTGCCGGCGCCTTCTCCCCTCTGGCCCCGCGTGTGGACGCACGTGGGCCTCGCCCCTGGAGCCTCTGAGTGCACAGAGGCATCTCGCCCGGGGCTGTTCCGGAAGGCCTGGGACATGGTGCCAGCGGTGCCCACGGGAACACAGACCTCGCGAAGCGGGAGACAGAGGGTGCGTGAGCCCTGGCTGGACATGCCGTGCCTGCTCTGGAGGACGGGCCACTCTATTTACGGAAACGGATGGTGGTTATGGGCTGAATCATGTGTCCCCTAAAATTCACAGGCTGATGCCCCAACCCCAGTGTGACTTACTGGGGATAGGGCCATTCGGGGGGTGCCCGAGGTGAGACGAAGTCACTAGGGTGTCCTTGTCGGAAAAGGAGATGAGGACACAGACGGGCATGGAGGGACGTCCGTGCGAGTACGCGGACGACAGCCGAGCTGCCCAGTGCTGTCTGTCCAGGAGAGCGTGAGTGTGCGTGGACTGGCGTGTGCGTGTGTGCACGTGTGCCTGACACGGTGTCGTCCGTATGCGTTTTCCCAGGAGGAAGTGAGGGTCCAGCCCTCGTGCCCCCACCGGGGTCCAGGCTCTGGAGTCTCGGCGTGGATGGGTGCTGCCTCCGTGCCTGCGAGCCCCGGGGCTCCCGCACCCCCAGACCCGCGGGGGGGTTAGGGTCGTTGTGCTGGCAGGAGCCGATTCCCTGCGCCTGCTCCTTCCTCCTGAAAGCAAGCTTCTGCTTGGTTCTAATGAGTAGCTTTTCCTAAAGAGAAACAGTAACAGCAGCAGGGACGTAAGTGGGTTCTGTACACTTGTAATCGCGCGTGTCAAACACCGGGCAGCGTTTTCCGTCCAAAATAGACGCGGCGGGAAAGAACACGGTGCGGCGCCGGGAACGCTGTTTCCTCTGACAGAAGTTAATTCTAAACTAAGTATTCCCGGGAAGAAAAGCGGGGAAAACATTTTTACATGTCTATCATTTGTCCTCGGAGGACACAAAACAAATATGTTTTTTAACGCGTGACACCTGCATTACTCCGGTGGCCTCGGGCTATGTGCTGTTTCCAGTTTGCAGAGTCGGAGGCGCAAACAGCTCTCCATTAAGAGGAACACACACGGGCTAATCACAGCCCTGCAGAGTCAGAGGCGCGCCGCGGAGGAAAGGGCTCGGGCGCCCGGAGCCAAGGAGGGAGAGGCCGGGGGCGGCGAGCACTGGGCACCCAGGATGGCCCACGTGCGTGGACGCTCCGTGGCCGGAAGCTCGTTGCAGAGCTGCTCGAGATTTCCCAGAGCTGTCTGCATTTTGACGGGGAGCCCGTTGGAAAGGCAGGAGCCGTTTCTCAGTGGGTCCTCCTTGGCAAAGACTCTGCTGCCTGAGAAGCCCATGGCACTCTCAGAACAGAACCCCCGAGGGGGTCCCTGTGCAGGGCACAGGCTGGGGGACCGGAGACTGCTGGGCTGCAGCCCCCGGGCTGATCTGGTGGACACCGTCGAGCCCCCCGGGAAGCGAGCACCGCAGCCAGCGCGGCCTGGACATTGCAGGGCAACAGGCTCTGGAAGGTCCTTTCCAGAAGAGCGCAGTGCTGACCCTCCTGGGGTCACTGTCCTGACTCGCACCTCACCTCTGCCGGCCCCCCTTCCTCAGCTCCGCCTCGGGCCTCAGACGTCCCCACGCAGGGTCTGGCCCAAAGGCTCGCCCACACGGACACTCCCCCAGGGAAGCCGGCGAGGCCCAGAGGGTGCGGAGCTGTGGCCGTGGCGGGGGGCACCTCCAATCCTCCCAGTGAAATGGGAGGCGTCTCTTTCTCCGGGAAGGCAGCCCCACCACCCGCACCTGGTCGCTAAGCCCAGAGCCGGCAGGGCCATCCGGGGACTCTGGGGGCCGTGCTGCTGCGGGTCCAAGAGCGGTCCCTTGGCCTGTCCTCACGGGCCTCAGACCCACTCCACCAGCCCACTCTGGGTGGGAGGGGCCTGTCCTTTCAGAGAGGGGGGACCCGCTCATGGGGTACGGACAGCCACTCTGGGCCCATCACTGGGGAGTCGGCGAGTGCACCAGTCCCACAGGTGGCTTGGGGCCGAGGGGCATCCAGGCCAGAGGCTCCCCTCCCCGCTCTTCCATCCCGTCATCTCTGGGGGCCCAGCAGCCTTCCTAGACTGTCCATGGCGGCCCCTGGGTCACTGGGGTTTATCATGGCTGGGAGCCCAGAGCTCCAGCCCAAACTGGGCTCACCCCACTCGGGCGGGAGGAGTGGACACTGTGGCCCAGGGAGCTCCCCGCTGGAGAGTTCCAGACTCTGTCTTCCCCATCTGCTTCCCCGTGCCTTTCAACGAGCCCTTGCCCCGAACCCAGGAAGTGACCCTGGACGCCCTGACCCTCATGTGTCCCACACGGGTTCCACGGGTTCCCACAGGGATGGCGTCGCTCGCCGTCTCCCTGCCTCTCCAGTGCACACGCACGCAGCGTGATGGTGGGTCCAGCCACAAGCTGGCTCGGCTACCGCTCCCCTGCAGGCCGTGGCCCCAGCACCACTCAGCTTTCTGGCCTGGAGGGGAGAGAACGTGGTGCTCTGTCCTCAGCTCTGTCCAAATGGGGCACGGGATCCCAGCTTCGGAAATGCCCGCGGGCGACGGGGCGGCTGCCCAGCCAGGGCGCAGTGCAGGACAGCGGGGCCCTGGGGCCGGTGCATGGAGGGTCTCAGAGCTTCCCGCTCTCTGCTGAAGCCTCCAGAAGCCTTCAGATCGGCACCTGCAGACGCCCCACAGGTGTGCACACACGTCACACCGTGCAACCCACACGCGTGTGCACACCACACACAGGCTCTGTGCCACACGCACTCACACTCGCACACTCCGCCCTTCTAAAGGAGACCCAGCGGGTGCCTGCGAGCTCTCCCTTCATCGAAGGCTGGCCTGCCCCTTGGGGTGGCTGTGTCCCCAGTGTCCCTACGGACAGTGTGAGCAGTTACTGTGAGGCTGGGCTCTGCGCTCAGCGTCCCCAGAGTTTCCTGGAAAGGCCGGGACTCTCACCAGCTCTGCTTCTAGGAACGCAGTTCGCGACGAGGCTTTTAAAACAGCACCGCCCTCTGTCTGTAGGGCCCGGTGAGCAGAGCCCCTCAGGCTGGCCCTTGAGGCCCAGTGTGGAGGTGGGGGGCAGGAGGCCAGATCACTTATGAACAGGGGATGTGGGGCCTCTGAAGCCGTCTTTCATGAGTCTGGAGGCTCCAAGTTCGGCCCAGCGCGCCTGCTCCGCGGGCTAACGCACTCACCTATAAATAACGGCGGTGACAGGTCCCCTGTCAGCCGCACTGATGGACGGTCCCTTCTCCCGCCATTACAGCCTCATGACTCTGGGAAAATTAATTTACGTGGTAGTTAATTTCTAATGAATTCCACTCAAGCGGTTAATGTGGTCCTGGGTGTTGTGGTACCCTTCACGGATCATTGCGTTATGTAAATACATTCTACTTTATGCTGCTTTATGAAAAAAGAGTGAGGTTGGGGAGTCTGGTTAAATCCTGTCTGCACACACACAGCGCGCTCTCCGCACGGGGACCCTTAAAAGGGGAAGAAATGAAAAATCCATCATGAGTTTTCCGGAAGGCTGAGCTCGCCCACTTTCAGCCGCCCCGCGGACGGCCGTGGCCGTGATCACGGGTGTGGATGATACCCCGGACGGCCGTGGCCGCGATCACGGGTGTGGATGATACCCCGAGTCACGCTGTTCTTGTGACACAGTGAGAAAGCGGGGCGCTTTCGCCGTACAGTCTGCATGAACTTCAGAACCGTCCCTGCACTGTGTTCTCTGGAAGTGCGTCTGAGGACCAGGCGTGGGTGGGGCGCAGCTCTCGCACCGCGGACAGGGAGGGGAGCGGCCCGCGGGTGAGCGGGGGGCAGGGGTGCATCCTCACTCTTGGGGGCTGTGAAGCTGGGCTCAATGGCCGGCCCCCAAGGGCAGGTGTGCAGGGACGCTCTGGATGACTGACATGGCTCAGTGTCCCCCGTGTGGGCTCCCGAGCTCGGCCGCCACGTGGGGACAGCACACACTGGGCAGCCGAGACAGCACACAGGGGTCCCTCACGGCTCCGGCGCTGGAGGTCGGGGTCGGCGGTTGGCATGCTGTGTCAGCAGAGCCGGCGCCTCTTCCCGGCCCGTAAACACACGGGCGCCTCGTCCTTCCCAGGGAGTGGGCACCTTCTCGGGGGTCTATGCGGGGGAGGGTGCTAATCAGACCACGCCCCCCCGACCTCGTCTACGGGGAGCCACCGCCCTGGGCTTCACCTCCACGTGCGTCCCACGGGCCGGGCTCCAGCACGTACACCTGCGGGACACAGACGCTCCTGCCGGCACCGTGAGCTCAGCACGTGCCATGGCTGGTCACACGGGCGGGGCTGGCTGGGCTCACCGTCCTCTACATGGAACAGTGGAGAGACCCGCCCCCGGGCTCTTGGGGCACCTCGCCCTGTGAGTGGGCTCTCCGTGAGGGCACCTTCAGGGGTCCCCAGGGTGAGGGCCCCAGGAGGACCTGCAGGCACTGGGTTGCACCTGCCTGCCCGGAGGGGGCTCCCTCGCGTCCGCCTGGCCTGCCGAGCTGCAGGGAGTGATCTGCGGTGGGCAGGAGCCAGGCTCCAGGCTCGGCCGCAGCCAGCACAGACTCCACTCTCCAAAGAAGGGCCAACAGCAGATGGGTTCGGGCGTGGGTTCTCGGGATTGTGGGGCCCGGTGTGTCTGGCTGTGCTGAGCAGGCGGTCAGGCTGGACGTTCAGGTGGGAGTTGGCGTTGCAGGCCTGAGTCTGGTTCACGCAGCAGCAGGCTGGAACCTCAGGCCGGTGACTCTGCCACCGTCGTAAGGCGAATTCCGCCTCAGACCAACGGGTCTTTGCACTGATGACCTTCAACTGACGAGGTGAGGCCCACCCACGCCATGGAGGCTCATCCAGGTTCCTCGAAGTCTACCGATTTACGTGCTGATCACATGTAGCAAGGGTCTGCAGAGCAGCGTCCAGCCTGCCAGGGGCCGTCACCTGACACTGATGCCTTCGCAGCTGCAACGAGCCATCCGTGTTCATCACCGTGTTGGTGGGCTCCCCGGCAGAGGCGGCTGCAGGCATTGCCGTGGGTCCTTCCCTGCCGCAGCTCTTCCTAAAGAGTCTCTCGGGCATGAGTCCCAGGGCCCACAGAGCCGGCAGCACCACATGCTGGGAGCCACGGTCCTGCCAAGCACGGCCTCCGGCCTCTGCCAGCAGGCGCCGGGCCCTGGCCAGCCTCCTTGCATTAGACGGGCTGCTCTGTGTCTGTGTCCTCCCCGGCCGCCTGCCCACTGTGAGGGCCACCCCAGGGATGGGCAGGACGGACGTCCCCCGCACCGCACAGCCGGACGGCTTCTCCGACCGCCTGCACCGTGCTTGCAATCTGCCCAGATGCCGGGCTTCTTCCCCCACGGCGCCCTGGAGCCTCCCGCAGCGTGGACTGGGAATCAGGCCCTGTGTCTGCCCTGCCGTGGCCTGGACAGCGTCCTACAGCAGGGGGACCAAATGGCATCTAGCGGGGCCTTCACCCGACTTGCGGGGATGCCCCAGGGCAGGTGCGACCCTGCGCAGAGAGCCCCTGCCAGCCACTGACACCACCGGCTCTCCGGTGGCCAACATGTCGGTCCCAGGAACGGGGGTGGCCATGGTTTTCGTGGCTGCCATAGTGCGGGCGTCATCAGAACGCCAGGGTTTGGGTCAGCTTCCCTGTGGCCCGGCAGCCGGGAGTGGCCTCACTGCACACTTCCCCTTAATGAAGACCTCGGGAGCCAAGAGCAAACCCACCCCAATATCCAGGGCAGGATACGGTGGGACAGAGGGCCCTTGGGTCCTTCGGTAGAGCGCGTGACTCTGGGTTCCACGGTCGTGGGTTCAAGGCCCACACTGGGCACGGAGCCAACCGGGAAAAACCACAACATCGGCCGGTGGGACAGGGCGCGTGCACCGAGCGGCGGAGGACCCGGCCGCTCCTGTGCTCCTCCGCCCAGCTTCCTGCCCCCACACCTGTCACGGGACACGGAAAGCACGGCTCCTGCGTCTGCCCCTTCAGACCCGGTTCTGTCACTACCCGGTCCCAGTTCACAGGGGATCCAGGAAAGACAGCTGGGAGGGATGGAGTGTGGGGAGGGAAGGGGAGGTCAGCAGTGGGGGCGCATGGCCCTGTGCCCCCGCAGCTTACAGGTGAACTCAGCACTGTCATCCCGGCAAAGGGCCATGTGGAGCCTCGAGGAAGTCTGGAGAACCAGGCCAGAAAGAGAGCAGAGAAGAAGCCCAGAAAGCGGTTTAGGCAGAGGAAGGGGTGGAGAGGGCCGGGGAGGAGGGAGGGGGAGGGAGACACAGGGGCCGGCAGAACAGCTCCAGCCTTCCACAGACCCTGACCCCAGGCCTGGGGCCCCGTGAGTCTGGAACCGTGTAAGGTCCATGCTCAGAGGGCCCGGGAGGTCCCCAGCAGAGCCAGGGTGGAAGTGAGCTGGTGGCCGGCGCCCCGTCCCCCCTGCATCTGTGAGCCGCGGGCCAGGCTGAGCCACCCGAGAGACCCGTCGCTCGGCACAGGGGAACCATGGACGGAGCTCCAATGTCGAGAGGGAAGAACCTACTTCGGAGGGTCCAGAGTGATGCCCTCGAGCTCCGACGGTACCTGCACTAAATGCCCGACCAAGCAAAAGAGCCTGCAACTGGGAGCGGTGAGCGGAGAGAAGCACGAGTTCTGGATTACTGGGCGCTGAGGAGCCGTGTGAGCCCTTCCGGGAGCACGACGGGATAGGAAACCAGCGCTAACTGCAGGGGCCCCACCGCTGCTGGTTCGGAAGAAGCGGGTTTTCCTGGAAGTTCTGGGAGCGGGGTGAAGCCTTCCCTCTCCTTACACAGAGAGGGGCGCCCCCCACGGTTTTCACCGGGAGGCACAGAAAGTTCCGGACACAGACGGGAGCAGCCACGGTTGGGCGTCAGTCCCCTTGTTTTCCTTCCACAGCAACAGACCCTAGCCAGCTCCGTGCAGCCGGAAGATGGGTTTTCTGCCTTTGGAGCTGGGGCTAGCTCTGGCAAGTTAGCAAATCGAAGCGTGGGTCTCGGAGAGCTGCTTACCGAAAGGACGAGAGGGACGTGAGGCAGGGCGGGTGTCGGGTTTGTCCTCCAGCCCTTCCCTGCCTGTCTGCCTGGAATGTTGGATGTAATAGCTGGGGCTCCAGCCACCACCTTGTGCCATGAGGTTTCCTGTGAGCATGGAAACCAAGCACCAAGACTTGTTGGTGAGGCACAGGACTGAAGGAGATCAGACCCAGCAGTGGCTCTAACAGCTCCGAGTGCCGTCACGGGGCCCTCCTCCATGGACGAGGGCAGGACATTGCATATTCTGTGTAAACACTGTGATTTCCAGCCCGTCTCCCGCACATTTCAGCGGACCAAGCAGGACTCTTCCCATGCACACAGGCATCGCCGTGAAAGTGATGCAGACTAAGACGTTAAGTGCTTGGGTGAGCGGCTAATAGATGGGGAGTCACAGCTGCTGGCCGAGCGGTCAGAAAAGACTCTGCTCCTCTGTCTCAAGTGGCACATGCGATAATTAAACCGATGACAGTTTCACAGCTGGTGACCCACGGCACTAGTCACCGAGGGAACGGCTGTGCACGAGACGGGAGCCTGAGGACAAGCCACACTGCAGACTTCCCGAGACGGCAGGGGACCGGCTAGGACTTCCGCACGGGGATCCGTGCTCGTGTCCTGTACTGGCCTCACAGGGACGCGAACACATGCCTCACTTTCTGGGAGAGCCCGCACTGCAGGTCCTCCGCACGGTTGCTCGGGCCTGCTCGCGCAGCGCGGACGTAGCCACGGACGGCACATGGAGGAGGCAGTGGCCGTGTGCCAATAAAACTTTATGGACAAGAACAGGTAGCGATGGGGCTGCCCACCTCCAGCCACGACAAGCAAGAGACCCTCGTTTGGAGAAACTGACGTCCCCAAGGGTTAAAGCAGCCGTAGAAGACACCTGTCTTCTGCCCTCAGGGCCCGAGAGCAAGAAACGCCACACAGGAAAGCAGTGCGGATGCGCCTTGGAACCTAACAGAGCAGCCGGATGACCCAGCAATCCCTCTTCCGGGCACTTAGCCAAAGACAACGAGCACACTGATGGGAGAAGACTGTGCTCCCACGTTCCCTGCGGCACTGCCCACGGTCGCCCGGATACAGGAGCAGCCCAAGGGACGACTGCCGGGTGGCCGGTCAGAGGTGGGCCGGTGCGTGACGGAACCCTGCTCGCCGTCAGCGAGAAGGAACCCCTGCCGTCTGCAACACGGATGGAGCCGGAGGGGACACCGCGGAGCCGGAGAAGGACAACCACCCTTCGATCTCCTGTACGATCTCCTGTTCGATCAAAGCAAACCCCGGCTCACAGACGCAGAGCACAGGTGGGGCGCAGAGCCCGGGAGGCGCACAGGGCAAAGGTCCAGTTACAGAATGAGGGTGTGCTGGGGGTGCCCGTGCGTGGCGACTCCAGTCCGAATACCCAACGCACGGCTGCTCAGCCACACGGAGGCTCGAGCCGTGTGTGGGGACAGGTGCCCACTAGACCTCGTGCGTCACTCGCAAGGCGGACCAATGAGTCCCCACGCTGCACACCTCCACGAATGTACTGTGCGTCAATCATGCCGCAATGACAAAACAGAAACGCTGACAAGTCGGTTACGATATTTGGAGGGTCCTGGCGCCCCCGGAGGAAAGGGGGCAATGGGGACGGCCCAGGTGCCGGCAGATGCAGGCTGCAGTCGGGGTCGGGCCAGTGCCTGGCACGGGTCAGACACTAGAAGGAGGCGGTCTTGTGGGCTGGGTAAGGAGGGCACTGTCGGCTTTGGAGGGCGAGTGGGCCGGAAGCCTGAAAACCCGGGGGTCCCGCCCACGCGGGCGTTCCTGGCTGACACACGCAGAGCCGGCCGGCCCGGGCCGCAGTGTTTGCAACTGCAAGAAGCGGGGGGGAGTGGACAGGAGGCCCGGGGGAGGGGGGACGGGATTGTGGGGCCTCCCTGTCCCGTGCTGTTGATCCGAGGCTCAGATTCTCTCCGACGAGGGTCCGGTCCACAGCACTCCACATTCCTCGCTCGGGAATCAGTTACAAACGGGAGACGCGAACCCGACTCCTCAAAAACAAAACGAAGGGAAACCACGTCGACGCCAACAAGGGAGGCCCCGTGCCCTTCCCGCCTGCCCACCGCCCCAGAAGCACCCGTCGCCGCCGTCTGCTGTGCGCTTCTTGAGACTGTTGCGTACACGGGCACCCGATATTTGCACCTTGAAAAGCATGTGGTTGGGTTTTTAAGAGTTAAGTGTTCACATGTACCAAAACGCGCTTGGCACGCTGTTGCGGAGCCTTCTTCCAGGCGCAGGGTGCTGAGATGCGTCCCAGGGGTGTCCCGTGGCTCGCAGCGGCCGTGTCCCCTGTCTGAGGGCTCCTGGCTGACTTCCCGGGGCCCCCAACCCTGAGCTCGCTGCAGGTCTTTGCCGTGACGCGCACTGCTCCGAGGGCAGCCCCCGCGGTCCTCTGCGTGTGCAGGGGCGCACTCAGCACGTCAGGTGGGGCCGGGGGCACACGTGTTGTCTGCGGGGGCTGCTGCTCCATCCCTGCGCGGGCACCGCTGGCCGCGGGGCCAGGAGTCTGTGCTCACCACCAGCCGTCCTCGCTGGAGCGCGCTCTCTGTGTAACTTCTGCAAATCTGATGGGCAAACTCTTGCTTCGTTTCTCCTTTCTTCTCCCTTCCTCAATGGCTATGAGATCCCCGCCATCTCAGTGGATTTTCTCGCACTCTCCCTGTTTGTGCCTCTGTCCGTTTCTCTGCCGGCTTGCTGGACCTTAAAAGTGGGCGATGCCTTCTGTGAGCCCGTCATCTCCCCTGGGGTGTTACTGTCCGTGGCTGGGGATTCCCTCCCAGATGGTCTTATTCTGCAGAATGTGCTGGATGGTAGCATCTCCCCTTGTCCCGGAGGGTGTGCGGAGGCCCTGGTGGACAGTCTATGCCTGTTCAGGACAGACTCTGGGCCCCACCTCCAGGCCTGCATCCCTCTGAGGTGGCACCTGTCAGAGGGGAGGGGAGAGGGATGGACAGGACTGAGGCCCAGAGCAGAGGCAGCCTCCCAGTGGTGTGACACGGTGTCTCTGGGACTTGGGAAGCTCGAGCCCCGTTGCCGGCTTCGGCGGGAGGTGGGGGGGCAGGGGGCCAAGGTGGTCGTGTGTCCTCTCATGGCAGGAGAGAGGGGATCTGATTTCCCTTCCTTCTTGACCAGAAACCAGAGGCTGCATGGGGACTGGGGTTTGGAGGTTTGGCTCCTGGAGCAGACGGAGCCTGCCGCGGTGTTGGGAAGCAGCATGGGGAACGCGGATCTGTCTCCACCGTCCAACCTCTGGGGTCAAGTGGCCACTTTCGGGGCTGGCCCCTCATGGCCTAGGAGTGCCGTCTTTCACCTGCCAAAGTGAGCCTGTTGAGCTTCTTCTCTTCCGACTTATGGAGTCTGAACATTGCTGAAGAGGAGGTCTTCCTACCCCAAATTTATGCAAATAATTTCCCACCATTCCCCTTGCCACATGCCCTTACCTGGCTTCTTCGTGACCTGCGGAAAGCTTGCTGCACGTGGGGGGTGTGGTCGTAAGTCCCGCCTTTCCCGGGGGTACTCGTGGTCCACAGCCGCTGACCGCCTTCTGCGCGCTTTTCTCCTCCTTCTTCCAAGGCGCCCTTCGACCCTTCCAGGTGGGGGCTCCCTGGAGACCTCGCCCCGAATGTCCTCAGTCCTGCTGCGCATATGGGCCCCCTGTGAACTGTTCGACCTTCTCAGTGTGTTTTCACGTCTGCTAGTGAACCTCCCCTCACGTTCGCGATAGGACAGGCACCGCGGCTGTCTGTTAACGATTCTCTTTCCCGAGGCGGAAGCCGCTGGGAGACGGTCACGTCCATCAGCGTTCCTGCGGGGACCTGGCTGGCTCTGCATGAGAGATGAGTGGGCCAGCGTTCCCCGGGAGCAGAGCCTGAGGTGGGCAGAGGTGAGCATGTGATCTGGGATGTGATTCCAGCAGGGGAGAGGCACCCGAACATCTGGCTACACACCCATCTTCACACTTGTCGGCACCTGCTGCTACCAGACATTAAATTCCGGACATTCTGGGGTGCCTGGGGGCTCAGTCAGTGAAGGGTCCAACTCTTGATTTCAGCTCAGGTCATGATCTCAGGGTCATGGGATCGAGCCCGTCAGGCTCTGTGCTCAGCACGGAGTCTGCTTGTCCCTCTCCCTCTGCTCCTGCTCCTGCTCTCTCGCAAAGAAATAAATAAAACCTTAAAAAAAGGTTTCTGGTCTGTCTTGTTGCTCCTTCCAAAGAAGCAGCCTTTACATTCTTTCATTTTCCTATTGCTACTCTGTTTTTTATAATTTGGATTTTGCTCTCCATTTTCTAGTTTCTTTGGGTAGAAGTAAAGAGCATTGTTTCCTTTTGCCTTTTCTAATAAAAGCGTTCAGTGTTATAAATTTCCCTGTATCACTTTTTTTTTTCAAAGATTTTATTTATTTATTTGACAGAGAGAGATCACAAGCAGGCAGAGAGACAGGCAGAGAGAGGGGGAAGCAGGATCCCTGCAGAGCATAGAGCCCGATGCGGGGCTCGATCCCAGGACCCTGAGATCACGACCCGAGCCGAAGGCAGAGGCTTTAACCCACTGAGCCACCCAGGAGCCCCTGAGTACTTTTTAATGCTTTCCACGCAGGTGGAAATGTTGTGTTATTTCCCACCTTGCTCAGTTATCGTCCACTCTTCCTTTTGAATTCATTGACGGATGGTTTATTTAGAATTGTGTTGTTTAATTTCCAATTATTTGAGTGACTTCTCAGGTGTCTCTGTTGTTAAATCTTAGATTAATACCACTGTGGTCAGAATGTATTTTCTAATTATGCTGAGCGAAATAAGTCAAGCAGAGAGAGTCAAGTATCATATGGTCTCACTTATTTGTGGAGCATAACAAATAACATGGAGGACATGGGGAGATGGAGAGGAGAGGGAGTTGAGGGAAACTGGAAGGGGAGATGAACCATGAGAGACTATGGACTCTGAAAAACAACCAGAGGGTTATGAAGGGGCGGCTGGGGGTGGGGTGGGGTGGGGTGGGAGGTTGAGGAACCAGGTGGTGGGTAATAGGGAGGGCACGTACTGCATGGAGCACTGGGTGTGATGCCAAAACAATGAACACTGTTATGCTGTAAATAAACAAATAAAAATAAATAAATAAATTAAAAAAAAAGAATGTATTTTCTATGACTGAAGTCCTTTGCAGTACACTGAAACTCATCTTATAGCCCAGAATATGGTCAGTTTTGGTACATCCTCTATGAGTCTAAGAACGATGCTTCTGCAGAAGATGTGCGGGGGAAGGGTTCATAAATATCGATTAGATTACATTGGTTGATGGTGTCGTTCAAATCTTTTGCACCCTTAATATTTTCTGCTTTTCCTCCCAATTATTGGAAGAGAAGTGTTGATATCACCAATCATGGTTTTTATTTCTGTTTCTCCTGGTACTTCTATAGATTTTTGCTTTCTGTATGTTGAAGCTCTGTTTTAAACGCATAGAGATTTAATATTATCTGTTCTTGATTAATTAACCCATCTATCGTTATACCTGGTAAGGTGATTAAATCTACTTTGACCAACATTAGTATAGACCCTCCAGCTTTCTTTAGATGATTGTCTGAATGATATTTCTTCTGTCATTTATCCTCACAGTTAAAATGGGTTTCTTCTAGATTGCATGTACTTGGGTCTTGCTTTTTCTTTTTCAAGATTTATTTATTTCAGAGAGAGAGGGAGAGAGTGGGGGAGGGGCAGAAGGAGGGGAGAGAGAGAATCTTAAGCAGACTCTCCGTTGGGCGTGGAGCCCGATATGGGGTTCGATCCCAGGGCTCTGAGATCCTGACCCTCGCCGAAATCAAGAGTCGGGTGCTCAACCGACCCCCCCCCCCCCGCCCCTGTGCCCCAAGTCTCGCTCTTCACATGGTCTGACGTGCTGCTGTCTGACGAGGACACTTGTCCATGTACGTGTGCTGTGACTACCAAAAAGGCTGAATTTAAGTCTATGGTCTTACCTTTCATTTCCTGTTTACCATATCAATATGTTGTTCCTTTTTCCTCTTTTGGTGTTATTTCAAATTAGTGACTTTAATATTGCATAATTTCTCCCTAATTGGCTTCCAGCACTTAGCTTTTTATTTGCTTGTGTGCACAGCACACACAGTGAGGTCACTGTTCACCTTTACGTAACACTCGCAAGAACCTTGGGAACGTCTGCTCCCAGCCCCGTGCCCTCCCCCACAGCCCTGCGGGTGCTGTGAGCACCGAGACACATTGCCATCATTGTTTCTTGAGAGGCTTCTTTCACAAGAATATTTAAAGGAGGGCATGCACCGAAATCGCTGCTGTGCAGACCTGTTTCCCTTGAGCGCTCCCAGCTCTCGCCTTTCAGCCTCAGTCTTGAGAGGTCCTGGCGGGACATGGACTTCTGGACGCCGCTCTCCCCGCACCTCCTAGACGTTTTATCGTTCTGGGCCGCTGGCCTCTGACGAGTGTGCGGCTGTTTTTGTCCCTCTGTGAGGAATCAGCCTTGCTTCTCTCTCCGGATTTTAGAGCTTTTCTCTTTAGCTGATATTTAGCAATCTAATGATAGTATCATTATATGGCTTTCTTTATAATTCTCCTGATTAAGCTTGTTGGATTTGTGGATTTATCGTTTTCATCAAATAGGAGAGCACTTCGCCCGTTATTTCTTCAACTGTTGTTTCCTCCCCCAGTAAGAACACTGGACCCGGTCCCACAGCTCACTGAGTTCCTTTCTTCTTCTTCTTTTTAATTTATTGGATCCTTATTTGCTATCTAGCAGTTCCACTGGGGAGTCTTTTTGCAAGGTCTATTGAAGTAAAGTTCGGTGAGTTTACAAGCCTGTGTTGTCAGGAAACTGCCGTCACAGTCCGTGCATAGAACAGTCCCTTCACCCGAGAGCGCTCCTTCCTGTCCCTTCGTAGCGGCCCGGCCCCCGCCCCCAGCTCCGAGCCACACGTCTTTCCTGCCCGCAGTCCGGACTCTCCACCACATCGCAGCGCCGGGATAGTGGCGTCCGAGCCTCCGAGGGCAGACTTCTGTCCGTCAGAGCGGCGATCTGGGGTTCATCCGCGTTTGCGTTCGGGTCACGTCTCTGTCACCAGCGGCTGAGCACTGCCCCGTGGGAGCACACGACACCTGCTGGACCCGGTCCCCAGCTGAGGGACACGTGGGCTGCTCCCAGCGGGTGGTTTTGTTTGTCTTGGTTCTAAGTAAAACCACCATAAACATTCACATAAAGGTTTCACTGTTCTTGGACAAGTGCTCAAGGCGGGGCGCCAGGAAACGGGTCCCTTAACTGGCTCAGCTGTGCCGGGTCCGGCCTGGCCACGCCACGCCAGCGAGAGCTACCTTGGCTGCAGCATCTTGCTTTCCTTTTCGGCAACCGTTCTGTGAAGTATGTAATTTTGTGGCGATGTCAATGTGCTTTCCCCCGAAGTCCAGCGTGAACGTTTTTATCTGCTTATGTTCCGTCACTGTGCGTTCCTTTGTGAAACGTCTTTTGCCACTTTCCACGGGGTTCGTGGTCTCCCCATCGCTGAGTTCTGAGATCTCGTCATATGATCCAGACCCACGCCTTCATCAGAAAGGTGTTCTGCAAGTATCTTCTCCAGTTTTTGGCTTGTTTTCATTTACCTAACAGCATCTTTTGAAGAGATGTGAACTTTGATGAAAATATCTTGAGGATTAACTTTGGTGCAATCCAGTTTATGATGGTTTTCTTTCCTGTTTTTGCTGTTATAGCTAATAAATCAGCAGATCCCAAAGTCACATGTATTTTCTATGCTTTCTTGTGAAGATTTCATAGTATTAGGTTTTACATTTAGCTCTATGATTTATTTTTTATAGACATTTTATTTATTTATTTGACAGAGATCACAAGTAGGCAGAGAGGCAGGTGGAGAGAGAGAGAGAAGGAAGCAGGCTCCCTGCTGAGCAGAGAGCCCGATGCAGGGCTCGATCCCAGGACCCTGAGATCATGACCTGAGCCAAAGGCAGAGGCTTAACCCACTGAGCCACCCAGGCGCCCCTATTTTTAATATTGGTATATGTTGAGAGTTATTTTGTGTATATGGAAACTCAATTTTCAAGCACTCCATGTACAAAAGTCTGCCCTTTCTTCACTCAATTGTCCTTAATCCTGTTTTGAAAATCACCTGAGCAGGGATGTGCGGGCCCATCTCCGACCCCTCCACGCTCTCGCCTTCTGTGTGCTTTGCTGCGTGGGGACTAGTGTCTTGGCTACTGTGGCTTCGACGTAAGCTCTGATGTCAGGGAGCCAGCTTCCTTCAACATTTCTCTGTATTTTAAAAATTTTGGCTCATCTGCATACTTAGCCTCTCCATACAAAATAGTGAATAACCATGGCATTTGTACAATTTTGGTGGGATTTTTATTGGGATTACATTGAGTTTGTCGATCAGTTTGGAGAGACTTGACCATATCAAGTATTCTAACCCACAAACATGGTATAGCTCAATCTGTAGATGTTACTCAAATTCTTTCAACAGCGTTGTGTAATTTTAAGTGTATGGAATGTGTATAACCTTTGTTGGATTGTATCTAAACATTCCTGGTTTGGGAGCTATTACAAACAGCATCTTTTATTTCAATTTCTGTGTGTTCATGGCATTACAAAGCTCCTTCTCACCGTGTGGATAATAGAAAATCCATGAAACCTTTCGGGCAGGTTGTGGTCATCGCGAAGTCAAACCCCAGGGTGAGACGGGAACTACTGTACTGACCCAAACAAGGAGCTGGCCCACCTTTCCTGCAAACTTAACTCTAGTTGTAAGGATTTTCAGGCCATACAGTACGTAAGCAACTGCTCGGCTGGTGGAAGGCACAGACAACGCACACGTGGTTGAGCACCGGGGGACGAGGTTTGCCGTTACACTGCAGCATCCGGGCTGTCCACGCGGGAAAGCAACTGAGCCATAAGGACGGTTTGGTCAGCACACAGGCGGTCCCTGAGATCGAAGAGAGACGAATAACCCCAGGAGGGATGAATGCTTTAAAAACCCATCAACGGGGGCACCTGGGTAGCTCAGGGGTTAAAGCCCCTGCCTTTGGCTCGGGTCATGATCCCAGGGTCCTGGGATTGAGCCCCGCATTGGGCTTTGCTCAGCAGGGAGCCTGCTTCCTTCTCTCTCTCCCTCTGCCTGCCTCTCTGCCTGCTTGTGATCTCTGCCTGTCAAACAAATAAATAAAATCTAAAAAAAAACAAAAAACAAACCAACCCATCAACGCCCTCTTAGAATCCCAGCTCGTCAATTACGATCATAGATTCCCGTGGATTTGGCCCCCCCCCCGGCTTCTGTACATTGGTTACTGCCTGTCCTCAGATACCTTGAGGGTCACTTCCCTGTGTACACGACACCACAAATATTTGCTGAGCCAATCACAGGGCAAGTAAAGACCTCACATTTACCTGTCGAGGAGAAAAACCACTGAAAAGAAGGAAGATGTGTGTGGCCTGTGTTTGCGTACCCAGACCAGTACAGTATCCAACTTCTCCCCCACGTAGGACGGGGCTGCATTCCCATGGACAGGACCTGTCGGCCAACTCTTCAGAACGAAGCTGTGGCCTTCGCCGGACAGAAGGCTGCCGCAGCCAAGTGGAGAGGACGAAAGGCCGTGTGCTCGTAAGGCTTGGTCTTGTCGTTGCCACGGGAGTCCACATGCATTTGCTCCGTGCCTCCTACGGACCAGCCCTCGCAGCAGACTGAGAGCAAAGCAGGACAGAAACAGGGTCCCCAGCCCAGGGCTTCCGTTCTCGACGAACCCTGTGCGCGGGTGGGAAGTACCAGCTCCTGTAGGGGAGCATGCCCCGGGAGCCCGTGGCCACATCTGGAGATCTGGTTGTCACACCCAGGATGAGGGTGCTCCTGGCGCCCTGGGGGAGGGGCCCAGGATGCGGCACCCTACAGTGCCCTGGAGAGCCAGGCACAGAGAAGTCTGCCCCGAGGGCCGGCAGCAGTGAGCAGGAAAAGCCGCCCGCGTCACAGCCCCATCCCGCAGTTGTGCGCTGGCATCTAGACAGCAATGACCACCCCGCGAGCATCTGCAAGTTTAATTCGAATGAAACCTGTTACACGACAAATGTCAGTCTCTGCGAGGCCCCGCTGCACCGAAACCCGGACAGGGGTCCCTGAAGCACTCGATGAGGAGAGAAGATCCCCACTCCTGCAGAACTAGCAGAACCCCCCCTTCCCGCAGGATGAAGCGCTGCAGGGAAGGGCATTTCCTTCTCTTCCTTCTCCTTCTGAGCTGCCTCTTGGGCCCTGTGTTGGGGACCTGGGTACCACAGTCAGGGCCCCGAGGCCAGGACTATAGGCGCAGCGCCGGAGCACGGCTCAGAGCAGCCTGTGTGTTGTAGGGTCATCTAGCTTTCCACGAGCACGATGCAGCTCGGCCCCAGCCTGCAGGGCCCCTTGCTGGCACACCCCTGCATCTCACCCTCCTGGGTCCTGCGGGACTCGGCCTGCACCCGCCTCCCAGGGAGAGCATGGCTGGGGAACGCTCTCACTGGCCTCTGCACACGCTGCTCACCGACACTCACCACCCTGGACCACCGTCCCACCCAGTGGAACCGGCTCCAGCCGCGGCCTGGACAGGAAGGCCACCGGAGGCCGCGGCGTGGAGCTCAGGCCACGTGGACGAGGCTACCAGACCCGAGACAAGGGACGCAGCACCCCTGCGCCACTGGTTCCAGGCCACACGCCTGCAGAGGACAGCAGAGCTGCAGGGCTCCGTGCACGCACGCGTGTTCGTGTCTCCTCACCGACGGCAAACGCGCTTCGCTGAAACCTGGAATGCGTCTGTGTAGGGAAAGCCCAGTCGGCCTTGCCTTATAAGCTGCTTTCCAGGCTGTCCCACCCGTCCTCAAGACAGGGCCGCGCAGTGCCATGGCGCGGGCTGGGCTGGGCCTCGTGGGACCCTCCGGCCCAAGGGATGCGGCTCGTTCTAAGCGGGCTGCACTGTGAGCTGGGGTGGGGGTCGGGGCAGACCCGCTCTCCCTGGTCTTCCGACCGCCAGCCCAGCGCAGCGTCCGCAGATGAAAACGACGCACCCCCACCTGCAGCCCTGCGGACCGAGGGCGGGACGGGCTGCGACAGGAAGCACAGAGTCAAGAGGACGCGAGGCTGGACACGGACCAGGCGGAGTCTACGTTTTATTGTCTGTCCGCAGGGGGTGCCCCCAGGGGACGCGGCGGTGCCCGAGACGCGGCGGCTACATCTGCCTCTGCTTGTGCTTGGGGTTCGCTCGGCAGTAGATGAACCAGCGGCCGCGCCTCTTCACCCGGTAGCAGTGCCGGCAGCGCTCCTTGAGGACGCCCTTGGTCTTGAACCCCAGGGCCGGCTGCAGGCCGGACGGCCCCAGGACGGGCAGCAGGCGGCTGGGCAGCAGGCGGCCGGGCAGCCCCGCGGGCTCCCACGGCCTGGGCTTCGCCCCCGCGGCCCCCGCCGCGCTAGGGCGTCCGGGCAGGAGCGTGGAGAGCGCGCGGGGCACGGCCGGGGGCGGCCGCGGCCGGAGCAGGGGGCCCAGGGCGGCCGCCAGCATCTTCGCCGCCAGCGCGGACGCCATGGCGCGGCCGGACCTGAGCGGGAGCAGAACGCGGTGCTGCGGGACCTCCGCCCCCCGCCGCCTCTGACCCCAGCCCCGCGCCCCCGCCCCGCTCCCCGGCCATGCCCGTCCGCGGGGGACACCAGGCGGCCCTTCTCGGCCGCGGCGTCCGGGGAGCGGAGGGCGTGCGACTGTGGCCCCCCCAGGGACCCCCGAGTCCCCGCAGCGGCCCCCGCCCCCGCCCCTCGCGACTCCGGGCGCCCCTCACCTGAGAACGCGACCGCGACCACTGGCAGCACGCTTCGGAAGCGCCTGCGCATTGGAGCGCGGACGCCGCCACCCGGAGTGTGCCAGGAAGAAAGATGGCGGCGGGGTCACGTGGTGTTCCCCTCGGTGCCGGGTGCAGAGGCGGAGTCGCCGGCGACTCCCGGGACGGCCTCCCGCCCCCGGCCCCGACGGGCTCGCAGCCCGGCCCGGGGAGCGGAAGCAGAAGCCCGGGGCGCACGGGAAACCCCAACCCGCCGGCCGGTGTAGGGCACGGACGCACCCGGAGCCCACGCAAAACCGAGGAGCACCCGCGGCGCGCACTCGGGGATCCCGGGGAAGGCGGCGGGCTCCGGGGGCGGCTCCTCGCCCGCGGCCCTCGGACCACCGCCCGCTACGGCCCGGCCCAGCAGAAGCGGGGCCCGGCGCGTCCGTCTCCCGCCGCGGCCACGGGGAGCCCCGCGCCCGCCCCCCCGGCCGGTGTCTAAGGGCGCCGGCTGCCCGGGGAGGACGCCGGGGCTGCGAGCCGCAGGCCGCCCGGGAGCGCCGAGGGGCGGGGGCCGCCGGGACTGACGGGCCCGCGGGGCGGCATCGAGCTCGCCGGCCGCTCCCTGCAGCCGCTCGCTCCAGCGGGGCCCCCGTGGTCAGTGACCGGCCAGGGTGAGCCGCGCCCCTGCACCTTCCGTCCTCCGCGGCCCACCCCGGCCGGAACCTCCCGGCAGCCGCTGGCGCGCAAGCCGCGGGCACAGTTTCCCGCCTTTTCCCGGCCGGGCCGCGGCCCCTGCCCGGAGGCTCCCGCCGGAGCGCAGCGCGCGTGCGCGACGCCTCGACGCGCGCCAAGTCGGGCGGCCGGGGCCCTGCGACACGGTGCGCATGCGTAAGCGTGTCGGTGCGCCGGGTCAAGGGTCAGCCCTCAAGATGGCGGTGGCAGTGACCTTCTGCCGGCTGCTGGGCCGGAGCGGCCCGGCGGCGCTGAGCCTGCCCCGGGGCGTCCGGTGCTTTGGGGCGCGCACGTCGCCGACCGGCGAGAAGATCACGCACACCGGCCAGGTAAGCGCTGCGGCGTGGAGGCCGCCTCCGTCTCGGCTCGCGGTGCCCGCGGCTGGGGGACGCGCTGGCCGAGCGCCCGGGTCCCGGAGGAGCGGCGGCCGCGCGCGGGGTCCCGGGCCCAGGGACGGTGTGGGTCTCGCGGTCTGACGCGCGGGGCGCTGAGGGCGCGGGGGCCCTGAGCCGCCGTCGGGCTGGCGTCTGTGCCGCGCTGCGTCGGGGCCGCCGCCGCCGGAGCGCAGACACGCCGGAGGCGACTCGGGCCCCAGTCACCGCTTTGCTGCGCCCCGGCCGGCTGGGAAGGAAACGGGCCCTGCCCTGCCCGCGGCGGGCCGCTCCTTCAGCCCCGCCGTCCCCCGGCGCAGTCGCTTCGTCTGTCCTTCGGTCTCTCGCCGAGGTGCCCCCCGCCCGCAGCCGCCCTCGGCCCCTCCTGTCCCGGACGGGAAACGGCCAGAACCTTCCGAAAACACACTTTTCCGCAGAGCAGACTGTCGGGCGCCGCGGCGCGGGCATCGGGCAGTGAAGGTCTCGTGTGGTCTTTCCGCAGGTCTATGACGATGAGGACTACAGGAAGGTCCGGTTCCTGGGTCGCCAGAAAGAGGTGCGCGGGGTGAGGGCAGAGCGGCGCGTCTCGGTGCCCCGTTAGGACCGCAGGAGCCGAGAGTTAGGGGAGGGACGGGGTTCTCAGCCCCAGACCGGGCGAGACCGGGCGAGACCGGGCGGCCCTGGAAGTCTGCGTTTCCTTCAAGTGCCCGCGCGCGCTTGTCCCGTTGGGTTTCCCTCCGAGCGCGTGATGACGCCGTGTGAGCGCGGTCTGGGTGTGTGTAGACCACCGTGGCCTTTTGTCTTCCTTTCACTTCTCTGCCTTAGACTCCCCAGACCCCCGATGAGAGGAAGTCGCATCCCCAGCTTTTAAAAATTAGTCTTTCAGTCTCCGTGTTGCGGGTTGCTTGTCGTCCTTCCTGCCGGACAGAGGACACCTTGACCTTACGGGGACGGACACTCCCGAGCTGAAGCCGGCAGGAGGACCGTCCTGCCCTCAGTGGTTGTGACTGGTCCCGTACGGTGACTGCAGGAGAGACGATGCTGATGGTGTGTCTGCGGGAACCTGCGCTGCCGGATCCCCAGTCCGCGGGCCCTGGTTTGGGCCATCTTCCCCTTCTGAGTCCTTTTGTCCTCCGCACTCACCTGGCGCCCCTCCTTCCCGCAGTCAGCCTTCTTGTACTTGTGGTTCCCGCCCCCTGATCTCGGTTACACGGTCTGGTCTTAAATTCTCTTTTTCTACTTCCTTTCCTGCCTTGCCGGGGACGGTGGTGGAGACAGAGCTCAGTGCCTCGGGCGGAGCAGTGGGTCCTGACGCCTTGGGTGGCTCCTGCGTCCCGCCCGGCTCCGCAGTTCTGATGCGCTAGCCTGGTCTGTCCCACACTCC
This sequence comes from Meles meles, assembly GCF_922984935.1. NCBI lineage: Eukaryota > Metazoa > Chordata > Mammalia > Carnivora > Mustelidae > Meles > Meles meles. Next base: position 183,309,508 of record NC_060068.1, on the reverse strand, counting down.
TCTCTGCTAGGGGCTCTGGCCTCTCGTTTCTGATCGCCGTAGCAGGAGGCAACCGGAGCAGCTGAAAACCAAAACCAGCCAAACAGAATCAGAATCTGCAAAGCCAGCAGAGTGTGAACAGAGGAGGCAGAGCGGAAGGTGTCCCCTCACCCAGGTCCGGAGCCCTGTCCTGTCCGTGGCCTGTTGCTCCTGGACACCACGTGTGGTCGGGGGACACCTTCCCGCTGTACAGGAGCGCGTGTTGGGAATGAGGAGTGCTGCTCTGGCTTTCATGCTTGCGACGACCATTCGGCACTTAGTAGTATTTTAAGATGGTTGGCGTTTCCCAAAGACGCTGTTTTAGAAGAGTTTTACGTGTACTGGAAACGGGGACGTGAAGTGCAGAGAGTTCCCCTGGACCCACCTCCTGCCGGGCGGCCTGTTGCAAGTAGCGCCTTCTGTCAGGGTGCTGCGGTCGCTACAGCTGATACTTGGACCACTTGATGGTGTCGGTGTGTGAGCTCGAGCCCGCGGTGTGGGTCGGGTTCACTGCCGGTGGTGTAGTCTGGATTGTGACAGACACGTGTCCCGTGTCCATTTTGACGGTATCGGAGAGCAGTTTCCCTGCCCTAAGAATGTCTCACGTTCCACCTGTTCATCCTTCCTCCCATCCTCCGACCACCACGGATCTTGCTGGTTCTCTAATTTGGTTAGTTGTATTTTAAGAAACCCACCAGATCTTAATCTGGCGAACACGGAGCGTGGAAAGCTGGGTGGCTGAGCTGGCCTTTGCAGAGAGAAACGGAAATTATCTGTGTGTGGTTCTTGGCTACTCCTGGCCACAGGCGCCTGGTGCAGTTTGCGGCGTGTCTGCAAAGGAATCCGTGCGGGCCTGTGACGGGGTCTTCCTAAGACGAGACACTCACGTGCTGAAGAACCGGCCCCGCAGCTCCCGTTCCTCGAGGAGCGGGCAGAAGCCGGGCCTGCCGTGGTCCTGGGCCATCTCCGCGAGGCAGGGGCTGGAACTGAGCAGATGCTCGTCTGGAGCTACAGAAAGCGTTTCGTCGACTTTGTGGTCGCATACGTCCGACGAGAGGCACACGTTTCCCGTCTTCTAGCGGAAGAGCTCGTGTGCACGGGCGGCCGCGTGCAGAGTGGTGGTGACGGTGACGACAATGGGGACGGCGGCCGTGCTGGCTGCACCTTGCGGCTCGGAGGCCGTGTCTGGTCGTGAGTGGGGCTCCAGGCTGCTCCATCTGACCGTGTCCGGATCTGTGCAGCCCCCGAGCACTGCCTGTCCCCGTCGCTGACCTCACTGGGCTGAGGGCGCTGGGTCCGAGAGGACGGGCTGCTAGGGAAGCCCCGCCTCGGGAGGCCGTCCGCAAGCGCGTGCCCTGTTCTGTCACTGCTGGGTTGCCGTGACGGGGCCGGCGTCATTCATGGGTATTAAAGACACGCAACGAGGCAGAGAGCCCAGAGCACTGGGAGGCCGAGACCGTTGAGTACAGCTTCCTGTGCCCTCCCCTTTCTGCTGTGATGACGGGGTGGCCCTCGCCAGCTGTGGGGGCAGCGGGGACCCTCGCTGCCTGGGTGCTCTGGTCATTTCCTGCCCATCTCAGACTGCCTCCTGAGCCCCCGGCGGGCAGGTGAGTCTGGCTGCGACTCTGGCTCATCCGCTGGGCACCTTGGTTCCTCAGCAGCAGCTGGAAGGTCCCAGCCACCGCTGACCTGAGGAGCGGTCTCCACGGCACCGGTGTCCACCCGACCTGCTGTTTGGTGGAGTGGCGTGACGCCTGTAGGCCTCAGAGGGTATGGACGTTGTGGACGCACAGCGGGCGCTGTGAGTGCTGGAGGGAGGAGCTCGCGGGCAGGGTGTGTGCGGTGTGGCTGCAGCCGGCCGGGAGTGACGAGTGTCCCTGGAGGGCTTGTAGCCCCTGGCTCGTTGGGCCTTGCTTCTCCCGGGCCCTGGCAGAGCGGACCACTCGCCTGGTGAAGTGACCTCTCCGCTGAGGCGGCCCAGCTCCCCGTGAGACGCTGTAGGAAACTTCTGGGTGTTCGCCAGGATCGGCAGCGGAGTGAGACCCCGAGCGTCTGTCATCCCCGCCGACTGCGGTTGGACACCACGACCGCCACGTGCTGCCATCCGGACCGTGGGGACGCGAAGGGGCACGAGTGTCTGCACATGTGGACACGCACGCACGTCGGGAGGCTTGAGGAGGCTGCACGAACCAGCGGCATGCAGTGCTCCCGAGGCTCGGAGGCTGGCGGCCCGGGCGCTGAGCCTCGAGGTCTGTGCCTTCCCCTCACCCTCGGGCGGCTCCATGCGTCCGTGCTTGTCCTCGGCCTCTGCACCGGCCGGATGGCCCCAGGGCACCTGCGGACACTGCTGGACAAAAAGCCTAGGAGGTGTTTTTGAGCATTTTCTCCCAATTTGTGTTAAAAATTAATTTGGATGAATGATTTAAACATTATATACGTGTGTGTGTCCGTGTCGGTGTTTAGGTGCCGGTAGTCCGATATCGGCTGGACTCTTACTCCGATCGGCATGTTTCCCCGAGCCGGGTTGGCAGCGTTCAGCATGGGGGTTCCTCAACGGGGCTGTTCCTCCTTGTGCAGTTGTAAGACGGTCTCGTGTGGTCCCGCGTTTTACGTGGTGCTTTTCACGGCTGCGAGCTCAGTTTGGTGTAAGGAGTAGATTGTCCACAGGAACCGTCACTCCCCGGAACACGGGCTGGACAGAATTAACAGCCTGCCGCCAGATGAATTTAGCCCGTGTATCTTTGTGCCCAGTCAGTTGGCCGTCAGGAGGTAAACGAAAAGGTAATGTCACACTCGTTACGTTAGTGACACATAAAGGACAATCACACGGCCGTTGGACAGTTGAGGGCGTGTGACACCGTCTGCCTGAAACCCACAGTGCTGACCGACGGCTGAGGCAGGAGCCCGGGGCGCTGTGGTGTTCCTCTGCGTTCATGGCCTCGGAAGGCCCGCGGATGCTCCTCTGGGCCTCGCCTCCGTCGGGGCAGCGAGACCAAGCCTTGAGTTGTCACCTGGGGTCGGCTGCTGGGTGCGTGTTGGCCCCGGGACTCTGCGTGCGCCTGTGGTTGAACCGGATCCCGGGAACGAGACAGTCACGGAAGGTCAGGGTCACCCTGGGGCTGAGCGACAGGGGCAGTCCTGCGTCAGCTGCCCATCCGCGGGAGATGGTGGTCTGTCTGACGGCCAGGCTGGGGCCCGGGGGTTTGTTAGTGTGGCCTTCGTGACACGGTTGTCACTTAGGTAGACGCCGTCCTGTGTTACAGCACAGGCTTCGTGTGTGTGGTGCACGGCTCTGTGTGCAGCAGAGAGGAGCGGGACCTCCCGGCCTCCGCAGCCTGCCATCAGGTGTGCATGTGAGCGGAGCGGCGAGGTGGCGTGTGGGGCCACCGTGCTCCCAGGAGCCTCCTGTAGGATGGCACGGCCTCCCCACCAGGCGCTGTGTGCGGCCCCTTGGCTCTGATGGAGCCCCACGTCCCCGTAACCTCCTGCTGAGTTTGTAGAAACGAAACTTCACAATGTCAGAGTCTGTAGCAATAAGTAAATTTTTCCAGAACGTCCACATTCTGTGGGTTTGGGACATCATCTGAGTCAATGGCAGGCAAGGCCGTCTGTTCCGTGCAAGAGTGAGGGGCTGGGCCCTGCTGGATGGCGTGTCCTCTGGACGGACTCTGCTGGCTTTAGGGAAATTGTTCACGGAGGCCGATTGTGCCTTTCTAGCTTATTTCCAGGTTTCGTTGAAGTTCAGAGGTCCCAGCCCCCCTTTATTTGTAAACACTGATCCTCGTTTCCCTGTCTTCGCTAAAGTGGGGCATCTCCCTGTCGGTGGGGCTCTGGGGACGCGGGGCGGGCACCCGGCTGGGCCCCGGTGGCCAGGACCGACCGGCACAGCGGCTCTGCCCACCCACCGTACCGACGTTGGTACTCACTGCGTGGCTGGCGGACAAGCCCCGGCTTGCCCTGTGTGTAGCCTCCGCTTCCTGTCCTGTCTGTGCGCAGTGTCACTCCCCGTGGGGGCCGCGGGGTGTGTCTGCCAGGAAGTGTGGTCTGCCCCTGACAGCATCCGTCCCCCTTCGTGCGCTGTGCTCAGACGTGATGTCCCAGACCTGGTCTTGCCGTTGTTTTCCGCCGTGGGCGGGTTGTGGATGACGCCGGGTCTAGAGGAGCCACAAGCCAGCTGCTGCCTGGGAGCCCGAGCGTGGGACAGCAAGCCCTGCCGACGGCCGGGTGTGGTGGGGGCGTGATGGGTTGCCGCGGACGGCTTTGGGGAGCACACGCTGTTCAAGGGGGGACGTGCCTCTGGGCGTCCCTCCTGCTTTCGCACGGCTCTCCCGGGTGGGAAAATGCAGCCTGGGGCATGGGCTGGCCCCGTGGGGTGAGACATGGGAGTCAGCTCCATAACAGGGCTGTGGGGCACGTTGGGGACCTTTTCCTCCACACCCACCCCCCCCACACACACACTCGGGTGCTTTACCTTCCCGGCCTTGGGAGCTTTGTCTTGGGGCGATGGCCAGGGAGGCTGTGCGTGCCTGGCTCAGGGCGGGTCAGGTCGGAGCGGGTAGGTCTCCTGGCCTGGGTCCCCTTGGCCACAGTCGCTCCTTGTGAGACACGTTACTTGCCCAGCCAGGTGTGCGAATCTCTGCTTAACAAAACAGACGTGGGGGGATAGCGTCATGGTCCCTCGTCCGGAGCCCAGTCTGATGCAGCCGTTACCAGCCAGGAGACTTCCCGAGGCGGCCGCGCTGCTCTCTGTGCTGATGGTCCACAGCCCGCTCCGGCCAGCGCCGCCGCCCCGTGCCTGCTCGCTGACTGGGTCCCGGTGAACCGAGTCCCCGGTGTGTGCGGACCCACGAGGCGCTGACGGGACTGCAGACTACGGAGACCTCTGAGTTAAATAGCTAATCGCGGGTAAAGGGTCTTGATTGTGTCATAGTAAAAAAAGTCATGTGACGGAGGACACGGAGAAGCCCCAGGCAGTGCACTTGCTGACGTGTCTACGTGTCTTGTAACTTTTAGGTGTCGCCCCTCCCCGCCCAGACACACACAGACACTCCCTTTACCTGCTTGGAAGTTGCCTGTCCGAGGACCCGGGTCTCTCTCCTGCGGCGTCCCCCACGGCTGGGTCTCCTGGCTGCGGCACGTCGTGGGGTTCGGTGCCTCTGTTCTCGGGGTGTGGAACCGGGGTTGGCTGTGGCGGCTGTGTCAGGTCAGACTCGTGGTCTCCTTGCAAGGTCACTGCGCGGGGGCCGTGCGGGGGTTCCAGGGCGGTGACCGGTGACTCCGGACGGGGCTAGGGTGACGCTGTCTTCCCCGCAGCTCGAGCACTTGCATGAAGACACTGGGTTCGCCTGGAGGAAGCGGGAGTAGGGCTTTCCCCGCGTCCCAGCTCTTACAGTGACATCCGTCCCTCACGGCGAGGTGTCTCTTCAGTCTTCAAATTGGCGAAATCCCAGGTTTCAGCACGTTTGTTGGGTTTCTGTCCCTGCCGTTGCAGCCCCGTCATCTCTCCAGTGTCCCGTGTTGTTCCATGCGGTGTTTCCCCAAACCGGCTGCCCTTTGGGTGTGGCCGTGGGAGCCTGCCAGAGCTTCCTTGCCCCGTGGCTGCGGAGGGGCCTCTGCTGGCGGGGACAGCCAGCCCTGGGTGCCTTTCTGAGCGTCTCGGCTGGAGCGAGACGCGGGGCCGGGAGCTGAGCTGGTGTTGATGCCAGGGGAGCAGCGCGAGGGCTCTGGTCCGCGCCTCGGGTATGACCAGAGCAAGTGTTTGTAGTCTGGTTCCTGCCCCGTTTCTGTGAGTTTGAAGTTGTATCCGGATGGGAAGGGACGTGCGCACGTTATGTGCGTGTCGAAGACCGGCAGCTGTCACGGATGCGAACACACGAGAACGTACAGAACGTGTCTGCGGGCAGGACCTGAGTGTGGGGCTGTCCTCTGCATACGCTTAAATTCCGTGAAATTATCCCGCTTTTGGACTTGGCTACATGAGTTTTTCTTTCCGTCTTGTTCCAGGTGAACGAAAACTTTGCCATTGATCTGATCGCTGAGCAGCCCGTGAGTGAAGTTGGAAATCGTGTGATCGCGTGCGACGGCGGCGGGGGGGCTCTTGGCCACCCGAAAGTGTACATAAACCTGGTACCGTGTCATCTGTGCTTGTGGGTCTAGTCCCTGCTGTCCCGCCCCGCGCGGCCCTTTCGGCGCTGGCTCTCACCTTTCCTCCAACCACGTGGTAGGGGCCACGTGACAGGCACCCGTTCCATGGGGACGCGCTTAGTGTTGCCAGCACAGTCGTCCTCTTTCCTGCCATACCTGGTCTTGGTCTTCCCGGAACCTCACTTTGGAGGTTGTGCCCCCACAGGGCCTTGGAGGGGGAGGACCGGGACGTTAGAGCAGAGGGGTGAGCGGGGGCTGAGGCTCAGGTCTGCCACGGCGTGGACGCAAGGGAGGGACGTCAGCAGCACCCCGGCACCCCGTCTGCTTGTGGCCTGAGCATGCCTGCACTGGACCGTGGCCTGGAGATTGGTGGGCCTCTGCGTAGCACCCCACCTGCTCCGGTCCATGAATTCGGGGCCCGGGGTGGGAGAGAAGACGGGCGCTGAGCTGAGGCCGGAAGACATGCCAGGCCTCAGGGCGGTCCTTGGAGATGACCCTGTGTTCCGGGGCCGGAGCTAGGGTTCAGGCCCCTGCACGTGGCTGCCAGCGAGTCGCGGTGGAGCAGAGTCAGACCTGGGCCCCGACGCTGTGACGGTCCTCTGTCCCCTCGCCACCTCAGAGGGCTTAAGCCGTGTCTAGTTGATACCCGAGCTCAGGTTCGGTGCACGCTGTCCGGTCTGACGTGGGACGCGTTTAGACGGGAGCAGAGCGTGGCGACGTGAACTCTTTCTTCTGCGTCTTGCAGGACAAGGAAACGAAGACGGGGACGTGCGGCTACTGTGGACTGCAGTTCCGACAGCACCATCACTAGCGCGGGCCGTGCGCACGGCGCCTCTGCTGGGCCGAATAAACGGTGTTGGGACCCCAGACGGCGAGCCACCTGCGTGTTTCTTTCCGGGAAGCGGCGTGTCCTCCAAAGCGCAGACCGCAGCGGGGTCGTCCTCCGGGGCGCATCCTGCGGCTCCGCGGCCGTCGTCACGGCGGGGCCGGGCTGGGTGGCTCAGGGCGGGGTGGAGGAGGACCGCTCTGGTTCCGCGGACAGGGCGGAGGTTTGTCAGGTGAAGGCTCCTGGCGTGCCTCCGCACTCGGACCTGGAGACCGTGCTTCCCCGCCCCCCACTGTCCCCGCCGCTCACCTACAGCCACACTCCCTCTGTCCTCCTGTCGCGCCGGATGCGTGAGATCTTAAAGCCCGAGGCATCTGCCAGTCTGCGGAGTGGGGAGCGGAGCTGGGACTTGGGAGGGAAGGGGACGGCTGGGGAGCGTTCCCACAAGTCCGGACACATGGTCCGTGGGGTCCAGGAGGAGGCAGCGCTGGGCAGTGCGAGGTGAGCAAGGGGCGAAGGAGGCAGAAGGGAAGCCTGCACAGCGTGGGGCACGCCTGCCTCCCCGTAGGGCTGGCGAGGACACGCGGCTACGGATGTTCCGACTGAAACGTGTGAGCTCCGAGTGGTGGGGTCTGGAGAGGAGAAGACGATCTGAGCTTCCAGACGATAGGACAGATCAGCCGGCGGAGGCGTTAGCAGGAGGGCGGGAGGCTGCTCCGTCCTGGGAGCCGGAGACCGTCAGGAGCGTCACGAGCCTCGAACAGGCTCCTGTCCTGAGGGGGACGCTCCGTGGACCCCTGTGGGGCCATGGCGGTGGGCGGGGCCTGCCGGTGGTACGCGCCCGTCCACAGCTGGACACGCCTGGGGGTGCGCGGTGGGTCCTCGCGAGGCTCCTCTGGCAGAAGTGCTCAAGACCCACATCGGGGGAGGGGGCCAAGAGACCCCGGGGGGTCACGACGGGTGGCGGGGAGCTGGAAGGGGCCGGTGGTCTCGTCAGGGTGGAGTGGGAGCCGGATGAACACAGGAGGGGCGTCACGTGGCCTCGGTGTCCAGTGGCTGTGGGGCCCCGTCTGAGCCGCACCCTGCAAGGGAGCGGGCCTGACTGGCACGTGCCGGGACTTCGGGGTTGGAGGGCGGCTGGCAGCCCGGACACCCGCGGGAGGCGCCCCCCGGCCGAGCTGCCGGGCGCAGTGGGTCGTCTGTCCAGCTGGCTGCGAGTTGAGCCTTGCGTGGACGTGGAGTTCAGCAGACGCTTTCTCCATCTGTTGGAATGTGATGCTCTTCCCATTAAACATGGGCCATGGTGAATTACTCTGGTTTTCTAGGCGGAAACCGTTCCTTTGCCAGGAGAGGCCCCACACGCTCCTGGAACCCTTTTCCTGTGGGGCCTCGTGTGGTTTGGGGCCGCCTCTGCGTGTAGGTGTGGGTGAGGGTCTGTAAGCATTTCCTTTCCTCTGCCCCCAGTCTTGGCTTGGGAGTTAGCGCTGCACTCCCCTGGAGCTGGGGAGCCCCCGGGCTCTGCTCTCTGGAAGAGGAGGGACAGGGTTGCGGTGACTGAGTGAGGGCTCAGGAGGGTTGCGGGCCTGGTGCTGTGGCGGGAAGGTTTGATTTCCTGGGAGCTTCTGGCGCATTCACATTTCTCCTTGAGCCGGGTTTGGTGCCATGGACTCTTTTTCTCGGTGTCCGGCTGTTTGCCTCGTCTCGGTCCTGGCGTAGAGCTGCCGAGAGTGACTTCGTGATCTGCCGTGGCCTCCCCCTGCCCCCCCAGGGGTTATGTGGGCCTGTTCCGGTCTTTGCCGGTCTTTTCCGGGCTGCATCTCTTCAGAGGTTTCTCAGCCACTTAGTACTCTTCGGTGTATCGTCTGCTCGGCTGTCGCTGGTTTTGGTCTGGCTTCTGTCCGTTGTCTTCGATCCTGTGTCCTTGCCGCCCTGCTGCCCCCACTCCTCGAGTTGGAGGCTTTACGGGTTACTTCTCAGCAGTCCTCTTCTCACGAGCACTGAGTGCCACGAGGGTCACTGTCCTCTGCTGTAGCCAGACCCCTTGTCTCCAGCCACACGCACACCCCTGATTTCATTACCGTCCAGTTTTAAATGTAAGCGTGTACTTACCAGTGGCCAAGTGGATGGGAGTGTCCTGCTCCTGGTCCTCCGTACCCTAGTCTGAGGATGTGCCGTGAGCGATTCCGGCCTTTGAAATCCGTTGCTGGGGACTTGCTGGACGGCCGCTACACGGAGCGCCCGGGCGGGTGCGGCATGGCCGGGGGGAGCCGGGGGGCCCCCAGATGTGGGCTGGGCTGTTCCTCCACCACGTTTTCTCTCCTTTCTTGTTTCCTGTTTTAAAGACAAGCGTCTGGGGCTCTGCTGTCGGGCTCCTCAGACTGGAAATGCTCTTCTGATTACGAAGCGGATATGTTTGTCTCTAGTAAGACATTTTGTCTTTAGTCGGTTTGGCTTTTCTTCATTTGGCCACAGCAACTTCTGCTTGAGGCTGGCATTTGCGCGTTCTGAGTTTCAGTGCTCGTCTTCAGCATGAATGTGTCCTTGTGTTTTTAGCGCGTCTCCTGAAAACACAGCGTGGCTGCATTTTTGCCAACCCGTTTCCAATTCTTTGTGTTCTAACTGGAGATGTAAGTCCGTTTTTATGAGAGGTAAGATGCTTGGGTGTGAACGGTCGTCTTGCTCTGCTCCTTGTCCCAACTCGTGATTGGTTCTTTCTTTTTCTTCCCTTGAAAGAATTAATTTTTTAATTCTCTTTTCTCTGTAATACATTGCAAGTTGAGTTTTCTTTAAAATAGTGAAGACTGGGGAAATTATCAGCGGCTCATATGGTAAAGAAACTCAAATACAGGTCAACAGAGAAGCGATTCCATCATGCAGGGGAGACGGGAAGAGGCACAGGCAGACGCTGAGAACGAAGCACACGGGCAGATCGCTCGTGCTGGCTGGTGTCCGGACCCAGCGGCAGGGCCACGTGTGCCCAAGGGGAGCGGAGTTCTGCACGGAGATGTGCTCACGGGGCCTTGTCGGGAAATTACCCCAAGGAATCCACTGGCAGTAGAAAAGATGCTGTGTGCGTGTCCTCTCACGGCTGTTGGGCGAATTATCCCGAACTAGGGCCTAGGAGTTTCAGTGTGCTAGCTGAAGCCGTTAGAAGGGACTGTGCAGATGTGGCCAAGCTGACCGTGGCCGAGCTGACCACATGCTGACCGTGGCCGAGCTGACCGCCGCCTGGTGACTGTGGTCCAGCTGACCGCCGCGTGCAGACCATGGCTGTGCTGACCGCCATCGGCGCAAGGGCGTGGCCTGGTCAGGAGCCTCTGGCTGGATTCTGCAAGACGCCCGTGTGTCGCAGCCCATGGCTCACTGAAACCCTGGCCATTTGGGAATGTGGTTTGGGTGACCCCCACCATCCTCTCTGTCCTCAGATTTTATGTCATGTAATAAACCACAACCCTCCTGTTTGCATGCAGAGTTTTCTGACAAGAGAGTGTTCTGTGAGCCTAGTGGTTTGGGAATCTCGTAGCCAAAGAGGTCACTTCCTGTCAGGCTGCAGAAGCTGGAGTGCGGGGTTCACACAGGGTGCCCCCAAGTCGCACTAGCCTTCAGGTCGCCTGGCAGACCCCATAGACCCCGACACCTGTGACTCTGCTACCGGTGAGCCCTGCCCCAAAGATGAAGCCTGGAGTGGAGGCCGGGCGGGCGGCGTCATCAGGCAGGACACGGGCTAGAGGTTGGACAATGTCATCGCGCAGAGATTCTGGGGCCTGCCTGATGTCATCCACATGGAGTTTGGGTGACATTGTGGAGGGGTTGGGTCCTGATGGCCGGAAGCCTGGAGGTGTGGAGTTGGGTGATGTCACACGTGGGGCATGGGGTCTCATGGGGCCCAACTGATATCATCCACCAGGAGCATCGGGCAGGGAGGTGGGGTTCTGGGTGATGTCAGGGGCCCCCTGGGTCGGGCACACCAGGAACGGGCTTGTGAGTTTGAACCTAGTGTGTGCATGTGCGGCAGCCTTCTGGGTTTCGGGTGGACAGGCTGGCATCTGTCCCCTCCCACAGTGAGGTTGGGGACTTAGAGCAGCCGCAGACACCTGGGGGTCCGGAGACGAAAGGTGCGGTTTCCAGCGCTGCCTGAATGAGCCACCCCAGACCGGGGCTTGGAACATGGCACCGCAGGCTCTCGGGCTGGAAGTCTGAGGTCGGGGCGTTCCCAAGGCCCCCAGCGCCCTCCCTTGGAAGACACAAGCAGGCCTCCTGGAGGGCAAGCCTGGGGTCCTGGGTTTGCAGACCATCACTATCTCTGCCTCAGTGCTCGCCGGCCCTCCTGTCCCTGAGTGTCTGTCCTCGTGTGGCCTTCCTGTAAGTTCACCAGTCACTGGTGGGGTCCCCCCGCTGCACTGTGGCCTCGTCTCCACCATGATGTCTGCGAAGACTGGCTTTCTAAATGAGGCCCATTCTTCCGTTCTGGGTGGATGAGGGTTCTGGGGTCACTTCTGTGGGGGCACGCCCCTGCTCACTAGACTTTGCCCGCCTGGCATCCGACGGCAGCCGTGGAGCAGGGTCAGGTGTGCAGGGACACACCTGCAGGCGTGGGGACCGGCCTCACACCGGCCACCTGGCAAGGGCTCAGCTCGGTGTGTGTGCAGAGGGATGGCTTGTCCCCACAGGGAGCCACAAATGAAGTGGGGGTTCCCCTCTCTACGAGAAAGTTTTCTGATGAAACACACAAGCCCGAGGAATTTGCATCAGAAGGTAAAAGCGCCATGTTTCCGTGTCCCAGTTAATCTTGAGGCATGAAAATGGAAACGGCAATTTCTGAAACCAGGTGAAGCAAACAAACAGCTATTACAGTGGGAACTTCCGGATACAGACTTCATCGGCCGGACCGGACGCACAGAGGAGCACTTGAGACCCCCGCCCGAGGCTTCGTCTGAGGGTAGATGAACTCAGAACAGTGAAGGCGCCGCGGTGCGCCTGGCGGCCTGTCCTGCAGGTGCGGGAGCGGAGGACGGCCACCCCAGGCGCAGCTGCAGGGCCCCCTTCCCGCGGCCTGTCCCGACCCTCCACAGCCTCGGGGGAGCTGCTCCCCACGCTTGGCTGCCGACGCTCGCTTTCCTCCCTGGGGTCCCTGGAAGGAAAAGCAAACGTTACACGCACTGGGCTTATGCAGAGGCCACGTGTCACCGTGGCTGGTTTTCCAGAAGCAAGTCGGTAAGCTCCGCCTACGGCTGTGTCCCCGCGGCGTGGTCACCAAGAGAAGCTGCCTGCCGCAGCCGGGACTGCCATCACCGGGACCATCACGGCTCTCGCCGAGGCCCTGCCTGTAGGAGAGCCCATGTCCCTCGGGAAGCACGGCCCCCATGGCCCCCACGGCCTCCAGCTGAAGACAGACCGAAGAGAGTCAGGTCTCAGCAAGCCCACGAGGGGACAAACGTCAGACAGCCCCTCTCTGCAGAAAAGAGCAGGGTGAGGCCCACGTCCACCCGCTGTTGAAGGGAGCCCCGTGAACTCTGGAGGCTGGAGCGTGAGGCGCCCCTTGGGGCAGGGACAGGGCCGCGCGGCCGACTGGTGGGACTGGTCTGCAGGAAACGCGGCCCAGCTGCTGGACTGGCCCGGCAGAGCCCTGGTGGGGGCACAGCCCATCGGAGCTCTGTCCGCGGCGAGCGTCATCTCCACGGGCGGTGAGGGGCTCTCGGGGTGGCTCCCCCTTCTCAGTGACCGCTGTGCTCTGCAGGCTGGGATCGACACCGGGAACACTGCCCCACAGCAGCCTGTACGGGGATCCTCCGGCCCAGTGTCCCTCCCGAGTCCCCTGCGGTGCGTGTGGCGCCTGCGTTCCCCGGGGCACTTAGCAGGAGGTGCTGGGCATGCACGTGGGCTCCACCTTCCGGGGAGCAGAGGACCATGGCCATCTGCGGACAAAGGACACGTGGTTTGGGGACCGGCGAGGCCTGGATTTTGGCCGGCGGCTCGGCTGGTGGGGCTGCTGGGATGGTCTGCCAGTGAGGTCCGTGTGCGGGCGTGTTTGTCGGAGCTGCCCGTGTGTGGCCTGGCCCTGCTGCCCCACCCGAGAGCACCCGCGTATGAATCCTGCCCAGGCTCGGCCTGGGCTCCTGGTGCTCACACATAGGGGCTGCCAGGCCCAGGGACCATGGAGCGGGAGGAAGGCCACTCGTGGGTTTCCTCCCACCAGCCTGACGGAGGTGCGTCTTACTGGCTCCAAGACCAACGCTGGATGCTGCCATGGGTCCCTCCTGCAAAGGGACCAGCCAGGGCCTCGGGGTCACCCTACCTGGGAGTGACCCCACTCAGGGGTGGCGACTGTCTCTGCTTTCCCAGCCTCTGCCTCGCCTTTGGCAGGTACCTGCGTGGTCCCCCAGACCAGTGTCCCTGTGTACTAGCCAATGGGCCTGGGGCACAGGATGGGAAGGAGGAGTGGCCCCCGTTGTCAGACTCAGGGATGCGCTGGGAATGCGAGCTTCTCGTCCCTGTAGCCTTGGCCTCGCTTGGATCCCCACCCAGCAGGCCTGGCGGGGCTGGCCTGCTGAGCACGAGGACCCAGCTGGCCATAGCTGAGAGCCCCCTGGCCATCCAGGCCATTCCGTGCCCAGCTGGGGTCTCCAGTAAGGTGACGGCAAGGCCATTGAGCCCTCAGTCTCCTGGGGTGAAGGCCTGGGTCCCCCAGCAGCTGACGCTGCCGAGGAGAGCAGAGATGGTTGGTGCTGGTGGACGAGGCAGCTGCCCCGCAGTCAGTTCAGCAGCGGCAGGTCCTCCTCTGGCTCTGCTGCCCGTGGCCGCGAGGGACTCCGAGCGGGGCCGAGCCGGTGCCGGCAAGAGGGGCTCGCCGGCGGCTGCACAGGAGCCCAGCCTTGGGTCCCTGCGGCTGCCACCTGCTTTCACAGGTTCCTGAGCGAGGCTGCGTTCACCTCCTTAACCACGGCCGTGCTGCCCTCTGGGAGCTTCCACGCCCGCCTGCTCACCCCTGTATGGCTGTCCCGGCTACTGGGGCCCAGGGGCCACGGTCTCCCGGGGAGGCCGCGGCTTGTTGGACCAGGTTCCTAGATGGTGCGGACCACGTGTACCTGCTCCGCCACGGCTCAGAGCCCAGACGGCCTTTGCCCTCGCCGCCCCCTGTGCCCCACGTCTGGCGCCCATAGCCTCGGAGCCTCCTGGGGCGGGAATCCGGGTCTGGCCCGACTGCGGAGCTGCTGGTGATGAAGCCGGCTCCTGTCCGGGGGGTGCTCTCGGAGAGAAGTGGCCCAAAGGATAGGCACCGACTCCCCAGCCACAAGGCGAAGCAGCGGTTTGGAGATGAAGAGGATGACTTTGCTAAGAGGAGGCGGAAACCGTGGGGTCACGTCCTCCCTGGCTTTGCCGCGGCCAGACGGCAGTGATCGCGTGTGATCGTGCGTGTGTCCTCGGGCTCTGGCCGGAGGCCGGGAGACCCTCACGGAGCTGATCACCAGCAAGCGCCGTCTTGTACTCCGGGTTCTCTCGCGAGGTAAGTCTCTGTCCCGCCTGATTTACGTTTCCTCCAAGAAATCAGTCACGCTCCTGGACGCGGAGGGAGGGAGAGGCCGACGGCACGCAGAGCGTGTCCCCCGGCCAGCACGCCCCCACCGTTGTCCGCTACCTGTCTGGACACAGAGGCTGGTGGCTTTCAGACGGACCCAAAGACCCCCACCAGGAGAGAAGGCAGCGTCCACTTGTGGCTGCCGCCTTCTGACTCGGGGCAAAGCTGCCGTCCGAGACGTGTTTCATGTGGTGGGAAATGGCCGCACTTAGCAGAAGGTGCTTGTGGGGACGAAGGTGTTTTCCGGGGCGGGCCGGTCCGCGGTGTCCCACCAGCGTGGGTCCGGCTCACAGCAGCTGTGGGAGGGGGTGGGGACCCGGGACACTCTGCACCCCAGCAGACCCAGGACGACCACGGCTGGAGGCCAGCGGGACAACAGCCTCGGCCTGGATCCTTACTTGGGGGTCAGCGCACCCTGACTTTTCTGGGGTTTGCTGCCCCTTGTTCTCTGTAAGAGTTCAAGCGCTGACGTCTGTAAGGCCCGGCAGCGGGATGTGGAGGCCGAGCACCCCTCGCTAAGGCGGAGCGGGCTCCGGAGAGCTGGGGGGCCATGGCCGGGCCCGAGGGGGTGCCTCGCCCAGCTCGCCTGTGTAGGAGTTGCGGCCCTGCTCCGCCAGGTGCACACGGGGGTGGGGGGACGCCTCCAGGGGAGGGCTCTGAGGCCACCAGACGTGTTTCAGGGCCAGAGAGATGGGGAAGGACGGGGACGAGGGAAAGGGAGGACGCCAAGTGACTGGATGTTGGGGGTCAGCAGAGGTCCCCTCTCTCAGGAATTGCTGACATGAGCCTAGCAGGTGGGCGCCAGGGGGGGCAGAGGGACAGAGCCGGCTCGGGTCTCGGGGTCCTCCCCTGCTGACTCCGGCGGAGCGTGGCAGTGGGGGCCGGAAGCGGCGGCCTGGCCCTGTCCCCGACGGGAGCCCTTCCTCACCTCCTCTCCGTCTGGGGTCCCAGAAACAAGGAAATCCAGAGACAACTGTGTTTTCTAGGACTCTGAAGAGATTTTTTTAACGTGGAGAAATGAATTTCAGGTTTTTATCTGGATCCCTGTCCAGCCATCCTGCCTCCCGTCCCTGGGACGTCTAGCAGCGAGAGCTGCCTTCCACGGTGATCCCTGAGAATGTACCTGGAAACGTTCGTGGTCGGCAGTTTCTAGAGCGGACAGAGAGAACCTCCAAGCCTCGGAGAGCCCCTGCCCTGAGGGGGGCCACGTGCTCTGTCCCCGGCTCCTCCGCACGGCGGGGCCCCCCTGCAAGGGGGAAGCCTGCGGCCCTGGGGCAGAGCACCGTCCTTGGCCAGTGAGTGGAGAAGAGCTTCGCTGAGGTCAGGAGGCTCTCGGATGGCGGCCAGGGGTGGAGGCTCACCCGCTTGAGGGCTCCGAGGCCCTCGCCGTGCACCAGCAGGGGCGCGATCCTGTCAGCAGAGAGCACTGCAAGCCGGGGCTTCCCCTGAAGGGCAGGTGCAGGGGAGGCCTCGCGGGGCGGCCACAGGGGGCCGGGGGCCCTGAGGAGCGTGCGGGGACACGGAGCCTGGCACCGCCAGCCCCCGCCCGGCCGCCAGCAGAGGCAGCGGCACACAGCCGTGGCGGCAGGACCTGGCGGGTGACCCTTTGAGCCGCACCTGCCTGAGCCCACAGACGGGAGGTCAGGACCTCGTGGGAGTGATGCTGTGGCCCTCGCCTGCCCCAAGAAAGGGGACGGACGTTTGGGAGACCCGCCCTGTGGAGTCCTGGCTGGGTGGACGGAACGCCTGAAGGCCGCTGTCCTTCGAGCCCTGAGTGCCCTTCAGTGGGGCACCCGGCCAGGAGGCCATCTGCCGGGACCTCCCGATGCGCCGGCCGGTGACCTTGTGGGCAGGTCGGCAGGCCGCCTTCTCTGCCCAGCGGCGGGCTCTGCGGCTGTGATGGGGCGGGTGTGCAGCTGGGCGCGGCCCCCTAGCCCCGGGGGTGACGGGCAGGAGCCGCTGGAGCGAGGGTGGACCGTCCTGCTGGGCGGGCGAGGCGGGTGAGCCTGGCGGTCAGGGTGACTGCAGACCGGACCCTCCCGCCTGGCCGGCGTCAGCATCACGGCACTGATGTACCCGATGCAGGGATATTTATAATTTAAGGTGATGGAGTCCGACCTGACTACCTTTTAGTCAGTCGCTCTGAAATGCACTGAGTGGTATAAACTATGGACCAGGGACTTCTGTGTATGCACATGGTCTGCTCTGGGGACCGTCCCGTGGCACAGCGGGCCTGGGGACATGAGGCAGGGGACATGATGCCACGGGCCCAACACGGACAAACGCTGGACCAGCCAGCTGCCCGCTCTGGGATGTCTCAGGTCCGGTAAACTCTTCTTGCTTCGTAATAATTACGTTTTTCTGGCTTGACCTTTATCTTGGGGGGCTTCTGGCATTCTCCTAATTTAGAGACTACACCGGAGAGAGCTGGTTTCCAGCCTCACAGAGATGCCCGGCATCACGCAGACATGGCGAGGGCAGCGAGCTCACGCCTGGTGCGTTCTCTGTGGCTCTGCTCACGGCTGCGGTGGACCCCAACACCAGGAAGGGCAGCCCGGCATTTCCTGGTCCAGGAGCCCTCAAGGCACACGTGGCTCGTGGCTCTTTGACCTGAGTGCCCACAGCCTGTGGATGTCCACCCATCCAGCCCGGCCCTGGAGGAGACGCGGCTCTTGCGGTTGGAGAGGACTCCGGGCCTGGCTCGCTAGTGACCAGCTGGGGGCTGCCCCCCGCGCTCGTCTGTCGCATGCGGGCCGTTCGGACCTCCTCTTAGGGGAGCTGTGGGCACCGAGGTGCGTCTGGAAGCCCAGAGCGCAGTGGCCGGCCGCATGGATAAGGTGGGAGGGACAGGACACAGTACGTCCGTGCACCATGTCTGTGGGCAGCGAGGACCACGCCGGATCTGGACATGGGGACCGCTGAGTTGAGATGACCAGACGGGGCACCAGGAGTTGCCAGCGATGAGCGAGCGGAGTCAGGGGTCTGTGGGCAGTGATTTAATCATCACGCTCTGTGTGTCAAGGAGGGGTTGGGGACATCAGTTAGGCATCAGGAGCATAGGCTGCCCAGAGGAGGCCATGGAGAGGGAGGCGGGGCGAGCGTGGCACGCGGCCGTGCCTCCGACTGCTGGCTCTGGGGCTCGTTTGGAGGACTGGGCGGTCCTCAGTGGGCATGTGCTGGCCCATTCAGCGCAGCCGCGAGGCTGTGGGTCCGTCGATGGGAAACCGTGGTCTGGTCCCGCCGCACGGGGCTGGCATGCAGGGCTGGCGTGTGGGGCGCTCCCTCTCCGGACGGCTGTGGCCCAGAGCCCAGCACGGTTCCTTGCGCTCCTGGGAGTGTCCCGGGTGCGGCAGCCGGCAGAGGTGCGCCCCGTGTCCTCAGGGGCACAGTTTGTGTGGTCTGTTGCGAGGCCCCTCTGCGAGGCCCTTGCACGCCCACCAGGGAGCATGGTGTCCTGCTCTGGCCTTGGCCCTGGGCCCCGGGAAGACCACCCATAGGTGTCCCATGTGCCCCTGCAGCTCAGACCTCCCCCGCGGAGCTCAGCACCCCTGCCCTGCCCGACATCGGCCCCTTCTCGCCTTCTGGGCCTTCCAGTGCTTTGGTGACCGTGTGCGGCCTGCGGTGACGGAGTTCCGTGCCCGACTGGGAGTGAAGGATGATGGGACGGTGGTGGCTTTGGTCCAGGTGGTATCGTAGCCTCCGGGCGTGCGGACAGGCGGGCGCACAGGCTCTCCCTGGGACTCGGACTCCGGACGCACAGCCTGGAGCGCAGAGAACCAGGCCAGGCAGAAGCTGGTGCCACTGTCTCCCGAGTTCCCGGTTTCTGTCCCCGCAGGGAAGGTCGTGGGAAAGCGGTGGTGGTGGCCAGGAGGTGAGTGCGTGCGTCAGCCCCGTGAGCTGACCTGTCCGCCCTCCAGCCTGACGAGGTCCTGGCTGAGACCCCCCCACTACACACAGCCTCTGGGGCTGCTGACAAGACAAGGAGTCAGTGTGGGGGGCGCCGGGGCTGTGGGGGCTGGCGGACACCTCCGGAGGGGGCGGTGGGTGTCTCCAGCCCCATTGCTCACCAGTCTGGACTCCTGGGTATGTTGGGGGCCAAACTAGCCCCAGTGAGCAGGGGGCCCCGTGGCCGGGCCCCTCACCCAGCGGGGTGGCCGTATAGAGGGCAGCGTCCCCACGGGGGTCGTCTTCCCATGATGGCGGGCTGGATACACCTGCGCTCTGGGCCGGACTCAGCCTGGCCAGTCGTCCCCGTGGCTGCGTTTGTGAACAGTCTCCTCCCGCTGCTGGGCCTGGGCGGGAAAGGACGTTATTGTTATCTGATGGCCTGTGGCCCTTCTGACTGGGTGTGCCTTCTGGTGGCACGTAGCGTCTT
Source organism: Meles meles (assembly GCF_922984935.1). NCBI lineage: Eukaryota > Metazoa > Chordata > Mammalia > Carnivora > Mustelidae > Meles > Meles meles. Next base: position 183,290,569 of record NC_060068.1, on the reverse strand, counting down.
CCGACCTCACCGGGCCTCCCCGTCTTGCTCCTCGTCCCTGTGCGGCAGACCGGGTCTCTGGACAGCCCTGTGGGTCCGCGGGGTCGGCTGCTCCCACCTCCTCTGCTGCTGGCCGCTCCTGCTGCCAAAGCCCGTCCTGGGCCGTTTCAGCAGCTCCTTCCGACGTGGCCGTTTCTCCTGGACCTTCTGTGGCTGCGGCTGGTCTCCTGGGACTTCGGTACCGACGACATGTCTCAGGATCTGCCGTCACGCCTGCAAGACGGCAGGTCGTCCTTCCCCTCGGTGCCCGAAGGACATCATCCCGCGTGCAGGGACGTCGCGTGCCCTGGCCATGAGTCCTCTTCTCCGGCGTGGTCCCGAGTCAGAGCCACCGCCTGCCCTGTGCGTAGAAGCGAGCTCTGCCTGCAGCCTGGCCTCCGCTGGGTGCTGTTGCTGTCCGTCGTCTTTCCTGAGCTGCCCGGGGAGCTAAGACCTCAGTTTGGGATCAGAGGGTGACCCCACCATCAGCTGCGTCCCTGTGGCCCGCACCGATGTGTGTGTGTGCAGACGCGCTGGTTCTTGCTGGAAGGCTCAGCCTGCGGACTCAGAGGCCTGCCCTGGCCTCCCTCCTGAGGGCAAGAGGCCGAGGGGGTGCGGTACGGGTCAACGGGTGCACCGGGCTCGTCCTGCGTCCCCATCCTTCTGGCATGATGCAGGCTCAGCCTCACTCCCCCACAGTCCCGGAATTCTCTCGAGGGTCGTCTCTCCCCACCTGCACTGAGCAGAGGGGATGAGCCTGCAGGAAGGCGAGAGGCAGTGGGACGAACTTTCCCACGGGCTCCAGGATCCAGGACAAACCTGCGACGCTTCCCAGCTTGTGCAGCCCGCCTGGTGGAGGCCCGCGGAGAGCGACGACAAGATTTCAGCTGCTGGGGCCGGGAGCCCGGAAGGCCAGAGGACAGATGGAAGCAGGGCATCCTGCAGTCGGCCCGTTTTCCGAGCGCAGTGGTCGCCCCACTGGTGGCCTCCCAGCGTTCTGCCTGGCAGGGGGTGCGCCGTCGTCCTGGTCCCCGCGGGGCGCTTCCCTGGGGCACAGACGATGACCTTCGCTCGGAGGTGTGGAGCTTTTGCAACTCCAGGACGTTCTCTCTGTGGAGACAGGCGGGATGGACGTGACCCCCGTGGCGCTAGTGTGGGGGGAGGGCCTCGCGCTGGCCGGACGCACTGCTCCCCGGCCTCACGGATGGGGCCCGCGTTCACAACGTGCGCAGTGTGGCCGTGGGCATGGAAGCCGAAGGTCTGAGGCGGTCGTGGCTTCCAGAAAGAACAGAAGGAAGTGCTCGCCATCACAGCCGCTGACCTTCTAGAAGCCCAGACGCTGTCCCGCTCGTTTCCGTTCTCTGTGTTTGTCTCCGGCTCCCACGCACGCAGGACTGTTGTGACAATGTCGCGTCGGCACCGAGATCCTGGAGTTCAGTGTCTTGAGGAACCTCAGCTCCGCATTCTAACGCCGTCCTGCCCCGTGTCCCCGAGCTAGTGCCGACGTGGCCCTTCCTGCGGGGACCGGCTGTAGCTGCGCCACGGTCCACCCGGCCTGAGTGGTGCAGCCGGGAGCTCCGCAGGGCCTGGCTCGTCGGGGTGCGTGGGGCTCACGTGGGAACAGCGGGTAGGGATGTGGAAACTGACTTACACAGAGGAGCTCGCACCAGCTCGACGGCTGATTTGAATTTCTGTCATTCTGTCCCTGTCCTTCTCTCTGTCTCTCGGCACACGGCCACGTGCACACCCACACGCGCATGCGCACACACGTACCCGTGAGTACACACCCTGCACGGCCACGTGCACGACACACGTGTGTGCACATGCGCTCCAGGGCCAGGCACACGTGTGCACACACCGCAGACGCACGCCTGCATGGCGCTCTCCTCGCCGTGATTTCGTCCTTCCCGTCACCTTCCTCACGGATGCGGACAGCCCCGAGGGCTCACGAGTGAAGCCACTGCCGGGCACGTTTGCGCTCCGTGTGGCTTGGAGAATGAGTCAGAGTCCCGGACTTCAGCCCGCTGCAGCAGGGAGACCGGAGGAAGCAAACCACTCAGCCTCGCAAGACAAAGATGTGTTTGACTTGATGTCAGTTTAAACTGCCGCTAAGATCCCAAGTGAACAGAAATAAGCCAAACTTGCTGTCCGTCCTTCACACGCTGGGTCACTCGCTTCTGTCCCTCTGCTCCTCTCAACGCCCCGTGCCCGGGGCCCCCGACCGCCCGCTCGTCCCCGGGTGTGTGTGTGTTTTTGAACAGCTGCACTGAGTTAGATCACGCACTGTTTCGCATATAATTCACTCCTCGGACGTGTACAGGTCAGTGGGTTGTGGTGTGTAACGTTGTTTTAATAGTCAAGGTATCACATATAAGCGTAATATCTACTGTTTTAACCTTTTTTAAGTGTACAGTTTAAGGGCTTTTTAGACATTCCCGTTGTCGTGCAACTCTGCAGAACTTTCCGTGTTCCTGGACGGGGCTCTGTCCCCGTAGCTCCCGGCCCCGTGCAGCCCTGGTGCCACCGTGCTGCCCTCTGTCTCGGCAGAAGGGACGACCGCAGGCACCTCCCGAGAGGGGACGCATCCTGCACGTGTCTTCCCGTGTCTGGCTTGGTCAGCGCGTGGTGCTCGGGTCCGCCCGTGGGAGGGCTCAGCATCCCCCGGCCGGCGGGGTGAGTGGAGCCCGCTGCATGCAAGGCCCGTCTCTCCGTGCATCCGTGCGCGCACACCTGGGCCGCTTCTGCCCCGCGTCTGTTGTGACCCAGGCTTCTCCGCACACGGGGATGCCAGGCTCTCCTTGAGAACCTGCTTTTCACGCTTCAGGTGCACACCAGGAGTGGAGTCGGTAGTTCTGTGTTTCTCCATTTTTACTTCTTACATAGCGTCCCCTCTCTCGGGTGCGGGGACACCCATGGGGTGGGCAGATCCTTCCAGGGCCCACCCTGCAGCTCAGGCCCGCGGACACAGTGACGGACACTCCCAACCCCGCGCCCGGCCCCTGGGTCGGGAGGGGGCTCCGCTGGGACCCGGGGGGATAGGCAGACACGTCCGTGAGCTGGGCCGCTCCTGTGGCGCATTCCCTTCTCTCTGGCAGTGCCCACCACCCAGCTGCTACCGTCCCTCCTGTCCCTCACCCGGTCCCCCATCCTGTCCCTGCGGCCCGCCCTCACGGGTCAGCCAGCGGCACCTGTCGAGCCTGGACAGAGTGACTGGGAGGGGACCCGTCCTCCTGGAAGGGACCTGGCCTGGGCTCTCTGGAGGGTCCCCTCCCGATCCCTCACCATCGCCGAGGAAGCATCCGAGGCCCCTTGCCCTCTCTGAGGCCTGTTCTGCACACGACCACTTCCTGCCTCTTCCCCAGGATGTGAGCCTCGCGTGGGCATGGGTGTCCACAGCCGGGGCTGCCCGGGGATGTACGCCACGCGGGGCAGGGGAGCACAGCCTTCCTGGAATCAGAGACCCGGGGCCTGCTTGACTTCTCTGGCCCAAGGGCCGGGGCTGGCGGGAGGAGGGGTGCCTTCTGGAGAGACTGGGAGAGGGGCAGGCAGTTCTCTGCCAAAAGGCCTGGGGGGCAGTGCAAGGGGGGCCCTGCTGGGTCCAGGTGCCCTCCCCAGTCGTTGGGGAGGCCCAGAGGCAGGGCTGTGCCCTCTGTGCGGTGATGCCCAGCGTCAGGCAGGCAGGGGTTTACATGGGCAGAGGAGGTGAAAGTGGCCGGGACAAAGGTCTCCCTGTGTCCCATCCCGAGGCAGCACTTTCAGACGCAGCCAGCTGCTCAGAGGACAGCTTTCCCTCAGGAGGCCAGGGCAGGATGGAGCACACGCATCCCTTCCCACGTGCTTTCGTGAAAGGACAATTGGAGGGTGAGGCTGAGTTTTATTCAAGAAGCATTGGGGCTTTGCAGGGTTTCTCCGTTGGCTTCAAGAGCTCTGAAGGGAAACAACTGACCTTCTGGTTGTCTGGCATTTGCACACCTGGGCGGAGGGGCGGGAGCACCTGGCGAGCCTCCCGTGCGGTCAGAGTGCCGGCTTCCCGCCCAGAGCCCAGGAGGAGAGTCGTCCCGTCCGAATCCAGGGGTTCTGGGCAGCCACAACGCACTGGTCAGTAACAGAACCAGGGGCTGAGCCTGTGCCCGCTCCTGACTCCGGGGCAGCGCATGCCCCTGCCGGTCACGAGCTGTCCCACGGGTGTGCCCGTGACAACGGGTGTGCCCGTGACAGCGTGTGTGCAGAGGAGCGGGGGCCTGTTTGGGAGACGCTGTAAGAAGGGAGGGCAGTTCTCTCTCAGCTTCTCGTTGGTTCTGAATCTTTGTCTAAACGCCCCACTAAAGTCAACAGTTGGGGGCAGCAGAAGGCTGAGCCAGGGCTCAGGTGCTTGTGAAGCCGCTGACTGCTCGTGGGGCAGGCGACGCATGTGCTCGGTGACCAAGGCCTTGAAGTCCACGGAACAGGCCATCAGCAGGCACATGGCTGGGCCCCTCAGAGCAGGAGGGATGACTCATCGGGGGACCCCCACTGTCAGATGGCAGAGCAGCAGACATCCAGGGCTGGGAAGTCCCTCTCCTGACTGCAGTCTGGTAGACACCTCATGGATAGACATGGCGGCCGATGATGGGTGGATGCATGGTGCATGGATGACAGGTGGATAGAGAGACGATGGGTATGGATGGATGGATGATGGGTAGATGGATGGATGATGGATGGGTGAATGACAGGTGGATGATGGGTAGATGGATGGTGGATGGATGATGGATGGATAGATGGATGGATGATGGTTGAATGGGTGGATGGATGGATGGATGGATGGTGGATGGTTGAATGGGGGGATGGATGGATGGATGGATGGTGGATGGTTGAATGGGGGGATGGATGATGGATGATGGGTGGATGGATGGATGGATGATGGATGATGGGTGGATGGATGGATGGATGATGGGTGGATGGATGGTGGATGGTTGAATGGGGGGATGGATGATGGATGGATGAATGACAGGTGGATGATGGGTAGATGGATAGTGGATGGATGATGGATGGGTGGTGGATGGATAGATGGATGGATGATAGTTGAATGGGTGGATGGATGGTGGATGGTTGAACGGGGGGATGGATGATGGGTAGATGGATGGTGGATGGATGATGGATGGGTGGTGGATGGATAGATGGATGGATGATAGTTGAATGGGTGGATGGATGGTGGATGGTTGAACGGGGGGATGGATGATGGATGGATGAATGACAGGTGGATGATGGGTAGATGGATGGTGGATGGATGATGGATGGGTGGTGGATGGATAGATGGATGGATGATAGTTGAATGGGTGGATGGATGGATGGATGATGGGTGGATGGATGGTGGATGGTTGAACGGGGAGATGGATGATGGATGGATGAATGACAGGTGGATCATGGGTAGATGGATGGTGGATGGATGATGGTCAAATGGGTGGATGGATTGATGGATGATGGGTAGAGAGGGGAAATGGAAGGTCTGTTTCAGAAGACGCTGTACAAAGACGGAGAGAAATGAATCAGGTTGGGATCTCGGTAGACTGCCAGTCTAATAACCCACACTTGGAGGTTCTCAGCCTGTTCTGAAGCTCTGAGTTTGCCGTGTGACCAGGGCTGCAGGTGGGTCTGCGTTCGGCTGGCTGCTGAGATGAGCGTGTGTCCAAACGGCTTCCCGTGAAGCCGGCCCTGCTGCTGGGGAGGAGGGTTCGCCTCTGGACTTCTCAGGAGGAAGCACCGCCCTGACTGGACCCTGGCGGCTGGAGCCACACCTGCCCGGCTGCTCTGCCGCTGCTGACACATGTGGCCGGTGGAGGCAAGGACACTGAAGTGCGGGCTTTCCCGGGGACCGCAGGTCCGGTAAGGACTCAGCGTGGCTGCCACGGCCTCACAGGGAAGCTGGAGGCTCCCGGGGTGGCTTCTCCGTCCGTGAGGCGGGGCAGTGTGGCCACCGGCAGGGTCGTCATGAGAAGCGGGGCGGGTGCGGGGCTCAGTATGGAGCCACCTGGCGAGGGTCGGGTCCTGCCACAGGCTGCTCGTCGCTGGCCCTGGTTCTCTGTGTTCTCTGTCCGGAAGGTGCAGGGCTTCTTTCCGGTAAAAGGAGTGAGTTAGGGGGATACCTGCCGGCCCAAAGAAACAGCCACGGTAAGTTGTAAAGTTAGAAAATTGAGGGGTGAGGCCAATACAGTTCTGGATTTACCACCCAAACCCCAAACCAAGTTGCTGGCCACCATGGCAGGTGGTGGAGATGCGTGTTCTCACTTGCGGGGGGCCCCGGGCTCGGGGCTCGGGGCTCGGGGCAGGGAGGTCAGCACAGCCCCTCCAGGGCTGCTGAGCTTGGAGGGGAGGGAAACCGTTCACCTTGCCCCATGCATTTCTGCGCTCTGCGTGCTGTACGCGTAATTCTGTGACGCACAAAATTCAACAAGCAGTTGCTTCTGGAGCCTCTTCCCTAAGATGACTTCCCCTGAGGAGCCTGGAGGTGAGTGTGTCCCCGTCCTGACCCGTGAGACCGCGCTGGCTGGGGCAGCCAGGAGCCCAGCGAGCCCCTCGGACCTGTAACCCCACAAGGCCACACAGATGTTTTAGTGCTACCCTTCCCCTGAGCCCTGACGTCGCGCTCCGCCCCATCCCATCTTCCGTCCCCAGATGTCCTGGAACGCGCTGCGGCCCGTCTTCCACCGGCACGCTGTCCCTGCATGGACGCGTCGGGCAGTGGCTTCCTCCAGCCCGGATCTGGAGGCCAGAGGTCCGAAGTGGAGGGGTCAGCAGGGCTGGTCCTCCTGGAGCCCCTGAGCGACACTGTGCCCCGGGCCCCTTTCAGCTTTAGGTGCTGACGCTCACAGTCCTCGGTGCCCCCCGGCGTGGAGGAGCCTCGTCCTGCTGTGTTCTTGCCTGGCGTCTGCGCATCTGAAACTCCCTCTCGTGAGACGTCATCACTGGGTTTAGGGCTCGTCTTAACCTGATCGCGTCCGGAGAGACCCTATTCCAAACAAGGTCACACGCCCGGGTCCCAGGCCCCCACCATCCCAGCTCGGGTATGGCTTGCTTTCTCACGGGGCTCAGATCTGCACGGACAGAGGTGTCACGGCCGTCCCCTCTGAGGATTTAGTGCGACACAAGCTCCATGGGGGCCGTGGCCCCTCCCCACCTCCCCGGGGCACCGCGACAAAGACGTCAACCCCACCTAACAGCTCCAGAGGACGTGCGGCCATGCCGGGCCTGCTGAGCGGAGCACGCAGGAGCCCCCCATGCCGGGGCCAGCGTCCCAAGCGTGTTCTGGGGCCAGAGCAGGGCTCCGCACTCCGTCCATGCAGCAGCGCCTCCCGGACAGAAACGGCTGACAGGCCAGGTTGATGGGACATGGTCCAGGCGCCAGAGGAGGTCAGGACCAGCTCGAGGGGAGTAGCGGACGCTGCCCACCGTCCGAACCCCGAGCTCTCCGGCAAACGGCGGGTGTTGGGAAAGCTGCTGACAGCCGCCGAGAGCGGCGTGGTTTCCCTGCACGCGGACTTTGCTGATGCGCTGAGTGTGTGACGAATGTAATTTGCTCCTTTTGTGAAACGTACGGAAGATCTGTTCAGCTAAATGAGCCAGTAACGTGCTAACGTCCACGGCAGGCGGTCACGGAAGGTGCGTGGGTGAAAGACGCACTTGCAGGCCAAGCTGGACCGCTGGGTCGTGGCACGACACTGGGAGCGCGTGCCTGGGTCCAGGGTTAAAGACTCAGCTCCAGGAGTCTCCATGCCGCTGAGCTTTGGTGTAATATCAAAGAAGGATCCACAGTATCTGAAAACACTACTAGAAACGCCTTTGCTCTCCAGCCCTGCATCTGCGTGGGGCTTGGCTGTCCTCGTCCTTCAGCCGAAGCCGCGAATCCAGAGGGAGCTCTCAGCGGTCGCTGCGGAGCCAGACGAGAGAGGGGTTCGAAAAACATAAAACAGTCCCTCTCTTTTCACTGTTTTTCTTGAAAATAGTTTCAGTAACAGTGTGTTCCGTATGAAAACGCGTGTGATGGATTCGTTTCTATTTTTAGACGAACTGCTGCGCATTTTCGCGTGACCTGTCCTGACTTCCAAAACGGCGAAGACCGTGGATGCAGGCCCCACAGGGAAGTGTGTTGGTGCCCCTGCGACACGTCCCGGGGCCACGGCCGTGCGGGTCCTTCCTCTCCCGAGTTTCTGCCTTGCCGGTGTCCGGGTGAGGACACCCCTGTGCGTGCCAGGAGCGGCACCTGGCCACGGCATGCGGAGGACAGGAGTGCTCCTCGGGGGGCGCGGGCGCTCCAACAGCACGGCCTCCTCGCAGAAAGGCCCGTGCTGGCCGCTGGGCTCGGGGCGACCATCGGTCTCACCACATTCTGTATGAAACGCTTTTCTGCTCCGCGAGCTTGTGTAACCGTGGACACAGGAGTGCGCGGAGGGAAGGGGGTCCCCTTGCCGTGTGTCCAGCAGCGGGCGGGACCGTGACCCCGGGCGTCTCCCATCCGCTCCTGAGCTGGGCGGCGGTCCCCAGCGTTGCCTCGTCGGTCGGCCGTTGGGAACGTGTTCATCCATCTAGTGCGTCGTTAAAATGAAGGCTCTGATTCATTTCCCCGAAAGCATTTTCTCCATGACCTCGTGGGCCTGGCAGGAAGGTCCCGGCACCGGGCCTGTGTCGGTAACTCTAGTCACTGTGGGACATCCGCATCCTCAGTCGACGGTGACGCAGGCCTTAGCCGAGGACAGGCCGCAAAGTGCAAGGCGGGGACCGGGAAGCAGTTCTCCTGAGCGGGCAGGGACCCCACTGCCTGGGCGTCCTCCCTCCGGGTGCTGCCGGCCGCACAGAGAAGGCCCCGTCCGGCAGGTGCGGGAGCCGAGCGGGCGTTCTCTGCAGCAAAGGGAAGGACCCCTCGGACAGGTGTGTCAGAGGCCACTTCGCACCGGAGCGCTGCTGACGTGTAGCCCCAGCCAGCGGCCTGCCGCAGGGAGCCGTGATTTACTGGTGTGTGGGCCAGGCGGGGTGTCCCGGCTCGGGGCCCTGGCTGGCTGTTGGCTAGTACAGGGCAGTCTCGGAGGGTGACCAGGTACCTGGCCCCGTGCCCCATGTCTCCTGCTCCCAGGCCAGTCTGCCAGCTTCAACCTCTGCTCCTTTCCGGATTAAAATTCTCCTCCCGTGTGAGCAGGTTAGCTGCCAACGGCCTCGGGAGGCCTCCCAGTCACAGCCCCGGGGAAAAGCCGGCCTGACCTGATTGTCCAGACAGAGAGTGCACACCGAGGGCCTGATTGCCCAGTGGATGGGGCGCCCCAGTGGGGATGGGTGCGCGTGGCCCAGGCCCGTCCACCGCCGTGGGCTTAGGGTGAAGCTGGCGCCTGGCGGAGGGGTGCTCAGGCTGAGGGTGGGGACCACGGCTTCTCCAGCAGGAGGGCCCCGCCCCGGGCTCCAAGGGAATGGCCGGCAGGTGAGCTGACGGGAAGCCTGGCCCCGGAGCCCTGAGCAAAGGGCCCTACGGGAGGCGGCGGGTAAGGGACGGAGGCCCCGCGTGTGGGGCTCAGCGTGGTCCCCGCTCTGGTCCCCACTCCCATGCAGACAGCCCGCTTCTCCCTGCCCCCACCCCCTCCCAGAGTGGCCGGCGATCAGGGCCAACGGGGAGGCCACATGGACATGCCCGGAGCCGCCGCGGGACCAGGGAACTCGCTCCACGTGAGCACGGCCCTGCCCTGCCGCCTGCACCTGCTGCGGAGCCGCGTTTGCCTCTGTCCCGGGGACACCTGCAGCACTTACTTGCCCCGTGGCCCCTCCAGCTCAGCCTGGTCCCTGGTGGTGGCCCCCGTCTCCTTCATGCAGCACGCGCGGGGAGGGAGGTGGCCTTCTGAATGCCCCAGGCAGGCCCATCTCGCAGCCTGGCCCTGGGCCGCGTGGCCCTGAGCCTCTGCCCTGGCTCGCCTGTGCACCCTCCGCACCCTGCCTGGGGCTGGCGCCCGACCTGGCCGATCCTGCCCTGGTCCCTGCGGGGCGATGCCCCGTATCCAGTCCACGTGGGATGGGGGTCACCGCTGAGCCCTGCAGCCCCTCCTGGTTTCTGGGCTCCACTCTGCCCCCAAGGACCTCCCCAGACAGGGAGGAAGGGCGTGTGCCCAGCCTGAGCGAGGGGATGGGAGACCCGGAGGCGGGTGGTGGGGCCGGCGTCTGCGCTCGGCTGGCTCACCGCCCCACCCCCGCCGTCCACATGTCCATGCGTCCACGCTGGTCGCCATGGTTCCCCATCCACACGCAGAGCGCGGCTTTCCTTCCCCGGGCGGATGGCAGGTGCTTGTCCTCATCTCTGTCACGAGCGTTTGGGATTGTCACCAAAGGGCCATCTGGCTGCGGGTCCCTGTCCTGACAGCCGGGGTCCCAGACACTGACTTGTCCTCCAGCCGTCAGAGGGGTGGGAAGGAACAGCGTCCTGACTGGGGGGCGACGGGCCTCAGAGCCGGACCGACACCCGCTCACAGCAGGAGACTCGCAATCACACGCTCACAAAAGGTCACATTTGCAATAAGTAAAAAGGAAATGCAGGTAATTGGTTCTGGAGCCCGTTAATGCCTCGGCTGGCCTGAGAAACAATCTGACGGACTTGAAACCTTTTTGTTCCGGTAATTAAAAATGAGATTTCATTATATCATTAAAAATGAGGGCCAGTGCGGCATCCTCGGATCCTGTGATGCTGTCGGAAGACGGAAGGAAATGCGGCAGGCACCACACACACGCACCGGGTCCCCGGGTCCAGGCTGGGAAGGAGGCGGGTCCGCGGGAGCTGGGGAGTCAGGCCCCACCGCGAGGTCTGCGGAGAGTGGCGGAGAGGAGTAGTGGGACGGACAAAGGCGCTGCGGCCGGCTTCCGGATCAGGGACGCGGCTGCCTCGCCCAGACCGGGCGTCACGCTGATGTCACCGGTTTCTGTCCTCGCAGCAGGTCCCCCGAAAGTCCAGACAGAAACTGCGTCCTGGGACATGTCACCACACGTACGCTCTGCGGGGAGGGGCCACGCCTGAGATCAAGGCAGCAGTTCACGGGAGCTACGGTTGGGTGTCATTGCTCCACCCCAGCTGTGAATGCTCGGCCGGCACCGTCTTCAGACTCCCAGGGCTGCTTCAGGAAGACGGGCAGAATTTCACCGGTGGGATTAGTGTGTAGAGTTCAGACGGCTTTAATGTTTCCGCGATTGTGTTGAAATGATCCCGACGCGGGAGGCTGCCGCGGGAGACCGTGGGCTCTGGCCACGCATCACAGGCCAGTGCTCTGACCGCCCGCGTCCCGTGCGAGCCTCGGCTGCAGCCCCGGAGTCTGCAAACCCAGCCATGGCTCCCCCACAAGGAAGGGTCATGAGGTTCCAGATCTTTCCTTTTGTAAGGCACGTTACATGAGTCTTCATGAGACCCATTTAGTTTGTAAATAGAACAGGTAGTTTCTGCCCAAATTTTAGGGTTAAGAAAAATCCTGTATTAGATGTATCGTGGCCATAACAAAATTATTTCCCTAATCTCAGTTTTACGTAAAAATAAAATTACGTGATGGAGAAATTGTGATTTACTCCCTGGTTTATTTAGTGCCCTTCCTCATTTGGATTTCCAGCCTTCAGTCTTATTTTTTGCTACAAGAAATTCACGATTTAAAGTTTTCTCCTTTTATATGAAGATCTTTAAGCTGTGAGTCAAACTCGCTGCCGCGTCAAGGACGATGGCAGACGCCGCCAGGATGTTTCGTCGTTGAAAACCCGGCACTGAGGACTGTGGGGTTCCCAGCGGCTCCCCTTGGCCGTGAGGCGAGTCAGCGACCCTGGGCCTGGACTGGGCACCTCGTCCTAGCTTGTCCCGGGGTGGGCGCTGCTCCCTGTGGAGGCGGGACCCACCCTCCTGCTTCCCAGTGCTCGCTGCTTCTCCCTGCCCCGTCCCTGTACTCCTGGGCCAGTTCTGCCTACTGTCCTTGGGGCGGCAGGGGGCAGCTGACGTCCCGGCCTCCACGTGCGGCAAGAGCTGTCTGTCCGCACAGCCGCCACCCCGGCGGGTCAGACTTCACGTAGCTCCCGCCCTCTCTGTCCCCTGGGAACCCCCATGCATTCCTGGGGCCGGGGTGCTCGTCCCATGGCACTCCCCTTGCTGTCCTCCCCCAGACCTCCTGTGGCCACATCCTGCCGTCACCAGGGCCTTCCAGCCACAGTGGTCTCAGTAGGACGCAGCAGCCGCGGGCAATGCCCCAGGGCTGTCCCACGAGACCCGGCTCAGCCCTCAAAACCTGAAGGAGCCGGCGACGTCCAAGGTCACACTTGGACCGGCTGAAGCAGGCCCCTTCTGACCCACGTTATGATCGCCGGCAGGAGAGGGGCAACTGGGGCTGTGCTCACAGGTGTCCCACCAGTTCAAAGTCAGGACTGACCCAGTGCTGACACCTGCTTCTGATTGTCCTTGCATTTCTGGACGGGGCCGGCGGTTTGCCTGGTGCCCCACGTGAGCGCGGGACCGGGCTCACGGTCGCTCAAATGTCTGCAGGCCCATCTCCCATGCCCAGGGCTCAGACACGGGCTCAGAGTCTCCTCAGCAAATGCATTTAAGCCGTTTTAACGGGGAAAGTCCCCTTGTAACCCAACCTTGAATTCTGCAGTGCAAAAAATGTTTGTGAACGGCGACAATTACTTGGCCGATTATGCCTACAGACACATTTAAAATGTGATTTAAGGGGCACCCGGGGGGCTCAGTCGGTGAAGCGTCTGTCTTCGGCTCAGGTCATGATCCCGGGGCCCTGGGTTCGAGCCCTGCGTCAGGCTCCCTGCTCAGTTGGGAGCCTGCTTCTCCCTCTCCTACTCCCCCTGCCTGTGCTCGCTCGCTCTCTCTCCCCCCGCCCCCAGATGAATAAATAAAATCTTTTTTAAAAAAGATTGATTTTAAAAAATACGATGGAAGATCAACCACCCCTGGAGCTCGTCATTGAAAGGAGAACCGAACGAGTGCGCGACTCCCTTTCCCTAAAAATATTACAGCGACCACTTCAAAATGGAAAATGGCTTTCGTGCTGATAAGATTGAGATTTTAAGGTACGAGAGTCGAGTGAATTTGCTGCTTCTATGGGAACGAGCCCAGGGACCCACGTAGAGCCGGTAATGAGCACAGGGCGGCCTCGCTCCTGCCTGGTCTGCGGAGCCTGGCACGAAGCCGAGAGGACGCCAGCCCACACTCGGGGGTCCCTTCCCTGCAACACGGACAGAGCTTCTGTATGAGGTTGACTGTCCTCATCCGAAGATTTGAGGAAAATCCATATTTTTTTTAAACCAGGAATATTATTTTATTTTACTGTAAGTCAGAAAAAGCAGGTCTTCCGGGTTCCTGTCCAGGAGCACTCTGGGGACAGGGACATGGCTTCGGGAGGATTTCGTGTAGGGCACGAACAACTCAAACGGGGTAAGTGCAGGTTCTCCAGGAAGGTGAGGCCTGACTCAGGAGCCCTGCAGCCGTCAGGAACCCGCGGCTCGTGTCCTAAGGCGTGATGATCTCCTGCTCCTGACTTTCTGGATGTAAACCCCGTGGCCGTTTGTCCGCGTGCGCCGGCTTGGAGCTGGGGGGCGTCGGCGGCAGCGCCGCTCCGGGCAGAGCAGAGGAAGGGAGCGCGCGGGCCCTGCGGACACGCGCACCCCTGCTGTCCCTGAAAGCGGCCGGGCTGTCCCATGGCTGCTGAGGGTCTCAGGTCTCCCCTGGCCCTTTCCACTCCGATTCGGAGCAAGGGCTTGGAGCAGTGACCAAAACCAATTTCTCAGACGAGAAAGGTGTGATCTGATCGTTGGTGGCAAAGGGAGCAGGGGGTCCCACCCGCTGGAGGAGGCCCCGTCCACGTGGCTCCGAGGGCTCCATGTCAGCGAGCCCGGCGGCGGAGTGGTAACAAGCCGTTTTCCCGACGCTGACTTATTCTGAAAGGCCTGGGTGTTCTCCAGTGTCTAATTAGCCCAGATGCTCCTTCTTCCTGTTTTGAAACGAAACCGATTCGGAGGACGATCGTGGCTCACCTGGGGTCTGGGTCTGTGGCCCAGGAAGTCGTTTGTTATTTTCTCGTGACGGCGCATGGCTGGAAGGGTGAGGGAGAGGCCAGCAATAACTCCGCGGTTGCATTTGAGCCTGAAAAAATGTACTATTGATCGATAAGAAAATGGGACTGCGCCGCTGTTAGCACCGACCGTGATCTTCTCCGACCCTCCCCCGCCTCGCCGGTTTTGTTCTTGAACGTTGTGTCCCGTTCCAAAGGCCTGTCCTGTCTCGTCCCTATTTAAGTGAGACGCGATCGTCTTCATACGCTCTCGTGTTGCCACAGGACATTTCCTTGATTTCCTTGTCGCTCCGTGGTCCTGGCTCCGTATCCTCTGCCCGGTTCACACAGCGCTGGGTCTGTCTGGAGCCGCCCCAGAGCCCCACCAGCCGCCACGTGACGCCGCCGTGTCCGCGGGTCCTCAGAGCGGATGGCTGCTTCCGACGAGAGAGGCCGTGTCAATGGGCAGGAGGCCGAGCCCGTGTGCGCGCATGTGTTGGCATTTCTGCGTGTGCGCGTGCGCCTGTATGTGCGTGTGTCTCTGTGCACGTGTGTGCGTGTGTGTGTGCCCAGAGGTGAGCCTCCCTGGAGACCCCAGCGGCCTCCTCTGAGGGCAAGTGGGACGGGAGCGTGTCACCTGCAGGGAGGCCAGAGCGCAGGACCGGTCCAGGAGGACGGAGGTGTGCCCGTGGGGCGCTGTGCATGGGGGGGGGCCAGGATTGGAAGCTCAGGGTTCAGGTCAGAGCTCAAGGGCTGGTCCACACTGCCGACAAGTTGTTGCACCCGTATGGGGTTGGATGGTGTCCCCCGAATTGCTGCCCACCTGGAACCCGCGGGCACCACCTTATTCGGGAACGGTGTTTCCGCGGGTGTGATGGAGTTCAGATGAGGTCATGTGGCTTCAGTCCACGCAACCGGTGTTCTCATGAGAGGGCCGTGTGGACAGGGAGGCCGGGCTGGGAGTGAGGCGTCTGCAGCCACTGGGGCGGGCAGAGCTGGGTCGGGGGACCCTGGAGGCTGCAGCAGGAACAGCCCCCGTGGGCACCTCCATCTTGGGCATCAGACCTCCGCCCCACGAGACAACACGCTTCTGTCTGCTGGAGGGGAAGCAGGACCCGGCTTGCTGCCCACGTGTGGCACCATGCGCTCCCGGGGGGCTCAGGTCCTGCACAGGAGCTGGGGGTCGGGCCCGTCCCTGGGGTCACCAGGCAGGGCGCAGGCTCCAGACCCTGCTGGGCGGCTGGGGTGGGCCGTTCCACGCCAGCGTCCCCGTGTGCCACGCTGGGCTGGGGACGGCTGGACTTCCAGCAGGAGCCCCATGGGCCCCTGAGAGTGCTCCCTGCCCCCGCTGTGGGACAGTCCGGCCCCGCAGAGACTGGGGGTGCCTACTGGCTCGTTGGCGGCTCCCAGGGAGGCCACCGCCTTGGGCTGGTGCTTCTGTAAGAGTCGAGAACGGTGCGCAGCGTGTGCTCACAATACACGGGGCTCTCTGGGCAGGAGGGCAGGCGAGGCCCAGGACCCCGCGGCCGGCCCTTCCCTTCCCCACCGTCTCTGCTCTCCTGCGGGGCCCCCTCCGTGTTCTGTCCCTTCTCAGGGGACAGCAGGGGAGGAAGGGCCAAGATAAGCTTCTCGGGGCCGGGGTTATCTGGCTGACCTTTGGAGAGGCTGGAAGGGGAGTGTTGTCACCCAGAGGGCGCAGAGGGGTCGCCGTGTGGGGAGCAGCCTCCAGCTGCCAGATCGGTCAAAGGCAGGCCCGCGGAAACAGCCCAACGGCCGGACCCGCTGTCGGCGCCGTCAGCGCCACCGCGGCTCCCAGACGCCCAGACACGCCTGCCGGCACGCATGAGTGCGCGTGAGTCCTGGGAGGGGCCCGGGCCTGGGGGTGGGGGGCCCATAGGTGGCCTGGCAGGCCTGGGTGGGTGGGGGCGGTGACACTCTGTGTCTGGGGACGCGGTCTTCAGAGTAATGACGGAGCGGAGACCTTCCTCCGTGTCCCCTTGGGCTCGGTCTTCTGTCCTGCGTTTTCCAGGAGGCCACGGTGTCAGAGGCACCGGCTTTGTTCAGAAGCCCAGGCCTTGCACTTGGGGTTCTGCATTCGTTTGTAAATAGCAGCCTCCTGCATGTGAAAGCCAGCAGGATCCTCTCCCTTCCTCATACCAAACAGCCCCGCTGCCTCCCAGATGGCCCCTGCATGGGGAGAGGAGATTAGGAAAACAGGGTTTTCCCCAGTAAGCCTGGGTTTCCAGTTCCCCGGACTGGTTTCAGAGTCGAGGGGACCGTCCACGGATCAGCGTTGGGGACCGGAAGACAGGACAGCGCCCACGCTCTGCGCCACGTGCCGCATTCACCGCGCCCGCATCTGGGGTGGGGGTTCTGGGGTCACTAAAGAGCCCCTCACCACGGAAATGACTGGAGGCTGCTCTTTGGACACACTGTGGTTTTCATATCGTTATAAAGATACCTTGCCTGTGCTTCGTATAAGATACATTTTATTTTATTTTTTATTTATTTATTTATTTTTTTTTAAAGATTTATTTATTTGACAGATAGAGATTACAAGTAGGCAGAGAGGCAGGCAGAGAGAGAGAGAGAGGAGGAAGCAGGCTCCCAGCCAAGCAGAGAGCCCGATGCGGGGCTCGATCCCAGGACCCTGGGATCATGACCTGAGCCGAAGGCAGAGGCTTTAACCCGCTGAGCCACCCAGGAGCCCCTGATACATTTTATTAATCGTACGTTACACGTGTGTGGCCAAAGAGAAAATCATTTTTCAGGGCAGAAAAGGTGTGAGTTACAATCTTTTAAAGAGAAGTTTTCTAGATTATAAATGCCATTCTCTCATAAAAACTGATCAAAACGATAAAATTAAACCCTGATAACCTCGTATGTAACTGAGGGGCACTGGGCTGCCTCTGGCTTCTTCATAGTCAGTGCAGATCTGAGCAGATCAGGCGCTTTCCACACCCAGAAAACCCCTCCTTTCCGACCAAGCCTCTGTGAAAGCACCTGCCACCAGACCCGCCACGGGGCTGGCCACGGCACAGCGGGAAGCTTCCCATGCTCAGAAACCATGGCCCCGGGCTCCTGTTCTGGCAATGGGGTTTCTCCTTAGGAGTGGGGGGTGGGGCTGTCCCCGCTGTCCCCAGGAGCCCGGTGATGGACACGGGTGTGGTGCTCAGACCATCCCCAAACATGGCGTTGGTGGGAACCGCTTTGTCTTCTGCCACATGGAGGGCGTCTTCAGGAAGAGGGACTGTCAGACCCCAGTGTTCCTGGGGTTTCCGTGTTCCCGCGTGGGCCCCAGGTGAGCGCCCGTCTGGCCTTGGTGACCCACACCAGCTTGCCGGCGTCCTCTCGAAGGCCCTGCTCTGTTCAGTTTGGACCGAGGCGGGACGTGGTGTGCGGCGCAGGGTACCAGCCGCAGGACGCTCCGTGCGGGGCACTTGCAGGGGCTGTCCCCAGTCCGCACACAGGGCTGGGTGCACAGGCCCGGTTTCCCGTCTGTGGATCGGGTGATGTGATCGTTCAGATGATGCGTTTGTTTGTTTTCCTGGGATTCAAGGTAAGAAACGGGTCGGCAGGATAACGCACGCCACGGGGCTGGGCCGCAGGGCTGGTGGGAAGGCGCCTCCGACGCCTTGCCCGAGGCCGGGTGCTTCCTCCTTGCGGCTGTGGCTGGTGGACTAAGCTTTCTGAGGACGGAGTGGAGTCCGCTCGGCTTGGGCGGGGACCGGGAGCTGCTCGCCTTGTGGGGGCGAGTCCCGGGTCTGTTGCAGAAAGGGCCACTCTGTTTCCGGTGCCTGGACCAGAGCCCTGGTGCGGGGGACAGAGCCCGCACTTCGGGTCACCCCGGTGCTGGAGCGCGGCAGTGGGCTCTGCCGTGGGCTCTGCTCCAGAAGACGCAGGCGGACGGCGTGTACCGGCCCAGTGTGCAGGGGGCTGTCAGGCCGTCCTGGGGGGAACGCTGCGTGCGGCCGTCGGGGCTCAGGGAGGCAGTGGAAGGGACGCGGCGTTTCTCGTGAGGTTGGGGGTTCTTTTGTTTCAGCTGTTGCTGTTGGTTTACTGCTCCGAAGCCACATGTCCTTCCCATGCAGCGTGGCGGAAGGACCCAGGGCTGTTGGCACAGAGACTCTGCAGGGTCCCGGGGACCCTCCCCCATTCGCACCTCTGTGTCGTCCCGTCCCCTCTGAGTGGCTGGGAGCTAGGACAGCGTGTAAGCGCGGGAAGCAGCCAAGTTAACGCATGCAATTATGCGCACGTGACCACACACCCACGAGCTCATGGTAGTCAGACGTGCGCGCCGGAGGCCGGGAATTCTGCCCAACACATGCGTACGTGTGCACACACTCACACACGCACGTGTGTGCTCTCACAGTCACACGCACCTGCACACACGCATCCACAAGGCCTCAACTCTCAGGACAGGGTCACGGACCCTTGTTGGGGGTCTGGCTGTCCCCGTGTCTCCCTGCGCTGGACCCAAGGGCAGGCTTCTAGCCAATTCCGGGGGAAGGTGCCCAAGAGCCAAAGGGACTGGTCTGCAGAGAGCCGACCGAGCCCCTGATTGCTTTTGAAGAAACGTGCACGTACAGTTATTGTCCACGGATGGTTTTCTCAGGGGCCGGGGCGGGGGCAGGTGTCCACCAGCACCCGCCTCGCCATGTCTGGACACAGAAAGCCTTCACCGCGGTGTCTCCAGCCCTATGATGGCGCTGCCGACCGTGGGAGTGTGGGAGTGTGTGTGCGCACACGTGTGTGTGTGTGTGCGTGTGTGTGTACTCTGCCTGTCACCAGCTGCGCAGCCTTTTCCTTCTCGGGCCCGTTTAAAAGCTGACACTTGCTGGCCGTGGACAAAGGCCAGAGACGACGTGAAGTGTGGACACCGGATATGCGAGAACTCTGTCCGGCGTCCTCACCGGCCCGCAGGCCCACATCCGTGCCCGGGGGTCTGTCTGGAGCCGGCAGCCTGGGGCCCCCGGAGGTCCCGGCTCTGTAGATGTGGGGGGTAGCCAGGGGTGGGGGCTGCCGTTGTTTGGGCCATTGTTCCGGTTGTTTCTGAATCAGCCCTGGGCCGTGCTTGCCCACAGGGAGGAGATCCGGCTCCCAGGCCGGGCTGCCAGCGGATGGGGCAGCAGCCGGTGGGGCCGGCTCCCTTCCCCCACTGGCCACGGCTCCCCCGACACCGTGGCTGCCACGTCCTGCTTCCCAAGCTGTGTCCCAGAGCGGCCTGGCCTCTAGCCTCCTCCTGTGCTGTCCCAGCCCTGCCGGGGGCCCGGCACCGAGGGACTCGAGGGGAAGAAGACACGGTCGTCAGCCTGAGGAGCGCAGCACGCCCAGGCCAGAGCGGCTGCAGGGGGGGCGGGGGGGGGCGAGATTCAGGTGCAATGGTCTTTCCCTCCTCGTCCCGTCCTTTTCTCCTCTCCCTGCCAGTCCCCTTCCTCCCGTCATCTCCCCCCGCCCCCACAGTAGCCACATGTTAGCGCCTGAACTAGACAAAGCCACACTCGGCCCAGCAGCCACGCCAGCCACGTGGCCCAGGCACAGAGCCAGATGAGCCGGCCACAGCGCCTCCTGTGCCCGTAGACGCGTTTGGGGTGTCTTCTCCATGGGCGGCTGTCCTCCCTGTGGACGTGGCTGGGGAGAGCCGAGTGTGTGTGCCGCGGACACCATGGACCCGGTCCGGACCTCACCGGTGATGTGACCCCAGGGGCGGGCTCCCCGGTCCGGGTGGGGCTGCGAGTGCTCGTGTGACACGTGGAGGCCACGCACACAGGGCCCCGGGGTGGCCGGACGACAGCGCCGGGACAGCGCAGCAGACATACAAGGATCGGATGGGCCACGACTCCACGTCGCGGGAGGGTCACGTATTCACCGAGACTCACCGCACGGTTCCTTAGAGAGCCGCCCCCCCGCAGCCACGCACACAGAGTGCACACGCACCCACGTGTGCGAGCACAAGCACACTGGTGACCATCACACAGGCCTGCCCGTGGCACGGACGCACGGGCATGTGGGTACAGCGTGTGAGCACACGTGTGAGCGCACAGACACACGCGCGCGTGCCCACGAACACACACGTACGTGCACAATGCCACAGCTTCGGTGGCCGGGGCTTTCAGTGCCTTGGGTCTCCTGGAACTTTCTGGAGCTTCATGGAAAGTACGACAGGCTCTTCTCCGGCAGCTCTGAGCTGCTCAGGGAGGCTCTGTCTGTCTGCGCCGCTGTGGACTCACCCTCCGCCTCTGCTGGGCGGCCAGTGACAGCTGGAAGGCCGGGAGGTGTCGGCGCGGCGTGCTTTCGTCACCTCTGCCTGTCACTCGGACCCTCTGCCACTGTGGTATTTGGAAGCGGTCCCCGCTGCCGTGGCTCCTGCCGCAGGACGTGAGCCGGTGGCTGCCAGATGACACCCGTCGGCCGGCCGGAGTGGGCGCTCGACCCCGCGGGCACACGCGGGGAATCCACACGTGGCTGGCGGCACTCTGCAGCCGTCTGGCGCATTCCAGAGGCCCTGGGGACCTGGGGCAGGGCAGGGGCCCCCTCCCCCATCTGAAGCCTGTCCCCATGCCACCAGCAGGAGAGCTGGGCCCAGTTGGCCTGGAATATTCGCTCACCAGCCAGGTTGGCCTCACATTTCCCCCCCCTGCCTCTCCACGTGGGGGCAGGAATGTGAGGCGGGAGGCCGGCCTGCCTGGGCCTGCAGCCTCCCCTCTTTGCACCTGGCTCAGGTCCTCTGGGGATTTCTTGGGGCCCCCCCGCCCCGAGCACTTAACTCCTCACAGCCTGCGGCTGGGGTCCGCCCCACTGGGGCCTGTCGGAAGTGTGGCTGCTCGCAGCCGGCCTCGGCGGGACGGGGGCGTCCGGATCGCTCACTGCCCGGTCCCATGTTCCTTTCCTTCCTGTGCAAGAGACATGCTTCTTACTTGGATTAACAAAACAAAAAAAAATCCTGAGAAAGAACAAAAAACAAGTTTAAGGTGGCTTTGTCGCGGGAAGCACGAGACAGTGGGTTTCTTCAGGCAACTCTACTGCCACACTCTTGCTTTCTTCTTACTTTTTTAAATGAACAGACTTTATGTCTTTCAACGCAGGTTTAGGTTCATGGGAAACGGGAATGGGAGCCCCCGCGTCTGCCTCTCCTGGTCACCGTCTTGCCGACGTGGCGCCCTGCTGGGCTGTCCCTGTCTCTGTGTGTGGTTCAGCCTACACGGCTCACTCCGGTGTGGTTCCTTCCGCGCGTGGGGACGTGCAGCCTACGGAAGTGCCACGGCCCCGCGTCCTCCGTCCTCCGTCTGCCGCGTGTTGTCCCGGACACGGACGTGTGCGTCCTTCTCCTGGCTTCTCCCTCCACTTAGCAGCCTGCCCTGAGGGGCCGTCCACGTCCTGCACATCCACTCCTGCCCCGTGGGTTTCGTGTGGGTGGCACGGGTTCTGCCCCGGGGCTGTCCACGGGCCTCTGCGCTTCCTTGCCCGGAGCGCCCGTGGCAGGCCCCGTATTTCCTCCTCGGCCTGGCGGGGCAGGCGACCCTCCCCGCGGTGTTCGCAGCTGGTCTGCTCCGGGCAGGGATCCGTCCCCTTCCGCCCGGGGGCTCATGGTAGGGGCCACGGGCACACTTCCACTCTTCGGGATCGAGCTGGCTCCGAAACTCAGGCTCGACCACCCGCATCACGGCTGTGAGCCCTAGAGCTGCCCACGCACGCACACGCACACCTGTGCCCACATGCACACACATGTTGATGCTGTCGCGTGGCATCCAGACACCTTCAGAGATAAGGAGTGGCCAAGGGTCTGTGCTGGGCCTTGTCTCCCAGCCCTGTGCCCAAGGGGCCCATCCCCCGACTTCACCCCCAGGTGCGCCCCAGCACCGTGGAGAGGCTGACCTCGTAGGCCGAGATGGGAGGGCGCAAGCGCAGTGAGCCGCTGCTCGAGGCCCTTGACCCAGTGAGGCCGGCCTCCGCCTGATGGGGGGGCGGTCAGCTCCTCTGCAGACACCCCCAGATGTTGAAGAGCTGCGTTCCCCCGCCTGGGCTGCTTCCTGCTCTGCTCCGTGTCCCTCTGCGTCCTGGCCATGAGGAGGGAGCAGCCCCCGTGGCACAAGCCTTCCTCATGGTGGCTGGCAGGAACGGGGGCAGGGAGGAAGCTCGCGGGGGGCTCCCACCTCCCGTCTCCAGTGGCTCTCGGAGCCTCTGCCCATGTCCCATTGCTGAGGCAGGTCACGTGGCGGAGCCCGAGTCAGGGACGGGGAACGCGTGTTCTCCCACGGATGACGAGGCAGGTCACGGAAACGTGCTTCTTCCTACAGAGGAGCGGCGGGGGGGGGGGCGGACTGTCCTGAAACGCGCTCCTACGGGCCCCGCAGCACTGGGGCGAGGCTCGGGCGCCTTCGCAGAACGTGTTCGCCACGTGCACGTGCCGCCTGGCGGGCGTGGACAGTGCCACGCGAAGGCAGGTCCCACTTGCACCGCACATTCTCGTCCCTGAAGAACGTCTTGAACGTGGAGTAGACACGACGCTGGTTCGCGGACCAGCACCAAACCTCTCCTGAACAGGGGCGTGGACGTGAGTGACCCGCACAGCTTCGGATGGGCTGATTGGGAAAGCGGCTCGTCTCCCTTCAGTTTAACCAGAAACTTAAAGCTGAGTTATTAGCCGGAATTGGGTTCCGGACCTCCGCTCGCGGGAGCGGCAGGGGGAGGGGGTCCCACCTGGGTCCTGGGGGGCGCTGGGGGCGGGGCCTCGTGCTCCCGCCGCCTCGCACCCCCCAGCCCCTGCACAGCCCCTGGCCAGCCCCCCAGCCTCCTGCTGGGCTGCACACGGAGCCAGAACCTTCCGCACGCGGCCTTCCGGGGGCAGTCACGGTCCGGCCTTGCCCGCCACCGCCCTGCCCCGAAACAACCCAGCCGGACGTACCTGTTCGGGCCACGGAAATCTCTCCTTCAGGAAACGTGCGGCCTCTCGGCCCCCGCAGCACCGCAGCCCCCCTCGCGCTGGAGCGGGACCCTGAGCCCCGATGCCGCTGGCCAGCCCCCGCCGGCCCAGCCCGGTTCCCTCCCACACATCCTCCGCGGCCCTTTGGCGCATGGAGGAACGTGCCCGAGGCCATGGCAGGGACAGACGGCCGGCTGCACGCCCCTCGTGTGGAGACGCCCGCGGGAGTCTGCAGGCTGTGCGCCCCGGGCTGTGGGCCTGCGGCGGGGTCCGTCCCTCAGGACTCCTCGGTGCTAGAGGCTGAGCTGAGGGATGCAGACCGACACCTGGGCACTTTGCGCCCCAGCGACCCGGTGCCTGTGGCCTGTGGGAGGCGGCTGACGGCTGCCCTGGGGACAGCCTCCCGCGGGGCCCCTCCTCCAGGTACGCTCCGGCGGGTGGCCCCGTGCTTGGTGCGCCCAGAGCCCGGGAGGGCGGCGGCACGCGGCTGGCACCCTTGTCGCGGAGCGCATAAATCATGGCACGTGAGCCCTGCCGCCCCGGGACTCGCAGCCACCGTGTCCCTAAATGGTACTGACTATTAGAGCGAATGGACGGCTGCTCCACTTTGCGTCTCGCCAGCACTCCTGCCCGCACCGTGTCGAGTTCAGCTTTAATTGGTGTGTAGGCCGCGAGGCATGAATTACGGCGTGTGTGATTTATTTATGCAATAAAACTTACCGTTAACTGGGAGAGGAAAAATAAAGAGAAAAATCATATGTTTCACACGATAATTACACAGTAAAGTTTGGATTAGGAGCATCGGGGACCACAAACTTGGTCTGGACCAGGGAAGACCGGGAAGCACAGTCATCGCTTTACTCCCTGCCTGGACACGGAGGAGGGCACGGTTCCGAGGTCAAGTGCGGGGGGACACGTGTGTCTGCGCCGGGAGGCAGAGGCCGCAGCCGGACAAGGATGGGACTCAGGCTAGGGAGGCCGAAGGCTGTTGAGAGTAGGGACCCCTACAATTGCCTTACGTGAAATCGAATCTTTGTGAAAACAGATTACTGGGTAGCACGGTTTTTCACTCCGAGACAGGAAAAAAGGAAAAGAGAAGACAAGACAAGACAGCAGTGCTGGGCCTTCTGCGTTTCTTCTCACCGTCCGTCCCCACGCTGGAGCCTGACCGTGGTCCTCACAGCAGAACGTTAAACAGCAGCCATCTGGCTTCCATGGGACATTTCCAGCAGAGAGGCTCTACGTGGTCATGCGTAGACCGGCAGGGACAGGGTGGGAAAGGCATCTGGGGACAAGGGCCCTGCGGGCAGGGGGTGGAGGGATGCTCCGAGTAGCCCAGGACTCCAGCGATGGCCAAATGACAAGGAGGTCACCAACTGGGTGGGCTCCCTGGTTTACAGCCCACGTCAGGCTCTCCCTGCTGGCTGGACACCTTCATCCTTAGGCTTGTGGCTGCCACTGTGCAGGGGAGGGGGATTTCGGACAGCAGCACCCAGAGCCCCGAGAAGGGGCAGGGTCTAGAAGGACAGCCCATGGGGAGAGGTCCTATGGACCCGGGAGGTCTCTGGGAGTTGCCTTGGAGCTGCCCAGCCCTGCCCGGGACGTTGTTCCGGGTACCTGGGAGGATGACTTGGTTTTATTCTTCCTGTAAAGCGACCTCGACCTACGAGGACCCACAGCTTTCTCCCCCAGGCGGCCCTGATGCTTCTGGGCTGAACGGAGCTTCCCTGAGTGGACCTCACCGCCACCTGGGCCTCTACGGAGATGCATGCATCCCAGGGAAGCTGCAACAGAAATAACCGACGCCGAGAGAGAAGAGCTTTCGTACAGCGAAGGACACCACAGCAGAGCGGCCAGGCGGCCTGCTGAAGGGGAGAAGGTGTTTGCAAATCATATATAGGATACGGGGTTAGTCTCCAAAGTACGTAAAGAACCTGTACACCAAACGTGATAATCCAGTGAAACGATCAGCAGAGGGTCTGGACGGACGTTCTTCCAAAGACCCCCGGACGGACGGCAGACCCGTGAAAAGAGGCTCGCGTCACTCCGCGCCACGGAGATGTCATTCAGACCCACAGCGACGCTGCCTCACGCCTGTCCGACGGCTCGTACCGCAGAGACAGTAACAGGTGTTGTGAGGCTGCGGAGAAAGGGGAGCCGTCCTACACGGTTGGCGGGCGAGCCGGCGGGTGCGGCTGCCGCGGGAAACCGTGTGCGGGTCCCTCAGGAGGTTACAAGCGGAGCCGCCCCAGGGCCCAGCAATCATACGACGGGTATTTGCCGCCAGAATATAAAACGCTCCCTTGAAAAGATAACACGCGCCCTGACGTTACAGCAGTATTTCAACAACCGGCACACTACGGCAGCCTGGCTGTCCGTGGAGGACGGCGGGATAGAGAAGGTGCGGGCCAGAGGCTCGACGGAATGTGACGCAGCCATCAGAAAGGGGGTCTCGCCGTCTGCAGCGAGGCGGAAGGAGCTGGAGGGGGTTATGCGGTGAGACGAGCCAGAGAGGGACAGACGCAATGTGGTCTCACTCGCATGCGCAGTCTGAGACGAACACACACACAACAGGCAGACACAGACCCTAGACACGGAGAAGCACTTGGCAGCTCCCAGAGGGGAGGGCAGCGGGACGCGTCTGTCACATGCGGCGACGGAGCAGGGGCGGCCCCTGCGTAGGGGTCGGTGGAACACGGAGAAGTCCGAGACGAACGTAAGATAGTGTCGACCGGATTTCAGGTAAAAAAAGTGTTGCCGTTACAAAACTTTCGAGACTTAAACAAACAAGATGGATGTATGTGGGCCTACATCACTGTACCTATGCTCGGTCCATTAAGAAGCAACCCCAAACAAAGCAAGGGTGCCTCTGCCCCGCGCATGCGTCCGACCCGACGGGGGCCCTGGCCTTCAGCTCCGCGTCCCTCCTGCGGGCAGGACTCAGCGCGTTAGCGGGCTCCCAGTCCATCGTAGCGACTCACAGGCGCCCCCCCAACGCCGCAGCGGGTGACCGGAAGCCGACAGCAACCCTGCTCTTCGACTGCGGGAGGGGGAGAGTGGGGTCCCGCGCTCGTCGGAGGAATTTTGCGGGCTGTGTTGAGAGGGAACCAGGGTCCCCCTCTGTTCTTAGGTCACAGGGCAGGTCGACAGAAAGCCAGCGCTTCCCGACCGGACCTGTCAGGCACCCTCCCCGACCGGGGCCCGTGCTCCCTCAGCGCTCCTGCGGGTGCAGGAGATCATGCCGATTTTGCCCTGGGCGGCCGACCCAGCCCATGAGGTCGCCTTGCCATGGGATCCGGGTGATGCCGGATCCGCGCTGGCCTCTGCATTCAGTGGCTGGGCACAGTCAGCCGCACCAGACCGGTCAGGCGTCCTTTATCTGCTCCTAAATCATCCCGTGCGACGGCCACCCCACTGCCATGTCGGGAGGGTCAGCACTCCCCTCCTGCTTCTCCGGGCCATGCCCTCTGCGGGGAGCTCGTCAGCAGGAGCATTCAATGACGGCCCTGCCCCCGGGCACCAGGGTCCCCATCTGGGGACAGCCAGCAGCTGGTCCGAAGTCGGAATGCCCTCCTACTGCCCGTCCTTGTGCACGGAGCACCAGCAGTCACGGCGGCTCCCAGTCTCCACGGGAGTGGGGGAGCCGGCAGGGGCGCAGGCAGCGGCTGTGGGGTCCCCACAGAGGCATCGCGGCCCTGGGGAGCTTGGAGGTCAGGCGGCCCTCGGCCCGAGGGTTTCCCAACACCCTGCAGACCAGGGGTGTGGCTGCATCCAGGAAGAGTGCATCCCCTCGGGGGGCAACTCCTTCCAGCGGACAACCATTGCCAAGCAGAACGGATGCCCGAGGGCAGCCAGTCAGCAGCCTGAAAAATGAGTCACAGGCGCCCGGGGAGGTCAGTTGCACAGGTGGTGACCCCTGACCGAGCCCAGTGGGAGCGGCTCTTCCCTGCTTCCTCCCCGTGGCTGTGCCTCACAGCTCCTCGCTTCTCGGTCTGGCATCAAAACCCACCTTGCCCCTGGGGGAGCCCACGGGGCTGGTTTCTGCACAGGCTCGCTGGCCCTACTTGTCCCTGGGATCCCTTCTCAAGGAGACCGGCACCTCTGGGCCAGGCTTGGCTGGCCCCTGCCCAGGAGCACGCAGACAAGAGTGGCAGACCCCAGACCAGCCCTCTCTGGGGTAAACTCGTTTACACACGGAGTTACGCCAAGAGACAGCTGCCAGCGAGCTCTCCGTGCCCTCAGACCGCCACGGCCAGCGGACGGCTGCCCTTTTCAGATCCCGGGTTCCCTACAGGGGCCGAGTCTCTGGGGCCCCAGCCCTGAGGTCTTGTCGGTTTGACACGTGATTTCACCTAGAATGGGACCAGGGTGCTGGGGGTTGGTCCCAGGCCTCCGGGAAGCCGTAGGCTCAGCGTGGCAGGCTGGTCCTTCTGCAGAAAGCCGGGACCCTCCCTCCAACTTGCCGTCAAGGGGCCTCTCTGACTGCGCTGCCTGCGCACGAGGGGAAGGGGGCGTCTCCCCGGCCGTGGGCATCGGTCCACCTCTCCTGGCCTCTGGGGCTCCCGCTCGGGCACTGCCCTCCCCCACGTTCCCGCCACAGGGTCACTGACCTCTTCTCCCTCTGTCCCTCCGTCGCCTCAGTCTCTCCTCCCTCCCTCCATGGGTGTGTCTCCCGGTACATGCTACATGCGGGGGAGCCCAACCGGCGGGAGGAAGCGTCCCAGATGCGGCTCCAGCTCAGCGCCTGGCCCAGACCCAGGGCCCTGGCTTCCTGCACCCGCCTCGTTCCAGAACACCTGAGCGGCCAGGAGCGTGTGCTCCATACAGACGGCGGGGGACGGAGGGCACAGCCGGGAGGCGCCTCCTGTCGGACGAGGCACCCAGACACGCACTCAGAAGGGCACAGGGAGAGGGGTGCCTCCCCAGGCCCCGGGCAAGAGGGCACGGCGGGCGTGAGGACAGAGCTCTTGCTCCCGCAGGCTGGAGAGCCCGGAGGGTCAGGCTGGGGAGACGGTGCCACTGCTGGCCGGGCTCTGGGGGTGATTGCCGGTCACTCTGCTTGAAGCTGTTCTCTGAAGGCTGAATGTTGGCCGAGGAGCCCGTTTCCTCTGCCACTGGCCCGGGCGGCCTCCCCACTATGGCCCCTGCCTCCCCCACAGCCCCGCAGCCCGGCTGGGTCCCGGCCCGAAGAGCACCCGGCACGGCCCGCGGAGGGAGACCCCTCGGTGCTCGGCTGCGCACGGAGGGGTGAGGCCGGCAGTGACCGCCACCTCCGTGAAATGCTCCACCTGCGGCACCCAGACTCCGGAAAGCTCTCCTCCGACCGGCACCTTGAGGGCTGTGCCTCGGAGAACCAACCCTCGCCCCTGGTTTCCCGCAGTCATTTTCTGGAAAAGCCTCGTCCGCGCCCCTCAGGCGGTGACTGCAAAGTCGCGCAGAGAAAACAACCAGGAAAGGTCCATTGGGGTCGTGCACGCTCAGAGGGAGGGCACCACGCGGGATTTTTATTTTTTCTTCAGCTCCTTTGTGGTCTCCAAACGGTGTCCAAGTGTCTAGAGTAACCGACAGAGAAACAGTCTGCAGGGAGGAGGGGGCCGCCGTCACCCCGAGGACACAGGGCTCGGGGAGCATTTACTGCCGGACATTTGTCACGACCCGAGCCGTGTAGGAACTTCCCCCACAGCTAGAAACGGAGAGAAACACAGCGAAACAGCAGGCGGGAGGGAGGGCGATTTATGCGCTGTTTCTCTCCGACACAAAAGAGTAATGGGGAGGTCATGTGGGCAAGGTCAAAGGACAATTTGACTTTCACAGGATGACCGGGGGCCATCTGTCCTTTGCGGAGCTGATGGGCTGTCAGTGCGGGGTGAGGGGGGCTGCTTCACTGATGAGAGCCCCCG
The DNA here is from genome assembly GCF_922984935.1 of Meles meles. Taxonomy (NCBI): domain Eukaryota; kingdom Metazoa; phylum Chordata; class Mammalia; order Carnivora; family Mustelidae; genus Meles; species Meles meles. The sequence goes on along the minus strand of NC_060068.1, from coordinate 183,261,695 downwards.
CCCCCTGGACGGGGTCCCGCGTGCAGCCCCTGCACTTGGCCTGGAGGTCCGGGGGGCCACAGCCCAGGCGGGGGACCCCCAAAGGCTCTGGAAGGCGTCCCACCCCGGGGACCGGCCTCCGAGGAGGGAAGGCCCTCGTCCCTGCAGAGACCACGCAGAGCTGGCGCTGCCCTCAGTTCCTCGAACCGGGAGCCGTTCCCGCAGGGGCTTCCTCTCCAGGCTCCCTTCTCCCACGTGGAACCCTTGTTTCTCTGCCTCCGAGATCTCCCACCCCGCGCCCCAGCTTCGCTCTGGGCGACACGGGGAGGAGCCCCAGACCAGAGCCGCTGGCCCTGACCGAAGGGCCGCCCAGGCAGCTCGTGTCCCGTCCACGGGTCAGGGTCACCCCCTGCTGCCGTGACCGGACACCCTGGGCCCCTTGCTCAGGTCCTTGGCCTCACGGTCCGACATCTTCCCAGCGTCTTGGGGCGAGAAGCAGAGGCTTGCCAGGCCGCTGGGCTTGGTTTTAGTAAAGGAGAAGCCAGGAGTCGTGGGAGTGTGCCTGGCCCCTGCAGGAGGACCCTCGCTCTGTGTTTGCTGAGAAGCTGTCCCTGGAGAGGGCAGAGCCTTTCACACGACCGTCCCCAGCAAGACGGGCTGGGGGACCCGCGAGCACTCGCTTTCTCTGTCGTTCAGACGGCTCTGGCCGTACACACAGACTTGGGGTCCGTGTGCCATCTTGCCGCATGGCAAGCGTCCAGGAATCGTCTGGATTCCTCTGTGCCCGGGAGCTGCCGGAGTAGCCCCCGACTCCAGTCTCCTGGAAGGACACTGGTCCAGAAAGGGAGCGGGGGGCATGGCCTGCGCATGGCACCCGGGAACAGACCGTTGTCGCCGGCTTGTGCCACCAACAAAGGCGGTTGGTAGTGGGTGCGCTTCCCCCGACGCCCTGTTGTTTCATTTACGAGGATTCAGCAAAGATGGACTCAGGAGGGTGCGTGCACTTTGGGGCCGCGCCCCCGCCCTGCACCTGCAGAGAGGTCCGAGGAGGCAGGACGAGTCAGGCCATCAGGAAGCAGGCTGACACTGTCCGCGTCTCGGCGGCGCAGAGAGACGCGAATGGTGACGGTGCGGGGCCTTCTTGCAGGTCCCCTTCACAAGGACAGGGGCGCTGGGGGTCTCTCTGCGTGGGAGCGACCCCAGGGGCCCCGTCACGGCGCCACGGACGAGGCCAGAGCACCGGCTTCATGAAGCGCGCGGGACATTTCAAGGCCCGAACGCACCGAGCGGCCGTCAGAGCTCGCACGAAGAGACGGTCAGCGTCGCCAACGCGCTGCCTCGCCCGCCGTATCTGGGGCTCGGTGCTCCGCGCAGACGTGTCCGCAGGCGTGTGAGCAAACGGAATGTCCCGGGGTTGGGGGGCACCTGCGAAGTCCCGGGGGCTGAACCCACAGAAGGCCTGTGGGTCCGCCGTGATAGGGCATCCCTGCTCCCCGAATGCCGGGGGTTCCAACGGGGCTGTCTGCCTGCGCACGTGGGGCCTGTGGGGGCACGGGGGGCGCTTGGGGGTGCAGCGGACACGTGGGACTTTGGTGGGAGTGGGGTGGTGCGACAGGCGTGCGGGGTCACGGCGGGTGTGGGGGCGCCCGGCTTCCTCCCCCTTCAGCATCCCGGAGCCAAGCGCTGCCGATCCGGTGACTCCCAGCAACGGAAATTTATTTTCTTACATCCTGAAGGCGGGAAGTCCGAGACCCCACGTGGGCAGGCGGGTTTCTCCTTGGCCTGTGGACAGCCCCCTCTTCCCTGCGCGTCTGTGTCCTGAGGCCGGTCGGAGGGGTTTGGGGGCCATGCTAGTGGCCTCTTTTTAAGCTGATGACCTCTTTAACGACCTTGTCTCCAAATAAAATCCTGTCTCCCCCGTGCGCACGACTGTAGCTTTTCTCTCGCCGCAGGAGGGCAGGTCTGAAGAGCCCCGAGAGCCTTCTGGACCCAGACACTCTCCTCCCTGCCCCGTTGTGTGGAGGGCTGGCCACCCGCCCTCCCATGATCCAGCCAGTTGGCTCACTGAAGCGGCCAGCACGTCAGGGGCCGTCCCCTGCAGACGCGATGATGGCCGGGGGCCCTCCGAGTGCGCGCTGACCCCCCGGTGTCCCACACGGTCCGGCTGTCCCCTGCACACAGGTTCCCGGGAGGTCGGTGGGTGTTGGATTGTGGTCACCGGCCCCGAACCTCCCAAGGCTTTGTGCCCGGACCGCACGCACCTGTCCCTACGGCGTCCTGTCCTGACCGTGGGCTGTGGGCCACTGTGGCCCCTGGACTTGCAGGCGTTAGCGTCTGTCCTGAGCTGCTGCACAGAAGTCAGCAGGAGGCCGGCTGTGTCTCCCCACGGCGCGCGGGCATGCCAGTAAGGGGCCCCTGGACAGTCCTGTTGGGAAGGTTCGGAAGGACACGGTCCTCGGCTCTGGAAGCGTGGCAGTGTCTACCGGGACCCAGCGGCTCCAACCCACGCCGTGAAGCCTCCGCACAGCATTGGGCAGCCCGACCGCCCAGCCCGGCCTACAAATTCCTTGTGTTTCTGTCCATAAAGAGTGCACAGTCTTGCCGTTCTCCTAGAGGGCCTGGTCTGCCTTTTGGGTCCCAGGTCATGCCTGAGCCCTGGGCCCCTGGGGTCTCAGCCGGGTTTTCAGTTTCGAAGCTGTGAGAGGTCCTGGGGACAGAGGGCCTTGCAGAGCAGGAGCAGGTGGAGGGGCAGGACAGCGCGAGATGCCGGGAGGGTCATCGCCCCTCCTTCCTGGACGCTGCCCTCGTCTTCCCCAGGGCTGCCCCTTTCACCGGCCCAGGTCCCACCGAGCTGAGACCCCAGGGGCTCTGCCAGCGGGGCTGGGACGCTGGTTTGCAGGAACCGCGAGCCTCCGGCTGCTGGGGAGAAATGCTCCTTGGCCCGCACAGAAGCTCTCCGGTCCTGACGGGGTCTGGGCGGGGTTTACAGTCCTGGGGTTCTCAGGGTCCAGGCCCCAGCCCTGGCAAATTTCCCACCCTGGTGCATGGGGCAATCTCCTGGTCATCAGAGCCCCCCGTACATGGGCACGAGGCTCCAGGGGACCCCAGGTAGGCCCCGGGGAGAGCTCGTGCTGTGTCTAGGAACCATGACACCCAGGGTCATTCGTGCCCCTGGCCCTCACGGGGTCCGCAGACTCGATCTACACTTCCGTCTGGAGCTTCTGCTCCCGGACCACACGCACAAGCCTTGAACAGTGGGGATGGTTAAGGGGATGCAGGGCATGGGGGGCTGTGCTGGGTCTTCTGGAAGGAAACGCCCGGCATGTCAGCTACAGTCTTGGAGAGCCAGAGAGCCCCGAGTGCGGGACACCCGCACTCCACAGCCTGCGGGCAGTCTGCGGGCTCTCTCCCTGCCTCTGGGACTTCGAGGCTTCCTTGTTTCTGATTCCCCAGCCTCTCGCCAGCCACTCTCCATGGCAGGCCGACCCGGGTCCCTGCAGAGGGCAGAGGGCAGGCGCGGGTGGAGGAGCCTGGTCACCGCGGCCCGAGGGCCTTCTCCCTTGCTCCTGTCCCCTGTGGCTTGTGTGCCGTGGACCATCCCTACGTCTGACAAGGACTGACTCTCCTAAACGCTCCCACAGCCCCAGAGCCCTGCCCCGTGCGCTGGGGGACGCGGCGGTCACTCAGCCGGGCGCATGGGGGCTGATGGAAAGCCAGCGTGGGCCGCGCGTGCTTCAGGCTGCCGTGTCCTCCCGGGTTCTGGAGGGAGCGAGGAGTCGGGCAAACATGTAAAATGAAAGCAAAGCTGTGACGAAAGGCCGGGACCCGATCTCCGAGGACCCTCCGCGGCCCCGTGTCTGACGTGTCCCGTGTGTGTGAGCCACACACGGCTCTAATTCATTTTCATTTGAAAAGATTTTTAAAATTTGTTTGAGAGTGAGAGAGTGTGGTGGGGGGAGGGCAGAGGGAGAAGCCTCCCCTAGACCCCCTGCTGAGCGCGGAGTCCCCCACCCTGAGAAGGTGACCTGAGCGAGACCAGGCAGCCCCAGCCAGCGCCTGCCCCTCCCGCTCCCTGGACCCTCGTCGGTTTCCGCGGCCTGAAACAGGTCGGGCTTGTAACTGACGGGATGAGGACGGGGAGACCCGCAGACCCTCCCACCCCGTGCCCCGGGACCGGGACTTCTGGTGACTCCAGCTCGGAGCACGTCCAGTCTGTTCCCTCCAAGGACCGTGTTTCCAGATGCATGTCCCGTGCCCTGAGGAGGGGGCAGAAGCCACCCGTCCGGGCCTCCCTGCCCCACAGATGCTCACACCGCGAGCGGGCGGCCCCGCTGGACACTCCGTGAGGCAGGGGAAGGTGCGTGTGTGGGATAATCACTTATGTCGCACTTCACTGGAGGAAGAAAAGGAACAATCTCTGATTTCCAGGAGCACAGGAAGCAGCCCCGAGTGGGGGTGCGACGGGCCCTGGAATCCGCTGTCCCCACGCACGTCCCCCGCAGTGGCCGCCCGGCCGCCAGCCGGCTGCCGCAGGAACCAGCGATGGGGGAAGCGGCCCTTCAGGAATGACATCAAGAGACGCGCACAACCGGCCTGGCTGAGCTCGGGCGCCACTGGCCACCTGGCCCTGAGGAGGTTGTGGGCCCGCGTCTGGCAGGGGCGCGGCCTGCTGTGGAGATGCGGCTCACGCCCGCGACCTAGCCTGGATGGTGGCCCAGCGGCGCGGTCCCTGTGCCTTGTCCTGGCCACGGGCCTGCGGTGCCTTCTGCAGCGGAGATTCCGGGCTGGTGTGTCTGAGAACACGGGCTGAGCCGCTAACGCTGTCTTCACCTTGTACGCCTCCCCCCTGCGGCACCCGAGGGGCAAGCGAGGTTCGTCTGGGTTTCCTGGTCCTGCAGGCCCCGGGTCTCGGGTGGCCTCAGCAGTGCTCCCGTGAGACCACACTGACCCCTCCCCTCTCCCGGAGGCTCCAGCCGCCCCATCCCGCCAGGGCTGCCGCTGCCCTCCCGAGTCCTGAGGGCCTCCTCCCTGCCTGGGCCCCGACGCGCGCGCCTGCAGCTCCTGTCCTCTCCCCGAAGCTGCTGCAGACGCGGAACCCCTTCGTCCAGCCTGCTGAGCGGGTGCACACCGTCCTGGCTGAGGCCCCCAGTCTGTGTCTGGACAGTCCCCTGCGGGCCACCCCCGCCTCCCAGCAGCCCGGAGTAGTCCCACACCTAACCCCACGCATGACCGCTTTTCACAGCACCAGGACCAGGCGGGAAGGTCCTGGTGTGGCCCCCAAACTTTGATGTTCTCCCCCAGGCCTGGGTGTCCCACACCCGCTTTCAGGACGTGTGGTCACAAGGATGGGGCCACCACAGAAAGGCTCCGTCCTAGCCTTCTGGACAGGTGAGGGCGTCCTCTAGACACCCTCAGACCAGCAGAGGAGCCCCTGGCCACCCGTGGTGCACTCTGAGGCCCCGAGAGGTGCGGATGGCAAGGGGGGAGCGCCCCCTCCACGGACGGCCGCCCCATGCCGGCAGCGTGCGGAGCCTGGAGGGGCCGCGAGCCGCCACCGGGGAGCAAGCGCACCTGCCTGCCTGACGGAAATCATGCTGTCGCCCCGGGAGAGGCGGCGGCAAAGCTGGAGATTGTGTTCACGCTGATTGTCTTGAACTTGGGCTAATGTTCCATGAAAACAGTCTCTATCGCCAAATTCATTAATTAAGGTCCCATTTGCAGACTGACTGTGAATCGGAGCTGCTTGCGGACGGGACAGGCTGTGCTCCCCTCCGGTGAGGCCGTGGTGAGTGGGCGCGTGGGTCTGTCTCGGGGGCGCAGGGCGGGACAGAACGGGGAAGCCCAGACCGGCCCCCGGGTGGCTGACGCACTCTTCAGTCCGAGGTCGGGGTCTGAGGGCTTGTGCTCTGAGCTCAGGCTGCAGCGTGGGGCGGCCGTCCTGTGCCCGAGAGGGACCGCACCCCCCCCATTTGCTGCCGCTGCAGAGGGAGGCGTCCCTGACTGTGGCGGGGAACAAACGGTGCCAAGCCCCGGGCCCACAGCTCCTCTGTCCGGCGACTCGGGGCCCAGCTCGGCTGCCTCCTCTTCCCCCACTCCCAGTGGCCTGGAGGCCGAGACCCTCCCGGGACGGTTCTCCGGCTGCCGCCCCGAGTCCTCATCCACGAGCTCTCTCCCGTGGCAGCTGCCCCTTCGGCCGCAGGCGGCCTTGCTGGGTACAGTACCAGTGCCTCAGCTCAAGCCACCTGGACCTCCCCCCTCCCCCGCATGCCCGCTGGCTCGCACTTCTCCCCACCTCGCCCCTGCCTAGGGGAGGCCACGGCTGCACTGGCTGTGCCCGGGCCCCCCAACGCCCACGCCAAGGCCTTCCAGCACAGGCGGTCCCCAGAGAAGCTCCGAGCCTGCGGTCCCTCAGGGCAGGTGCCCTCCGTCAGGTCAGGATGCCCGTGAGGGGCGCAGTGGCCGTTGCACTGGGTGCTGGGTGCCGCGTGCCCAAAGGCTGGGGCCGTGCTCTGCTGCTGAACCGGCTGCAGAGTGAGGTCGGTCCTGTGGCGCCCACTGGTTCCCCGTTTCTCTATATCCAGAAATGCCCTCGTTTTGTTAGGCTGTCTGCGTCTTCCCGACAGTGCTGTGCCCGCTGTGACAGACAGGCACTAAGTGATGAGAAAGCGTCCCCTGACAACCACCTTTCCTCCCGTGCTGGGCTCGACCCTGCTGCCTGTGTTCTGGTGGGTTCTGGTATCTTCCCTCATCCCTGGCCATCCCATGGCCGGAGAACCAGGCGTGAGCAGCGTCACCCGGCCACCTGCCTATCCCAGCCACCGACCGGGACCTCAGCACTTCCTGCCCCTGGCAGGGTGGGGGGAGGTGCTGCAGGGACCCAAGCCCCCCCTGCCCCCCACCGCCTGCTGCCCCATCCAGGCTTCCAGGAGCACCTTCCCTCTGGCGCCCTGGCTTCTGCACCGGCCCCTCCCCCACCAGGAATGCTCTTCTCCTGCTCGTCAGCCCACATCTTGGGAGCTCACCGAGACCGGAGCCCAGGACAGCCGCAGGTCCCCTGCTCACCATGGTCAGGGGGATCGTTTCCGCAGGACGGGGGCAAAGACAGACCTCGTAGGCCGTAGGCCGGTTCTGCAGGAGCAGCTTCCAGGGCCGGGCACGAGCCCCTCCCGCTCTCCCCACCCAGCCTGGGGTGTGGCTGGAAGGCTCAGGCCCGCGGAAATGGGCTCCACAAATACCGTGCGCAGGTGGGTCAGCTCCTGTCACTGGCTTCCCGTGAAGCACACACGGATTATGCATTTAAAACAGTGCAGCGGCGCGAACACACAGTACAGGAGAGTGGGCCGCGCACCCCCGCCCTGCCGCACCCCTGCCCTGTGCACCCCCGCCCTGCCGCACCCCCTTAGTGCGACTGCTGATATCTCCGCTATCTCCCAGGAGGGAACGGCGTCCCTAAACCGCAGGGCAGTTCTGCTCAGTCCAGGCCAATGCCCCGTCCAGCAGTGGACATAGGATCCTGCGGAAACACAGCTCGTCTGCCGGGAGCCCATCCCCGGGACGACCACGTCGCTCTAGCATAACGGAATGACCGTGGGGCCTGTGCACAGTGCTGCTGGGCCCCCACTTGGACCAGGGGTCCCGCAAAGCTTGGAAAACTCTCCTGGTCTAATTCCCACTCTGCGTGCTCGGCGCCTTCTTGCATTTTGGGTTCGTTTCAAGACCTCAAGGCGCTTCTGAATTCCAGCGTTGGTGTTTGGGCTGCTTTATAGACGTGGCAGCAAGTGCCCGGGGACCAGAGTCCTCCCTGCTCCCCGCTGCTGAGGGAGCCAGGCCTCTTCCAGTCCAGAGTGGGCTGGGCTGATGCCCAAGGAGCTCCGAGGTGCCCGCCCCTCCTTCCCCAACACCAGACTCAGGGCTCCCCCAACTGCATGTGCAGGGGCCTGTCTGGTCCTGGGATTCAGATAAACCCTTCATCCCAGAGGCCGAGTCCTCCAGGGAAAAGGCGTTTTTTCCACAATCATTTCTTCAAGAAGCTGATGCCGCACACGCTGGGAGGTAGCCTCCCCCCCCCCCCCCCCGCCTTTCTGCTCCCCTCCTCCCTACCCCCTTCTCCCGCCTTCTCACCCTCCTGGCCCCTCTGTTTCAGCTCCTTCCAGTGGGGCCTGAGACAGGGCCAGATGGAAAGGCCAAGGTGCTCCTTCCCTGGGCTTTACTGCCTTCCCAGGACCGGATCCCTACTGAGGGGCTTTCTGGCTTCTTCCACTTAGGGGCACCAAGGGAACAGATGCTTTGGCCAGCATCCTGGGTGAGGGAGGAGACAGCAACTGACCCCAGATGCCGGGCTTCCTTTCAACCTCCTGACACCCTGGCCCAGAGGACAGCTGTGCTGGGCAAGCATGCGAAGGGCTTGGGCCTTGTGCCCTGAGAGTGCGGGCTCCAAGGGGTCAGTTCAGCTCGACACCGCCTGCCAACCCCCCACGGCCATCCCAGGCTGGGCTGTCCCTCCACGCGGAGGCCTGCCCCCAGGGAGCCAGGCTGACCTCACAGGCCTGCAGCCTAGACACCCACACCCTACTAGAGGGAATGTGTCTGGGCACCCAGCGGCCAGGACCACCACGGGGCCAGCTTCCTGCCTCCAGGAGGCTCCAGCCTCAGTTTCCCTTCATGCTCTATTATCTGTCTTAGGGGACAGGAGGCTGCAAGCGTCCTTCCACCAGGAGGGACTGGAGCATTGAAAGACCTTGCTTCCTGTTCTTCTCTTGTTCTATGCTGAGAGAGAGAGAGAGAGAGAGAGAGAGAGAGGAGGGGAGAGGGAAGAGGGGAGAGGGGAGAGGCGAGCGGAGACCTGGCGTCCGCAGCCAGCAGGCGGGCCTGCCCAGGGAGAGGCTGTGTGGGGGAGGGGGAGGGGGGTAAACCGCAGGCATCCTCTCCCGCGCGGCCCAGCGTTAAGTCTTAATTGGTTGCCTTTTAAATATCATTTAAGGGCTGGCTTCCTGGGCCCTCTCTCTAGTTAAGAAGGTGTTGTGTCAAACTCTATTACCTTGCTGGACGCCTCTCCCCTAAGTTTGAAAAAGGGGAGGGGGAGGCAAGGAAGAGAAAAACAAAGACACGGAATGGAGGGTCGATAAAGCTTTTAGATTTGGAGACGTTTTCCGGGAGCCCATTTCCCGCGGCTAAGAGTTGTTAATGGAGCTTAAGGAATTATCTCGGGCCTGCCGGCCGGGAGCGCCGTATATTTCCCGCGCCTGCTCCCCCGTGGGCTCTGGATATGCGGCTGTCAGACCCGCTTAATGAAAAGTAACGCGCCGCTGATTACAGTTTTATTTGGGCCCTATGTAAAGAGCGCCCGCTAATTCAGCCCTTCCCCGTGCGTTTGAATCCGCCACGCCTGAGTGGCCTAGAGCACGCCGCAGCTCCTTCCCTGACAGCCTCCCGGGGAGGGAATGGGGCCCCTGCCCCCGACCGCGGGGCTTTCCCCCCAGAAGCACGGACTCCTACCGTCCAGGGCCCCAGCCCAGCCCAGTCCTTGCAGGCGCCCCAGGGCAGAGGCCCGAGGGGGGGTGAGGGTGCCCAAAGGCGAGACTTCCCGTTTACCCCCGACCGGGGTGAAGGACGAGGTAGAGGTGACCCGGCAGGTGGCCGAACGCCCCCAGCCCGCCCGAATCTTCATTTTACACATTTTGCGGGATAGTCAAATAAATCTCTCTGGTCAGTGCCACCAAGATCCGGGGGCTCCCCCAATGCGGGGCTCTGGCCCGGGTCTGCCGGCAGAGCACAGCCCCGGCCCAGGGTGTGAGGTCCCGAGGGTGTGAGGTCCCCTGGGCAGCGGCGTGGGGGGGGGTCCAGACTCAGCCCCCGCACACCCCGCCCGTGCCCCGCGCAGCCAGGGGCCCAGGCCCGGGTCCGCACAGCACCGACCCCGCCCGCCGCGCTGCCTGCGTCAGAGAAGCCTGATTTTTGCTGAAAATGTCTGGCTTTGTCTGGGGCTGGGGTGGGGGCGCCCGGGAGGCCGGCCGCGGCCGCATTAAAATTCCTGGCGCCCCAGCCGCGGCCGCACGCGTCTCCCGCGAGACCGCACTTTCGCTATTACTGTCAAGTACCCTTGACTCTTTATTTTTGCCCTTTTATCTATTACAACTAATTCGAGTTCTTTTGCCCTTTTCAGTCTAAGACGTGGGCTTTCTGCAAAGCCTCCCCCTGCCAGCGAGCTCTCGGAGCGCGGAGCCTTTAGAAATTGAGGGGTTTACTGTCAAAATGAAAATTTCACTTCAAATTATCTTGGCTGATGCTCGCTCGCAGGCCGGGGGCTCTCGCCGCAGCCTTTTGACAGGCGCATCAGCCGCGCGCTTCCGACTCCGATAATATCATCCAAGAGAGCGAAAGTCAATACGGTGACAGCGCCGGGCGGATACAATCCAATTACCGCGCCACGCGGACAGGCCTCGGGCTCCGGCCCGCCCGCTCCGCCCGCGCTGCGGCTCCAGGTCCCGGCCGGCGCGCCCGGGGCCCGGCACTCAGGGGGACCCCGGCGCCCGCCCGCGACCCGCTCCCGGCTGCTGGCGCTTCGCCCTCCCGGCCCCGACTCGCCCCGCCGCGCGCCGCCCCCCACCCCCGCCCGCCAGACCCGGCGCTTCCCGCCTGCCCCGAGCCTCTCCCCGTGGCGCGGGACCCCTCAGGGCCCCAGGCCAGCTCCGACCCTCGCAGAAAAAGGCGCCGCCTCGCGTGTCCCTCCGAGGCCGGCCGCCGCCCGCGAGAAGACGCGCGTTTCCAGCCGCGCTCGCCTCGCCGCTGCCCCCCCGCAGGCGCGCGGACTTGGCCATGGTCCCTCTCGGGACGCCGGCGGCTTCAAGGAGGCCCAGTAGGACCCGAGACCGAGCGCGGGCGGGCGAGGGCGCGCCCGAAGTCCGGAGCGCGCAGCGGTCGCCCGAAGCCCTCGAGGGGCCCTCGCGGGGGACCAGGCGCCTGCGGGGCGGGGGGACGCGGCACGGAGTCGCCGGAAGCCGAGGAACCGCGACTTTCCTTCAGTTCAGGGGTGCGCGCCGCTCCTGGGCTCGGCTCCGAGGGTAGGGGCGGGGGGGCCCGTGTTCAAGAGCGAACCCCCGGGTCTACAACGCGCAGGAACCCGGGCGAGGGGGGAGAAGCCCGCTGCCGCCCGCCCCCGCCGGAGGCCTTGACTCCCAGCCCCACCTCCTCCCTGCGGCCTACTACGCGCTCCCGCCTCCCCCTTCCCACCGAGGCGGGCCCACGGCTTTCCGGGCGCGGAAGCTCTAGGCCTGCGGCAGGTCCCTGCAGGGAGGGGAGGCGGGCTTGGGCGCTGGGACCCGCCGTGGAAGGGGCCTCACCCGCGCAAAGGCCCGTCTGAAAGGAGTCCACAGCGGGAGGGCCTCAGGGCAGGGACGCCGCCCCCCCGCCCCAGGTCTCAGTTCCAAGGAATTGAGGAAGTTTAAAAGTTATTCTAATCTAGTAAGAGGGACTCCTCTGTTTTCTCAAAATTTTGGAGGCTGGTGTGCTGGGGAGAGTTTACAAGTCCTGACCCTCTCTCGCCCACTCTTCTTTCCAAGAACTGGCTGTACAGGGCGTCTGGCGGCCAGCCAGCGACTTCACCCAGGACCCTGGCCCCAAGACCCGTCTCCCACTCGTTCCCTTCGGGATTAGCGCCTTTCCTCTGGCAAGAGCACTAATTCCCGGGTTTGAAACGTGTTCACTTCGCAATGCAAACACCATCACTCGGTTTATTGGTTTTCTTATATTAGCCTCTGAAGCAGGCAATTATTGGTGTGAACATACATTAAAAAAAACATAATTTTATAGCATTAAGAGTGTGCAATAGTGTGAACGAGGTGGAGTGCTGTTGGCCAGTGTGCGGAGGCCCCGATCAGGTTCATGGGCTGATGAGTCTTCAGGAGGAGCTCAGGCAAGCCTCGAACCCAAAGGAAGACAGGCAAACCGACAGCGCCTCGGAAAGGGAAATGTCTTCTCCATGTAAACTTTCGCTCGTAAACTTTATGCCTCAGGTGGCTCCCTTCTGCTCCGAGCGCGGCCCTGCCTGAGGGCTCCCGGAGTCTGGGAATGGCCTGAACTATTGAATGTCCAAGTGGGGTCGGTGGCCCTGGTCTGCGGCCTGGCCCTGCCGAACTCGGCTCCTCCCTCCACGGTGGGTTCGCTGCATGAGCCTTGCCATGCTCTCGTCCTGCTTTGGAAACTTGGTAGAAAAAAGAGTCTGTGACCCACCAGCCTGCAGCAGAGCCTGGGCTCCTCCTGCGCTCAGAGGCGGGGCCGGTCAGGCGCAGAAGGGCTTGCCTCCCGCCTTTGGAAGGGACAGTGGCTCCTTGGCTGCTCCCGAGGTGGGGGCGTCATGGGGTGCGGCGGGCGGGAAAGCGCGGGCCAGGGGCGTCGTCAGCACGTTGGCGCCTGCCCCCAACGAGCGTCCCAGCGGTCCTGGGTCCAGGAGGGCGCCCTTGGCGGTGGCCCAGGCCTGGTTCAAAGTGCTGTGCCTGAGGATGGGGTCGTGAAATACCCCATCCACCCAGTTTCTGAGACTGGTTACCGGGGAGTCCTGGTGCCTGTCCAGGGCACCAGTGGGGGCCGGGGCCGCAGGCGAGGACGAGGCAGGAGCCAAGGAGGTGGCCGCAGGGGCCGCGGGGCCTTGACGCTTGAGCATGCATGAGGGAAACTCAGTCTGGCTCAGGGCGGTGGCCGCAGCGGTCGCCGTGTGAGCCAGGGACCAGATGCGTGGCTTGGCCTCGAGGCCCGCCGTTGCCACAGTGGGCGCGAAGCCCAGCTTGGCTTCGCAAGCCTGCGAGCCGCCTCCGACGCCGGGCTGCTGCTCCGGCCCCGCCGCTGTGGTCCGGAGGCAGCTCCTGGCCCTCTCTAAGTCCTGGTCCAGGGCAGCCCCGCCCCCGGCGGCCAGGGGCATCCGGAGGGTGCCGGAGGCCTCCTTTCCCGCAGCGCTCGGACCATCCGGCGCGGCAGGGATGCGCTCCAGACCGCCGTCCAGGGGCTGGAAGGGCGGTTTCAGCTGGCACTCAGGGGGCTCCGCCTCCAGCGGGTCGAAGTCCTCCAGGTCAGTGAGCTCCAGATCCTTTTCCTCTTTGCCCGCGGGCTCTGCGCAGGACAGAAGGAGGGGCCGGTGCAGGGACAGAGGCGGGAGCTCATCAGAACCGTGTGCGTCCTTCCTAGCTCTGCGCCCGTGGTTCTGGGGCCTGACCCTTGAGCTCGGAAAAGCTCCTACAGCCTTTCTCTGCACCTCCCCCTTGCTCAGATGCTCCCCACCCCCAGGTGGCAATAAAGAGGGCGATTTCCTCCGCAAATCAATAGGGCTTAGGTTAGGGTGGGCGTGTCTATGTTTTAACGTTGTGTTGGGTTTCTTAAAGCCTGTCCCCGTGGGCACCGCAGGCCCCCTGGGCTCAGGGCCTCTGGGGCCAGCTCATTCATTTGCTGCGCAGGCCCTTGAAGTTTGCTTTCACTACCCCAGTTTCGGTGTCTTTAGAGGTCCTAGAACCCCGACAGAAGGCACTGGGAGTCCCTGAGTTCTGCGCCCGCCACCAGCACCGCCCACCTCCCTCGCACCTTCGTTCTTGGTACTCCTGAGGGGCTCCGCCCGGCCTTCCTCCTCCGCCCCTTCTTCCTCCTCGCCCTCCGCGTAGGCGCGCTTCTCATCCGCGCATTTGTTCCGCGGAGGCCACGTCATCTTGTTCTCCTTCTTGAGGCGGCGGCGCGCGTTGGCGAACCAGGTGGAGACCTGCGTGAGGGTCATCTTGGTGATGATGGCCAGCATGATCTTCTCGCCCTTGGTGGGGTAGGGGTTCTTGCGGTGCTCCTGCAGCCAGGCCTTGAGCGTGCTGGTGGTCTCGCGCGTGGCGTTCTTCCGCCGCGTGCCGCTGTCCATGGTCCCGTACCTGGAGACAGGCTGGGCAATGGGGTGCCGGCCGGGACCCCTGCCTGCGCCGGCAGCCTGAACCAGGCCCCTGCAAGGCTTTCAGTCCCTGTCGTGGGGGTAAGACCCGGTGGGACCCAGGCCCCCACCCCTTGCCAATGCCCACGGGCACTGCCCTCTCTGCCTGTATCTATTACACTTACAGGGAACCCGGGCTCCTGCTCAGCCTGAGCAGTCGCGGTGGGTGCTCAAGGCCCGGCTAGGTCTTGCTCACTCCACCTAGGCCTCTCTTATTCAAGTTCCTTAGATCGGCAAACCAGGAAAACCCCTCACAGAAGTGCAAGCCCGACTGTATGACACCCATGGGCGGGAACGGCCAGGAGTTCCCGTGGGGAGAAAGTGCCCGGACTGCCTTCTGCAGACCTCCTGCAGTTAGGATTACAGTTGTTGCCCTCCTCTCGCCCAGAAGGGTCATGCTGTCTTAGAGTGCATTCCACTGGACTCCCCCTTCCAGTCCCCACCACAGGGGAAGGTGGACTGGGTCCCACACACCACAGAGGCTGCCCCTCTTGGGGGGGGGCAGGCATCTGAAACCCAAGCAACAACACTTGGCTGCCAGGAAGACCACGTCCAGCAAGGGCTTTGGGAGTGCGGACAGCGTGGGGAGCGGGAAGGGGGAGGCTGGGGACGCATTTGTCTGTGGGGCTTGGCTTGCCTGGGAGATGGCACTTGGACTAACCTAAGGTCAGCGGGAGCCCAACCCTGAGACTGTCCCTCCTCCCATCTCCCCCGCTTTCACAGGGGGCGTGGGTTGGGGAGTTTGATGGCAGAATGGAGGGCAGGGGGCCGTGTGGTGCGGTGAGGAGGGGTTCCGGCCCTCACCTGTCATAGGGATACTGGCCCAACGCTGGCTCGTAGGGGTAGTAGGCAGCAGCGGCTGCAGGCGCGAGGCCCGCATGCGCAGATCCAGGCCCGTCCTTGGAGTCGAAGCCATTCTGTAGGATCCCAGGAGCCTGGGGTCACAGCTTCCGGGAGGTGACCCAGCTCGACCCCGCCCCCCACGCACCTGGGCTCCTGCACGCTTTGCACAGACCCCGGGGCAGCCTCACCAGCCATCCCATCCCCAGACTCTCTCTCCTGCCCAGGGAGCAAGGGACCTCCAAAGGGGGAGGGAGAATGAGCAGAACTGGGGGGTAGGAGAGAGGAGACTGAGATTGGCGGAAGAAAGGGGTAGAGAAGAGGGTGCGGGGCTGGGAGACAGCAGAGGAGAGGAGGGGGAGCGGGACAGCAGAGCATCAAAGGGGGGAGGGGAGGAGAGAAATGGGGGCGGAGCAAGAGGGTGGGCGTGGGGGGGGCTAAGTGGTGGGTTGGGAAGAGACCGGGGAGCGAGGGAAGGGGAGCTCTGTGGGGGAAAGCGCAGGGGATGGGGGAAGGGGCGGGCACTGGACCGGTGGTGTGGTCAGAGCTGCGAGGTCCCCAAACCCGGGGGCTGGAGGTGTGCCGGGGAGCCGGGCTAGAAGCGGCAAAGCGGAAGGAGCCGCTAAGGTGTGCCTGTCCCGCCCCCGCCGATCTGGGGTCCAGGGCACCCGCGCCCCTGACTCCAGAGTTCAGGGAGGAGGCTCCGCAATTCCGGGGGGGAGGGGCGGGGCGTCGCGGGGGAGGGGAAGGTTTCGGATAATTCCCTCCCCTTACCAGCGAGTAGAAGGCTGACGCCTCGGAGCCGTAGGTCACGTAGTTGCCGTAGCCCTGCGAGCCGCCGTAGGGGCCCCCGTAGACGCCCAGCGCTGCGGCCGAGTTGAGCTCGTGGCGCGCGGTGGCCAGCAGCCGGCTCTCGTAGACCGGGCAGTAGACAGGCGCCTGGGCCGAGGCGGCGGGCCCGGAGTCGGCCAGCGTGCGGCCCCCCGACTCACAGCACGTGCTCAGGGAGTTGGTGGTCATCAGGAACTGGAGGAGAGAGGGGCCGCGAGGAAGGGCCGGCGCCCCGGCTCAAGGCTCCACCTGCCCGGCGCGCGGCCCAGAAGGGCGTGCCCCGTGGCCTCGGCATACCGCTGTCCACGGGGCCGCGCGTTCCTTCGTGCTGCGAGTCTGCCCGGCCGGGCCTCCTCTGGAGACTTGGGGCCCAGCCCGGCCAGGTCCCTGACCTTTCGCGCCCTCCCCGGGCTGTCTGTGACGCGCACGCCCTCCTGTGCCACATCTCTCCTGGGTCCCCGGGTTCCTCTCGGGCAAAGAGGCCTCAGAGCCCGGGGTTGGGCGTGCTGGGGGTCAAACAAAGGCGGAGAAATGCCCCCCCCGCCCCCGCAGGACAGATGCTCTCAGTGCCCCTATTCTCCGCCGGGCCGGGTGCACGGGGCGCGCGGCACAGGCCCTGCTCTCTGGGAAGCGACACCGGGTCGCTGGAAGCCCGCCCGCCGGTGTGCAAGGCCGCATTCCCCGCACCCTCGTGTGGCCCCCTTACCTGGGGTGCGGAGGAATAGGGGTATCCAAACTGTGGGTAGGACATGGCGGGCGCCGCCCGGGGCCGGCGGCCGGGGCCGGCGGGGTCCTGCGCGCGGTGGCCGGCGTGGCGCAGCCACTGCTCCGGGGCCGCCGGCTCCTAGGCGCTGGGAGGGCGAAGCAGAAGAGCGGGTTAATTCATCCCCGCGCCCCGCAAACTTTTCTAACCCGGTGGGAAAGGGAGCCGCAGCGGCCGCGGCGAGCCTTCTAGCTTCACATTCCCGAGCCTCGAGGGGGCTCTGGGACCAACTGGCCTCGCAGCGGCGACACAAATACATATTTTGCAAAAAAGGAAAAAAAAAAAACCGAGTTGCGCGAGCCCGTCAAGTCAGATGTGCTTGGCTTTAAGCGGCGGAGGCGCTGACGTCAGCCCACGCCGCGGAGCTCGGCCGGCCGCAGACGTGGGGGCCACTCGCGGCGGCTGGGCGGTGGGGCGGGGACGGGCTGGGGGCACCGCGCGGGGCGAAGGGGCCAACAGGCTCTAACAAATGAATTTCATCCGTGGAGTCAATTGCGCCCCGACGAATTGCTGTTTCTCCTTAGTCACCGAGGACGGGAAGCACTTTTAATTAGAAATTAATTAATGAGCACCTGCTCCTTCCCGCCCCACTGTAATCATTAGTCTCAATTACAAATGAGACATGTGAAGGGACACACGACTGAGTCTTCGCCGAAGATGTAATCAACAGTTAAAATTAGCCGGCGCAGGCGGCCAGCCGCCCGGGCCTCCGCGCCGCGCTCCAGGTGGAGGACGGCAGCTCCGCAGGCCCGCGCGCCGCTCCGGCCGCTGTTCAGCGGGTCAGCCGCTCCGCCTCCCGCCAGTTCGAACCATGCTCCGGGGCGGAGTTCCAGGCCCCAGTGCCGCTGCGAGTGTCCGCGTCTGGAGGTCAACATGCCCTCGGGCGTGTGGGTCCTGAGCCCCTTCCCAGAGCCATCTCCTCCAGGGCTGGGTGGCCCAGGTGCTGGGGGGCTTTGCGACTCCCCGCTGCCCTGTCTCCGGGGAACACCCCCTCCTCGGTCCCACCCCCGGTCCTGTGGGTCGCTGCCGGCGAACGGCCCTCCCTCTCCTCTTCCACCCCCTTGCGCGGGCCGCCCTCCCTCAGCCTCCCCCTGCCCCTCGCGGCTAAACCCGGGACTGCCAGACACCCCCGCGCGCTCGAAGAGCAGGTTTCCCGACTCAGCTCCGGGGCCCCTCCCGCTACGCTTGCTCCGCCCGGCGACCCTCAGGGTTAGGTACCGGGAAGGGAGCGCCGGGACGCCCTTCCCCGCCCCTTTTGCATAGCTCCGTGCCCCGGGCGCTCGGCGCAGTCTGGAAATACGGCCGAGTACCCACCCCAGGACTTCCCCATTCAGCCCCGGTCTTGGGACCTTGCCCGAACCCAAAACAGAGGCGAGCGCGCAGGCGGCAAAGGGGCGCCCAGGCGCCCCGAACTCGCTCCCCGCCTTTTATGCCGCCGCCCTCCGGGGGCCTGGCTCGCCCCTGCTGCTCTCGCCCCGCTGGGCCTCCCGCGGTCGGCCGGGAGCGGAGCTATGCGCGGCGGCGCTGTGCAGACTTGCTCGGAAAGATTCCTGGGTTCAGACCTGTGAATCGCCCCAGGGTCACCGTCTAATTAATGATGACGTTCTCGCCCTCTCCCCAGCTGCAAACCTGCCTCCCAGAAACGAAATCGGCCTGCTCTGACAGCTCGGTTGAAGGTGATTGATGACTATCTGGAGACCACAGGACGCATCATATGATATCTGCTGCGTAATTGCTTTAATTTACAGATGAAAATACGAGCTCTCCGATCGCGTTGAACCACAGCCGGCCACGTCCGAGCTGCTTGCGAAGGAAAATCATCGGAAATAATGAATAGCCACTCCATGCAAATTATTCAGACAGTTTAAGCGTCTGTAGCCGGGAGAGATATATAAAAAACACGAGTCAAATGACATTAATAATTGTTTCTGAATTCTGTATTGATCTCGTGGCGGCCGTGTTTCTTTCTTTCTCACCTGAATTGCTAATATCACCTTCTGTAAATAATCAGAAACTAGCCATCGGGGCTTCTCCGCCAGAAATGAATCTCTCAATCTCTCTCCCTCTTCCTCCTCTGCTCCTCCCCTCCCCCACCCTCCCTCCTCCCCCACCCTCCCTCCTCCCAACTCTGGTTTGCCGGCTTCGGCGGAGGCTTCTCTGAACATCCCCTACTTTCCATTATTTATTGTTTACAAACAGCTCGCTCTCTCCCAGTAATGAGGCCGGGGCGAGGGAGGGGCAGGAGCCCACGGTGGCCGATGGCTCAGGGAGCAGTAATCACGAGAGAAGGATGAATTCAGCATCTTTCCCTCACCCCACTCCCCAAGGCCCAACCCCGGCGACTGCCAGCCAGCGCCCAGTCCCAGCAGCCCCGTGGCTCCAGTCTACGCACCCTGCACAGAGCAGCGCACCCAGGCCCTTTCCTTACCGGCCACAGCTCACAGGGAACGGCGCCCCCTGAACACGCGACCCTTTATTTTCTGAGCAGAAGTGCCGGCCTTCCGGCGCAGCCCTCTCCGGGGGCCTCTGGGGGAGGGGTGCCCAGGGCCTCCTTTGACCATCCCTGCCGCGTTTTCCTTTCCAGCCGGCGCGCCGAAGTAGGAGCTCCCAGTCCCCACCCACCTAGCCCGGCTCTCCAGGCAACGTTTTCTTCTAATCAGAAATCAAGCTCACCCGCTACTTTCCAAAGCCGTTGCACACTGATCCCCCCGCTTCGCGCTGCCCCAGGCCTGTGACTCCGGGGCCTGGATGGCCGCCCTCTTTGGGGAAGCTCGGTGCTGCCGGAGGGGTCTAGGCCCTGCTATCCAGTGCTGGATTCAGGGTCCCTCAGGCTTGTCTCCCATCTGGGGCACCCCAGGACATCCCGCTGACAACCAGCGCCCTGCCTGAGGCCGGCCTCCTGGAACGGGATACTTTCTGGGTTAGCTTTGTCCCGGGGAAGATACCAGAATCATATTCGAGTGCCCTTTCCTGAAAGGCCCAGCCTTGAGCTGAGGCCCCGAGGTTTCCCTCTAAGAGAGGACAGAGCAAGAGTGTGAACATCTCAGGTATCAGCAGCTGAATGCGCCTGCATAGACTCACAAGCTGAACCCACTTCCCTCCAGGGACCCCGGGTTCTGGCTTCCCCTCCAACAGGGCAGCGGCACAGCTTCGGGGACGTGTCCCCACTGGCCTGTTGAGTGCTAAAGGATCCACCCGGGAGAGGGCCTGAGGAGAGCCAGCGCCAAAGGTTAGAGGCCTGCGTTCGCCCTTCTTGCCGGGAGCTGCTGTCGGCCGCGGAGGGCCTCTGGGAGCTAGGCCGCGCCCTGATACTCCCCCCCTTCCCCCTGAGACCGGCTGAGGCCAGGCGCTCCCGGTCTGTTCCCCAAGTCGTCCCCCAGGGCCAGCGGCTTCTCCGCCCGGAGAGCCGCCAGGAGCTCCCTCCAGCCCAACAAAGTTGACCCCAGGCGGAGGGCGGAGGCTAGAGCGCGCAGAGCCAGGCAAGGGCCTCGGCGGAGGCGCAGGCCAGCCCCTGGGGCGCCTTGCCCGCCCACTGCTCGCGGACACCCGGGCGGGGTGCGGGGCTGGAAGGCGTTCTGGAGAGCGGGGGCGCGGCCCTCGCGAGCCCCGAGGTCGGCAGGTCACTCCTCCGCGGCCGGTCCTCCGGGTCTCACGCGAGGTCAGGCTGTCCAGCTGCGGGCAAGCGCTCTGAATCCGGCTCCCGAGACGCCTCCATTCCAGGTCGGCGGGCTCCGGCTCTCCCGCCGCGCCCCGCCGCTCGCCCGCAGGGCACCGCCCGAGCGGGAAAGGCGCGCAGTCGGGGCGTCCGGGAGCAGGCCCGGCTGCCCCGCGTTGGTCCTCGCGCCCCACGCCGCCCCCGCCCCCCGTTTCCATAACTTGCAGCGAACGCGGCGGCCTCTGGAGACCCCAGCGGCTGGCAGCAAACTTTGCGCCCTCCGGCGCACGAGCGATCCTGGCAAAGTTTGTGCGGCCGAGCCCACTCCCTACCTGCGCTGGGGACGCGCCCGCCCGCGCCGCTCCGGCGCCGGGGCCGCGGGGAGCAGCGCGCAGCCCGGGACGCACCGGGGAGTCGCCGCAGTCGCCGCCGCCCGCGCCCCTCGGCGGCCGCGCCGAGCCTCCGCCTCCCCGGAAGAGGGGAGGGGTCTCGGAGCCCCGGGGCGGGGGCGGGCGCGGGGACCTCGCCTACCTGCGGTGGCGCCCGGCCACTACCGGCCGCCCGCGAGGGCTCTGCGCGGCCGCTCGGCGCGCGCGCGCTCGGGCGGGGAGCAGGCGACAACTAATGGAGACATTTCCAGGCGGAGCACCTGGCGAGCGGAGCGCGCCGGCGTCCCCAGGCGCCGCGGTCGTCAGCCGAGCCCGCACCGGCGTGACGTGGGCGAGCGAGCGCGCTGCTCCCACCCGGCCGCCCATTAACGCTTTCCCCCGCGGGCGCCGCGCTCGCCAACTTTCCCCTCCGCCCGGCCCGCGCGCGGGGTGCGTGGGGCGTCTGAGCTGGCATGGGGGGCGCCCTGGGGTGGGGGGTCAGAGGAGACAGCCCCCCCCCCCCCCCAGACAACAGGCAGCCGGAAGGCGCGCTGCCTTGATTTGGGCAAACCCTTGGCGGCCTAGGGCTCTTCAGGGGCGGTCAGGCTGCCGCCTGCCCGCCACGCCCTGCTGTCTTGGGCCAGTGGAAGGGCGCTGGGGACAGCTTCACTGGTTCTTGGTCCCAGTTCTCCTGAGTTTCCCTTTGGTCATGGTCTCCTCCAGGTCTGGAGAGGTGGGCCAGGGTGCCGCAGCGCCCAGTCCTCCTCCGTTGGATCAGAGAACCAGGCCTTGGCTTTCTTCCCTGTACTCCTCGCCCCAACATCGCCCCTCCGCACTAAGGGAGGCCAGCTTCCCGGCTACCGTGCACACTGGCCCCTGCCGGCGGGGGCTGTCTAGGCAGGAGCGGTGGCCTGGGTGCAGGCGGAGGGCTTGGGCAGCTCAAGAGGTGGGCACACAAAGTTGACAGCGCTGGGGGCGGGGCAGGCTGCAAGCCTGTGAGCTGCCTGGACCCGGTGGCTCCATAGGGGAGTTTTCTAAGGGCAGCCCAGAGCCCCGCGAGGCTGCCCCCGCTGGGGACACACTGCACCCGAGCAGCCTGTGGGGTCTGCAGCCTGAGTCCAGGAGGGACATCACCCCGGGCGGGTCCCAGGTCACTCCACCAGGGGCGCCTCTCGCCCTGTCCACCACCGCTGTCATTTCAGAGAACCATGCACTTGTTCTCCTTGCGATCTGTGCCCTTAGAATGACGGTTGAGATTTGTTGGTTGGATAGTGTCTGAAAAAGTGATTTGCCGTCTCCCCCACTCCTTTTTCTTCAGAGCTCTGCCGCAGCTGGGGGGCCGAGCACATCTCCGGCTTCCACAGTAGCCTGCTGGGGGGGCCGTGGTCTCCAGGCCTCACACACCTCCATCCCCTCCACAGGGCAGAAAGAAGAGAGTGGGCCGTCCCCGGCTTCCCCAGGGCTGAGTCCAGACCTTCTGCTGGCTTCTCTGGGAAGGACACTGCTGAGGTCTCCCGGTCGGCTCTGAAGGTGTGAAGGGCTTCCCGCAGGCCGCAGGCTCCAGGCAGCCGTCCAGGGGGGCACGTGCGCGGACCCTCCAGCGCAGCCCGGGCTGACGGAGGAGGGTTGTGGGAAGGGTGCCCTCTGTGGGTGCAGATCTGCAGACCGTCTCCAGGGCGAGGCAGGGACCTGAGTCCAGCCAGAAGGAAGTGGAGCAAGGACACAGAGCACCGTGGGGAGGGGACTGGCTGCTGTCTCTGGCCCTGCTTCCTCCTCCCTCTCCGTGCCACTGGACGCGCCTCGCAGGGTCCTGGGGCCAGCAGGGAGCTCGTCAGTCCCTCCTGCTGAGCTCACCTGGGACGCAGATTCTTTTCATGCTGCAGATAAGCAAGGCCTGTTTTGTGACTAAAGCCCTGATTGGGAAATAGACTCCTGCCTTCGCTGGGGCCTTTTAAGGACGACAACAGCCAGAGAGAGCTGTGAGGAGCACCCAGGCCCCCAGGAGCTCCGGATGCATCCTCTGTCCTCTGGCGTTTCCGTGGCTGGAGGCCGCACCTCTCTGGAAGGCAGGCCACCCACTGCCTTTCCCCGGGAGGCAGGACCTCCTTTCACTGGACTCCCCGAAAGCCTGTGCTCTGGCCGCTGCCAGGCCTGACCTTGCCTGGATCGTTGGCCTCACTGGCCGTCCTCTGCCCCGCAGCCCTTGGCTGTCCTGCCCTGGGAGGGCCTCGCGGGTTGGTGCCCCAGGGAAAGGAGGGACATGCCCCAGGACTTGCCCAGGGGGCCTGGCAGGGCACAGCCCTCAGGGTCATCAGCATGAGTGTTAGGTCCAGAAAGCCAGGGTGCAGCCGTGGCCACCCGGGAAGGGCCGCCCTGCTCCCGGGCCTGGCCGAGGGTGGGCCCCGGCATGTCCCCTGCTCTGTGACACGGCTGCGGCCGTGCCCACCGCTGTGCCCCCACCGCTCCGGTCAGGACTTGCTCCCCGATGGATCCCTTGTCTCTCAATCCGGCTTTTGTTTTGGCTGCTGGCAGAGCAGCCCAGTGCAACGTGAAACAGAAGTCTCCATGCCCCCGGGCTTGGCCCTGCTGTGTGCGCCTCCCCCCGCCGCCACGCCTGGTCATTGCAGCAACTTGCAGAGGCATCTGGAGTTGGAGAAGGCCGAGCTGGCCTGACCGCGGCCTGCTGCCTGCCGTCTGCGAGCGACCCACAGCCTCAGCCCCCTTTCCTGGGGACCCAGGAGGTCCCGGGGAGGCTGTGAGAGGACGGCCTGTGAAGGATCACTTGTGCCCTTGGGCACGGTGTCCCAAAGGTGCCGCCATCCTTGGAAGGGCCGGCCTTCTAACGGCTCCGTGGCCCGACTTAGCAGCCGGGCCGTGGTCGGGGCCCAGATCCTAGGGGTGTGGAGTGGAGAGTGTGTCTCTCTTCTTTGCATGGGCCGGTTCCTCATGGGCCCCGGGCCTGCGTGGGGTGAGCGTCTCTCTTCCCTGTCCCGATTCCCAGTGCAGAGCCAGACAGAAGTATTTAAAGCAGAAAGTCGGAGTAGCTTCTTTTCCGAGCAGAGGGGTGCCTGGGTTTAGGCAGCAACGGGCTCCTGGGCACGAGTCAGAGGTGCCCGTGGTCGCGGCTCCAGAGTGTCCCCTCAGCTGAGGGCTGTACCCGTGTCGGTTTCCTCGGTTTCCTCTCCTGCTACCCGCCCCCCCCCCCCGCCCCCCTTGAGCTGGAAGGAGGCCAGGGCAGCCGAAGTTGGAAAGTTGTCCTTTCCCCTCATTTCAGAAATACGCTGTCATGTCTGTAATGCTGAAATGCACCAGCAGAGTTTAGGGAGGTTCCTGTTGTTAAAAGCGAGAGGCTGTTAATTCGGCAACGTCTGTCGTCTGTGTGGTTCACGCTGACACGTTTGCCTGCCGCAGACTGGCACCCGCGCCGCTCGGGCCGGAGACTCCGTGCATACCAGAGGACGCGAGGTACACTGTCCAAAGAGAGAGGGCGGACGGCCTGGCTGCCTGGGTTCAGTGCCTCTGTGAATTTCCTCACGGGGCGGGGGCGGGCAGAGAAGGTCGCCTTTAGAGAAAGAAGTGTTGGGAGGGCCCTAAATGCAGGAGCTACCCTGGACCTACAAAATGCGGATCAGCCAGTGGGGGGGGGGGGCTCCGAGGAGGAGCCTGGCCGGGGGCCTGCCCGGGGTTCTCTGGGGGGAAGCAGGGAGGCCGCCTCCCGCCGCCCGGGCCCGGGCACACTGCTCCCTAGCAATCGCACACAAACAACACTGTCACGAATGGAAGGTGACGCGGCACCAGATGGCATTTGCCGGGGTCAAGCAGGAGATAAGACGGACGTGTGGGAGCGCGTGCAGCCGTCTCTGTGGCGCTTTGGGTCTTGGGGGAGCGCGTCCCACCGTGGCCTCCCCCTGCTCCCGCAGGCGCTGCTCTGGGCCCGGGTGGCCCCTGGGCTTCGGTGTCCTGACTGGCCGGTGCATGGGAGGTCTGTGGGGACTCCATCCGCAGTGCTCTTGGGCGGAACCCCCGAAGCTGCGGACGCTTCACCCCGGGGGCTGGTCTGTCAGGGGGGCGCTGGCCTGCCTCGAGCTTGGTTGTCCGTGGACACTGCTGTGTCTGCGTCAGGGGGACTCCGGACTGGGTGCCCCCAGGGCAGGGCTCGAGCCCAGAGTGCCCCCCCCCCCCCCGCCAGGCCGGGCGCGCTCCAGACCCCGCGGTCAGCCTCCGTGCGGCGGGCAGCGCGGCCGTGACCCAAGTAACCCCGGCTTTCTGTTAGGGCGGCGGTAAGTCACGCAGGAACGTCCCCCAGGAGGTAGCTGATGTCTGTATAAAAAACCATTTCAGAGTATTTCTGAAATTCAATTAATTGAAGGCCCCAGATAAAAGGAACATTCTTAATGGCTATAACGTAACCCCCAGGGAGGAGAGGGAACCGCACGGCCAGACTTCAAAGTGTGACAGAAATACTTACTGTTTTACTCTGAAAGTCTCCGGATCAATGACTCAGTCAAAATTACTTAAACATTTAGCAACCTTTTCATTTTCTGTTTAAAAAATGGCAGAAAGAGACGCTCTTCTTGCCGGGGACACAAAGCTCCGGCGAGGAAGCGCGGACCCCAGGCTCGCGTAGAGGCCGCACCGGCTCCTTCGTGGGGCCCGGCCCCCAGCTCGGGGCTCCGGGGAGCCTGCGCTTCCGCTCTCCCGCGTGGGAGGCGTGTCGGTGTCCTGGGCTGCGTGACCAAGTGCCACATGGTGCGTGTCCCTCTCGGGTCTGGAGGGGAGAATTCCGAGACCGGCAGGGCTGGTCCCCCAGAGGCGGGAGGCGGGAGCTGCTCCGGGCCTCTGTCCGGCCTCTGGTGGCTGCTGGCCGTCTTGGGGCTCCTGACCCCTCACTCAGGTCTTCATGCTGTCCCTCTGTGGGTGTGGGCCTCTGTGCCCGAATTCCTCCTTTTTAATCAGGACACAGTCATCCCTCACTGCAGCGCCGCTTCCCCTTAGCTAATGACATCTGAGATGTTCCTGTTTCCAAACGAGGACATGCTCGGGGGCCTGCGGTCAAAGCCGCAACGTACGCATTCTGAGGGGACACAGTTCAACCCAGATCCGAGGAGTCTGGGAAAGCCACGTCTGGGCCTGGGTTTATTTCCTTAGATTGACCCCCTGACACTACTACCTCATCACGACTGTCGGGGTTGCAGAAGGTGGACGCCCGCCCCCGGACTGTGACCGTAGTGAAGGAGGGCATCCTTCATCCCCAACTGCCCGAGACCTCTCGGGTACCCCCAGCCCCCGTGCAGCTGTGGGGGGACGTGAGAACCAACCCTTTTCTTTTCCCCCCTCTATCGGCATCGGACACACTGTATCATTGCTTCCTTCTTCCTCCTCCTCTCCTCCCCTCCTGCACTAGAACGAATGCTTCAGCAGGGCTGGGCTTTTCCGTACACAGTAGGAGCACATTCAACACACAGCAGGGGCTCAGTGTTGAGTGAATGAGGACGAGGACGTGTGCGTGGCCTTCTCCGTAAAGGAGAGCGGAGCCAGGAGGAGGTCTCGGAGGGATCGTGCATTGCGGGGGCTGAAAGGGCTCCTGCAGGAGGCGTAGAGGGTGCCTCCTGTGTCCCAGCCCCCAGGGCGGTTTTGGGGTACGCCAGTGCACAGAGGAAAGAAGAGCCTCAGCCCTGGTGGCACGTACCCGTCCTCGGTGGGAGGCAGAGGAGGAGTGAGAGCCTCACCGAAGGAGCCCACGGAGTGAGTCCGTGGGTTCCCGCCCTGGTGTTCTGTGACCGCACGACCACGCTTCTGCAGACCGACCATGCCGCACTGTGTCCTGCCCGAACGTTTGGGTGCCCACGACCTTCTCTCCCTGTGTTCTCTCCCCGTCTGCGGGCAGCGCGGTTGCAGGTCTCAGGCACGGTGGGGTCTTCAGCGACCTCCCTGGGAGTCCGAGCCCTGTGTGACCGCCTGCTCTGACTTTTGACCTGCCCAAGGTTTGAGCAAAAGTTTGCATAGCACTGAAGGTGCGACCGCTCTGATTTTCCTGGTTCCCAGGCTGCTCCAGTTTGCCGTGGCCAAGGGTTGTGGTGAGGTGGTGATGAGGGACGGGGAATCCGTGCTGGCGGCTTCTTAATGCCACCTGGGAGGTGCGGGACCCCGTGGCTCTTGGGCTCGCGCTTCACCCTGTCCCCTTGCACCTGCCACAGCGACGGCAGCATGTCTGACGGTGGCGGCTCAGCCGGGCTCCGTGGGGGAGGCAGTGCACTGCCCCGGGCCGGCACTGTGAGAGCCGGGTCAGCCCAGGGTGTGGGGTTGCTCGTTGCGGCAGCGCGGCCTGTCCTAGCCAACTGCTACGGTGACTCTTAGCCTTGTAGTACAATTGTATAGTATCATGTGATTACGCTGTAATTGTAAGTTGCATAATTATACATTGTGAGTGTATGTTATTATGTAATTATACATCACGATTTCATTTCAATACGGAGAGAGTGACCTGAGAGAAAGAAACACTATCTTAAAGGGAGAACACAATGTAAGCGCAACTCAGTGCCACAAAGGCTGAAGCCAGAGGAGATGTGTCTTGTCATTGCGGCCATGGTCAGGAAAAAATAATGTTTTCAAGAAAGTTTCTTCACTTCGACATGAATACTTTCTACTTCTGAACATTTCGAGCACCTGCTGGCCCACTCCCTGCCCTGGGGGCTGTCCGCAGCACTGCCTGGATGTCCGCGCGGCTGGCTGCTCGGGTCAGCGTGTCTGGGGGCTCACTGACCGCTGGTCACGGAGATCGTGAAGACCGTGGGGGGAGGGAGCCCTGTTTCGACAAGTCTGCAGAACTTACAGAAAAATAATGATGCAGGCGCATTCTAATTAAAGTTTTAAACAGGCAATGCAAAGAACAAAGAAGCAGAGACTTTCCATGTGGACCTAAAAAATCAAAGCCCTGTTTCTGGGGCACCTCCATGGCTCAGTCATGAAGCCTCTGCCTTCGACTCAGGTCACGATCCCAGGGTCCTGGGATTCAGCACTGCTTTGGGCTCCCTGCTCAGCGGGGCGCCTGCTTCTCCCTCTGCCCCTCCCCCTGCTTGTGTTCCCTCTCTCGCTGTGTCTCTCTCTGTCAAATAAATACACAAAATCTTTAAGAACAAATCTTTAAAAACCTTATTTTTTGTACTTTAGGGAGATAATGATATTTAATATTATAATATTAATAGTAAATAATATTAAATAATATGTATCATTATTTTATCTAATTTCAATAATTCAATATTAAATAATGATATTTCACATTATCAGTAGTATTTCAACCTAACAGAAGTATGTTATTCTGACAGTCACTTACTCCGCACCCGCTGCTGGTGGCTGTGCCCCTCCAGTCCGCTCTCTAGGTCCAACCTAACCTTCACCTCCAGGCCGCCTGACCTGAAGTTAGTTTGGCGTATGGTGTGAGGCAGGGATCAGCATTTTTTTTCTTCCCTTTGTAAGAGTAGCCACTTTCTTCATTATTATTCATGAAGTAACACACATCTCTCATCAAATAATAAGTATTGTGCATTTTATCTAATCTTAATCCTTGATTAAAATATTTAAATAATTAAATATTATTCTATTATTCTATATGATATTACTATATTATGTTATATATTATTCTATATGATTCTACTTATTTTGTTAATAATTGAGCTATTAATTTCGCTACAGAGATTTGAAACTCAGTCTTTGTTCGTGGACGTAGCCCTTTACCGAGGACAGACGACTGTCAGGAAAGGACGGGCTCTGCCTGCTGAGTGCTCTGGTGTGTCGCTCTCGGCGGCCTCGTGAAGGCTCACGTTACACACCGGGGTGGCAGCAGATGGAGGGCGTGGACGGCGGACGGGCAGACATGACGACTGCCACTGGGCAGCAGGGTGGGCTGGTGGACAGGTCACGAGTGCCCATCCTCGCCTCCGTCCTGCAGCGACAGACCGCTGGTACCGCACGGCCAGCCTCCCTGCAGCGATGCGTGGGGCACGGACAAGTCTTCCGTCCCTGGGATTCGGGAGGCTGGTGCATGAGGCTTCCACGTCCTTGACGGAAGAGGAAACGGCTTCCCCACTCCTTCCCCCCAACCTTGGCTGGGAAGGGGTAAAAATCAGTCCCTCTGAACTCAGAACTGGGCGCCGTGTCCTGACTCGTCCGTCCTGCCCCTGCGGGACCACCACCTGTCTTTGGTCTCTTCGAACGTGTGTCCAAGCTGTCGTCCATGTGCTGGTCCTGCGACGGCAGCTCAGCCGCACTCGGGGAAGGACAGCGGCCGACCCGGGGCGGTGCAGTCGGACCCTTGGAGGAGGGGGCGAGCGGGAGCCCTGGGGTGCTTCCCAGCTGGTTATGGGTGTGGGGCCCAGGTAGGGCGGCGTCCGAGAGATGTGGGGGACGCAGTGCTGCGCTCGTCGCCTGCGGCCTGGGAGGAGGAACTGGCTGGGAGCCCTCGGCGTGGTTCAGCTGCCCGCCTCCCCCTGGTGCCCACCCTGCTGTGGTTTTCTGTGCATTAGACTTCCCGGAGAGGAGGTGG
This sequence comes from Meles meles, assembly GCF_922984935.1. Lineage (NCBI taxonomy): Eukaryota > Metazoa > Chordata > Mammalia > Carnivora > Mustelidae > Meles > Meles meles. The sequence goes on along the minus strand of NC_060068.1, from coordinate 183,232,766 downwards.
TGGGGGGACTCCAGAAACGGACGAGACGCTTGTCAAAGTGTCAGGTTCTCCAAGTGGATTTCTCTGTATTTTCTGTAGCGACTGACACGACGTGCTTCAACGGTTACGGTGTCGGACAGTCCGCAGATGGGGTCTCCTCCCCCGTACTTCCTTCCAGCGTCTCCCTTAGCCCCATGCTCTTCGCGCCCTGCAGACTTCCTGGCGGCCATCACCTCCCCCGCCCCGCCGTCCGCACGGCTGGCCGGGAGCACTCGTGTGCTCCGCCTTCCCGGAAACCCACCAGATGGGCTGGCTTTGCCTGGGGCTTGGGGTTCTCGCCTTGGAGAATGCACGTGGGCTCCCTCAGACCTGCAGCCTCACAGCCTGGCATCCCGAGTCCCTCTCTGCAGGCCCGTGGGGGCTGGCTGCTTCCCCAGTAACGCCAGAGGCTCCTGATTGCTGGAACCCAAATGCTCTCCAGGGTTGCGCGCTCTTTCCATTCCAACTCCCCCAAACGTGTCGCCGCCATATCGAAGAACCCTACGTCCCAGGACTTGTTTGTTTCACCCAGGTGCCACGTTATCCTGGAGTCTGGGTGGGCCTAGATGGGTCGCTCTGCGCCCCAGTCCAAGGACAGCTCAACTCAGACCCACCTGTCTTCTCGGGGTGACTGTCGGACAGGAGCTGTGGCCAGGGCCCTGGGTCCCCCATCTGAAGCAGCACACATGGCTCGGAGCCTGCCCCAACCTGAGGGCCCTCCTGCTGCCGGCAGAAGCTGTGGTGTCCTGCCTGGGGGACGCTCTGCTACAAGGAGAACGCTAGAGATGAAGTCATGAGAGAGCTTGCTTTCCTGGCTCTCTAGCACACTGTGACAAGCTGCCGGTTCTCTGGGGTCCCGGGCGCTGGGGCAGCACCCCAGACCTGTGGGGCAGACCTGTGTCGGTGCCCATGTGGGGTCCGCTCACTCTTGTCTCCACCGCCCCCATGACAATGCCGACTCTTGGTGACCTTCTTATGACTTGCTGCGATGGCGAGGGATGCGGAGGGGTCATCGGCCCAAAATAGAAGCCCTTCAAACACAGGGAGCCTCTGACTGGCCGCCCTGCCGGCACCCGGGGAGGTGGGATCTCATTTTGAGTCACAGTTCAGGTGAGCGTCTCCTGCAACATTGAGAAAAGGTTGTGGTTTTTCTCTGGAATCCTTAGCTGTTGTTTGGGGCCCGGGGGATGGGCTGAGCGCCCTGGAAATCGTGAGCTCACGTTCTCTGTGCTGCACAGATTCCAGAACGCATTGACCTGGGAGTTCGAAAATGTGCTTTTCGCTCAGATTTCTCTTTGCGGCCACCATTAGACAGAGAAGCACGGGGATGGAGACGGTGACGGTCGGCCTCTGCCCATAGCCAAACGCTCCCTGGAAAACAGCCGGCACGGCTCCCGGGAGACCGTGTTTTCCTAAGAAACCCAGAGAGAGCCAGCTTGTGTTCAGTCTGATAACGGTTTCCAGGGTTTTCCTGTGACTCCCGGCAGCGGGCTCGGTGCCGTGCATGCCGGATGGCGGGCATCAGGCGGGGGGGTGAGGCCTCTCTACCGGCCGCCCGTCCTCTAGGCACGCGCTCGGCAGCAATCAATACGCATCTTCCTGGCCGCACTGACCGCGAAGCTCCTTTCTGTTCCGGGTTCGTGCGTTTGCCTCTAATGCACGTCTTCAGGTCTGACACTGTCCTTGTGTGGCCTCTTCCAACCCGGACCGCGGTCTTCCCCAGAGGGTGGTTCCCGGAGGGGAGATGACGGAGAAGCCAGAGCCGCTCCTGCTTCCGGGGGTCTCCAACAGCTCGCAGGGAGAGAGGAGCCGGCTGCCCGTCGGACGTGGTGGGCGCAGCTGCCCCGGGCAGGGCCCCTCGTGGGCCAACAGCCAGTCCTGCCCGTTTCCCCATCCTGTTCGCTGTGCAGCAACCTGAGAGAATCGTATCTGTAAAGATTTCAGGGCACGTCTGTAAAACAGAGACATAGAGAACATGTCCGGACACACATCAGACCTAAAATAGTCAATAATTCTCCGAATGCCCCAAAGGTGTGGTCTATGTTCCCCTTTCCTGTCCCCACCATTTGTTTTAGGCTCAGGATTCGGCATGGGTCCCGTGTCATGCTCAGGTGACGTCCGTCTCACGTCTCATGAAGTCACTCAGGTCCCCTCTGCCCTTTATCTTCCATCTGACCTTTTGTCGTCGAAGAGGAGACGGGGCTTTGGTTCCAGAGAGCCCCGTGTCCCTGCTGCTGCTGACCCCAGGCTTGCAGAGATCCTTGGTCCCCTGCACAACCCGCATGCCTGCAGCGGCCCCGATGCAGGGTGCGGGGCAGGACGGCGGGGACGGTGTGTGTCTCCTCGAGGCGTTGCTTCCTGTCCGTGGTGCTGGGGATGCCGCTGGTCCTGCTGTGTCGGCAAATGTCTTTCCTCGTCTGGGAGCCGGACACTTTCCTAACGGCGACACCCCTGGGGCTCTGTGGGGTCGCGCCGCAGGGAACGGACGGTTCGCCAGCGGGTTCTCGGGGCCCCGCACAGGGAGGAGTAGGGCTGTGGTTCTGGGACTTCAGCATGGTCCGCTCAGCTACTGTCCTTATCGCCTCCTCTGGGCTGCGGGGGCCTCCCCAGTCCCTCTGACACAGCCCTGCAGTCTCGGGTGGCTTTTCTGGCCTGACGACATGTCCTAGTCCCCGCGCATCCGGCCGTTGCGGCGGAGGTGGCCTCCGGCACAGAAGCTGTCAGAGACGGGGCAGGAGCGCACAGCGTCCCCGAAGACCCCGCTCACAGCCGGCGACAGTCCCCTGGGCCGCGCCGCCGGAAGGGCCACCAGAGCGGGAAGGAACGGGCTTGGCGCGGGCTGGTCAAGCGCGAGGCTCCCCTGTGTCAGAAGCTCGTCCCCGCACAGCCTGGGACCGCCCAGACCCACCTCCAAGTCGGGGCTGAGAGGCCTTTGTTGGCTTCTGCTCCGTTCTTAGGAACACGCTGGGTTACAGGCCGCGGACACGTTTTCGTGAGCATCTCACTGGAGCACCGTCGGTCAGCTGCGACCGCCTGCAGGCTGACATCAGGAGGAGCGGACCTCGCCGGCGTTCCTAGGTCAGTCCGTCGCCCTGTGTCTGAGACCCAGTCTCAAGTGCGCTTGGGCGGGCATGAGACAGACCCCGGTCCTGCTGGCCGAGGACGCAGACATACCAGGTCCCCGGGGAACCTGTGACTCTCAGGCAGGACCCCGCTCGGGCCCAGAAGGGAAGCAGCTTCTCAGCCAGCGTGTCTGAGAGAAGGGGTGAAGAAATCTGTCCCCAGGCTCCCTCGCATGGCCAGTCCCCTCTGGTGACCACATCTGCAGCTCCAGGGACCAGCTCCGATGGGCCCGGACCAGTCGCTCCCTCTCTCTCGCGTCCCGAGATGGCCGGAAGCCCGCATGGGGCCTGGACTTCAGAGTCTCCTGCGAGGCTTCGGCGTCCTCCGAAGGAGCCAGGGCAGAGAGATCTGTGCCCAGGGTCCCTCCCACGGCTGTGGTCAGAATTTAGCCCCTGGAGGAGTTCTGGACGACCAGCCTCGGCTCCTGTTGTGAAGACAGAGGCTAAGAAGACTGTCCTGCTGCCTAGTCCCCGAGGTGACAGGACGCCACTGCTTCGAGTGAGTCTCCAGGTCCCGCCCGCACTCAGGGATGGACAGTGCATCTGCGGGGAGGACCTCGGACAGCCGCGGGCCCCTGCCTGTGAGCGGTGCTGGCCGCTGCGACACGTGGGGGTTCGGCCCAGGGCTGTGCAAAGGTCTCTGTGATGAGAGGAAATGGGAAGCGACGGCCCGTCTCTCCACCGGACACACGGCACCTGGAGTGACCTCTGGACAGGGCGGGTGTCGCTGCCGACCCGCGGTGGAGCCCAGTGCAGGCAGGGAGGTGGGATGCGGGCTGCCTCGCCACCGGCCGCTGGACTTCCCGTCGTGGGCGGTGACGACCCCATGTGGACGAGGCCAGCTCCGGTCAAGGCCGTCCATTGCCTGGCATCCCAACGGCCCGAACTCCCACCCCCCGCGGCCATGCTCCCAAGCCTGCGGTTCCGGTGGCTCGGCGTGTCCGCTGAACCAGCTCAGCCTCCCGGCCTCCCACGGAGGAGAGCCCGCGTCAGCGCTTGGGCAGGCTCGGTCATCGCCCTCGGCCAAGGGAGTCAGGAATGGCACAGAGTCATTCTACACCCAAGTGTACATTATACCCGACACAGCCCAGGGCTCAGGGTTAGTTCCTAGACTCAGTTTTGTGTCTGGACTTAGTTGGTTTGCCTTCTGGGGGCTGCTAGAAAGCCCAGGCAGCGCGGTGGGCAGAGCGTTGTGCCGCAGGCCCGTCCGTCCCCCATGGGATGGTGCGTCATTAGACTGGATGACGGGGAGAGTCGTGCCTCGAGGACGGCCGAGAGCCCTCGGGGCCGAGCCAGGCACGGACAAACCCACGCACTGGTTCGTGAGTGGGGGGACTCGAGTGCCGCTGGCTCGGTCCAGTCACGCTCCGGGAGGTGTGGGGCTGGAGGGGGCTTCGGGGCGGGGGCCGCTTCCTTGCCGGCGTGGTCTGCCGAAGGGTTACGGCCCGTAGGAGGCAAGTCCAGCAGAACACAAAGCCCTTTGCTTGGCTACGGTTCTCGAAGCCGCGCCTGCCCACCGGCCTTCCTTTCCTCCAAAATGATAAATGAGTCTCCAAGCAAGAGCGAGAAGCTGGCTGGTGAGGTCAGCGCCTGGTTTAACGACAGCATTTTCCCCGGTTGTAGTCCCACAGTCCCCGAAGGTTCCGACGTCCTGCCCCACGCTCGGTGCTTCCGATGTTTGTTGGACCCCCCGTGCCTGGCCCAGGGAATCCTGGCCACCCTGGAGACTGGACGTGGTTGGCATGGGCAGCCCATCCCGGCAGCCCACCAGGGCCCATCCCTCCCGCTCTGCCCAGGGCCCTCTCCTCCAGCGGGTGGTGGCTCTGGGCTTGTGGGAGCCGGTGTGTCATCCGCACGTTGCTGCACGGGGGACACGGACGGTCCCGCACCCCCGCCCAGGCAGACCGTGGACGGACTGTCGGTGTTCACGTGCGTTGTCCCTCTAGCCCTGCCCAGCAGACTGTGGGAGCTCGTGCCCGAGATGCCGGTGACAGGCGGGGGATGGCCCCAGACCGCCTTCCATCCACATCTGGGGTCTCCCCACGCCCAACTTCTGCTCCCTGGGGCCGTGTCCCCCAGGCAGCCAACCTTGTCCTACACTCCACCTTTTTTGGGGTGAGGCCTCTCTCAGGTAAGCTGCCATCCAGGCCCAGCAGCGACTCTCGGAAGGTCCTCATCCGTGCGTGGGTGAGATGACGGACGCAGGAAGTCAAGCCCCTCGACGGTGAGAAGGTCAGGACCCAAGTTTGCCGACCCCGTTCTGCTGCTTCCCTTGCTGCGGCGGCCCGCGGTGCCGGCGAGACCCATGCCAGGTAGCACACAGAAGAGAGGAGCCTCCTGGGCCGGGCGCTGCCGGCATCCACCGTGGGAGCACGGGGCCCCGTGGGAGCGGAGAGTCCGCCGCGTCGTGCCCAGCACGTCCGGAACACAGTAAGGGAGGAACGCACCCTTTCTGGGCACGTGAATTAACGAAACGAAGGAGAGAAACAGCTGTCACTGTCGAGGCTCGGCTCTAAACAGGGTCCAGGCTTTGCCGTGCGTCTGTGACCCAGGCGGCCCCGACTCCTGGGTGCGGACGCCGGCTCTGTGGCTGCAGACAGGCCATCCTCGGGGGCTGCAGGTTCTCTCCCTGTGGGCCTGGCGGGTGGCGGTGCCATGTAGACATCAGGGAGATCCAGGGCCCCGACCCAATGGGCTGGCGCCCCAAGGATGGGCCCATCTCCAAGGCTCACACTGATGTGACAAGACTAAGGACACCCCCGAGGGCAGCACGGTTGGACTGTGGCACCACAGGCTTTCGTAAATGAAGTTTTACAGGTGCACGGCCCGGCACGTGCCTTCACGGAGCCCCCAGGGCTGCCTTCGCAGTACAAGGGAGAGGCAGGTGCTCGCCGGACAGAACGCACGGCCCACGGAGTCGAAGATGCGTCCTGTCTGACAGATGGTCCGCCACGCGTGTGAGTGGGCGTCCCAGAGAGAAAAGGGACAGCAAGGGAGGAGAAATGTTCAAAAACATTAGTCAGAGTTTCCCCCAGATTTGATAAAAGATTCAACCCAACAGTTCCCAAAGGGACAGTGAGCCTCAAGCAGGAAAAACCTGAAAAAACCCCAACAAATGGGAAGGGTGCAAAGTGCTAATCCCTCAGAATGGGAAGAAAATCCAAGAGCAGCCAAAGGGGCAGCAACACACGTTCAAGGGGACAGCAGCACGAGGACGATTGATGACTCCAGAAACACTGCAAGTTACGAGAACGTGCCACATCCAGGACAAAGTGCTCATGCGTGGATGTGAGTGTACACGGGGACGTGAGCGCCCGTCCTCTGCAGGAGTGGGTGAAGGACGGAGGGGACCTGGCAGCCTTTTGCAGTGCCCGGCCAGGTCGGGGCAAGGTCGGGGTGCAGGCGGCATGTCCCCCGACCAGTCTGTCCCCAAGTCTGGCCGTAGTCTCTGGGCTCCCAGAGACCCAGCACCGAGCCCGGCCCCGTCTTAGCTGCCCCCCGCCCTGCCCCAGTGGCGTCTCCAAGCTCCCTGTCCGGCTGGAAGCCCACTGTCTCCCAAGGCCAGGCCACAGGTACTGCCCGAGGCTGGACGAGGCGCCCTGGGGTGTTGTCCCCAGGGCAATGCTCTCAGGGTGACCCCGTGGGCCTCTGGGGCGGGGCGTGGCCGGGCCATGGCACCGCCTGGACGCCTGCCCCTCAGATTGTGCCGCTGGCTGCGGTCTGGGGGATCCCCAACCAGGAGCCGGCGGGTTCCGTGTGGGCCTGGCAGGGGTCCTGTCCCGACTTTGCCCCCGAGGGACCGACGCTCCTTGCTGCGGCCTCACTTTCCAGTCCTCTGCAGAGAAGAGGGAGAGGCCGTGCGTCCAGCGCGGAGCCAGCGGGCGCAGGCTGCCCACGGTCCGTTCTGCGGTGCCCCTCACCCGAGCTCTCACACCGGGGTGGGGGGGCACCTGCCCGTCTGCTTCGGGCCCACTGAAGCTGCCTCCCCCACTGCGGAGGACAAGCGCCTTCGTGGGGGGCGGGGGTCCAGGTGACTCTCCCGCCTCCGGAGCCACACCTGGGGAGGGGCCCTGGGGGCACAGCTCCCTGCAGGGTTCGCTCGTCTGAACGGAGGGCGGACGGACTGGCGCTCCCCGATGGTTCTGCCCGGCGGCCGTCCGCGCGCGCTGTGGCTTCCGCTCCTGAGGGGATGTCCTGCCTCTGTCTGCTGTTTCCTTATTTTTTAAAAAATCTCACATTTCAGACAACCCATTTGGGTAGAGCTTGGAGACGTGTTAAATTGTTAGTTTCCTTCAAGAAAAGGGACTTACGGTAAACAGAAGACATATGACTTTAAAAGTGCGTTTACTTTAATCGCAAGGGTTTCAGTTATCCCGCAGAATATCAAGTCCCGGCTGGCGCGGTCCGGGTGCGGCGGGTGCCGCGGGCACAGATGGGTCAGCCCCGCCCGAGGGCAGAAGGTTCCCCATCGCAGACACGCTGCGCTCGTCTCCCTGCCGCGCTCCAGGGATGTTTTAAAACGGAGATTTCTCCACAGTTACCCCGAACATAAAGATGATGTATGCGTGGCATAAAGCATTTTCATTAAGTACGAGCTTATTTTATAAAAAGGAAATTCAGACAAATTGGGTTTTCTTTTCTCCCATCTCCTTCCCGAGGAAGATTATTTACAGCAGATTTTTTATCCATCTCCCTTCTATTCCTCCAAAGGCGACGAAAACCAATTCTGAGAGCAGAGCAGAAAATCAGTTTTTAATCAAGGGAAACAACGAGTGGGAAGTAGCGATGTGCGGCCCACCTCGGAGACGTCCAGCTGCAGCGGCCGAGTGCCCTCAGCGCCGGGGCCTGCTGCTGGTGTTCTGGGGGGGGGGTCCTCTGGCCCTGGGAGGGCCAGGGTGCGGCAGGTGGGGGAGGGGTGGCCCTGGCTGGGGTGGGCAGGGTCGGGGCCTCCCTTACACCCAAACCTGCCACAGGGACACTGTGGCCAGCGGACTCTGGGTCTTCATAACTAGCCTCTCTTACCACACCTGCTCACCAGCATTTTCCTGAAATAAATGCAAGTATTTTTATTTCATCATGAGGGAATCTTCGTTGACTTTGAGAAAAACGTGTCATGTTCCTGAGAAGGGGAGTCTGGGAGAAGCGGAGGTCACCAGCTCCCAGGAAGCCCACGCCGGGACCCATGCGGGGACATGCCGCACGCAGGACCCCTGCAGCCCCTCCCCACCCCGCACGCGGCGATCACCTGTCTGGACCCCGTGTGCCCCTGCGCCGAGGCCAGAGCGGGTGTGGACGCGGACCCGCTGTGGAGGGTGGCCGGCCCGCTGGGGACAAAGCCTCCTCCCCCCGTGTGTCTCCCTCCTCCTACCTGGTCCCTCGGCAGCCGCACGCCCCGCTGCCCTGCCCCTGCCCCTGCGATCCCAGGGCAAGTCAGCAAAGCCCCTTGTGGAGAGAGCGGCAGGTGTGACTGCACGTCCTGTGCGGGGCGAACTCGAGGACGCCAGCTCCCCCTGAGCCCTGCACGCTCAGCCCAGCCCCTGCCTCCCACCCCTCGCTCTGGGTCCTGGGCTGTCCGGGTGCGTCTCACCCTCCGTCCGGCTCTCCTCTGGTTCCCTGCTCTCCCCGCCGCTGCCCCTGGAGATCCGGGCCTCTGACCACGGACGGCGCGACGTGGGCTTGGTCGACAGGACGGCTTTCGTCACCAAGTGGATTTCTAAGTAATAGTTACAACACTCGTCGTGGAAAGTTTGGAAAACACAGAAAAGATTACAGAAACAACTGCAAATGCGCGGACTTCACCGCACAGAGATCAGGCCGCCGAGAGCTGTGTTCCGATGCGGTAGCGCCGCGCTGCCCCGACCCTCTGGCCCGTGGTGACTGTACCCGTGGCCCTACCTCTGCCACTGCGTCGCGGGCCCAACGGGCTCTCCTGGGGCAGGGTCGCAGGGCAGCTGTCCAGCCTGCGAGGGCCGCGCAGCACTGCCACCCAGAGAAGAAGCCCCGTGACCCTGAGCGTCCGAGCCCGTGGGCCGCGTGCGTGGGCCGCGGGCTCGCACCGAGCACAGTCGTGGGCCATGTGCTTGCACCGAGCACGCACGCGGGTCCTGTGCTACAGCCTCACCCAGGAACACAGGTGGCCACTTCCCCAGTGTGTGTCCGAAACGTGAATAAAATCCCTTAAATCTGATGTGTTCAAATAAAAAAAAAGCTACTGTTTAAGGGACGTTTTCTATCCTCCCCACATTCTTGTCGGCGTGTGTGTGCTTTGTGAAAATGCCAGAATGCCACTTGCTTCCCCCAGGACCTGTTCCCCATGAGGGAGACGCGACCTTTCCAGAGATCCCCGTGCACCGTGGGCGCGGGGTCGGCCGCGCTGACACTCCCCCAGCCGGATCTCCGTCTCCAGGAGCTGAACTGGTTTAAAACTCATTACTTTTCATGAGAAAAATAATGAACCATGGAAACGTTAGCCCAGCGGGCGTCCGTGTTTGGGGAAAGGGCATCGAGCAGGGCTACCCGGGAAACCATCTCAGCCGGCGCTGCTCCCCAGAGTGCCCTGGGCAGGGGAGCCTGGGGAGGAGGTCACGCCGGGAGCTCACCAAGTGGGGTCCCCTTAGCCCGCAGCCCCTGCTGGCGGATGCTCTGTCCTTGCTCCCTTGGAGGGGCCGGGCCCACAGCGGAGCCCCCTCCCGCCCCACCCTTCACCTCCGGGGCCCAGACACGGGGCAGATTTGCGACACCCGGTCAGGTGCAGGGAGGGAGCCTCGGGTGACACAGGAGAGTCCTGGGGCTTGGTGGCACAGGGCTGTGTGTCCTGAACGTGTCCCAGGGTCGGGGGGATGTGAGAGGAGGGGGGCATCAGAGTGCTGAGGCGGGGAGGGGTGTGTGACGAGGGGCGACAGATGTCGCAGACGGGGGTCCAGGACCACAGGAACTGACGTCTCCAGTCCCGGAGGCACGTGTGCTCTAGAGGAGGGACTTTCCGGCCTCTTGCCCTGCTGGAGGCTCCAGGGGAGTCCAGGCCTCCAGTCCCCGCCTCCACCTTCACAAGGCTTCTCCTCTGGGTGAGTCTGCGTCTCCCCTCTGTGTCTCTGATGAGGACACGTGTCCCTGGTTTTAGGGCCACCCGCATAGTCCGGAGAAGCTCTTGTCTGGGATCCGGGACTAGCTTCCATCTGCAATGTCTCTTTTCCGGATACGGCAGTACCCCTAGGCCTGGGGATGATGATGTGGGTGTGTCCTTTGGGGGCCACCACCCAGCCACCGTGAGTATCACCCTTGTGCCCGAGAGCTTGGAGCAGGCTGGGCCCTGTCATGTCCGCGGAGATGCGACTGCCTGGCCGGACAGGGTTGCAGCCGGACATCTTGGGTGCACGGCTGCTTCTGAGAGCCTACCGGAAAGTGCCCCCAGTGCTCACTCCCATCCCACTGGTCCAGGTGGGCCCCGCCGTAGGCGTGCAGTAGCCCAGTCTAGTGTGGTTCTGAGCGTGGGTGAGATGCGGCAGCAGCGGCTTACGGACAGAATCGGGACAGTGGACGGAGCTGCTGGGGAGAGGCTCGCGGGTGAATATTCAGAAAAACTTCCCAGTGAGGTGACCTGAAGTCGGAGTGGGCTCTGCGGAGAGAAGCAAGTTCCAACGCTCGGCTCCTTCCTGCGGATACACTCGTTGTCGAAGGAACAGCTTCGCTCCAGGAATGTCCACAGGGAGAGCTTAGGGGCCTCTCAGCGAGGGTAAAAGTGGGGTCTGCAAAACAGAACACGGCTGCCCCGTCTCGAGGGGCTGCAGGAGGGCGGCCTGCGCTGTCGCCGGAGCTCCCAGCTCCTCAGGGACCACGGCTGGTCCCATCCTTCCGCTCCACCTCATGGCCTCCATCCTAATTCTGCTTCCGAGTCTTCCGTGGCTGCAGATGCTTCAGCCGTCCTGCGTTCTAGGTGAGAATTAGCCAAAGAAGGAGAAAGCTAAAAAGAGCCTTTCCTGGAGGTCTGACGTGACAATGTCCTCTTCCATCCCATGGTCCACTTTCCTTGGTGACAGTGCTGATCCCAGATGGCCACTCGAGCACGAGGAAATTTTCATTCATCTGCAACAAAATGATGCAGTTAAGAAAAAAAAAAGAGTATTTCTTTGAACTAATTAAAAAAAAAAGACTTATTTAATTATTTGAGAGGAGAGGTGTGATTGGAGTGGGGGCAGAGGGAGAGGGATGAAGAGAACCCTCGAGCGAACCGAGCACGGTGCCCCTTGTGGGGCTCAGTCCCAGGACCCTGAGATCGTGACCTGAGCGGAAATCAAGAGTCAGCCACCTAACGGACTGAGCCACCCCTTCCTCGGAACTAATTTAATTTTTGTCCTTCCAACTTTTTTGTTTTTTTTTGGCACTAAAATATACTTTCCAAGCAGTGGAGGGAGATGGTAATGATTTATGTTGTTCCGTGTCCTTGCTTTTCAGAACGGTGCTATTATTCCAAAAGATAACTTGGACGTTGTTTAAAATCAAAGAAGACTGAAAGGTGTACAAGGAAATGCCGTGCAGCCCCGCCACTCTTTGATGTTCCTCCTCAGAGCATTTCCTGTTTCCGTGACCTGTTCAGCGACCCGTCTCTGTGTTTATGACGGACACAGTTGTCCTGCTGGGATCTCTGCCCTCCCTGTATGTCTTTTCCAGCACGATTCCCTCTCTCTTCCCAACATACTCCTCGTACTAGTTTTGGGTAGACATTTTAATTTACCACTGAGTCAGGTTATGCCCAGGGTCTATCTTTCCCTCGCTGTGTTACTTTACATTTTTCCTGGAGTTAATATTTGCGTGATTGTTTTCATGGCATGACTTTCTATGATACTAGCACTGTGTTTTCCACACGTCCTCATTCTCTGTCAAATACCTCGTAGCAATGTTTCTAGATGTCCAGACACGTCGAGTGATGTCATACCCCCCAAACCCAACTCCAGCTATGGGTCTGCTTTGGTAGTTTTCTGCTTGTAGCTATTTTGTCCTTTTCTAGAAACTTTGCATAAATGGAATAATTCAGTATATGCTTTTATAGGTCCGGCATTTTCAGCATAATGTTTTCATTTTTTTTTAGCATGTTTTTGAGGTTCATCCATGTGGAACACGAATCAGTGGTTTACTCCTTTCGTTGCCAGTAGGATTCTGTAGGTGGCCACGCTACACTTTGTGTAGCCACGCTACAGATTGTCAGTAGATGGACACACAGTGGTTCTTGTCTGTTATGACTGAGGGGTCACCGGAGTCTGTTGATTGTGTTTTCATTGGCTGGTGCATACTCATGGGTTCCAAAAGTTCGTGTGTGTATCACTTTTAGAAACCTCGAAATTCGTAAAGAAAAGAGGAATCTGGGACACCTGCGTGGCTTGTCGGTGAGGCGTCTGCCTTTAGCTCGGCTCATGATCCCAGGGTCCTCAGATGGATCCCCGCACCGGGCTCCGGGCTTCTCCCTCTGCCTGCAGCCCTCCTGCTTGTGCGTGCGCACTCTCTCTGACAAATCACTAAATCTTTAAAAAAATGATGACGTTCTCCTTCTCTCCTGGCACAGAGAGGAAGACAGGCTTATAAAATGTAGTTTAAGGAAAAAAAAGGTGAACCTTCACGGATGGGCCTTCAGAGCTCTCTGGTTGTCTCCTGGGATTCTCGGGTCTTTGTTCTACGGGAGTCGGTGGTGGCTGTCACCGACCCAGGTCAGCCCAGCTCAGGTGAGAGGCCAGCGCAGGTGACAATGCACGCTGTCCCGAAAACAAATCCAGAGTCAGCTGGGAAATGTGCTTTTTTTTTTTTTTTTTTTTTAAAGAAAATACTAAAGTCGTATCCAAAGAAGTACTTTTTCCGGAGAAGTATGGACGGAAGCAGCCGGAAGTTCCCACCCAGAGGGACTGGGGCTCGACGTGCTCGTCCACCAGCGCACCTGGGCCCGCCACTCCAGGTGGTAAAATCCTGTTACTTCCGTCCGAGCGGGCACTGGGCTGTGGCCCTAGAGGACCAGCCGCTGCTGCTCGCGGACACTCTTCTCTTTCTGGAAGCGTCCGCAGACTCTCCCCAGGCCCCGAGCGTCACGTGGCCTCTGGCATCATGCCGGGACACTTGTACATTTTCTCGCTGGAGCCCGCGGGGGTTTGGCCGGCGGCAAGGCGGCGGCTCGGCCACGCAGGCATCAGAAGGCAGCTTCTCCTCCGCTCGGCGAGCAGGGGCTCCCGAGGCGGGGTCCACTCGCTGCCGGTGCCGGGCTCGCCCCCTCAGGGTCCAGGTGCCAGGCCCGCTGCCAGGGCCTCTGAGAAACCTCCGCCTGTGCTTCCACTGGGCCTTCCTGCCTCCTGGCTGCAGAGGCCGCAGGGGATACCTCTCCCTCGGGCCCGTGTGGAGATGTAACCTGAATTAGGTCTGCATTGAACTAAGCTTAAGTGAGTTTGAAGGTTTTCTTTACCTGCGAATTTAGGGCGAGGGCTTCTGGCTCATTTCCTCTCTCTGGAGCATCACCTTTCCGCGTGGTTGCCGACACGGAGGCTTTCCCGGAGTGACTGAAGGAAGCCGCCTGAGCCAGGTGTGTGGGAGTGGACGAGCCGTGTCACCTGGTTCCACTTCTGCCTCTTCCTTACTCCTTCCCAGACGGCGGTGTCCCCGAGCCCCAGATCAGGAGGGCCGAGCCAGTGCGCCGCCTGCCCCGTGGCACCGAGCTCTGCGCCGGCGGTCCTGGTGTCCATCACACTGCAGTCCCACGGGGGAAGGACCTGTCCACCCCGCTGACCTGCGCCTGCTTGGTGGCTGGCACGTGGTTGGCGTGTGGAAGGTATTTCTGATCGGCTGGATAAATTCCTGAATAATTTAAATTAACAAGTAAGAAGCGAAAGGATAACCACTTTGAGGTTCATGTGACCATGTTCTCACATTTTTGCCTTTGTTCTTTCATGAGAATTTTAGAAATTTGGCTAGGATTTTTTGAATGAGTTTGAACATGGAGGGGCAATCAGGCCTCGCTTTGCCGTCTGGCCGTCTCTTCCCTCCTACGCCAGAATGCGTCCTGACAAGTTGTTGGTAACTGAGACTGTGCTCATCTCGCGTCCGGATCCTGCCTCTGGGACTCTGGAGAGCAGAGCGGCCTGGAGAGCACCCGCCCCCCACCATCAAACCACCCGGGACGTGGATTCAGCTAGAAACCATCACGCAGATTATCACCGCCAAGATTCCCCACTGAGCTCTCGGGAATCGGCAATAGGTTCCGCTTGACCAGACAGGTGGGCCATCCAGGTAATGTGGACAGAATATAAGACAGTCCTCTCGTGGGTTCTGGCAGGACGCGATGTGCACCCCACCGAGGCTGGGCTTCTGGAAACCCTCCGCAGGTGCTCAGGCCTGTCCTCAGACCGCCAGCCCACTTGCAGCAGGCGTCCGGATAAGCGGGGTGTGCAGGTTCCCCTGGCCGAAAGTCCCCGGCCCTGTCGCCACTCCCCTGCCCCTGGACACCCCACATGCCACTGTCACCCCTGAAAGTCCCCACCTGCCCCGTGTGTCTGGACTTGGGTCCCGGCTCTCCCTATTGCAATCGTCTTGGGTCACGTCTCGTTTTTAACGGGTCTGATGCACGATCTTTTACACCTGGGGGTGCCGAGGACTGCATGCAGAAGGGCAGGCAGGGGACAGGCCACAGCAGCCGCTGCCTCACTGAGGACGACACCTGCAGGGCCCGGTCATGGGTCCCATGCCGCCCGGGCTTAGCCGGGCCGTCCAGAGCAGCCCACTTGTCGAGGGAGCCCACGGTGGCCGCGGGGTTTGGGAGAGGCTCCCTCCCGTACGCACGTACTCAGGATGGACAAGTGGTGTGCTTTGGGGCCCTTTCACTAAAAACCCAGGAGCTACCCTTTCTAATGCACCCGTCACACGACGGGCAGATCTGTACTGATTTCTAGCATGAATGTGGTAGCAGAGTATTTGTCCAAGAAGTTCTTAATGGCTTTCTTGTCTTTGCAAAAGACACGTCAAGCGTACAGGGAAGCAGTGATGGTAAGAGCGGGTCCCATGCCCGTGCCGGTGCCGTGGCTTGGTCTTCGTGCGTCTTCGCTGTCTCGCCTGCCAAGTTACCTGAGCAAAACGCGTTCCCACCGAACTGTCCTTCGAACCTGATGTTTCCTTAGTGTCTCAGTTTCTCTCCTTCCCTCCCAAGACCTTCCCAGCAGGGATCCTGTCCCTGGAGACTGATGGACTCTTCCCGAATCCCCGTGGAGAGCTGGTGCTCACACAGGGCTGGTGGAACTGGACGGAAGGTGCCGCGTCTCCACCGCACCGGGATCCGTCCACGCTTCAGAGCAGACGCAGCGCCCACGGGGTGCAAGGAACAGTGCACCCAGACTTTTCGGGAAGTAGGAGCGAGTCCCCGGGTCTCAGGCTGAGTGAACAACACACACTTCTTTCCGAGTCTCCACGTCCCTGCTTCTCACGGGCGCGCCGTGTGGCCTCGGGCCCTCGTGCCGCAGGTAGGACGCTGTCCATGGAGACCCGCCTCGGTAAGACCGCGGGCAAGGTTTGAATGGAGTCATTTACAGATCGAGAAAAATAAGTTTCCTGCTTTCGAGATCCTTTGAGCGCTCACCCAGATGTCTGCGGCCAGCCTCCTTCCCCGCAGACCCCGACCCCCGCAGGGAAAGGGCTCGGGAACAGAAGGGTGGGGGGCGGCTCCTGCCCACGGGCCAGGCTTCCTTCATCTTCATGAAGACGTAATGTCTGATCCTTACCCTTCGTTCTATGGCCAGTCAACCATTTTGAAATCAGACTGAGAAGTACAGAATAATCAGCAAATAATTTAGGTTTTGACGTTGTATCGTTATCTAGTGAGTTCAAGCGCAACGCCCTCACTGTCTTCCTAGGGCGACCGTGCCACGCTCGGGGCTTGGCAGGGTGCGCGGTTCCGAGACGCCGCAGTCGGGGCCAGGGGAGGGGAGACGCCACGGTGGTCGGGGCCAGGGGAGGAGAGACGCCGCCTTCCAGCGGGCCGCGCTGCTCTCGCCTTCCCAGAGCTTCCTAAATAACCGAGGAGCAAACGTCGCGGCGTCAGTCTCTGGAGCTGGGGAAACCGTCCAAGGACCCAGTTACCGCCTAAACCCTTTCAGCAAGTGACGTCCCCGCGCCGGAAGCTACCTAGCCTCCCACGGTCGGGAGTGCCGGAGGGTCAGACGAGAAGGGAGACACGCGTCCTCCTCGCAGGCTGGACATCAGCGCTCGAGCACACAGCCGCAGGAGACAGCGCCCACATCTGTGGACGAGCCTGCCGCGAGGCGACCGAGGCTGCCCACTGCCCCTGCTCAGGCTGCTCTCCACGAGGGAAGGCCGGGGAGCCCTGTGCCGTGGTGTCTGCCAGTCCGTGCGCTTCTGGAGGAGCTTCCTGTACCCACGGGCGCTAGAGCACCCCCACCCGCCGTGGCCTCCCACGTGGCCTGGCTGGGAACGTGGACCGTGTGCTGCAAGAGGCCTCGTGGGTACCATGAAGTTATGGTGGCAGGTGTTTGCTGAACCCGTCCAGAGGCCTCGGAGGGGGATGGGTCACACCATCGGGCCGTGGAAACTTCCAGAAGTTTGAGCCCCCATTCCATCTGCCCTAAGAGTTGCCACCCTAGGCTGAGTGAACAGAGCCTGTCCCAGGTTCAGCCTGTCCTGGGATTCCCGCAGAGACCCAGGCTGGACAGGCATCCGGCAAGAGGAGCGAGGCGAGGAGGCTCCTCTCCCGTCATTCCCGAAACCCTGGTCCTGGACCTGGAAGTCCTCAAATCTGGGTCCCCAGACACCACAGGCAGAGGCCACTGAACCAGCAGTCTCTACAGAGGCGCTGCGCATGTCTCCCCACACCCGGCACGGCCTGCCCGCCTGCAGGAGCCCTTCCCACGGGCTGGTGCCTCGGTGCACGACCCCCCAGGCCTGCCCTGAGCAGGGCCGGTCCTCACGTGCAGGTACCACGCGTGGCTTCCCAAAGGCGCGAGGAGAAGGTCGGTGAGCAGACCCCGCCTTGGCACAGACACGTGGGCACTGACGCCCGGGGCGCCCCAGACCAGCAGACCCGCACACTGGCCGAGCACTCCCTCCGAGATGCCCCTGAAGGCAGCTCCTCCGGGGGGTCGGTCCCCACCAGCAGGCCCCAGCTGCCCTCTGCCAGTCCCCCAGGGTCACCCACTGTCCTGACGCTCCCCTTCCCCATGTTCTCTCCGTGTGCCGCCTCCCCGGCTGCAGTCAGGGGAACGGCCGGCGCCTGTGGCTCACACGAGCCACTCCCAGCCGAGTTGTGGGGCTGGTCCGCCTGTGGAGAATCCGGCTCCCGTGGGACAGGCCTCGTGGCAGTCAGAGCCGCTTCCACGTTCGCGGCTTTGTCTGTGAGCCGCAGGGCGTCCGCCACCTTCACAGAGCCCGTCTCCTCGTCTCCGGATCGGAGCCCTCTCCCGCTCCCCTCCCACGAGCGCCGTCTCCTCTGCTGGGACTTCCTCCCGCGTCCCTCGGCCACACGGTGCCCCACGTGCCCTTCGCAGGACGGGGCAGGCTTCTGTTTTGCGTGTGCTGTCCTCGCCCCTCCTGCCCGGCTCGGGTCCCGCGGCCGTCCTGAAGCACCGGGGGCGGGTGCCGGCAGTTCGGGGTCACACGAGGGTCCTAGACCATGATCGGCCCCTGCCCCCTGCCAAGGGGCGGTGCCGTCCCGGGGATTCTGCCGGTGACACAGGGCCTCTGGTCTCCACGGCAACACGGGGCTTCCTGATGGTGTCTCGGGAACCCTGCATCAGCCTCTGCCATCCGGAGGCCTCGAGGGTGGACGCGGGGACCAGCTGTGGGGACAGCAGAAGCGACCCCCACCTGCCGGGGTTCCCGTCCCTGCTGCAGACCGGCCTTGTGGGGCGCATGGAGGCCGCTTCTTCCACCGACTGGCCCTGCGGGCTGCAGCCCCAGAAAGGGCTCAGGAGGCCGGGATCCCGCCTGCCCGCGAGGTGTCAGCGTTGGAAGGGACCGCAAGTTCCCGCGCTGTGAGAAATCAATGGCAAGAAGAGAAAAAAGGAAAATTTCTTTTAAATGCCTCAAATCTCCTGGGTTGTGTTGTACAGTGAAATGAATACACGCATCTCAGAAAATATATCTTTCAATTTCTCGGCACTGTTGTTTACTGAGAGCACAGCTCTAATCGACTGGGATTTTAGAACCTCCGCGGTTCAAACTAAGGCTCAAGGTATTTTTCAAGTTTCCAAGTCCTGCAAGTAAAAGTCCAAGAAATTCAAAATCCACAATACTATTTTCTAAGTAATTGTATTGCAGTGGGTTCCGTGTTTCTAGCACAGGCCACGTGGGGAGTATTGGTGCGTTATTCCAGAACCTCGTGTCATTTGGTGAATCTACCTTTTCTAGGGATGCTTTGCTGGTTGAGTAAATGACGCTTACTGAGCAGAACGCCAGTTTTGGGGGAGGGGCAGAATGTACACACGATTTTCCACCGGCTCGTGTTCAAGGAGGTGCCTCTCCGTGTGTTTGCTGGTGTTGTCGTGAGGACGCGCGTGTCCCCAGAGCACGCCCGCCCTGGGTCGAGCCACATGCCCATTTTACGGAGAGCTTGCTGGTTGGAGGGCGGCAGGGGCTGCGGGTGAGACACACGAGTTTTCCGCTGTCCCGGTGGGTCCCAGAGCCGACTGCAGCTGAGGACACGGACCTTTCTCAGGTGGGACGCTGAGCTCAGCCACAAACGTTCCAGCGTTCACCTCCCCAACGCCCGAGATCCCGGGGACACGCTTTGTTCCAAGACCTCGAGCCATGGGGCAGGAGGGCATTCAGACGTTGGGAGAACCCACCGCTCGCACCTCGGTTCTGGCTCGTCACTGGACACGGCGATTGCAGGGCTGGGGAGCGTGTGCACACGGACGCCGTGCAGGCGTTACCGCTCCGTGGAAGGACAGCGAGCTCGCACCCTGCTGGCGTCGCTGCTGTTGGCACAAGGAGTCCCGACCCCAGTTCAGAAGCGACTCTCCCCGGAGGAGCGGACGCAGCCCTGAGTCCGCGAGTGGCCCCCGGCCCTCGTCCCACCACAGCGCGTTTTCTGACCCGGGAGAGGACAGCGGCACACAAGGTAAGTGAGAAAGAAAGCTCTGGAAATGCCAAGCTTCTGAACATGCGGGGTTCAGAGGACGGCGATCGAACTAAAGCCTCGGTCTTTCGTGAGGCCACCGCCCTCTGATCCTGGACGTGGCTCAAGTCCTGCTGGCCTTGCCAGTGAGGTGACCAGACACACAGAACCACCGAGCACGTGTCTGCTCAAAGGGGGGCGGGGGACGGCAGCTGTAGTCGCCGGCTCCTGGCATCTGCGCTGTCCAGTGAGGCTCATGCTGCCGGTCACTCTGCTGGGGGCCCTGCTCCCAGGGCTCGCAGCCCTGCCCTGTTCCCCGAGAAACAGCAGTGTTTCCGATCAGAGGTCTTCTCTGCATGCTTTACACGCCTGTGAAAGGCCGGGGGGAGTCAGAGACCCGTTTCAGCCTCGTGTCCCAGCTGATACCTGCTCCCTAACACCCCGTGGGCTTCCCGTGGGTCAGACCGTCAAACCTTCTGTCCCTGCAGAGACGAGCCTGCACCCCGTGTTTTGTTGGCTTATGTGTTCAGCCTGAATTCCACCATCGAATCATTTTTTTCACATTAACGTTATCTATGTTTTTATGAAAACTGAAAATGTGGCATCGTTGAAAGAACTTTGTGATTTCGTAGTAAATGGGCGTAGGTTGGCGTCCTCAGGCCCTCCCGGCCCTGTCCCGCACCTGCACACGTTCTCGCACCAGGCTCATTCCTGACGCCCATCTGGGTGAGCGGGGACGCGAGGACATGTCCTCCCCACCTGTCGGTGGCTGTGACTCCTGAGCTCAGTATCAGCCACAGCATCTTTGTTGTGGACGCGCATATGACACGTATTTGTGAATATAAGGAAAACCTTCAAACCTCAATGAATCCCGGGAGTTTTGACAAGCGCGAGCGCCCGGGAAACCCAAACGTCTGGGAAGTCCGAGTGCCGCCCCCAGCTTCCGTGTTCCCCAGGCCACAGGCGGCCTCTGCGTTCCCCACCTGCACGATTTTCCCAGCGTGAGTCAAGTTGTGTCACCCAGAACGCATGAGCGAGGGGGTCGGGGACCAGTGCCGCTGGGCAGGACGTCCCTCGGAGGCCGGTTGCCTCCCCGCTGGCCACAAGAGAGAGTCCCCGTCACCCCTGGGAGCCGCTTTCTCTCTCCGCTCCTCCACCAAGCGGCCCAGCCTCACTGGACCCTGGCTTTGGAGAGTGACGTGCCACGAGCGTTCGCACCAGACACCGTGTGGATGGCCGGGGACACATGGCGGGGAGAGGGTTTGCTGGGGAGACGGTGCGTGTGCGTCTCATTTTGAGAGGCTTCTGGACGCTGTGGTCAGAAGTGCTGGCGTCCTTTGCCTCTTCTAGGACAGCACTGAGATCGTGCAGTGGGTCAGTTTGCATTTTGCTGGTGACGAATGGTGACTGCCACGCTGTGTGGTGCTCAGGCCTGCGGGCGTCCTCTTCCGTGAAGCGCGTCTCCCGCGGGTCTGGGTCAGGCTGCTCGGCCTCGCACCCCCGTGGTTCCGTGACTCTCCGTGCATCCGGTTTCGGCTCCTGCTTCTCAGGCACGTGGGGCGGCCCGTGTTCGTCGCCTCGGCTCACAGACACCGGCTCTCGGTCCAGTCCCGTCCCGCTCATCGCGCCAGGGCAAGCACCGCGGGACGGTCCCAGGAAGCCCACGCCAGGCCGCAAGTCTCACGCTGCCCTTGTATCTCACTGCCTGTTTGCGTAGCTTTGCTGTCCCCCCTGGAGGCTCCTGTCTTAACGCAGCGTTCCTTACCTCTGTGAGCTGGCTGGAGCTGCCCGGGGTCCTTGGTGGCATCTGGCTCCCGGCCTTGCGCCCGCCCTTCCACGTCCAGTGAGCTGGTTTGGTGGGATCCTCCCCGATGTCTCCGGGAGCCCGAGGCCGTCCTGCTCACGCCCCTCGTCACCTCTCCGCCCTGCTCAGGGCTCATTTTTCCCGCCGAGGCAGTCCCTTCGCCGGGTGCGTGGACAAGCCTCCCTGAGCTCTGCGGTCGCCTGCCCCTGGGTCAGGGGCCTCCCTGGCTGCCATGTGGACGGTCAGGTCCCCTTAGCACTGGAGAGGCCGTCCCGCGGCCCCCGGGAGCTGCGGTGTCTGCGACGAGTCCGCGGCAGCCCGGCGGGTGCCGCTCTGTGGACAGAGATCCCCGCGGCCGTGGGTGCTAATGGCCAAGGGCTTCTCCCCATGGCCACGCCTGCCTTCTCCTCAGGTGTTTGACTCCATTTTTACATAAAAGAAATTTTGTTTTTCTTCTACATTCTTATTTTATTGTCCTTGATGATATTTAGTTAAGTCTTGTAATCAAATAACAAATGTACATGCGGTTCTCGAGTTTGGAAATGGACACAACTGGCCTGATGCACGACCGGTGGGCAGGACCCGGCAGCAAACACGGGCATCGGGCGTTCCGGCCACCGCTCCCCAGGCTTTGCGATGGAGCAGGGATGGAGTGCTGTCCCAGTCTGGCGAGTGGGTCCCGAGCTCGGGTGGGCTTGCTGGAGACAGTGGCCGAGCCCTTACCCTGTGGTCCCTGTCCGGTGGTTCGGTTTTTCCACCGGTGATGGCGTCCTCCTCTCTCCCTGCACGGCCGCACTGGCTGGGGCTCCCCTTGGAGGACGGTGGGCTTCTCTGGGCTTCTGGGCTTGGGCTTTTCCCCCTACAATCCCGCAGAGGTCTGCCAGGGCGTTTGCAGGTTTACTGACTCAAGATCACGTTCTAGTCTCGTCTCTCCTGAAGGATTACACACGAGGCCAGGGGTGTCCATCCAGGCCCTCCCCCACATGTGGCCAGCTGTAGGGTTCTGCTGTGGCAGCCGCGCCATTCCACCAGCAGCAGAGACCCTCGGTGCTTCCAAGGTGGGGTGGGAGCTTTCCCGGCCCCCCGAGGAGTCTGTCCAGACCGTTTGCAGGAAACTCGGTCTCTCGACCCCTGTCCCCCGTCCTATGCGCACTTGTCACTGACTTGAGTTTTGTACTCATGTCTCTGTCCTGCAGGGTCGCTCGCGGTTGGGTGTGGGTGCACACTGGCGCTGCAGGAGAGACACGTCTCCGGCACGGCTGTGCATTGAGAGCACCGGACGCCCTTCCGGGGCCGCTCTCTGTGCAACACCCGACGTCCCCCCGCAGCAGGTCTGGCCTGCAGGCTGGCTCTGCCCCGTGTGCACGGCGGACATGTTCCTGCCCCCATGCACGTCACCGTCTGGAGCGGGAACAGAATGTGCGTCTATGGGGAAGGCAGGGGGAAGGAAAGGACACAGCATGGACGAGGGGCTGCCCTGCAGGCAGGGAGGGTGTCCCGGCTCGCGCTGGCACAGGGGAGCGCTGGCAGGTTCTGCGCTGGGAGCCAAAGCCCCTGCTTCAGAGGGGAGAGCTCCCCGAGCTGCAGCCCTAACGTGCAGCGACCTCAGGACAAATGTCATTTTGCACCAGGAACGAAATAGGCGGACGGGTATTTGCAAAGCACGGGTGGGGCCACCGTGCCGAGTCCCCACCACGGCCGATGGGCACTGTTCTCCCGACTCCGGCAGGGCCGCGGGGTCTGTGGCACGCAGCGGTGGCCACACGGGGTGTACAGTGGCCTTGCCTCCCCGTTCTTACAGGAAGAGTGCGTGTTGGGTCACTATTCCTGTTTTCAGATGAGCAAGCGCACGTCCTCCAGGGCCTGACGCGGGTGATCAGCCCACGACGGCGTGGCCTGGGGTCTCCGTGCTGACGCAGCTGACAGTGAGCCTGGAACAGCGCGGAGGCACCGGCCACTCCCTCCTGCGGCCCCGGAACCCCCTCGCAGGAACGCAGCCCCCCTCCCCCCGGCGGAGGCCCCTGCCCACACCCCCCTCTTTGCCGGAAACCCAGAGAGCCGGTGAGCTGCCGGGACAGCGAGGCTCCGGTGAGGGCTCGCGCTGCCTGCGGACGAACATGCTGCGGGACCAGCCTGCGGTTCCCGGACGTGGAGACAGGCCCGCCGCGGGTGCTGCCCTCGCCGCTCCAGAGAAGACGCGTCCTGGCCCTGCGGGGTCCTCGGGCGCCGGATGGCGCTGGTGCAGGGGGCAGGGTCTGCCGTGTGTGCGGGAAAAATGGGAGAGCCAGGTGTCCACGGTTTCTTCTCGACGAACAGCGTACACGTCACGGTGCCGGCTCCGCCTGGTCTGTGGGACACGTGGAGGCCGGGCGGGAGGGGGCCTTCACTTCCCCGCGGCGACGCGGCTGTCGTCCCGGGCTTGGTGCTGTACAGTCTCACCTGGCTGCCGTTTGCGCTTACCCGTCCCGGGTGTCGGCAGAGCCCCGGGAGGCGCAGGGAGCAGATGGATCACCGGTTTGGTTGCTGGTTTGATGTGGGGGGTGACGTGCTTTCCTCCTCTGGGGTTTCCTGCTGTTCACGCACAGATCTGGATGGTGGGATGGAGCCGCGGTCAGCGCTCTGTGTGCGCCCAGAGGCCACGTCCTGGTTGTTGACTCAAACACTCATCCAGGTGTTGCAGCCAAGACACCGTGTAGACGGGACTAAACTCCATAGTTCAGTGACCGAATCAAGCAGATTATCCAGGATAATCTGGATGAACCTGATCTAATCAGTCGAAGGGCCGTCCCAGCAGAGCGGAGGCTCCACCAGCGGATCTGGCCTGAGACGGGCCGCGTCGCCGTGCGCCCTTCCTGGTGGCCTGCCCCGGGATGTCACTCATGCCTGGCCGCACCCCGGTCTCGTTGGCCAGCGTCGTACCCCAAATCCTGCCTATGCTGAGCACACATCACCCCCAGCAGAGCCCGGGGCAGCCCAGGCGCGGGCAGAACCAATGCAGCAGGGGCCGTCGCGGAGAGGGGCCCCTTCTGGTGGCTCAGACCCAGATGTCTGAGCGTGGCGTCTCTCTCTCTCTGTCTCTGAATTTGGTGGCATGACGGCCTGTGGGGCCAGGGGGCCTCTCTGGGCACGTGGAGGGACATCTTACTGGCTCCCCGCGATGGGCTCTCCGTCTTCCCGTTCGCCGGGCTCGGATCCACCGTGTCCACCGAGCACTGTGCACAGGGTCCAGTCGGACGGATCGGGCTGCCCGCACGCAGCGGGCTCCGAGCCCCGGGGAGGGTCACTGCTCTCAAGGACGGGACAGCCGTGCTTTTGTACAAGACGAGCCGCGTCTGAGGGGCAAAGGCCCGTGGCGTGTGCCCTCAGCCGTGGGACACTTAAGGCGTGAAGACGGGGAACTGCAGCTAATTACTCAGACTCTCTGAAAAGCTCCCGCCAGGCACACCTCGCCACACTCGCGGGTGACGCCCCATCACCACGGCTCCGTTTCAAGTCGCCGGGGTGTGGCACGGCCCTGTCTCTGCAGAGCCCGCTCGCGGCGCTTGTGACGGTCACGTTGGCAGGTCCGGGGCCTTTTGTTCCCGCTCAGCCAGACAAGCCCGCCTCCGCGTGGTGTTTCCGGGGGTTTCCCGGAGGCTGTCCTTGCATGCCCTGCGGTCCTGCACCCCAGCACCTGGGTGCCGCCTGGGGCAGGGGCCGCCGGCACAGGTCTGGGCGCTCCCGCCTCTCGCCTGTCAGCACCGGTTCCAGCGGCTCCCCGCTTCCCAGCGCCCTGCCTGCTCCCGGGGGTGCTCCTCCGACAGACCCACCCTGACCCCTGTCTTTCCCTGGCCCTGCACCCCTCCCCTCCCGCGCCAGCCACCCGGATGTCCTCACGGAGTCCAGACGGCTCCAAACAAGAGCAGACAAACAGCCCCGCTTCCCTTCCCCCGCGGCCAACCGTCCCTGTTCCCCACCGTCACCACAGGACTGGATGCAATTTCTTTCTTTCTTTCTTTTTTTAATTTTAATTTTATTTATTTGACAGAGAGAGACCAGCCAGAGAGTGAACACAAGCAGGGGGAGAGGGAGAAGCAGGCTTCCCGTTGAGCAGAGAGCCCGATGTGGGGCTCAACCCCTGGACCCTGGGACCATGACTTGAGCTGAAGGCAGAGGCTTAACGACTGAGCCCCCCAGGCGCCCTGGATGTGTTTTCTTCTTAAACATTGGGCGATGATCGGGATCCTAGAGAAAAGACACTCCTGAACGCTTTCCTGTAGAGCGGCCTCTGTCTGTACTCGCGGTGACCCGGGTGGACTTCTCTGTGCCCGCGGTGGACCCCCCATGCGGACGGGCCTTGCCAAGTGCCTTCCCTCCAGCTTCGCAGGGACACTGGCCAGAAAAGCATGTGTCCGGAGATGACTTTTTCCCCTTCTAATACAGTTCTAATTTTTCTGGGACAATTTCAGGTTTCAAGTGTCCTTCCTTAAGAGCAGTTTCTGCTGTGGTGGCCTTTGTTGTTTGGTAGATTTAACCTGGTCATCACCTTGTAATTTGCAAACCCGAAGCCTCTCGCTAATCAGGACCCCAGATGTGTCTCAGGTGGCCTCGTCACTTTCAGGCTGTCCTGGGGGACACACTTTCGTCACTGCTTTGAAGGGGAAACTCCAATTTTTGTGAAACATTTTACTTGGTCACGTTTTGGGGAATAGAGACCCCTACATGGTCTCTTTCTCCAGGGTCTGCTCCGATCACGGATCAGTCCTCCGGGGGTCTGTGCCCCTAAGGGAATGGGTCTCAGGCCAGAGTGCCCCGGAGCCACACCCGCGTTTCCCTCAGTAAATCAGAGCTGTTCCGTGACAGCCGTAGCGCGCCGTTCGCTGTAATTATGCCCCCACAGGCCGCTTGAAGGTTGTTAATCACGAACCGTAAAGGAAACCCGCAAGATGACCATGACAAGACGCTCAGAAGAGTCTGAGGGCCCCGCAGCGCCGTGTGAGAGCAGAATTACTGTTTCCCGGGAATGCCTTCATTGCTCACGTGCGGCTTCCGGCT
Organism: Meles meles; assembly: GCF_922984935.1. Classification (NCBI taxonomy): domain Eukaryota; kingdom Metazoa; phylum Chordata; class Mammalia; order Carnivora; family Mustelidae; genus Meles; species Meles meles. The sequence continues at coordinate 183,206,698 of NC_060068.1, read as the reverse complement.
CCAGATGTCAGGGCGCGCGACGGGTCACTTTACGCCAACACGGAACCTTGGCCGCCCTTCAGAACCGTTCTTGCGGCGCCCTTGCCAGCGTCCGGCTCACAGGCCTGACTCCCTAACGGGAAAACGGTACCAAGAAAAAGGGAGCACACGAGCCTTGCCCAAGTTCAAGGCCATCGGCCTGGGGGACAGGGCGTTGTTCAAACAGACTCACGGGTGAGTCCTGACAGGCCCCTGGAGTACGCGGTTGGAGAGCCCCCAGCCCCGAACAGGCCCGGCCCCCGCCCAACGCCGAGCGAACACAGGCTTAGCGGGTGCAGGAACCGCGTGACTGGTCACCCTGGCTGGGTGTGGACACCAGCAGTTTGACCTCCTGCGTCCGTCGTCTCATTGGCGCAACTGATGAATACCTTCCATGAGGCGCTGCTGGGCCTGGATGGCACCGTACCTGAGTGAGGCTTCTTGCTTCTGTGCCCTCGGCTTCCCTGCAGAGGTCAGCGGGACTTGAGGGAGGCTCTGCCGCAGCCCCACCCCTGGGGCCCAGCCTGCCTTCGTGATGGATGGGGCGGCAGCTTTGGTTGGTTTGTTTCTTTAAACAGAAGAAGGCAGTCTGAGGCCATCCCCAAGCCTGTCACCGGTAGGGGGTCTTGGGCACAAGCTCCCTCTGCCTGCTGGGCGGAGCTAGAGGGACAGAGCTTGTGGGCACCGACAGTCCGTCCAGAGCCAGAGCGAGCGAGCGGCTTTCCCACAGACACAGGACTGACGTCACAGCTGGCTCAAAGGAGTGTTCTCCAGGGTCTCTCTTTCATGGAGATGCATCTCAGTTTCCAGGGCCGGCCACGTGTGGCTCAGTGGCCACGTGGTACCCATGATGGAACAGGCGAGGTGCCCGGGGGGAGCCCACCGTGGAGGCCGCCACCAGCCAGCATGCACCAACCTGGTCCCTGGCGCGGTGATGACAGGTGCCGTGTGCACCCTGGGGCGCAGCAGTCTGGAAATCAGGCCTCCTGCAGAAATAGGGTTTCCCAGTACTTGCCCTAGCCTGGACCTCCTACCGTCTGGCGCGCATCATTCTGGTGTCTTGTGAGCTTGGCTCCGCTGGTGAGGGGGTCTGGGCCTGGGTGGGGGCTCGCGCCCGCCCTCCTCCACTTGCTGGGGGGAGGCTGGATGTAGCGGAACCCCGCATTTTCCGCACGTGCCGTACCAGGACACGGCAGGGTAGTACTCGTTTGTGAGACCATGACTAGAGCCCACTGGGGAATCATTTCCTACGAGACAGACGTAGCTGTTTAGAAACATGGCTCTCTGAGTTAGAGGTAATTTCTGTGCAGCCCGGTGAGCAGGGCCCTCACCTGACCCGTCTTCCCGCCCTTCTGTCATCATTGTCCGTCGTCCTCTGTTCCCCTGGGAGACCCAGGGAGACTCCTCTGTGGACACTGTCCTGGCTTCCCAGGTCCGTCAGCCTCCCTTGGGGCTCTGACGCACACAGCACTCTGTGACCAACTGGTCGTTTTCTGTGTCCACGCGGACTGGGCCTTGCCACGGTCTCCCGCCCACGTCTTCCCACAACCCAACACACGCTCACACCCAGGAGAGGCTCGTTCACCTGCTCCCCGAGAGGCCAGGTGATCTGTGGGGTCTCGGAGTCTCTGGACACCCACGTGCCCCCCCGCCCCCGGGGCTGTCCTGCCGTAACAGGTGTCCTGCTCGTGGTCTGCTTAGAAACATGTTTTCCACATTTTTGTTCTTCTCATGGGTAATGTTTCTGCTTCAAATGTCCCCTGAGTGTGTGCAGAGATGCTGTGTGGTGTTCGGGAGCACAAGACGACTGGGAGTGGCCTGTGGGGAACACGCGTGTGCGGCGGCTGCCCCGGTCCGGCCTGGCGTCCCGCTGTGGGCTGTGTGGTCCGCGTCCGTGAGTCCGCGTATGTACTAACTGGGTGTCGTGACGCGGACACGTTCGTAAAACAAAGCCTGTACTGAACAGATGGGAGGCTGTCCGAGCATCCCCTGTGCCTCCTGGGGTCAGGGGTCCGCAGTCTCGAATGCACCGTTCCCGCTGATGTCATAGCACCAAGAGCACCGTGAATGACGGCAGTCGGAGAACCTGTCACCCGTCTCTGCTGTGGGGCGCGTCACACGCCCGCCTTGCGGCCCTCCTGCGTGCTCAGTGTTCACCTTACGGAGCAGAAGCGATCCCGTGTGTGGAGGGTGAACTTCAGTAAGAACCTGGAGCACAGCTGTGGCCTTGGGGAGCCCGCGGACCCCGCCGTCTCCCCACCATGCCCCGGTGCTCAGTGCCTGGGGGTGTGGACGGGTGTTCCCGTGCTCGTTGCCCAGACTGACGGATGGAGCCACGGACCCTCTGCTCCCCTAAGGGGGGGGAGAGCCGGGGAGGGGTTTGCGCAGCCCAATGTGGCAGAAGAAGGGTGGGGATGGCAGGACGGTGGCCCGGGTGGCGCCCGGGGAGCCCCCGGGGACTGTGAGTCCAGTAGGGGGCTGTGTGTCCAGCTGTGGGAGCCCCTGGACGGACAGAGCAGGATGCAAGGGCCTTCAGGGGAAGCTGTCTGGGTTCCCGCTGGTGGACGGGGATGCCACGAGCACGGCGGCAGGTCCACACTGCTTCTCAAGGTAACTGCTCATCGCGGAGAAGGTAAGGGCGTGGCCGACGTGGGCATGGGCACACCCTCCCCGTCAGTGGGCACCCGGTCAGCTGGCCATCCCCGAGCAGAGCCCAGGTGGGCCTGGGCAGCGGCTGGGAGTGAGGAGAGGGGTACAGGTCCTAGAGATCATCCCGCGTGGGAAGGCGGTGAGGCGCCTCTGTGTGAACACTGAGGCATCGCCACGTTTGGGGAAATGAGACTCGAGTGGGGAGACGTGGTGCGGAGCATCTGGAGGTCATGAGAAGGGGACAGCGTGACCTCGAAGGAGGTCCCGGCAGAGGATGAGTTCAGAGCCGTCAGCAGACTCTCGATCCGTGGTTCTCGGTGAGCGCGAAGACCGTCCTTCCCACTCACGGAGCCAACCGTCCTGCCCCGGGAGTGCCCTCAGGGAGCGCAGGGTCACGGTCACGGGGATCCTCGAACCTCTCTAGCAGTTTTGGGGCAAAGAGTATGACCTGCAGCCATCGAGGACACTGGTTTCCTGTTACATTCCTGTGGGTTAAGCTTGTGCCTTGATATCCCTTCCTGACACGCCGAGCCCGGGAAGGTTCCACAGCTTCTTTTATCGTCTCCGAAAGCTACAGACACCCGGACCCTGCAGTCTGTCTTAGCTCAGCGGCTGTCATCGTCCACCCGAGGCACAAGTCAGCTCACTGCTGGCCCCAGACCTCACTGTGGCTCTCCTGGCTCGCTCTGGCCCCTTTCCCAGAGTCCTCTCCAGCCTCGCTCTGCTGCATACCCCCCCCCCAGGTCCCTCCCCAGCGCTTGAGAATGGAAGACTCGGTGGGGAAGGGGACATGTGCGGCTCCGACGGACATGTGTGCTGGCTCAGAGCGCCGTCCGACCATCGGGGCGACACACCACACAGGCCACCCGGAAAACGGCGGCGGCGGCGGGTGGGGGACTGGTTTTACAACCAAGTTCTCGGAAAGACTCCTTCCTCCGAAGACACAGAGCCCTTGTCCCTGGCGTCCTGGAGCCTAACTCCGTCATCCTGCCAAGTTACTAATTGGTAACACAGGAAAACCAATGCTACATTTTGGCAATTTGCTCAAACATGCCGTGGAATTAAAATCATTTCTCTGCTGGCCACGAGCGACTTTGTATCCTCTTCAATCAATGCAGACCCGGAGTGGCACCCAGCCAGCCACGAAACGTGTCCCCAGCCATGCCTTTGCTTGGGGAGAACGTTTTCTTTTCCTCTCCTTCCTTCCTTTCTTTTTAAAATGAAACATATTTGGCTTTTAGGAGTTCTGCCTTGGAAACTTGGGAAGTTGCTGGCTGTCGATAAGCACATTTGTGGGACTGGGGTATGGGGATGGAGGTTATTTTTTCCAGGATTTTCCAAGGGGCGTGCTGGCGTGTTTTCTACTTGTGTTTCTAGGCTCGAGTTCTCGATGGGGCAGATTTTTTGTTGAGGGACACGCAGGACGATTGGTTCAATATGAAGGCGCCCAAGAAACAGAATGTGAGCCACATGCAGAATTTCCAGTTTTCTAGTACTCACAGTGAAAAAAGTAAAAACACAGAGAGGGCATTGATTTTAATGTGTATTTTCTTCAACGTGGAACATCCAAAATATTATCAGTTCAACATGCGCCTAATACGACAGCGCTGTGAGGTAGTCCACCGCACCCTTTGTACGGATCCCTCAAAGCCCGGCGTGCAATCCGTCCACACACCTTCCCTGCGGGCCACGGAGCTGGGAGGCTCGGCCGCAGCTCGGGGACCAGGTCAGACTGTCGTCGTGTTCGCTGTGACTTTCCAGGAAAGAACATTTTTAGGTGCTTCAAAAAGGAACCACGGAGGATGCGACAGGGACCCTAAGTTATGAAGTGTTGACTTATTACTGTTACTTTTTAACCACTAACACGCACATTTAATTTTCCCGCGGTTTTCCCCTCAGTTTTGACTCTAACAGCAGAAGAGGCGGATACAGCTCAGGTAAACCAAGCTCTCGGGCCGTTTGAGAACCGCAGGCCTGCTCGGACCCCAGGCGAGGGGACAGCCTGCTCCGGAAGGCGCTCAACAAAGAACGTGACACCGCCTGGTGCCTCGTCACCTGGGACCACGTCACCTGGGGCCTCGTCACCTGGGGCCACGTCACCTGGGGGTCACGTTGCCCGAGGCCACGCCTCCTGGGGCCACATCACTCAGGCCTTCACATTCCCCACCGCCCCCCGGGCCCCTTCTAGTCCACCACATCTCTTGTTTGCAAAGGTCAAGTTACTTTACTTCATTTTGACTTCAAATCGTTGCGGACAGAGTTTTCGGTTTGGTCACGTGCGACGGCTGTCCTCGCCTCTCTCATAGCCTTCGGTCTAGCCTGAGAAATCCTCCAAGATGAAATGGGCTGATGGTTCCCTTTAAAGAGGTTTCCCACACTCAGAAAGGAGGCATTGTCTCCGTCTTCATTTCACAAGATTAGCGGTTGTTATCGCTTGTGTCTCAGGCGATCTAATTTGGAAACCTGTCATTAGTTTTCTCTTAAAATAATGCTGGCAGGACACAAGGATGTGCCCCGCACTTGCGGCAGGAGGGCAGACCAGGCTGCTCTCGGCAGAGCCGGGCAGGTTCCGATCTGAAGAGATCTCCGCCCAGTTGGTGGGGACTTAACCTGGAGCATCCTAACCCCGCTGAGCCTCCTGGTTCTGGCGTCCTGACGGCTGCTCGGAAGCCCCTGATGCGTCCCTGAGGGGAAGCCGGTCTTTCTCCCGATGGCCGTGGGCACCAGCCTCTTGTGTGACTCCTTCCCCCAGCGACCCCACACTGCCCGAAGCCCCTGGTTTCCCTTCACCAGAACGTGGTTACCAGCACCCCAGCATCAGTCGGAGTCCCTGCTGAGACCATGGAGGGCCCCAGGGAGCCTGGGGACATCCTCAAACTCCCACGCTTGGGTGGGCGGTGGGCGTGCTTCCTCGCACTGGCCCATCTCCACGTGCTACGTGGGAATTCGGAAGCGCCGGGCACGGGGCATGTCATCTTAGCGTGCTTCTCCCTGCTGGGGGCTCGGCCCGTGGGCAGGGTGCCCGGAGCCAAGAGCAGGTGAAATCCGTCCATTGCAGGAGCCAAGTGGTCTCGGGACAGCCCGCTGGGGGCCTCCGTCGATGGAGCTGTGGGTGTCTCAGGTGGGCCGATGTCCCGTCCAGGTCCCCTCTCCCCGCTGACGTGCCTAGGGCTGTCTGCTTCCACCGACGCTATAGCTTCCTCTGAGCACCGGGAGCCACGCACACAGTCGGGTGCACAGACCTGACCCTGTGACTCCGGGTGGGCTCTGCTCTGTGATGCTATGAATGCGCCAGACTAGAGCCGGTTCCCAAAGCAGATGGACCTGCGGCCTCGGGATTGACGCGCCACCTGGAAACTTGCTGGAGATGCAAACTCTCAGCCCCACCCAGACCTCCCGCGGGGCCCAGCCGCCTGTGTGTGACCGGCCTCCGGGGCCGCAGGGCTCCTCGGTCAGGGTGGGTCTCTCTGCCGCCGGGGCCCCTCCTTGCTCAGCTTCATCCTGGGCTCCATCCAGCTTCCCTCACTCCCTCCCTCGAGCCCCTCCCGGGATGTCACCGGTACAAGCGTCCCCGCCCCAGCCCCTGCTTCCGGGAGGCAAGATGGTGCTGCTCCGTACCAGGCCGTCTCCACGTCGAGGAGTTGCTAAAAGCCCCGCCCCCAACACATGCCTTTTACCTTCAAAAATACAGTAAAGTCAAAGGAAAAAATCCCAGAAGGAAATAAATCTATCAATTGGGAGACTTTTTTCAGATCATGTAAATGTCAATTTTCTACTAGAAATGAGGTCGCAGGAGGCCAGACTGCGCAGAGCCAGCCGTCCGACCTTGGCAGCCACCGGCCACGCGCGGCTGCCGAACCCCGACGGAGTCCCTGTGTGGACCTGAGACGCGCCCACGGGGGAGCTCCGTGATCCCAGGCTCAGTGCTCGCCAAGAATGCAAAGCCCGTCGTTAATAACCGCTCTGCGTGGATCACGCGTTGGAATGATAGTGACCTGAGCGCTGGGTTAAATGGAACACGTCACGAAAACCACTGTGAGTCCCTGCAGCGCGGCCGTGGAAAACTGGCGGGTACACACGTGGCTCGCGCTGGAGTCCTGTACCCTCGGCGGGCCTAGCGGACCCGAGAGCAGCGTCCTCGGGCCAGGGGAGGTGGGGTGAGAGGAGACTGGAAGGCCAGAGTGGACCAGACCCCACCAGCCTTGGCAGGGGCGGGCACGCGTGAGCAGGGGCACAGCGCCCCGCGCGAGAACGACGGTTCTGGGACGGGTTTGGTGGCTGAGCTCCTCTGAGGCTTCTTCTCCCTGCCTCTGGCCGCCGGATGCGGTGCCGTGAGCGCTGATGTCACTGGCAAGCCAGGGCGGTTGGAACCCCATGCGACGCACATCTGGAAGCTGTGGCTCAGGGACCGTCCCCTCCGCCCACACCGCGGTGGACCTTTGCGGGAGGAAATTCCACACGGTCCCGTGGGGACGGGACTGTAATTCTCCACAGCCCTGTTGGCAGGAAATGCGTCTTCGTGTCTGCAGTTTGAGCTGTTTCTTCCCGATCGTCCCCGAAAGCGGAGGAGGAGAAGTTGGCCGCCACACTGAGCTGTCAGGTCCTTGGGGTGAGTCAGAGGCGAAGCTTATTTTTTTTTTTTTAAAAGATTTAATTTATGTATTTGACAGAGAGAGATCACAAGGAGGCAGAGAGGCAGGCAGAGAGAGAGGAGGAAGCAGGCTCCCCGCTGAGCAGAGAGCCTGATGTGGGACTCGATCCCAGGACCCTGAGATCATGACCTGAGCCGAAGGCAGAGGCTTAAACCACTGAGCCACCCAGGCGCCCCAAAGCTTATGTTTCTGTTCCACGAGCTAGACGACCCGGTTCCTGGACGGGAGATGGCGGTGACTATTTTTTCTATGAAAATCGGAGCAGAGGCGACCTGCAGGTGTCCATCCGGTGACATCTGTAGGTAAATCCCGAGGCTTGGCTGTCGGAGGGACTCTGAGGCCACCACATCGGAGATCTGTGCTGCCTGCGAGATCCAGCCGTCCGAGAGCGACGTCTCCGGGAGGTCTTTGCCACCGTCGCTCTCGGAGCCCTCCTGTGTGCGGCAGAACACCCGGTGTGGCAACGACTGGCATCGGACGGAGAGTCTGGGAGACTGCGAGGTAGTTCCGGACCCTAGGGAAAGCGGTGGCGTCCTTGGCGTCACCGCGCCAGGCTTTCTGCCCACCTCAGTAGCTGGTGGCGTGGGCAGGCTGGCATCTCGGTCTAACCACGGGGCCCCTGTGTTTGTGCCGAGCCGAGCCGTCCCTTCGTGGCGCTGGAAATGACTGGCGTGTGGATCCTGGGCCTGGAGAGCTCCAGCTTCCCGTGAGACCGGCTGTGAAATTTGTAGGGCCCAGTGAGCTCTGAAAACTTGGGACTCCTTGTCCAAGCTTGGTTAAGAGCCGGAAGTCTCGGTGGTTCAGTGGGTTAAGCCGCTGCCTTCGGCTCAGGTCATGATCTCAGGGTCCTGGGATCGAGTCCCACATCGGGCTCTCTGCTCAGCGGGGAGCCTGCTTCCCTTCCTCTCTCTCTGGCTGCCTCTCTGCCTACTTGTGATCTCTGTCTGTCAAATAAATAAATAAAATTAAAAAAAAACTTTAAAAAAATAAGTAAACAAAATCTTTGGGAAAAAAAAACACTCCCTCTGCCCCATTGAAATGACAAAATATTAAGAATGCAATTATATGTGGCCCTGAAGAAGGGGCGGCTTGGGGCACCGACCCGGCACACAGTCCGAAGTCCCCGTGTCACCGTGGAGTCCCTCGGAGCGCAGCCGCACGCGGCCGGCCGGTGCCTGGAACCTTGCCTCGGCGTGAGCGGCCGACTCCCCCCGACCTGTGCCTTCACGGACCGTGTTTCCACAGCAAAGGAAACTCCGGGGAAAATGTCACCAGGAAACCGTGAGGAAGAGAAAATGCACTTATGTCCTGTCCTGTATTTAGAAAACCAGCCGCCCCGGGCGGGCGAAGCCATGTGCCCGCATCGGGTGCCATCGGCCGCTTCCCTCCCTTTCCCCTCGACGGCGTGTTTCTCCGGGTGCGCTGGTGACTCTGGCTTCTTCCAGCCCCACCACGCTTTGTGGAGTCGGTGTGCGGACCAGCCAAGCAGGGGCTCAGTCCAGACAGGCTGGTGACTTCAAACAAGCCCAGGCGCTCGCGGTCTGAAAGAGCCATGGGCTGGTTTTCTGCGTTCAGACGTTATCAGTATCTTCTGGGCTGTCTTAGTTTTGACTCAGGCTGAGGACAGGCGTTATCTGATTCACGTCAGGCTCCCTGAGGATAGGCTCTGCCCGTCGTACGTGGGTGACATATGTCCGTTGGCTTCTGGTTTCTTTCGCGCGGGGACTCTGCCCCCTTGGTGTCTTGGCACCTGAGAGTGTCCAGGAGCGGTTGTCTGAGGCGGTGGCCCCCGAGCCAGATGCTGGTGACTCACGCCGTCTCCCTGCAGACCAGTTCGTGAAGCTGCTTCCTCCGGGTTGAGCGGGGCGGAAGGGCGTATTTAAACGTGGCTTGGCAGGAGTTGTGTGATTTTTACAACCGGGGAGGGGGCGACGCGATTTAGTTGTGACTTGAACACCTGTCCTCAGCGGCCAAGGAACGCGGCCCACGTCTGCCTCTGGGCGAGGGGTGTGCAATGCCCAGATCACGTAATTTTCAAAATTAGGTTTGTAATTAACTGCATAGTATCTCCGGGGAATTCTGGAAGGACAGCTGGAGAGAAGCTTGTCCTGTCCTTTCAGACATCGCGAGGCATCTCACGACGTTTCCCAAAGAGGAAACACTCTCCCTGGAAGAAGACGGCGGTTCCTGCCCTCCGGCAGCCCTGGGGCCGGGCGTCCTGTTGTCCCCGACGCTCCCCTCACGGTCTTTGTTTTGCTTCTTCCAGCATCGGGTTTGGTCCTCCTGAAGCACCGTCTTCGTCAACCGTGAAGTCCGTGAGAGTTTTTGAGGAAAATCTGACGCACAATATTTTGCGAGAACCGCCTGAAAGTTAAAAAATACTCTCAGTTCCCTGCTTATAGCTCATTTTACTGAGACGTCCTCCTTAGAATTGTGCGTGGACGTGTTCATAAAACAGCGATAAAAACGATAAGCTGCCGGGGGACCTGGGCCCCAAGACAGAAGCCCTGGGCCACGCTAAGAACGAGGCGTCGGGGTTCGAGGTTGCCTGTGGCAGCGACCGTGGGGCACACGGAGAGAAGACGGCGGGAGCCGATGCGCCCATTCCCGGCCGCGGAAGCCAGCGCAAGAGCGCCGCAGGGGACGGATGACACCTGACGTGTCCAGGGGGCAGAGCGGAGCTGGGCACCGTCATGGACTGGCCGGGTGGCCCCGGGAGCCTGCGCCCTGCGCACCCATTAACCGCCGACGTGCTGGCGGGTGCGCAGTGCCAGGACCAGCCAGGCTGGGGCGCGGCCCCTGCTCGCCAACAGCTTTCAGTTGGGGTCGGGGGCTCCAACCGCCGTTTCCCACCGCGGCCCCGGGAAGCCGGCCGCAGCACACGCAGTCGGACTTGCTCTGCAGACCTAAGGCTGCGGCGTGTCCCGGGAAGAACGGTAAGAACCGATGCACACACCCGCAGGCCGGGAGGGGGGCCGGGAAGGGCCGCGGACGGTGTGAGCAGAGAACCCCCGCAACGGCCACAGAAGGAGTCGCTCCCGGTGCTTCCCCCTCAGATGGTTGATCCTCACAGGAGGAAGGGGGAGGCTGGGATGACCCGCCCAGGTTTTTACCTTGTGTACGGATGCCTGGCGGCTTCCCGCCGCGCTACCCAGAGGAAGGCAACGGCCCCCGCCCTTCCGCAGCTGGGAGAGGCTGAGACCCCGCGGGACCCACGGGCTCACAGTAGGCCTCTCCCTCCAGGGGGCCCAGCTGGACTGCCGCTCCCGGTCCACCTGACCCCACTCGTCCCGACCTGCCCTGTAGTTTGGGGTGGGGAGGGGGTGCCCCGGCAGCTCTGGGCCATGGAAGAAGCCAGTCTCTCCTCTCCTGCGCCAATTCGGGCGTCGAGTTACCACTGTTGCGGCCCCGGATGTGCAGAACCACTCTGGCCTGTGCCTTGAGAGAAGTGAACTTTTGTGTTGCCGAAGGACAAGAGGCTTGTGTCGGTCCCCGAGGCCCGGGAGACGGGGCGGGGGAAGAAAACGTCCTCCTGAAACACGTGGCCACCAGGACTGAGTGGGTGCGCGGCGTGGGTCTGACCGGGAGCAGCCACACAGCCAACAGCAGGACTAAGGCGTAAGGAAGGTCTTCGCACCGACGTGCTTGCTGCGGCCGCGTCTCCGGTCCGGCCTTGTGCACGGGCTCATCCGAAGGCCTCCGGGTCCCTTCCACCCCAGGCGAGGCTGCAGGCGTCTGTGGGTTTGGCTGGCTGTCAGCGGGGGCCCTGGGACGGGGCTCAGCCCAGGACCTGGCTTCCACCACCGACCTTTAGAAGCCCAAAGGAGAGAAAAGAGGATATCTGTCATGCCACCAATAAATGACTTTCGACCTTTGGAAATACAGAAGACGGCAAAGTCCGTGACCGGAAGGAATCCAAGAGGTCTTAAAATAAACCACGCACCCGAGACAGAGCCGGAGGAGGGGAAGAACCCCGGGACTTACTCCTAGCGCCCGCCATGCCCCATAGCTGTGCCCGTGGTGCCAACCGGAGACGCCCGGTGCCCGCTCCCCGGCGGGGACCTGTTCTGTTTCCAGTGTGCGGGGAGGCGGGTGCCTCGGGGTCGTCGTGCTCCTGACGGTGCACCGAAGAGGTGTGACTGCTGTCTACGTCCTGCCCGGGGCGGCTTCCCTCGCCCCGACGGCCACGAGCAAACACAGCCTCGTGAGGGGAGGGCTCCCGGCGGGAGGCGAGGGCTGGGGGCCGGTGGCCGCCGTGGAGCTGCCGGCTTCCCTGGGGTGAGTCTGCCCTGTTTTCTGATTTCCAGTTTCTTGTCCGCAAAGCGGAGGTGCTGCCCAGCTCCGCAGGCCGGCGGGATGTCGTGAGGCCGGGCCCCACCCCGCTGGCACGTGAGCCTCACGTCTTCTGAGGGGCTGTGAGCAGCACTTTCCCAGACGCGTCCTGAGCACGAGGTTGCGGGAGCCCCACCACCCGGAGGCCTCCAGCCCCCCAGTCGGCGAACATCCACGCCTTCCTCCAGCAATCTCTCCCCAGCCTCCAGCAGCTCGTGCGGGCGCCTGCCCGCTCTCTGTGTCCGCGCTCCGTGAACGGCGGGTGCGGCCCCCCTCCGCCCACCCGGTCCGGCGGCGCTCACCGAGGGGCCCGGGGGATGAAAGCCTGAGCACTCTCCCCTGGAGGTGCCGGCGCATCATGGCGGCCACGCGTCCCCGGCTGACTTGGGCTCCTCCCGGTCCAGAGCACTGAGCAACGGATGCACACACCCGCGGGCCGGGCGGGGGGCTGGGAAGGGCCGCGGGCTGTGGGACTCAGTTTACCTCGTCTGGACCCCACATGTGCAGACAGTGCTCGGAGCAGAACAAAGCTTGGTCGGAGGGTGTGTGAACGGGCTGCCCGTTCAGCTTGGAAGCATGGGGTCGTACATCTACACCACCCTCCGAAGCCATCTTGCTCCAGTTAACCATCTTTCCGAGATACCCAGTAGCTCCCGGCACACCCTGCCTCTGAAGGCTCTGACAGCCGTATCAGCGAGCCACGGTCCTGCAGACAAGCACCGTGGGCTCTCCCAAAGGCCAGGTGGCAAACGTCAAGACACGTAGATATTTTTTCTTTTTAATTATTTTTTATTAACATATAATGTATTTTTATCCCCAGGGGTACAGGTCTGTGAATCGCCAGGTTTACACACTTCACAGCACTCACCATAGCACATTCCCTCCCCAATGTCCATAACCCCCTCCCCCTCTCCCTACCCCCTCCCCCCAGCAACCCTCAGTTTGTTTTGTGAGATTAAGAGTCATTTATGGTTTGTCTCCCTCCCAATCCCATCTTGTTTCATTTATTCTTCTCCTATCCCCCTACCCCCCATGTTGCTTCTCCATGTCCTCATATCAGGGAGATCATATGATAGTTGTCTTTCTCCGATGGACTTATTTCACTAAGCATGATACCCTCTAGTTCCATCCACGTCGTCGCAAATGGCAAGATTTCATTTCTTTTGATGGCTGCATGGTATTCCATTGTGTATATATACCACCTCTTCTTTATCCATTCATCTGTTGATGGACATCTAGGTTCTTTCCATAGTTTGGCTATTGTAGACATTGCTGCTATAAACATTCGGGTACACGTGCCCCTTCGGATCACTACGTCTGTATCTTTAGGGTAAATACCCAGTAGTGCAATTGCTGGGTCATAGGGTAGTTCTATTTTCAACATTTTGAGGAACCTCCATGCTGTTTTCCAGAGTGGTTGCACCAGCTTGCATTCCCACCAACAGTGGAGGAGGGTTCCCCTTTTTCTGCATCCTCGCCAGCATCTGTCATTTCCTGACTTGTTAATTTTAGCCATTCTGACTGGCGTGAGGTGGGATCTCACTGTGGTTCTGATCTGTGTTTCCCTGATGCCGAGTGAAGACACTGAGATTGTTTATCTAAATCTTGTGCAGGAGCTTCCTTCCCTGTTAATGTCATACTGACAATTAAAGCACAATCCTGCTCTTGAAGAGTTTAGACCACGGTTTGCTGGAGACTAAGATCGAGGGAGTGTTTCCTTCACCCCCATCTTGGGAGTTTGATTTGATGCCTGTGGTGGATCACAGTGTTTTCACTGAGTGAAAAATTGACAGATTGGGGGGCAGTGGCATGGCCTCAGTCCAGTAGCTCAGAGCATCCCCTAAAGCCAACGCTCACCCACGGCTGGAGCCTGCCTCCCGGTGTCACAGGGCTGTGCGGACTGTAGTTGGAAGCAAAACCCAGTTCCGTGATGTTCCGATGACCCAGAAGCTTAAAAGAGGTGAGACTGTGGATTTTGCCAGGGTCTCTGGAGCAAGTCCCCATGGAGGGCAGAGGTGCTGCCATGATAGGGATCCTGGGGTTCCTGAGAGCCTGCCTGCGGCACCGAGCATGCATTCTGCTGAGCCAACGGCATGAAGAGACTAGGGCCACCTGGCTGGGTGGTTCTACAGGGAAACGTTCCCGCAAGAGCGCCTGGGGCCCCTAAAGTCACCAGGACCCACGTCTACTGGGTTACTGTTCTGTCTTTGAACCGACCAGCTGAGGCACCTCTTCTGATAGGGCTGGTCTCTGGTGCACCTTGCCTGGTGGCAGGAGAGGCAGTCCTCTGGTTGGGGCAGGGGACACTCACGAGAAACCTGTCCGGAGGCCAGGACTCCCTGCTAGGACCACCACCGAGCAAGCATGCCAAAGCCTGCATTGCTCAGGCTCCCTTGTAACCAGCCCGCAGGCGCTGCGTCCACCTGTCGGGCGCACCTGCCCGAGACCTGTGGTAGCAGCGAGGGCGGGACCTGCTCTGCTCGGACAAGCCTCCTCAGCCTTTCCGTCCGTTCTGCAGGCCAGCCAAACCCTAATAGAGCTCGGTCTTCCCAACATATTCCCTGAAAATAAGCTCTACCCTAAGCTACATGGTAGCTAAAACAGAAAAAAAGATTAATTCACAAAAGCCCAGCAGGGCTGTGCCTTGTGATAATGAGGCTGGAAGGAACAGGGAGGGTCAGTGCTACTGATTCGGTCTCCAAAACATTGGTGTTTCGTTCATCATCAGTTATTGGCATGAACTTTCAGTTCTTTAGAAGATTGAACTACAATATTGTCTACTAGCTTGCTGGGCCTTGTGATGTTCCCTGACCTTCTGAGGCCAGGCCCACACCTCATCAGCCTCCCAGAATCACCGTGCTGGGACCATCAAGTGCTGGGAGCAAACCCCGGGCAGAAGTCTCAGGGCCGAGAAGACTAGAAACTCGACCGAGGCACACAGACATGACTTGAATTCATCGAGAGGAACACCATTTTTCAGTTTTTGTCCTTCCTAATATATGTGTTCAAGGTTTTGACTATCTCCTTGAACATCAATTAACTGTGTGCTGTGCATTTTAATATAGAAGAGGCTTGTCATGTTCAGGTAAAACTATTGCAAAGTACGGCTGCATTTCCGTCATGGTTTCTTTTTTGACCCATTGGCTATGTAGGACTCGAATTCTTGATTTCCAGCCGATGGGAATGTTCCAGGTGTCTCACCATCATTGTTTTCCAGGCTGATCACATTGGGATGAGACAACACTCTTCGGATGATTTCAGTCCTTTGAAATGCGTTGTGACCTGATTGTCACCTGGTCTATGAAGCATCATGGAACATGCAGTCTGTGCTTGTAAGAGACGCATGTTCTTCAGGGTCGGTGGGTTCTTCTCTGCGTGTCAGTCAGGCCACATGGTGCATCACATTGTTCGATTTTCTGTATTCGAATGCCTTCTGACATCACTGAGCATGTTGTGTTAAAATTGCTCATGAAAATTGTGGATCTGATTATTTACACTTTTTAGTTTTTTCAACTTTGACTTTATGCATTTGGAGCGGCAGGAGGAGTAGCATCGCACTTTGGAATATTATGTCACTTGAGCGGACTGACGCTTTTATCGTTATAATGGGTGTAACAGGACCACATATTAAGCCATAAAACAAGTCTTAATACATTTAAAAAGATTGAAATTCTACAAAGTATCTTCTCCAACCACAATGCAATAAAATGGCAAATCAATAACTGAAGGAAATCTAGAAAGCTCAGAATATGTGGAAGTTAAGCAACACTCTCTCAAGCAACCGATGAGTCAATAAAGAAACCAGGAGGGAATTTAGAAAATACATTGTGATGAATGAAAGTGGAAACAATGTAGCAAGACTTTGGGACACAGGAAAGCAGTGCTCAGAGGGACGTTCCTGGCTGTGAGTGTCTGCAAGAGAGAAGATCTCAGATAAATAAACTTACCTTCCATCTAAAGGAATTAGAAAAAGAAGAGCAAATCAAACCCGAAGCAAGGGAATGAGGAAATAATAAAGATTAACCCAGAGATAAAGGTGCTGCGGAGTTAAAAGCAGCAGAGAAAATCAATGAAAGCAGGAGTTTTTCTTTAAGAGGATACACACACTGACAAACTTTTAGTTAGATTAACTGAGAAAAAAAATAGAGGGACAATACAGTTACTAAAATCAGGAATGAAGGAGATTACTGACTTTACAGAAATAGGAACAATTACAAGAGAATACCAAGAACAATTTAATGCCAACAAACTAGGTGACCTAAATGACACAGACACATGCCCAGGAACACCCACAGTACTGAAAGCCACTTCGGAGGGAAGAGTAAATCTTGATGGATCTTTACAAATGAAGAGATTGAATCAATAATAAAACCCTCCCATGAATAAAATCCCCGGACCAGATGACATCACTGTTGAATTTCACCAAACATTTAAAGAAGAAATGAGCACTAATCATCTTCGAATTTTTCCAAAAATGGGAAAAAAGGGAACAGCACCCAACTCATTGCATGGAGCCACTATTATTATGATACCAAAGTCAGACAAAGACATCAGAAGGAAAGAAAACTACAGGTTTGTATCCCTTATGAATATAGATGCAAAAATCCTCCACAAAATCCTGGCAACCCCAATCCAGCAGCATTTTAAGAAGAATAAACACCAAGACTAAACGGGATTTATCCCATGAATACAAGGATGTTTCAATATACAAAAATCAAACAGTGTAATACATTAAATTGATAGAATGAAAGGGAAACATAATTGCAACTGATGCAGAAAAAGCATTTGATAAAAATCCAACACTTCATCATGATAAAAACACCTAATAACTAGAAAAGAAAACTTTCTCAGCTAGAGAGTACCTACGAAAACCCGTAGCTAACATCTCACTCAATGATGAAGGCTGAAATCTTAATTCCTAAGATCAAAAACAAGACAATGATGCCTGTCCTCACTGCTTCTCTTCAAATTTGTACTGGAAATTCCAGCCAGGTCAACCAGGCAAGGAAAAGACAGCCACCTACAATGGAAAGAAGAAGCAAAACTACACCTCCTCATAGATTACATAGTCTTGTAGAAACTCTGAAAGGGTCCGCAAAAAAAGCTATGAGAGCTAATAAATGAGTCAGCCAAGTTGCAGGGTACAAGATCAACACACACAAATCTGTTATATTTCTACTTATAAGCAATGGGCAATCCAAAAATGAAATTATAAATAGAATTCTATTTACAATAGCACCAATAAAGACTAGAATACTTAGGAATAAATTTAACTAAGGAGATGCAAATGCATATACCAAAAATCATAAGACATTGGTGAAAGGCACTTTTCAAAAGAACGAAGTAAACGGAAAGCCATCTCACGCTCATGAACTGGAAGACTTAATATTGTAATGCTGACAACATTCTCCAAAGCAATCAAGTCAATCCCTATCAAAATCCCAATGGCCTTCTTTTTTTTTTTTTTCCTGTAAATGAAAAACCTGATCCTAAAATGCATATGGAATTGTAAGGAAGACTGAGTCTTGAAAATAGTCTTGAAAAAGAAGAACAAAGGGACATTAAAAATATACAGATTGGGAAGATAGAAATAAAACTATCTTTTTTGCAGGTGACACGATAATCTGTATAGAAAATCTGAGAGAATCAACAACATGAAACTCCTGGAATTAAGTGATCACAGCAAGGCCGCAGCACAAAGTTAATCTACAAAAGTCAATTGCTTTCATATACAACCTCAATGAAGAAGAGGAATCTGAATTGAGAATATTTTATCATTAATATTAACATCCTCACAAAGGAAATACTCAGAGAAAAAATCGAAGAAATATGTAGAAGACACATGCAAGGAAAACTACAAAACTCCCATGAACGGAAAAGAAGGACTAAGTAAATGGAGGAGTATCCCATGTTCATGGATAGGGAAGTCAGTATTGTCACCAGCTTTGCACAGATTGATTTATAGATTCAGTTAACACAAATTAAAATCACAGAAAATTATTTTGTACATATGGATGAGCTGATTCTGAAGATGAAAAACACAGTATTGAAAGGGAAGAGCGAAGCTGGAGAAGGGACACCCCTCAAATTCAAGACTTACTGCAAATCTACAGTAATCAAGACAGGGTGTTCTTGGTGAAAACAAGGACAAATGTATCAGCAGAACAAAATGGAGAGCCCAGAAAAATACCCCCATAAACACAGTCAACAGATGATTGACAAAAGAGCAAAGACAAAATGATGGCTTTAAAACAAATGGTGCTATGTACATGCTATGAAATTGGACAAATTTATAATGCAATGTATCCACCATTATATTATGATTATTATTACTGTATCGAGTTAAGCATAGACCAGCCACGTGATCCCGCAATTCCATGCCTTAGGTGCATGTGTGCCTGTGTGTGGCAGCGTCGCTCACAGTAGACGAAAGGTAGAAGAAACCCCAATACTCATGAGAGACGGACGGATAAGGAAACTGTGACATGTGACATGTATCTCTTGGTCACAGGAAGGAATTAAGCGCTGACTCTTGCTAGGATAAGGAGGAACCTTGGAAACGTTTTGTTGAGTGCAAGGAGCCAGGCACTAGAGACACACATTGTATGGTTCCATGGATAGAAATGTCCTGAAAAGGTAACCCCTTTGAGGCAAAAAGCAGATAAGTGGTCGTGAGGGTCTGGGAGACAGGGAAGGAGGTGTGACTGCGTAATGGATACGGGGTTCCTCCTTGGGGTGATTAAATGTTCTGTAATTAGATGGTGGTGATGGGTGCGGCACACTGTGAATACTAAAAGCCGCTGGATTATACACTTTAAAATGGTTAACATGGTAAATTTAATGTTATGTGAATTTTATAAAAGACTGACTTAACGATCATCCCATGTACAAAAATATTAACCAGAATGTTATGTTAAACAGTGAACAACTAGAAACAACTTAAATACCTAATAATCACATATGGTTGAAACACTGTGGAACTATACTCCGTGAGTATTATATAGACATTTTAAAGATTATTATAAATATGTAGCAGAATGTAATAATTTTCATTAGAAAAAAAGAAACAGAGTACAAAGTTGCATTTATTCCATAAGAGCAACTTTTGAAACTGTATATACATAAGCAAAGACTGAAAAGGAAAAGATGAAATTAGTTCTGTGCAGTTATAGGTGATTTTAAACTTTAATTCAATTTTATTTTATGATAGAATAGATGTTGCAGCCCCTCAATAAACACTTAACATTTATTTGTGCCATCAGAAAACTTAAGTTTGAGTTCAAAAACAAACAATACTGGCAGATAGAGCACTATATCAAAACATATGGCTGTACACATTTTGAATTGTTACCAAATGCTGAGTAAGACTTTGATTTCCTTGGGATTCGTAGTTCAGCAGATTTTAAAATCTTTCATTTTAATGACTATTTTAATGAGGGAAGAGACTTATTTATTTTGATTTATCTTAAGATTTCTAAGATTACCAGTATTATATAATAAGATGTCTTAAAGAGACAGGGTCTCTTCATTCATTCATTATTTTGCTTATTCATAAATATGTTTATTTATCATCAACACTTTGTTGGAAAATTTGGGGAAGAAAAAAAAGTGAAAGGGAAATATTTCCCTCAAGAACTTTGGTTTAATAAAAGAGCATGTACAGAGAACAAGGTCTTTTTTTTTTTTCATTTTATTTATTTTTTCAGCATAACAGTATTCATTCTTTTTGCACAACACCCAGTGCTCCATGCAATACGTGCCCTCCCTATTACCCACCACCTGTTCCCCCAACCTCCCACCCCTGACCCTTCAAAACCCTCAGGTTGTTTTTCAGAGTCCATAGTCTCTTATGGTTCGCCTCCCCTTCCAATTTTTTTTTTTTATAAACATATAATGTATTTTTATCCCCAGGGGTACAGGTCTGTGAATCGCCAGGTTTACACACTTCACAGCACTCACGATAGCACATACCCTCCCCAATGTCCATAACCCCCTCCCCCTCTCCCAATCCCACCTCCCCCCAGCAACCTCCAGTTTGTTTTGTGAGATTAAGAGTCATTTATGGTTTGTCTGAGAACGAGGTCTTTTAAAACAGGTGTTTCCTTTGAATTTCAACACTAATGTAGAGAACATTTGTTTCAGGTAAGTACATTAAAGGAAATGGAACTGCATTCGTGGATTTCCCTCTAGTTCAGGACAATCAGACTTCATCCTTAGCCAAAATTCTGTCAATCCTTGTTTTAACAACTTTGAAAAAACCTGATAACTTTACTGTGTGGCTGCCGTGTTCACTTGAGTGTGTTAGTTTTGTGGCATTATTGAAATCCACTTTAAACAGTTACTTAATGGGATCATCACTGAAATTAGGAAAAGAGGAATCCTTGTTGCTTACAGAACATTAGCTTCGACGGCAAGCAGACCCCTGCAAGTAGAGTCCTGTGTGGGCAGACGCAACTCTGCCTTGAAGGCTGTGCCGGCAAGAGTGTGACGAGTCAGCCTCTGTCTCTTTCCTCTAATCGCGTGAACCCAAACCTTCAGTTTCCTGTCCCTGATCTTGGCTTGTGGTTGTCGCAAAAGGGGTGGTAAACGTGAGCCCAAACTCTGGTGACAGCACTTCCTCTGGAAGGGCCCAGGCCGATGTCCTGGAGTGGACTCCAGTGGGATGTCACACCAGCCCCGGAGATGCGCACCCATGTGCGGAGCCCCACGCCATCACCAGCGCCCGGGTTCGGTCATGGTGCGCGCTCCGTGGACACGCAAATGTGGGTAGGAAAGTGTTTGTGCTGTTGTGAAAGAGGACAAACCAATCAAAACAAATTTCAGGGAAAAATGAAAATCTTTACCCCCAAAGATTGATTTA